>NC_137328.1:368424-995165 GCF_965287045.1 Carcharhinus amblyrhynchos
ACTCCACACAGACAGTGGCCTGAGCCGGGAATCGAACCCAGGTCCCTGGAGCTGTGAAGAAGCAGTGCTAACCACCATGCTACCGTGCCGCCCCTATGATTATGATATATACCATGTAGTGATTGTAGACACCTTAATGTCTCTCACTTTTAAACACAATAGGGTGAAAATAACAAGATGCATCATGATTAATGATGTTGATTTTGAAACGGCAATACCAAGGGAACAACACAGGAGTAAAAACATCCAGAATATTTATTGTTTCACATCAATATCATAAGAAGATCTGCACAAGTTAGTTTGATGCAGTGTTGTTTGAGGTCTGTGTTGTACACACACGGTGCTGACATCAGTCTGTCAGCATGCCAAAGGTAGTTAATGAAATAATAAAGAGATTGTGCCATTTGCAGAGTCTACAAGGAAAGGTGGGTTCAATCCTTCCAGCATGTACTGTGATGAATAGATGCACTGTTAACTCGGATGGTATTTGAATATCTTTGAGTATCTGATGTTAAACAGTCATTCCACAATTGTAATTGTCTGAAATTAAATGGAAAAGTAGAAAATCCTTTCTCAAAGAGAAACATCCAAAAGCTAACATCACAACAAATCACACACTTCAGGCATTGTGTTCGATTGTTGCTGCTTCTTCCTGGAACCAGGTTCACTTTGTTTTCTCAATCTTGAATGATGAGATTCTTGTACATAGATTCCAAATAAGACACTCCATTCCTCGTCTGACATTGTGTTAATCAGGGCAATCTGAACTATTGCAAGTGCCTTGCAATGAGAAGGGAAACAGACAGCACACAGCAGAACAAACACCACTCAGCTCTCCCCAGTGTAGACCGAGACCAATCACAGAAGCAACCCAAGCATTATAGACTGTCACCTCCCTGTTCCGTTATTCAACTTCCTCAAAGAGCAGGAGCAAGCCTGAAACTTTAACCATCTGCAGGATTCAGAATATCACCAAATGGGATAATGTCATTAACCCATTAATGACCAAGACTGGAAGAATTTCAGCAAATAATCACTCTGCAAATAGTGTGTCTTCATCAACAATTCAGAATGTAACCATCTGCCAAAGTCTGGTTTGGCAGACGTAAGCTTTCAAAATATTTCAGAGAGATCTAGGTTAGGTGGATTGGCTGTACTAAATTGCCCCTTAGTGTCCCAAGATGACAAAGGGCTGTGAACATGGCCCAGTCCATCACGCAAACCAGCCTCCCATCCATTGACTGATTACACTTCCCACTGCCTTGGGGAAAAGCAGCCAGCATAATTAAGAACTCCACGCACCCTGGACATTCTCCCCTCTACCTTCTTCCATCGGGAAAAAAAATACAGAAGTCTGAGATCTTGTACCAACCAACTCAAAACAGCTTCTTCCTTGTTGCTGTCAGACTTTTGAATGGACATACCTCACATTAAGTTGATCTTTCTCTGCACCCTCACTATGACTATAACATTACATTCTGCACTCTCTCTCCTTTCCCTCTCTATGAAAAAGATTCTTTGTCTGTATAGCACGCAAGAAAAAATACTTTTCAGTGTATGCTAATACATGTGACAATAATAAATCAAATCAACAGATGTGTAGGTTAGGGGGATTAGGGGATAAATACTTGGGGGTTACAGGGAACAGGTCTGGGTGGGATTGCCCGTTAGTGTCAAGGGGATCACATAGGGTTACAAGGATAGGGCCTGGGTGGGATTGTTGTCAGTGCAGACTCGATGGGCTAAATGGCCTCCTTCTGCACTGTAAGGATTCTATGATTCTATTCTACTGAAGCTGATAATAGTTGAGCACCCTCACTGATTACACAGAACACTTCCCCCACTTCCTTCTGTTTAATATGTCTAATGATCTTTGTAATCCTGCAGTCAAAACCATTCCATTGATTTAATTCCTCTTCATCTGCAAAAATCAGAGAGAAATCCAGCACAAAAGGGTGGATGTGTTTTTTTTTATTCATGATGCAATTTTATGACTTGGATCTGGAGAAAGTTGGGGCAAAATTTCAATTGTTTGTAAATAAGACCAAACTCAGAAATGCAATGAGCAAGGTACGATGGGCTGAATGGCCTCATCTTGCACAGTAGGGATTCTATCATTCAATGAGGAGGTTGGTGACAAACTTCATAACACCGAACGGACTGAAATGAGGATACATGGGGCAGATGAAATTTAACACAGAGAAATGTTAAATGGTAGTTTGGTAGGCAGAATTGGGATCTGGGTGTACAGATACACAGGTCACTGAAAGTGGCAATGCAGGTGGAGAAGGTAGTCAAGAAGGCACACGGCATGCTTGCCTTCATCGGCCGGGGTATTGAGTTTAAAAATTGGCAAGTCATGTTGCAGCTTTATAGAACTTTAGTGAGGCTGCACTTGGAATACAGTGTTCAATTCTGGTTGCCACACTACCAGAAGGATGTGGAGGCTTTGGAGAGGGTACAGAAAAGATTTACCAGGATGTTGCCTGGTATGGAGGGCATTGGCTATGAGGAGAGGTTGGAGAAACTTGGTTTGTTCTCACTGGATCAACGGAGATTGAGGGGAGACCTGATAAAAGTCTACAAGATTATGAGAGGCGTGGACAGAGTGGATAGTCAGAAGCTTTTTCCCAGGGTGGAAGAGTCAATTACTAGGAAGCACAGGTTTAAGGTGCGAGGGGTAAGGTTTAATGAAGATGTACGAGACAGATTTTTTTACACAGAGAATAGTGGGTGCCTGGAACTCACTGCCGGGGGAGGTAGTGGAAGAGGATACGGTAGTGAGTTTTAAGGGGCATCTTGACAAATACATGAATAGGACGGGAATAGAGGGATATGGACCCCAGAAGGGTAGGGGGTTTTAGTTAAGTCGAGCAGCATGGTCAGTACAGGCTTGGAGGGCCGAAGGGCCTGTTCCTGTGCTGTAATTTTCTTTGTTCTTTTGGAGGTAAGTGAATGTTGAAGGGGGTGCAGGGACAGACAGACCCGAGATATATGCAAACAAATCATTGAAAGCAGCAGGACAACACAGAAATGTTAAAAAAAGGGTCATCTGAATTCGAAATGTCAGCTCTTTTCTCTCCTTACAGATGCTGCCAGACCTGCTGAGGTTTTCCAACATTTTCTCTTTTGGTTTCAGATTCCAGCATCCACAGTAATTTGCTTCTCATTGGGCTCCTGGTTTCATTACAGTTGAGGCACTGAGTACAAAACAAGGAGGTAATGCTAAAGCTTTATAAAAGATTAGTTAGACCTCAACTGGAGTATGTGTTCAATTCTGGGCATTTCACTTTAGAAAGGGTGTCAAGGACTCAGAGAGGGTGTAGAGGAGACTTACTGGAATGGGACCAGGGATACAAAGAGAACAAAAAACAAAGAAATTTACAGCACTGGAACAGGCCCTTTGGCCCTCCAAACCTGCACCGACCCTGCTGCCCGACTTAACTAAAACCCCATACAGAAAGATCAAAGAAAATTACAACACAGTGAGGGACTCAATGTGGAGAGACTGGACAATCTGGGATTGTTCTCCTTCGAGAGGAGAAGGTTAAGAAGCAATTTAATTGAGTTCTTTCAAATTAGAACATAAGAACATAAGAAATAGGAACAGGAGTAGGCCATCCAGCCCCTCGAGCCTGCCCCGCCATTCAATAAGATCATGGCTGATCTGTTGTGGCTCAGTTCCACTTTCCCGCCCTCTCCCCATAACCCTTAATCCCCTCTCTTATCAAGAACCCATCAACCCGCTTCTTAAAAATATTTAGCGAGGCAGCCTCCACCACTTCAACGGGCAGAGAATTCCAGAGATTCACCACCCTTTGAGTGAAGAAGTTCCTCCTCAACTCCGTTCTAAACCGCCTCCCCTTTATCTTGAGGCTGTGCCCCCTAGTCCTACTGTCTTTTTTGAGCGGGAAGAGTCTCTCCACCTCTATCCTATCCATCCCATTCATCATCTTATACGTCTCAATGAGATCTCCCCTCATTCTTCTAAACTCTAACGAGTACAAGCCTAGTTTATTCAGCCTCTCCTCATAGCTCAATCCCCTCAACTCCGGTATCAGCCTAGTAAACCTCCTCTGCACTCCCTCCAGGGCCAAAATATCCTTGCGCAGGTGCGGCGCCCAAAACTGCACACAGTACTCCAGCTGCAGCCTCACCAATGCCCTATACAGCTGCAGCAAGACCTCCCTACTTTTATATTCAATCCCCCTCGCTATGAAGGCCAGCATCCCATTCGCCTTCCTGACCACCTGCTGCACCTGCAAGCTGGGTTTTTGCGACTCATGCACAAGGACCCCGAGGTCCCTCTGCACCGTCGCCTGCTGCAGTTTTTCGCCACGTAAGTAATAGAATTATGAAGGGTTTAGATTAATGATAACTGTTTCAATTGGCTGTCGAGTTGATGAACAAAAGGCACGGATTTGAGGTGATTAGCGAAAGGAAGAAGGAATTGGGATATGCGGATAACTGGGCTGTGGGCATAGATTTAATATCAGCTGTCCAAAAGGGATTGGATAAATTATTGAAGGGGAAACAATTGCAGGAATATGGAGAAGGAGCAGGAAGGTAACTGTATTGGTCTATAAAAGAAAGTCATATACAATAGGTTGAATGGTTTCTCCTGTGCTGTGTGAGTGCACCATTTAGTGATTCTTTGATGAAAGTTAATGAATTGTTTATTGTTCAGTGTTGAAGGAGAACAGTTCCTGTTTAATGTCACATTTGGGCCAATGTCATTCTCTGACCTCTGAAGCAGGTAGTCATAGTCTCAGAGTCCACAGTATAAGCTTCAGTGTAATCCTGGCAGTGGAACATTAAACTGGTTCTCTAACCAGTGTCCTCCACAATGCCAACATTCCAGAACTTTGTAAGTTTAACTTTCAGTCCTTTCAATCTCCTCCTTCCATTTCACAGGTTGTGTGAATAAACATCAGTCTAATGGACAGCCTGGCTAACTGTGTGCGATAATCTGATGTTAGGTAGCAACCTGAGGCACGTTGTGGGGATGGAATTCTCCAGATACTTGTGGAAGAATTTTGAGGTCCATTCCCAGGGAAAACTGCATCGGAACCTCCTCTACCCCATCTTATCAAGTAAGATATTGCAAAACGCCTACTGATACTGCTCAGGATCATTTAGTGTGGTTCCAGTTAAATGCTGATTGTCCAACAATAGTAATGAAGAAAGTTATTGACATAGGAAAAAGCTCTAAAAACAGCAGACTACAGGCATGAAACTAGTGCAAAGGAAACCAGAACACTTCACTTCAGAAGCACATTCGTGTTGCTCATGTTTCCAGGGTTCATTCCACACGAGGAATGTGTGCGGTGCTGGTGAAACTTACTTGGAGTCAGAAGAATTTTGATCCAGTGATTTTACTTAAGGTCTGCACAGACCTCGAGCACAGGCTCACTGCCTCTCTGCTTGGCCGGCCTTGCAAAAACCATGTCAAATGTAATTCCATTACACAAGCCACGCTTACCACCACCTTCTCAAGAGCCATTAGGGATGGGCAATAAATGTTGGCCTTGCCAGTGAAGGAAAGGTCAGTGATTGAATTTCAGAAACGTGCTGAGTGCTAACCGCTTGAGAAAAATCGGCAATCCTGTTTCAGGCGACTCAGAGATGCAAATGTCACTCCAAGCACTGAGAAAAAGCTCTGGGTCACAATCACAGCAACATTCACCAAAATGTGGAGAACAAACTGAAATAGGAAAGGAAATATTTCATTGTATTGTATAAAAGGTCTCTCTCTGAGAGTGATGATACTGATCAGCTGTTCAGACTGATTTCTCACGTTTTATATCAATTCAATCTTCAATGCTGTGTTTCTGGAAGATACAAAGGTGGTTTTCAGCCCACACTCTCCACTGGAATGTCACAGTGCGCTCAAAATCCACACAGCATGATTCATGGTGAGTTTCCGAGTTCCGGTACCGGTTCAGGGGAGTGGTGGGACCACAGAAAGCTCAGTTTAATGCATTCGCGTGTCGTTAGCGAACACTCTCTCCGGGACCTCCCTCCCCCACTGCCCCGCCTCACTGGATATTCAGTGGGTGTGGGTGTGATGGCACGGTGCCATTTACAAAGGCGTGACCCTGGCACGTTTACCTCCAAGGGAGCAGTTCAGGTAGCCTGAGTACTCACTGCTCCAGGGGAACTGGAAAGGACTCAGGGGACACAGATACATATCCCCTGCCATGGAGTGCCTGTCCTGTGCCAAGGTCTCCACTGCGGACGGCACCCTTACATAGCATTGGCCTCAGTGCGTTGCAGTAACGGCACCATCTCCTCGGATAGAAGGTGACGGGACTCCTCCAATCAGCCTTGCAGTCTGAGGAGGGATGCTGCCATCCGTTCCTGACACTTGCAACTCTGCCTTTACAGCTCCAGCATCTGTAGGGTGATGGGGCCCAGGGGTACATCAACGCAACGGAGCTCAGCAGAGTCCTGGGTTCCAGTATCTCTCCGAGTGCTGGTTCCTTGGGACGTCCCTGCCTCGCCTGCTGTGGATCTTCAGCTGGGAGATGGTCACCAGTGAGTGTCCCACTGGGAGTATCTGCATTGGTGCTGTGTGTGGGTGGCAGCTGTGACGTCTCTTTCACGGTGGGGTTGGAGATATTCACCTTGGAACTGCTGGGGTCTGGTAGTCCCAGGGGCTCAAGGATGGTCCGGCCTGTTCTGCTGGCCAGCCTGCAAGAGAAGGGAGATGGCATCAGTGCATCACACGGGAAATGGGGGGAGCACTGATTACTCAGCTGACACTTGAGCAATGACAGTGTGTGTGTTGAGGATTCTCACGTTTCTCTGCTGCCCCCATTCCTCCAGCAGCAGACAGAGGCTTCCCCTCCTGGCCAGCTCGAGGATCCTCAAAGCATGTGAGAGGTCAGAGCTCAGGGCTGACTCCAGCTGGCTACACCCGTTCACGCCTGTTGTGGTTGAGCTTGTCCTGCACTGACACAAAGAGAGAGCGTGTGGGTGGGAGCGTGTGGGTGGGAGCGTGGACACTGAAGGTGCTGATGGGGATTGGGTGGGAGCTGGAGTGTGAGCAGCAGGGCAGCTACTGGGGGGAAGACGGTGATTGTGGGAGGGAGTGGGGGGGGAACCTGGTGCCGGGGTTGGCAAAGGCCAACAGAGCTGAGTGAGAGAAAGGGGTTTGGGGGTGTCAGGAGGGGGAGGGGGTGCAAGGGGTGTCCAAGGGGGTCCAGCGGGAGACTGTGGATGGTTCACTCACCCTGGTTGAGTGACACTGCTGCCCCATCCTCTCCTGGAGTGTGTTGACACTGACCAGGGCTGTTACTGCAGCCCAGCCGGGGGGGAGGGGAGGGGGACTCTGCTGGAAGGCCATCTCCTGGGGTGGGGGTAGAGTGTGTCCCCGCCTCTGCTCCACTCCATCCAAGCCCCTGGTGTGGGTTTCCTCTGTAAAGTGCAGTCCTGCCTTCCTGCTGCCCCCCAATTGTTGTGGAATAAGGGCTGGAAGCTGTTTATATGGAGCTCCCCAGTGTTTGCAGCAATGTTGTTCCAGGCCGGTGGAGGGGGTGGAGGGGGTTCAGGGGGGGACACATTGCTGGATTGGGTGAAAATTGCGCAGTTAAAAATTCTCGCTATTGAGGCACAAGAGTTGGCCCGGAAACTGCCGGTGCCGTCAGTGGGAATCACTCTGATTCTTGCGCTGTAACGAACTCGCTGCTAATTTTTGGTCAGATTTCATCCACAGTTTATTCCAGGTTTTGTGTGAAGTGCGGGAAGGCTGACAATACAGGCAGCAAACAGCAGCCTCTGCTGTTCAAACACAAAGCTGCTGCATCAGCTTCAACCTGAAGACTTTCCCTAACACTCAGCTACATACCAGGGGCAAATCCATTCGGTTCAGACATATTTCCAGCCAAAATGTGCAAGTGTTTAATTTAATCAATATTTATCCCAATAAAAATGCCAAAATCTCACTGGATTCTCCAATATTCATGGCCAGGGAACGCATGATGCACTTAACTTACCCACAAGTACTGGGCAGCAGCTTACACAGCAAGAGACCATTCGGCCCAACATTCCATATGATCATGCCCACCTGTTCCCCGGATCCATTCATTCCCCGAGAGACCAGAAACCTGTCTATCCAGCCTTAAATATATTCAACAAGGGAATATTTACAACTCTCTGAGGAGGGAATTCCTATATTCTCATCCAAATCATTAATATAAATGACAAATAACAGTGGGCCCAGCACTGATCCCTCAGGCACACTGCTGGTCACAGGCTTCTAGTTTGAAAAACAACTCTCTATAACCACCCTCTGGCTTCTGTTAAGATTTTGTATCCATTTAGATACTTCGCCCTGGATCCCGTGAGATTTAACTTTATGCAACAAACTACCACGCGGTATCTTGTCAAAAGCCTTGCTAAAGTCCATATACAACTTCAACTTGCTGTCTCTTTCTCTCTCTTTCTCTCCCTCTCCTGTCTGTCTCTTTCTCTCTCTTTCTCTCCCTCTCCTGTCTGTCTCTTTCTCTCTCTTTCTCTCCCTCTCCTGTCTGTCTCTTTCTCTCTCTTTCTCTCCCTCTCCTGTCTGTCTCTTTCTCTCTCTTTCTCTCCCTCTCCTGTCTGTCTCTTTCTCTCTCTTTCTCTCCCTCTCCTGTCTGTCTCTTTCTCTCTCTTTCTCTCCCTCTCCTGTCTGTCTCTTTCTCTCTCTCTCTCCTGTCTGTCTCTTTCTCTCTCTAAACAATACCAAACACATTCAGTAACTGCCGCAGTTGTTATCACAGCAAATTCTTGACTCTTTCGATTGGAAGCTAAGGGAGATGTGCTGAAATGTTACATCCTTCAATCAATACGCAGGTTCAGATAAAAGTGACAATATCATAGCAGACAATAGTCAAAAAAAAGAGGAAATCAAAATGAGACCAATATCATTTGTTACAAATTAGAAGATGTCATCAAGTATTTGTGATAATTACAATCATGTAGTCTGCCATTACAATGCGTCTGCAAATTTAATACTCTCCAATGTCACAGAATATTAATTGTAACTTTTCAAATACCCTCTAACATTTGAGCCTAATTGAAGTATTTGCTTTTATAGTAAACTTAAACCTTTTCAATATCTCAACACAATCTCCCTCCTCAACGGTGTGGCAGCTTTCTCTGTTACAAATTCAGATTCACTGAGAATAGAAGTTGGGAACAGATCAAGTTGCCAGGAGATTGCTATTTCAAACAGTCTGCTCCCGATCAGGAGTTTGTGTTATAGCAAAACTTCCTTTCACTTCCATTCTTTTCCCACCTCATCATATGAGACTAAAACCTTCAGGAAGATAAGTAACTCATACCTCGAACTGACTGATGCCAGATTATCTGCTCATCAACACTGGGGTGGTTCATTATTGTTTATCACTGGACCCCAAATTGCAGTCTTTGTTTTCAGTGTGGAAAATCCAGTACATAGAACATAACAGCGCAGTACAGGCCCTTCGGCCCTCGATGTTGCGCTGACTATTAGCACTGCTGCCTCCCAGTGCCAGGGTCCTGGGGCGGCACGATGGCACAGTGGTTAGCACTGCTGCCTCACAATGCCAGGGACCTGGGTTCGATTCCCGGCTTGGGACACAGTCTGTGTGGAGTTTGCACATTCTCCCAGTGTCTGTGTGGGTTTCCTCTGAGTGCTCTGGTTTCCTCCCACAGTCCAATAGACTAGCTGGTTAGGTGCATCGGCTAAATTCTGCCTTAGTGTACACAAACAGGTGCTGGAGTGTGGCGACTAGGGGACTTCATCGCAATGTTAATGTAAGCCTACTTGTGATACTAATAAATAAACTTTAAACTTAAAATCTGCTTGGGAGATTTGGAATGGTTATTTGTGGAAACTTTATCACAAGCAATCGGCCAGCTGCCTGTCTCAGTGTGAGAGAGAGGGACAACGGCAATGACTTTGGCAGTCAGGAAATCACCAGCTGATTCCTGGATACTGGACAATCAGTGATAAGGGTTTGGAACCTCCTTCACAAATAGATTTCTTCCCTTCATTAACTTCAGTTGCAAGAATATCTTAAATTACAAAGATCAGACAGGCTGGAGACACTCAGAGTCCCCAGGCTGTACTCATGCCAATCCTCTTCCTTTCAGGTTCCTGGGCTCCTCCGTGCACATGCGGGCAGCTGGAATTAGATCCAGAAGCCCCGCTGTCCTGTGGCACTGACACTCATGGATTCCCACCAATGCCTGCACAATGCAGTCAACATCCTGTACCAGGGAGTTGCACTCACACCCTCAGCCATGGGGGTCATGAACTGAACCACGAGGCAGACATCAGTTGCCATGGAGGGCACATCCAGCGCTAAGGTCTCCACTGCAGATGCCATCCTTGCAGTGTTGGCCTCAGTGCCTTGCAGTGACGGCACCATCTCCTCAGGTAGAAGGGGATGGGACTCCTCCAGTCCTTGCAGCCCGAGGAGGGATGTTGCTAACTCTTCCTGTTACTGGCAACTCTGCTGTTGCAGCTCGGGAATGACGGGATCCAGGGGCATGTCACTGGCCAGGGGACCAGCAGAGTCCTGGTTTCCGGTATCTCCCTGGGACATCCCTGCCTCACCTGCTGTGGATCTTCTGCTATGTGGTGCTCACCAGTGAGTGACCCAGAAGCCTGTCCGCTAGTTATTCCCACCAAGGTGTGAGTACCTGCAGTGGTGGAGGTGTGGGAGATTCCTTCTCGATGCTGATCTCACTCGGAGCTCTTCAGGAGTGTGGTGTCCAGAGGCATGAGGATGGTCCGAGTTGATCAACTGATGATGGAAGTGAGCAGGCATTACTGCGTGACAGGGCCGCACTGATAGGTGAAAGGTCATTCACGGCAAGTTTGCACCATGGCTGGATGTGTTGAGGGTTCTCACTTTTGTCTCTTGCCCTCACCTTGCCCTCCGTACAGGTACAATCCCACCCCTCACCAGACAGCTCAAGGGCTCCATCCTTGAACAGAGTGACAGTCCTGAATATGGGCATCACTCTGGCCGATTGTTCCTACTCACTCCGGCTACGTCCACTCACTCCGGCTACGATTGAGTCTGTCCTACAGTCAGACCGATGGGGAGAGTGTAGGTGGGAGTCATGCCAGATCAGATGGGAACGAAGTCTGGCCTGGGATGTGAGTGGACACCACAGCTACTCAAGGAGGGGGAGGATACATGACAAACCCCGGGAGGTGGGTGGCAGTGGGATCTCCGTGGAGGGGTGAGGGATGTGTTTAGGGTGCAGTGGGACACATGAGGAGGCTTATTTACCCCAGCTGCACAAAGAAGGCCATTCACCCTCTTTTGGCACTGTAGCCTATCCTCTTACAGAGTGACTGGCATTCACTATTGCTGCCACAGTCTCCCAGCTGTTTGTCCAGTTATGGGTAGGGGGTTTACCACCTCTGCTCGACGGCCGAGAAATTTGCTGGGGCTTCCTGATTGAATTGTGGTTCCGTCATTCCCCAATTGGACTTGGCACAAGGGCTGGGGAGGTGTTTAAATGGCAGGGTTAGCCAATCAGGGACACGCTGACACAAGGGCAAAGTGTAACTCATGGAAACATTTTTTTCCTTAAAGAGGCTGAATATACTGTAACTTTTCCCACAAGTGACTCCAGTGGAATTCTTTTTGATTTCTTCACCTGAACAACATTCCCAGGAGTAAACATATCGGAAAATTACACTCAATGTCGTCAAATGCTTTTTTGATTGTAGTTCCTCCATAGGTATTGACGAGAACTGGTAATTATCAACAGCCTTATTGAACTTCCAATTACACTGGAATCTGACTCCCAGTTTACTATCTCATGGTTGCTCTTTGTTCCATGTACAGAACTCTTATGAGTTGACTATCTCTCCAGTCCAATCCAACCTCTTTCAGCTTTGTCAAGAACTTCATCCAGTCAACCCAATCGAACGCTTTTCAAAATATTTAAGGGAATGTAGAAATGAAACATCGAAGGGTTATGCAAAGTACAACAGACAGGAAAGGATAACCTCATGGGTGATGAAATGAGAATGAAATAACAGGAGGAGAAGAAATGGAATAACAAGTAATCACAGAATCCCTATCATGTAGAAGGGGGCTGTTCGGCCCATCAAATCTATACCAATGACTCTCCACAAGAGGATCTGACCCAGGCCCTGTCCCTCTAACCCTATGGATATTTCCTCTGGGGAGAGACTGGAACTGGGAACAGAGTTTAAAAATAGGAGGGCTCACGCTTGAGACAGCGATGAGGAAAATGTTATTTTCAAAGGTTGGTGAGTCTGTGGAATTCTCTTCCCCAGAGAGTACTGGACACTGGCTTATTAAATATTTTTAAGACTGAATTGCCGAGATTTTTAACTGACACGTGACAAGCAGGGTGGTGGAGGCAGACACACTGGCATCGTTTAAGACTTACCTGGGTAGTCACACAAGCAGACTGGGAATGGACGGATACAAATGAATGGTCTAGTTGGACCAATGAGTGGCACAGGCTTGGAGGGCCGAAGGGCCTGTTTCCTGTACTGTTCTTTGAGTAGGAGGATGGAGTTGAGGCCATTGTCAGATCAGCCATGATCTTATCCAATGGCGGCCACATGCTCAAGGGGCCAAATAACCTTCTGCTGCTCCAGATCCAAATGTTTAAATGTTGGAATGTCAGGCAGGATCTCCAGAGAGAGGACAGTAGCTTTAATATTGAGGTTAGTGACCAGTTCTGACAAAAGATCACCAAACTGAAATGTGAATCCTTTCATCTGCTTCAGATTGATGCTGTCTGATTTACTGACTGTTTTGTTTTATTTATCTCCCTCTCTCTTACCCCTTATACCACCTTCACTTCTTTTCTCTTTCTCCTCAGCTTTGCATTTTCTCGATCCCTCTGATATTTTTCTCAATTTAACCTCGTTTACCTGCAGCTTTTTCTCGATGTTCAATCTGCCACGCGAGAACATTACACGGTGGCCAAAGGAACCCACAGAGCAGACCGTGTGAAAGGTAATCATGAGAAGTGGAGATTCATAAAGACATATTAGAAATAAGGGTTTCGTCGTTAAATAGAAGATACGCTAATCATGGTGGAATTAATGCTAAAATACCATAGAAACACTTAATGCAAACGGTTCAGAATAAACAGGACTGTTTAACAATACTGAGCTGCAAAATAACCATTAACTTGCTGAGGGGAGGAACTTGGGAGAATTGGCAGAGACACAAACTAATTCGAACAAACTGCAAGGTCACTGCCAATTTTAATTTGAAAAATAAATAATGGTTTGGTTTTTACAGTTACGATGATGGAGAAACCATCAGCTGGAACTTCCAGAGTTCCGAATGCTGACGTGAGAACCCCAAGGATACGGGACATCTCTGGAGGGGTGGGGGTTTGTGGAGATCCTCTCTCTCACCTCCACCACCCCCCCCCTTCCCCCCCCAGTTCCTTTCCCCTGCCCACTCATACTTGTCCTGGTGTGTTTCTGATACTGTTCACGCTATTTCGCTATAATTTGTTGGGATTTGCATCAAATTAGAATCTGCAAACTCTCAGTGACTAACAGCACTGTGGACAATTAACTACAATGGTTCTCTACAGTTTATCTGCAGCATTTGATTGGTTTAATCTTTTTCGTAAGTACAGCTGCCAATAATTATTAAGGATTTTACTGACCAGAGCCTATAGGAGGTAATGGTCGCAAATTTATTTTTTTTTGTGTTAATATGTCAACTCCAAAACAAAATGTTTACTTTTGGTTGCCCACAATACTCTCTTTGGCTTTATAATGCCATTTCTTATAAGTTCATAAGTTATAGGAACAGAATTAGGCCATTTGGCCCATCGAGTCCGCTCCACCATTCAATCATGGCTGATGTGCTCCTCGTCCCTATTTTCCTGCCTTCTCCCACAACCAATTAAAAATCTAACTCCTCCTTAAATTTACTCATTGTCCCGGCATCCACCGCACTTCGAGGTAGAAAATTCCACAGATTCACAACATTTTGGGAGAAGTTGTTTCTCCTCAACCCTGCTTTAAATGGATCCTAAAGACTATGACTCATCCCAGAATGCCCCACAAGAGGAAGCATCCGCTCCACGTCTACTTTATCCAGACCTTTTATATCTTAAATACCTCAATTTGATCTCACCTCATTTTTCTAAATTCTAGAGAAGAGAGAACTGAACTGTTCAATCTCTCTTCATACTTCATTTCTGCTATTTTTCAAACTATTTTGACGTTGATACTAGTTTTTTCTGGCTGAATACAAATGATTTTATATTTTGAAAGAAGTCATTTTACTGATAAAGCCATGAATTAGACTCTAAATTCAGAGGCTGACTAATGGAGTAAAGTTGATGGTTATTCAATCTGCAAGGATCCCACTTTAAATTCAAATGCACAACTTGACCAGGAAACACACAACATTAATATGTTTATCATCTAGAATGTTAATGCTTAGAGAATCAAAACATTCAAAGCCACCGCATATGCAATCCTATTTTTAGATGTGTTTGATCCTAAACAGAATAGGATTAAATACATCTGGAGGAAGAGAAGAGCTCCCTTAAAAAGCAAACATATCATAAGTTCCTTATACAGTGGTTACAAAACTGCAGAGAACCACAGTTACTCAAACCCACACGAGATAAATCTGCTGCTGAGATTAAATTGCCTCAAAATTCTGAACTTTGGACCTTTCTGGGCAAGGTCAAAAAGACAGCTGGATTGTCAAAATGAGAACGGTGCCTTCATTCTTAATAATTAATTATTAATAGTACATTGAGTTTAAACTGGTATCCCTGTCTTCCCAGATTTCAGTGAAACTAGCAGCAAAGTTCAATGTTCTGACCGATGAAACCAAGCATGCCGAATGCCTTCTTCACCACTCTGTCCACCTGTGACTCCACTTTCAAGGAGCTACAAATCTGTACCCCGAGATCTCTTTGTTCTGTAACTCTCCCCAACACCCTACCATTAACTGAGTAAGTCCTGCCCTGGTTCAATCGACCAAAATGCAGCACCTCACATTTATCTAAATTAAACTCCATCTGTCATTCGTCAGAGGTTGGAGAAACTTGGTTTGTTCTCACTGGAGTGATGGAGGTTGAGGGGAGATCTGATAGAAGTCTACAGGATTATGAGAGGCATGGACAGAGTGGATAGTCAGAAGCTTTTTCCCAGGGTGGAAGAGTTAATTACTAGGGGGCACAGGTTTAAGGTGCGAGGGACAAGGTTTAAAGGAGATGTACGAGGCAGATTTTTTACATAGAAAGTGGTGGGTGCCTGGAACTTGTTGCCAGGGGAGATAGTAGAAGTGACTTTTAAGGGGCATCTTGACAAGTACGTGAATAGGATGGGAATAGAGGGATATGGTTCCCAGAAGGGTAGGAGGTTTTAGTTCAGTCGGGCAGCATGGTCGGTGCAGGCTTGGAGGGCTGAAGGGCCTGATCCTGTGCTGTAATTTTCTTTGTTCTTTGACACCTAAAAACTTGAAGTTCTCGACCCTTTCTACTTCATCCCCATTGATGTAGACAGGGACATGTTCTCCTTTACGCTTTCTGAAGTCGAGGAAAATCTCCTTCCTTTTGTTGACATTGAGGGAGAGATTATTGTTGCTGCACCAGTTCACCAGATTCTCTATCCCATTCCTGTACTCTGTCTCGTCATTGTTTGAGATCCGATTCACTACGGTGGTGTTATCAGCAAACTTGAAAATCAAATTGGAGGGAAATTTGGCCACACAGTCATAAGTGTATAAGGAGTATAATATGGTGCTGAGAAAGTAGCCTTGTGGGGCACCGGTATTGAGAATGATCGTGGAAGAATGTTGTTGCCTATCCTTACTGATTGTGGTTAGGAAGTTCAAGATCCAATGGGATCTACAGAGGAAAGTGCCAAGGCCCAGGCCACGGACTTTAGAGATGAGTTTCATGGGAATAATAGTGTTAAAGCCTGAGCTGTAGTCAATAAATAGAAGTTGGACATTGGTGTCCCTATTATCTAGGTGTTCCAGAGTTGAGTGCAGAGCCAGGGAAATGGTGTCTGCTGTGAACCTGTTGCGGCCGTAGGTAAACTGTAATGGATCTGGTAACCCAGGATGCTTGAACTGACTCATGCCATGACTAGTTTTTCAAAGCATTTCATAATGATGGATATTAGAGCCACCAGCCGATAGTCACTGAGACACACTGCTTGGTTTTTCTTAAGTACAGGGATGGTGGTCATCTTCTTGAAGCAGATAGGGACCTCAGATTGTTGTAAAGAGAGGTTGAGGATGTCTGTGAATACCCCCGCCAGCTGCTCCGCACAGGACCTGAGTGAATGTCCGGGTACCCCATCCAGGCCAGTCACTTCCCGTGGGTTGGCCTTCAAGAAAGCTGCTCTGACATCTGCAACGGGGACCACAGATACAGGTTCATCCAGTGCTTCCAGGGTGGAGGGCATGCTCTCGCTGACCTTTTGCTCAAAACAGGTGTAGAATGCATTGAGCTCATCAGGGAGGGGTGTGCTGGAGCCGGTTATTTTACATGCCTTCATCTTGTGGTCTGGTTTGTCTTACAGATCTTGCCATAGTCAGTGGGGGCTGGTGTGGCTAACCTGGGAGTCTAGCTTCGTCTGGTATTGTCTTTTGGCATCTTTGATGAATCTCCTTAGATAGTACCTGGCTTTCTTGTATAGGTCAGTGTCACCTGACTTGAACGTCTCAGACCTGGACTTCAGCAAGCAGTGGAAATCCCTCATGGCTTTCCCATGGATGAACAGGGATAATTCTATATGCAGTGAATTATTGACAGCTGGATTCACTAATCTTCCCATTCCCATTTCTCCTGGTTATCTCAAGACTCAGTTTCAAACAATGCTTCCTTTCAAATTTAATTCCGCAAAACTGGATTTTTATCACTCATTAGAATTAAATCAAAGGATTGCCAGAGTTCTCTGACCCTTCCTGCTGGGGGATCTTCCAGTCCTGCCAAAGGCGAACCCCCCCCCATGGTGGATTTCCCAGCAACACAGCTGGCGAAATACACAAATGGTCACTGACTGCGCAGCCAATGGTGAGTTGCCTCTGTTGCCCAAAAGATCACCATGAGAGGTGGGAAAATCCTGCACAATGTCTTTGAGTTCATAACCATCACCTTAAACATTCACTCACACAGCCACTGACACTCAGTAGCAGCTGTGTGTACTCTCTACAAGATGCAATTCACCAAAGATCCTTAGCCAGCACCTTCCAAACCCACCGCCATCTAGAAGGAAAAGGGTAGCAGACACCTGGGAACACCAAGTTTCCCTCCAAGTCACTCACCATCCTGACTTGGAAATCTATCGGCCGTTCCTTCACTGTGACTCGATCAAAATCCTGGAACTTCCTCCCTAACACCACATGGACCTCAGTGGTTCAAGAAGGCAGCTCATCGCCACCTTCTCAAGGGCAATTAGGGATGGGCAATAAATGCTGGCCTAGACAGCGACACCCACATGTCCAATGAAAGAATAAAAAACCCTAACTATTCAGTCACCGCTCATTCCAAACATGATGCACCGATACATTAACACGCAGCTCCATCTATCACACTAATTGTAGTGATACTATCAAAGTATTGTTTAAGTTTTGATTTGTACATTTTGTACAATGTTTAGACATTAAAGAGTTAAAGTATTAAATGTCGGTAGAGGCACACATTAGCCACTCTGGAAATGTGACAGTGAAGGAACGATGATATATTTCCAAGTCAGGATGGTGAGTGGTTTGGAGGGGAACTTCTAGGCAGTGGTGTTCAAATGCTGTTGTCCTTTTACATGGTAAAGTTTGCAGGTTTGGAAAGGGCTGTCAAAGGAGCCTTGGTGAGTTGGATTTTGGATCTAATACCCATTGCTGCTACTCTATATTGCTGGTGGTGGGAGTGAATGCTTAATTTGGCGTATGTCAATTAAGCAGACTGCTTTGTCTGGATGGTCCCGAGATTTCTGAATGTTTTTGGAGCCACACTCATCCAGACGCAAGTGGAGAGTATTCCAACACATTCCAGACTTGTGTTGCTAGCCCAGTTGTGTTTCTGATCAGTGAAAACCCCCAGAAGGGTGAGGGACAATTTGTTATGTTGTCTGATTTTACTTTGTTACCACTTTGAACACAACAGTCAACAATTGTCACGGAGACTTTTCTCCAGCAGCAAAACATTTGAATTTCTCCTTCACCAATCGTGCATTCTCGTTTCCATTGCTTTGGTGTTGGCCTCTACAAAGCACATTTTCAATTCTACTGTCAAAATAATTCTTCCATGCTCCATGAAAAATGAAATTAAATGCAAGGAATTCAAAAGAAAGTCTTGATTGACGGAATGGAATGTATGTTAAACTGATAAGAATGATGGAACTGCATTCCTAAGACTGAAGTTTGCTGGAAGAAATTACTTTTTTTTTTAGACAGCCAGGTAGATGAATCATTCCAGCAATCACTTTTCATTTCAGGTTCCAGGCAGCCTGACTCTCAAAGCAGCTTTCCTTGGTTGGGTCAATCTGATTGATTCTTATTAAACTATACCTTACAGAAGCATTTCATCTCAGACAGGGGAGAGTGGAGGAAACAATGGCTATAGACTTATGGTTCAGGTTGACACAACACAAGTTGGCATTAACAGGGAGAAGTTCATTAACTAGTCAATAATACTTCTAACATACAATAAAAAAGACCAGGCTACATTCAAATATTTACTGAAGTTTGCAATAACATACATGTATGACAGGCTATACCATTGCTTGCTAACCTGATCATCAGATTTGTAGTTTAAGACGTCTCCCAGTGACTCTTCGGGATAGCTTTCTCTACGGATTAACGTGAATTCTGGAAGAAACTCTGCTCCTTCCACCAATACTGCAAGTGCCTGAAATCAAAAAGTTTAACAAAGGGTTATTTTTTTATTTTGATACCTCATTTATAACCTCACACTTCCAATTTCCAATTATCCATTACCTGCATTTTGTTTTTATTCATTCTGGGATGTTGGGATCGCTGGCTGGGCCAGCATTTCTTGCCCATTCCGAGTTGCCCTAGAGAAGGTGGTGGTGAGCTGCCTACTTGAACCCGCTGCAGTCCCATGTGGTGTAGGCATACCCACAGTGCTGTTAGGGAGGGAGATCTAGGCAATCAGGGAGAGGCAGAGTGTGGAGTTGAGGCCACTGTCAGATCAGCCATGATCTTACTGAATAGCAGAGGCAGTTTGAGGGGCCGAGTGGCCTACTCCTATCTCTAATCCGTATCTTGACCCAGCTGCAATATCAGCCAGTGGGTAATTAAGTGACACATGAAACACAAGAGAAGATATCTTTGTGTTTTAAAAACTTGGCAACATTTCCAACAAACCTCACATCAGTTTCATTTCTTTTCCGCTGCTCTTCCAACCTGGAAGGAAGGGGACACCTAATTCTCCCTTTGGTGAGTAAGGCAGCTTTTTAAGAACCATTCTGTCATAATTCCAGGATACTGGAAGCTCAGTCATGTCCATTTAACAGTGCAACAGGCTGATTAGTACAATGTCAGTGAGTCCAGGCTTTCAGCACCGATGGAAGAGAGTAAAATCCCACCGTGTTGTGACATTTATCGAAAAGTGAATTCTGGATGGGTGAACAATCAAAGCTTCCGATTGAAATTATAATTCCCAATTCATTTAATATCAGGATGTAGACAGCAGAAAATTATTCATCTCAGTGAGCTTTGCTGAGTTTGAATATTGTACATCCTCACAAACAGTAATTGAGACAGAGCCATTTCAGGCGCCAACAAGAAATAATAGAAAGAAGGAGGCAGTGAGGAACATCGCTCTGCTACAGGATTACAGGGTGCACTGAAGCTGAAATACAAATAGGAGGCAGAGAGTGGGGGTCAATGGGTGCTATTCGGATTGGCGGTTGGTGACTAGTGGGGTGCCCCAGGGGTCGGTGCTGGGGCCTCAGCTATTTACCATTTATATAGATGATCTGGAGGAGGGAACCGAGTGTAGGGTGTCGAAATTTGCTGATGACACCAAGATTGGGGGAAAGGCAAATTGTGCGGAGGGTGTGGAGAGTCTGCAGAAGGATCTAGATAGGCTGGGCGAATGGGCCAGGAAATGGCAAATGGAATTTAATGTTGGCAAGTGTGAGGTGGTCCACTTTGGTAGGAAGAATGGTAGGAAGGACTATTACTTACGTGGCGAAAAACTGCAGCAGGCGACGGTGCAGAGGGACCTCGGGGTCCTTGTGCATGAGTCGCAAAAACCCAGCCTGCAAGTGCAGCAGGTGGTCAGGAAGGCGAATGGGATGCTGGCCTTCATAGCGAGGGGGATTGAATATAAAAGTAGGGAGGTCTTGCTGCAGTTGTATAGGGCATTGGTGAGGCCGCAGCTGGAGTACTGTGTGCAGTTTTGGGCGCCGCACCTGCGCAAGGATATTTTGGCCCTGGAGGGAGTGCAGAGGAGGTTTACTAGGCTGATACCGGAGTTGAGGGGGTTGAGCTATGAGGAGAGGCTGAATAAACTAGGCTTGTACTCGTTAGAGTTTAGAAGAATGAGGGGAGATCTCATTGAGACGTATAAGATGATGAATGGGATGGATAGGATAGAGGTGGAAAGACTCTTCCCGCTCAAAAAAGACAGTAGGACTAGGGGGCACAGCCTCAAGATAAAGGGGGGGCGGTTCAGAACGGAGTTGAGGAGGAACTTCTTCACTCAAAGGGTGGTGAATCTCTGGAATTCTCTGCCCGTTGAAGTGGTGGAGGCTGCCTCGCTAAATATTTTTAAGAAGCGGGTTGATGGGTTTTTGATAAGAGAGGGGATTAAGGGTTATGGGGAGAGGGCGGGAAAGTGGAACTGAGCCACGACAGATCAGCCATGATCTTATTGAATGGCGGGGCAGGCTCGAAGGGCCAGATGGCCTACTCCTGCTCCTATTTCTTATGTTCTTATGTTCTTATGTTCTTATATCTACATTGTTTATATGTGTGCGCTTTGGTTCTGATATTTCATCCAAATATATTGGTATGGTTTTAATAAGTTCAAAGGAGATCTGTTCATAGCAATGACTTTCACTGCATGCTATCTGAAACTTTGCGACTGTTTCCTTCTGTGAATGTTTTAGACTATCCAACTGTCGCAACCAACATTTAAAAAAACAACACCTTGAACCAAGCAAGAGGTAGGACATTAAACACAGTATCTGCATTCCCAGTGGCCCGTGCTTCCTCCTAAGGACACTGCCAAACACTCCTTCAGAAAGAAGATCAAAGAGCTGATTTGTAGAAATCCCATTTTATCCAGCTCTGCACAAGGTGCAGACTGTAGCTGGTTCGATCTTATAAAATGCAGGAAGCACAATAATTCAATGTTTCATACTGAGCGGCAATGATTAGAGAGGGAAAGTGGAAAATCAACGCCACTGACACAGGAATAAGACTGACAGAGGAAAGGTGGCAGTGGGTTGGGGCAGGGCTGGGGGAGGTCACCAGAGGGGTGGGCAATGTCAATATTACTGGCAGGAAGTGTAGAGTGGCAGGATTGGGTGGAGAAGGCAACAGTTAAATTTCAAGGACAGGGTAGAATGACCAGCTGAATAGAAAGCAGTGAAGGTGAAATGTTAACTGAATTCTCTGTGACTCCCCACCCTTTTAGAGTATCTCTGAGCAACATAAGAACATAAGAACTAGGAGCAGGAGTGGGCCATCTGGCCCCTGGAGCCTGCTCCGTCATTTAATAAGATCATGGCTGATCTTTCTGTGGACTCAGCTCCACTTACCCACCCACTCACCATAACCCTTAATTCCTTTACCGTTCAGAAATGTATCTATCCTTGCCTTGAAAACATTCAGTGAAGGAGCCTCAACTGCTTCACTGGACAGAGAATTCCACAGATTCACAACCCTTTGTGTGAAGAAGTTCATCCTCAACTCAGTCCTAAATCTGCTTCCCCTTATTTTGAGGCCATTCCCCCCTAGTTCTAGTTTCACCTGCCAGTGGAAACAACCTCCCTGCTTCTATCTTATCCATTCCCTTCAAAATCTTATATGTTTCTATAAGATCTCCCCTCATTCCTCTGAATTCCAACGAGTATAGCCCCAGTCTACTCAGTCTCTCCTCATAATCCAACCCTCTCAACTCCGGAATCAACCTAGTGAATCTCCTCTGCACCCTCTCCAGTGCCAGTATATCCTTTCTCAAGTAAGGAGACCAAAACTGTACACAGTACTCCAGGTGTGGCCTCACCAGCACCTTATACAGCTGCAACATAAACTCACTGTTTTTAAATTCCATCCCTCTAGCAATGAAGGACAAAATTGCATTTGATTTCTTAATTACCTGCTGCTCCTGCAAACCAACTCCTTGAGATTCCTGCACAAGGACACCCAGGTCCCTCTGCACAGCAGCATGCTGCAACTTTTACCATCTAAATAATACTCCATTTTGCTGTTATTCCTACCAAAATGGATGACCTCACATTTACCAACCTCGTACTCCATCTGCCAGATCTTTGCCCACTCACTTAGACTATCTATATCCCTTTGCAGACTTTCAGACTTCTGCGCACTTTGCTCTGCCACTCATCCTAGTGTCATCTGCGAATTTTGACATACTACACTTGGTCCCAAACTCCAAATCATTGACGTAAATCGTAAACAATTGTGGTCCCAACACTGATCCCTGAGGCACACCACCAGTCACTGATCACCAACCAAACACCCATTTACCCCCACTCTTTGTTTTCTGTTAGTTAACCAATCCTCTATCCATGCTAATACATTACCCATAACACTGTGCACCTTTATCTTATATAGCAGTCTTTGCTGCAACACCTTGTCAAATAGCCTCTGGAAATCCTGATATACCACATCCACAGGTTCCCCATTGTCCACTGCACATGTAATGTTCTCAAAGGATTCCACCAAATTAGTCAAACATGACCTGCCCTTCATGAACGTGACAACGTGGGGTAGGGGCATTATATTTCTGATCTGTAGCTGGGATTGAATGTATGAGAAGTTCCTTCATTGTGGCTGGGTCAAAATCCTAAAACTTACCTACACCACATGAACAGTACAGTAGCACAGTGGTTAGCACTGCTGTTTCACAGTGCCAGGCTCCTGAGTTTGATTCCCAGCTTGGGTCACTGTTTGTGTGGAGTCTGCACATTCTCCCCGTGTCTGTGTGAGTTTCCTTTGATTTATTCCCACATTCTAAAAGATGTGCTGGCTAGGGTGTATTGGCCCAAATAGGCACTGGATTGTGACGACTAGAGGAATTTCACAGTAACTTCATTGCAGTGTTAATGTAAGCCTTACTTGTGACTAATAAATAAACTTTTACTTTTTTTGAATAGCAGTGATTCAAGATGGCGACTCACCACCGCCTTAAGGGGTAATTAGGGATGGGCAATAGATGTCAGTCTAGCCAACAACACCCACATCCCATAAATGAATAAAAATGTCACTGTGGGGATTAGTTTTCTGTTAAAGATGAAAACGTCACTTTCCCATTTTTAAGATTGCAGTGTTCCAGTGTTGGTTTCCCCAAGTTCTCGATGTTTTCCTGTGTAAAACAGCAATGTATATAGAATCTCCAGGAATCTTTTTTTTAAAACTTCATTCCAGTCCAATCAATTCTAATTAAAGCCAGTTCAGAGTCGCAACAAGTTGGGACATTCCTGATCCGAGCTGACAGACAGGGCCCTCACCTCCTGTCTCGGGCTTGATCTACACGATCCAAGCTGATTGGAGTAGGTATAGCTCCTCCTCCAAGGCTTGATCTCATTTGCATCTTAGCCAAAAGGCCGAGATGCCACTTTTAAAAATTGCTTTGAATAAAGCTAAAATGTAACCTAATGACTTCAACCAAGCGCAGCATGTCAATACTACACTTGATCTTAATTACCAATTGGACCTCACCTTACCAATTGCTGTGCAACTCCAAACAGTACAAAAATATCTCACTGAAGCATGAAAAACCTCATCTTTAAGCGGGTCTGGCTTCGAATCTTGAATATTGGTGAATCTGACAGGACAGCAGAACCCAATCTGTGCACACTTCTGCTTTAAGTTTGCCATAGTTTGCAGGTACAGATACTAACAGGAACCTGAGTGAACACGAAACATTCAAAACTGCTGCCAATATACATGCTATTTGGATTTCATTGTGTATAACATATCACTTTATCTAGGTTACATTTGAATAAGAAATTACAAGATTTAGATTCGTCCAATTTACAGTTTATCTGACCTTAATTTGATGAAGATTGTGATCTATACTTTTTGCATTCCCCAATAGTTTATGGCATACCACCAATTTAAAAGATTAAAAACATTAAATTGTGTAGATTTATTAGGAATTTGACCCCAGGTTCTGAATTAGAATAATGTCTATAAAACATTCCAAGTTTTTTGTTTTGTGACTTATTTTGGAATTTCAAAGTCTATTCATATTTGCTTTATTTTATTGTTGATCAGCATGGAAGATTGTGAGGAATGTAACTTAGTTATAAAGTTCACTTTTATACAAACTATGCTGGCATGCATGTACAGTCAGTGCTGTCACAGTGAGCCAGCCCTCCCCCCTGTGTGGGTTCAATCCTACTCCAGAAACAGAGTGTGTAATTCCTGCTGACACCTTTCACTGGCGCAGTGAGGGAGTGCCACACTTTGCTCATCGATATTGAAGATTCCCCAATGCTTTTTTGAAGTAGTTCAGGTGAGTTCTCCCTGGTTTCCTGCCCAATATTTATCTCTAGATGAAATAGATTAACTAGTCATTATCACATTGCTATTTATGGAAGTCAGTGACTGTTCTGTTTCCAACATAGCCCAAGATGGATTGGCCATGGGAAATGTGTGGGGTTATAGGGTTTGGGCAGGGGAGAGGACCTGGGTGAAATACTCAGTCAGAGTCGATGGGAAGATTGCAACTCAATGATCGCAGACAGAAGCGAACGGCTCTTCTCACCATCCCATTGTATCATGATGGCTATCCCCATCCACACGTGAACCTTCGAGGTGTTAACCCACAGGATGAGTATAAACATCTGGCCTTATTTGGAAAGGTCCTTGAGTTGCGAAAAGCCATGGCAGGCAGCCATGTTTTTATCTGCTTTTAAAACTGAGCTAAGAGCTGTTTTCGGTTAGCCACCAGTGGTCAGCAAGCCGGACCATGAACTAACTGCAAGTCATCAAGCAGCCAAGATATTTACAGCAATGCCCCAAACATGGGATATTCCAACGGAGAGAAGGGCAAACACCCCGACCTGTTCCAGTTTAAAGTTTATGTAAAAACCAAATCTCCTAGCTATTTGTTTACAATAAACCTCTCACAACCAGTTGTGAACCCTTCATTGCAAGATCCTCACTTCAACTTTAAGCCATCAAAATCTTTCAAGAAACTAGACCTGCCATCCAATGTTTGTGTGTGTGTGTGTATGTGTGCACGTGTGTGTATGTATGTGCGTGCGTGTGCATGTGTGTATGTTGAATGGGTAACATTGTGCTACTTTGATTAAGTATATGAGAATAAATAACCTTCTTTATTTATAACTCACATAAGCTTTTATTTATTAGTCACAAGTAAGCTTATATTTATACTGTAATGAAGCTACTGTGAAAATCACCTAGTCACCACACTCTGTTTGGGTACACTGAGGGAGAATTTAACACGGCCAATGCACCTCCCTGCACATCTTTGGAGCGTAGGAGGAAACTGGAGCACCTGAAGAAAACCCACACAGACATGGGGAGAATGTGCAAACTTCACACAGACAGTGACCCGAGCTGGGAGTCAAACCCAGGTCACTGGCGCTGTGAGGCAGCAGTGCTAACCTCTGCGCCACCCTGAACTTATTTAATTGGTAAGCATACACTTAAAGGGGTAAGAAAACACACACCTCCTTCCGTGTAAAGCATACAAATCACATACTGTAACATACATTCTTTCCAATACGTGTACCAAATAATGCAAGTTAACAAGTCACGATCTTGGAAATAGACCTGTTTGTTTGAAATCCAAAGCAGCAAAATATTGTGAACTTTAAGAAGGAAATAATTAAAAGAACAAAGGCAGTAAATTAAAGCCACACACTTTTTGGAAGCATTGTTGTCTCTGGTGAATTTTGTAGTATTCCCTGGGTTTTCCAGAAAGGGGAAGTTAATGGGGAATATGTATCCTTATTTTCAGAAATCACTTGTTGAGTTTCCTCACCAGAGACATGTTAAAATACATGAAATCTCTGATGAAATTGTGAAGTGAATCAATGATTTGCAAGACAATTGGGAATGGAAGAGCACCAGTTTGAATTTGAGGATTGGGGCAAGTTATTTTTGTAATCACTCTTTTCAGATTTTCGATCCATTACCTAAACCAGGTTAATGTTGCTCCTAGGTGTAAATGTGCAGGTGACACTAACTTCTTTGGAATATGGTGATATTGCAACTGTTTGATGAGTTACAGTCACTGAGCAGCTGGACTGATTGCTATCAAATATCCTCTCATGTTTCCTTCATGTGACAGTGTTGGGAATTACAAAGTGAGGATAAAGTGGTTCCACATGCTATTGTTGACTAATGGGGTGAATTGGGAGAAACAGAGATGTCCCTAGGTTGATCTCATGCCTAGAAATGACCAAATCACCATTAGCAGAGACATGGAAACATCTCACCTAAAATGAAAGAAATATATGCACAAAATACAACCAAACTATAAAATCCAAATGACCTCCAATTAAATTCAGCATTAAAGTCCCTATGTTATTGCTAAGCAGATGATCATCAATATTTTCTCTCAATAGGCTGCAATTCTCTGGCCATTCATACCAGCGGGATTCTCCAGTCCCGCCGGCAGCACATCCCCATCCACAGGTTTCCTGCAGCGTGGAATGACATCAATGGGAATCCCACCACTAGCAAACAACACGTCACCTCTCATCAGCAGGAAACATACAGCTGGGAAACCAGAGAATCTGACCCTAATGTTCTTTCTGAAGACTCTCTCTGGTACTCTTAGGATTCACTGGAATATTATTGTTATTTAGGAGAAATAAAAACAAAATGCTTTATAACGATGCAACTTAATGTCAAAAGCTAAATGAAGAAAATCATTATGTTGTATTAATTATCACTGAAATATTGTCAGGTCGCTTGTTGATTTGTGCTGTTTTAATCGGCTAATCGATTACAGAGTTGGCCATTCGCTCAGCATTTCTTTTCAATCTTCTGTGGGTTAAATCGAGTTACACACAGCATGAGACTAAACCGAGAAGAAACCAACCATCCAACACCACTCAGAACGACTGAAGGCAGCATCATTATAGTAACCAGTTAGAATCAATGAATGATTACACAAGGAGGCCATTAGGCCTGTCATCACCAGGCTGGCTCTTTGCAAGAACCAGAATAGTAACCATAATGAAGCCCATATTCTAAGATAAAAAAAAGACAAAGATGCAGTAACACTCATACTTTTAAAATTCAGAGAAAAGTACAGCACAGGAACAGGCCCTTCGGCCCTCCAAGTCTGTACCAATCATGATGCCCTGACTAAACTAAAAACAAAATCTTCTGCCCTTACTCAGTCCATATCCCTCTACTCCCTCCCTTTTCATGTACCTGTCCAGATGCCTCTTAAATGTTCCTGCTTCCGCCATCTCCCCTAGCAGCGCGTTCCAGGCACCCATCACTCTCTGCATGAAAAACTCCCCCTGCACATCTCCCTTCAACTTTCCCCCTTGAACCTGTGCCCCCTGTAATTGACACTTCCACCCTAGGAAAAAGCCTCTGACTGTCCACCCTCTTAAAATACCATGGTGCCGTTATAAATCTTCGTTCATTTTTAGGGTAAATCTTGATTGTGAGTGTGAAGTCAGTGGAAATAAAAATGGATGAATGTGTGAACAGTTTTGCTGACTCACTATCACCTGTTTACAGTGACGCACAATCTCAGGATCTATTTGATAAATTTATAGAATCATAGCATCCCTACAGTGCAGAAAGAGGCCATTCAGCCCATCGAGCCTGCACAGACAACAATCCCACCCAGGCCTTATCCCTGCAAACCCGTATATTTACCCTGTTAATCTCCTGACACTAGAAGGGAAATTTAGCACGGTCAATCCACACATCTTTGGAGTGACAGAGGAAACCAGGTGCACCAAGAACGTGCCTGAGGAACTCAGTAACTATTCTGTACATGAACAAGTCCAGCAAGTTTCAAAAGTAAAAGCACAATATTTCCACCAGTTGTTGTGTACAATGTGTGTACAGGGGAAAATAATGGGGAGAATGTTGTAAGCAAAATGAGGCTTTTTCTCATATGACCTTCATAATTCAAGGCAAGTTGGCTATTGACCAGTCATGGGCTTTGTTGAAGATAAGGAAAGAAAAGTAGTACAGGTGGAATAAAGTGGAGCTTGTTCAAAGAACAAATACTGCGTGTCCTTGACAGATACGTCCCTGTCAGGCAGGGAGGAAATGGCCGAGTGAGGGAACCATGGTTCACAAAGGAGGTTGAATGTCTTGTTAAGAGGAAAAAGGAAATGTATGTAAGGATGAGAAAACAAGGGTCAGTTGGGTTGCTTGAAGGTTACAAGGTAGCAAGGAATGAGCCATAGAAGGGGCTTAGGAGAGCTAGGAGGGGGCATGAGAAGTGGGTCAGATAAAGGAAAACCCCAAGGCTTTTTACTCTTATGTGAGAAATAAAAGAATGACCAGGGTGAGGTTAGGGCCAGTCAAGGACAGTGTTGGGAACTTATGCATGGAGTCAGAAGAGATAGGAGAGGCGACGAATGAATACTTTTCTTCGGTGTTCACTAAGGAGAGGGGCCATGTTTGTGAGGATGAGTGTGTGATACAGGCTGATAGGATGGAGGAGGTAGATGTTCTGAGGGAAGATGTATTAGTAATTTTGAAAAACCTGAGGGTCAGATGGGATACATCCCTGGATTCTTTGGGATGCAAAGGATGAGATTGCCTTTGGCTTTGATCTTTGGGTCCTCACTGTCCACGGGGATAGTGTCAGAGGGCTGGCGAGGCGAATGCTGTTCCTCTCTTCAAGAAAGGAAATAGGAATGACCCTGGTAATTATAGGCCGGTTAGTCTTACTTAGGTGGTCGGTACGTTAGTGAAAAAGTTCCTGAGGGGTAGGATTTATGACCATTTGGAAAATGCAGCTTAATCCAGGATAGTCAGCATGGATGCGTGAAGGGAAGGTTTTGCCTCACAAATTTGATTGAATTCTTTGAGGAGGTAACTAAGTGTGTAGATGAAGGTAGAGCAGTTGATGTCGTATACATGGATTTTAGTAAGGTGTTTGATAAGGTTCCCCATGGTAGGCTCATGAAGAAAGTAAGGAGGTGTGGGATAGAAGGAAATTTGGCCGAATAGATAAGTAACTGGCTCTCATAGAAGACAGAGGGTGGTGGTGGAGGGAAAATGTTCAGACTGGAGGCCAGTTCCCAGCGGTGTACCACAGGGATCAGTGCTGGGTCCTCTGCCATTTGTGATTTTTATCAATGACTTGGAAGAGGGGGCGGAAGGGTGGGTCAGTAAATTTGCTGATGACACAAAGATTGATGGAGTAGTGGATGAGGTGGAGGGCTGTTGTAGGCTGCAAAGAGACATTGATGGGATGTAGAGCCGGGCCAAAAAGTGGCAGATGGAGTTTAACCCTGATAAGTGCGAGGTGATTCATTTTGGTAGGACAAATTTGAATGCGGATTACAGGATCAACGGCAGGGTTCTGAGGAATGTGGAGGGGCAGAGAGATCTTGGGGTTCATATCCACAGATCTCTGAAGGTTGCCACTCAAGTGGATAGAGCCATGAAGAAGGTTTATGGTGTGTTAACGTTTATTAACAGGGGATTTGAGTTTAAAAGCCGTGGGGTTATGCTGCAACTGTACAGGACCTTGGTGAGACCACATTTGGAATATTGTGTTCAGTTCTGGTCACCTCACTATAAGAAGGATGTGGAAGCATTGGAGAGAGTGCAGAGGAGATTTACCAGGATGCTGCCTGGTTTGGAGGGTAGGTCTTATGAGGAAAGGTTGAGGGAGCTGAGGCTTTTCTCTTTAGAGCGGGAGGAGGATGAGAGGCGACTTAATAGAGGTTTATAAGATGATGAGAGGGATTGATAGAGTGGAGACTATTTCCGTGGGTGGATGTAGCTGTTACTAGGGGGCATAACTATAAGGTTCATGGTGGGAGATATAGGAGGGATGTCCGAGGTAGATTCTTTATTCAGAGAGTGGTTGGGGTGTGGAATGGACTGCCTGCTGTGATAGTGGAGTCGGAGACTTTAGGAACTTTCAAGCGGTTATTGGATAGGCACATGGAGCACACCAGAATGATAGGGAGTGGGATAGCTTGATCTTGGGATTAGACATAGCTCGGCACAACATCGAGGGCCGAAGGGCCTGTACTGTGCTGTAATGTTCTATGTTCTAGATTCTAGGTGTTGTGAAACAATGGCTGGGATCCCCCCCCCCCCCCCGCCTCCCCCCTTCATGGGGCCTTCACCATTTTGCTGGTGGGAGGATCTTCCAGACCTGCCAAAGTCAATGGCCATTTGTGTTACTTGCTGTAATGACAGGGGGTGGGGTGCGGGGTCAGTGGGGGGCACTGGAAGATCCTGCCGGTGGGTAGGGCTGGAAAATCAATACCTACAAATTCTAAACCTCTCTACATCAGACTTACAAACAGTGCCAAATCTGTGAACATGTTGGAAAAACAAGAAGACTAAAGGAATTTAAATATAATCAGTTTCAAATTGTTGGACTTTAACCTTGAGATGAATCATAGAATGATAGAATAGTTACAGCTCAGCGGGTCATTCTATCCATTCTACCAACTGTGTATAAGAGCAGTTTAGCTCGTCCCAATCACAGGCAGTTTCCTTTAGCCAGACAATTCGTTTTCTCTGCAGGTTTTAACCAATTCCTTTTGAAAGTTTCCATTAACTCTGTCTCCATCACACTCTCTGGCAATGCATTCCAGATCCTAACCACTTGTTAGAATGAAGGCAATCTCCCAGAATTTATATTCCCTGCCACTAAGATTGAGATTATTCACATTGTATTAAATTACGAATCCCACGCAAGTGTTGAGTTTCCATTTTCTGGCAGAATTTGACAGATTTACATCAGCATCTTATACTGGGGGGACCCAATGCTTCTCCTCAGTCAAGGTAACAGTCTGGGAGTTTTAAAACTCAGAAATGCAACAAGAATAAATATTTCCTTACATTTTATTACTCGTTCACTTTGCAAGATTCCATCACAGGTCGATTTGCACCACCAGTAACTTTATAGCTCAAGTTCTAACAAATCTGGGGATAGATTTTACAACTGGCTTACTGTATAAACATTACAGTAATGCAATCTGCTACATGCACAAGGCAAGTCCACAATTTATAATGATCCATATTTCAAATTGCTGCAGATATGAAATATTTTTTTCACAATCTTTTGTGTTAATAGAATACACTGCCCAACGAACTGAATTCTTCCAAAAACAGACTCTGCAGACATATTCGCCAATGCCAAAATCCAGTCACCAATCAGCAGCAGAATTGATAAGATCAACAAGAGGTCAGAAATGTGCCCATTGGCTGTCTTTGTCAGGGAGGCAAAATCAAATGCAAAGTTTTCATCATTCTTCATTATAAATCTTCAGTAGCTGAAACCAACGTCTGCTGTTTGGTGGATCACCGCACCTACTTATCTGAGATATAACCGTCCTTAATGGGCTATAAAACTTTAGGATAAATAAAACCTCAGGACTGGGAGTTCATGCTCCACAGCCACAAACCCCTATTATCTTTAAATAGTAAAGATATATTTCTAAATTTGCTCAGTTACATTTGTGAGATGAACAAAGTTTGATGCAATATTGAATAGTAATAATCTGTCAGGCAGCCTTGCTAACTGGCTGTGTGTGATGATAATGTGTCTTTTAGAATTGGGTTTGTGTCAATTATCTGGTATAGACTCTTCTTTGGCAGTCACTTCTAACTGTTGGTGCCGTTTTGTCTGTACGCATCAGTTCTTACTGTTTCTACAGCAGCATAATTGATCTTAATTGCTAAAATGTTTGTTTTAATCTGAACTAATGCAGATTTGTTACACAGTCATATAAACCTAGGATAAAATTCTAGGGATGTTATTTTGGCGTTTTCCCCTGGGGTTTTTCAGGGTGGGACTTGGTTAGGTTGATTGACAGATAAGGTCATATGCCTTGATGGGACTGGGCTTGCATGAAGAAATTGAGTCAATTGTCCAACCCAATCCCTGAAGTTCCTACCCTATTCATGAAATCAATTTAGCGCTGGACTGAAGCTGGAGATTTATTGTGGGAAATGGTTACTGTTGGAGAAAGTGTTAACTCACGTTCTGCCTTTGATTAGGATCTGTGAAAAATATTTACTTCAAGTAACGGAGGCAGACAGTGTCTGTTGGTCTGCCAGCCAACTCACTTCATATTTCTATTTTTCCACCTTCACATCCTCCGTAACGCCCATACTCTAGAGTATTTGTCTGAAAAATACACTGTCATATCAAATATTTCTGTTAAACTTAAATCTTATAGCTCTTCTTTTTAAAATTTGATCACATGATAGCTACCTTCTTTCCGAAGTTAAATCATAAAAATACGACATTGTTTAGTCCTGTTTCCACCGCCCACCCACCCACCACCGGAATCGGAACGGGCGAGGGATGGACTGTCGAAAGGTTCGTTTGCATCGGTTTGGGTGCGGGGGGTGGATTTCACGGTTTCAGGATGAGCGAGGCTGTAAAATCTCACCCCACCTGGTCTCTCGCTCTCAATCTCAGCTTTAAGATTCCAGTGCAATGGGGAGCAGGTGCCTTTCTGAAACTGAGTGATAAACTTCACAGAGGTGATGAAGAGGAGGCCGGCCAGGAGAGAGGTGGCGTTTTGTGAAGCTCAAGTTATTTTTTTAAAGTTGAAATTTGGGGATTTCATTTCCAGGAAATGCCTGAGGATAAAGACATTGAAGAACCTCAGCCTGAAATACTATCGGAATATCTTCATGAATCCAATGCACGTTAAATCCTTGAAGAGAGAGAAACGTGTCAGAGAATTTTCTTACTCTTTGACAGTTGAATAAAACTGGTTTCAGAAGATTAATTAGCTTCACTTTAAACATGTCAAATGCTGTATCCAGGGACACATCCATCATAGTGGGTTTATTCACCTCAAAACCGTTCCACTGATATCCTGGATAGTGAGTTAGACTGGAGCTGCTCCTTTGAGCCGAGCTGTGTCTTGAGAATAAGCTGAACTTTATCCAGCAATTCCCAGCCCCAGGTACTGACAATGGAGAATGAGCCAATAATGTCATCATAAACAGCAACTCCCTCCCACCCCCACCCAAGAAAACCATTCCTTTCCACTGAAATTAAACTCTGACAAATATCAGCGTGTCTGGGCCAGTCACATTGACAGAGTCAGGAATCCAATAATATGGACAAAAATGCAGCTTAAACTAGAGACAACTTGGTTCCAAATTATACAGGAGTGGTGACTATATTGATGAATGACATTCAAACAGGGATTGTATCAGGGTTTGTGAAAAAGCAGAATCATTTTCATTTGGGTGAAGCAATTGACAGAAAGTGAGAATCTATTGAGACTAACTTCTGATCAACCAAACATGTGTAAAGAAAATTGGAAAGAAATGTAGGCAAGTTAGGGAACAGGATCTTAGTACTTGGTGACTTTAATTACCAAAGATAGACTTGGCCCTGAGTAACACAGGCAGTAAAGAGAGGCCTAGAACCTGGATCAGTTCACTTTTAATCCAATAAGAGCTAAGGGTTAGATCTGATTCTAGTTCTGGGCAAGTAGGTTACATATCAGTTGAGGATCATCAAGCAAGTATTAACCATAATATAAGTAGGTTCAATATAACATTTGAGAAAGATTGGAAACAGCAAAGATAAACAAAAGAAAAAGATTTATAACAGTGAGACAGAGTCATTCTCACAGAATCATACCTTACAGATGACACCCCAGACACCATCATTACTATCCCTGGATATGTCTTGTTCTACTGGCAGGACAGAGGCAGTAGAGATGGCAATACTGTGATATACAATCGGGAGGGAGTTGACCTGGCAGTCCTTAACAACGACTTTGGACCCCATCAAATCTCATGGCTTATATCTCATGGTTTCAGGTTAAACATGGGCAAGGAAACCTCATACTGGTTACCACGTACTGTCTTCCTTTGGCTGATGAATTAGTATTCCTTCATGTTGAACAAAACTCAGAGGAAGCACTGAGGATGGCAACGGCATAAAATGTACTCAGGGTGGGGGATTTCAATGTCCATCATCAGAGGGGCTGGGCAGCAGTATTACTGACAGAGCTGGTGGCTCCCAAAGGATATAACTGCTAGACTGGGTCTGCAGCAGGTAGTGAAGGAACCAACAATAACATTCTTGACTTCACTCTTACCAATCTGCCAGCTGCAGATGCATCTGTACATCAGTAAGAGTAACCACCGCACAGACCTTGGGGAGACAAAGTTCCACTTTCACATTGAGAATAACCTCCATTGTGTTGTGTGACATTATCACTGTGCTAAACAGACAGACTTTGAACCAATCGAGCAACTTAAGACTGGACACCAATGAGATGCCGTGGGGCCATCAGCAGCAGCAGAATTGGACTCAACCACAATCTGCAACCTCATGGCCCCGACATATCCCCCGATTAACCATTACCAACAAGCCAGGGCATCCACCCTGGTTCAATGGAGAGTCCAGGAGGGAATGCCAGGAGCAGCACCGGGCATACCTAAAAATGAGGTGTCAACCTGGTGAAGCTACCAAACTGGACTACTTGCATGCCAAATGGCAAAAACAGCAAATGATAGACAGAGCCAAGCAATCCCACAGTCATCGGATTTCATTTAAGCTCTGCAGTCCTACCACATCCAGTTGTGAATGGTGGCAGACAATTAAACAACTCACTAGAGGAGGCTCCACAAATATCCCCATCCTCAATGATGGAGGAGCCCAGCACATCAGTGCAAAAGATAAGGGTGAAGTATTCGCAACAATCTATCTGGATCCACTATAATGTGCCTACCACCACAACAGGTCCACAGCACAGGCCATCTCCCTGGCTCAGCACTCAACCCTGGAACACCTAAATAATAAAGACATCTACATCAGATTCCTCTTTATTGACTACAGCTCAACCTTCAACATCATTATTCCCACAAAACTCACCTCGAAACTCCATAACCTGGCCCTCAGAACCTCCCTATGTGATTGGATACTGAATTTCCTAATTCACAGACCACAATCAGTAAGGATCGGCAACAACAACACCTCCACGATCATCCTCAACACCAGTGCCCCACAAGACTGTGTTCTCAGCCCCCTACTATACTCCTTATACATCTATGACTGTGCGGCCAAATTCCCCTCCAATGCGATTTTCAAATTTGCTGACGACATCACCGTAATGGGTCAGATCCCAAACAATGACGAGACAGAGTACAGGAATGCAATAGAGAATCTGGTGCAGCAACAATAATCTCTCCCTCAATGTCAACAAAACGAAGGAGATTGTCATTGACTTCAGGAAACGTAAAGGAGAACATGCCCCTGTCTAATCAATGGGGACAAAGTTGAAAGGGTCGAAAGCTTCATGTTTTTAGGTGTCCAGATCATCAACAACCTGTCCGGGTCCCCCTTTGCTGACACTATAGTTAAGAAAGCCCACCAATGCCTCTACTTTCTCAGAAGACTAAGGAAATTTGGCCCGTCAGCCATGACTCTCACCAACCTTTACAGATACACCATAGAAAGCATTCTTTCTGATTGTATTGCAGTTTGATATGGGCTCCTGCTCTGCCCAAGACAGCAAGAAACTACAAAAGGTCGTGAATAAAGCCTAACCCATCACACAAATCAGCCTCCCAACCACTGACACTGCCTATACTTCCCGCTGCCTTGGCAAAGCAGCCAGCATAATTAAGGACCCCACGCACCCAAGACAGTCTCTCTTCCACCTTCTTCCATTGGGAAAAGAATACAAAAGTCTGAGGTCACGTACCAACCGACTCAAGAACAGCTTCTTGAATGGGCTTACCTTGCATTAAGTTGACCTTTCTCTGCACCCTAGTTATGACTGTAACACTACATTCTGCACTCTCTCCTTTCCTTCTCTACAAATGATATGTTTTGTCTGTATAGTGTACAAAAAACAATACTTCTTACTGTATGCTAATACATATGCCAAAGTAAATCAAATCAAATCAACCTTCAGCCAGAAGTGCCGAGTGGATAATCCTCAACATCTCAGATGCCAGTCTCCAGCCAATTCAATTCACTCTACATGATATCAAACAGTTGGAGCTCTGGATACTGCAAAGGCAATGGGCCCTGATAATATTCCAGCAATAGCACTGAAGACTTGTGTTCCAGATCTTGCTGCTCCCCTAGCCAAGTTTCTCCAGTACAGTTACAACACTGGCATCTACCCAACAATGTGGAAAATTGCCCAGGTATGTCCTGTACACAAAACGCAGGACAAATCCAACCCGGCCAATTACTGCCCAGTCTCCTCTCGATCATCAGTAAAGTGATGGAAGGGGTCATCGACAGCGCGATCCCCAGCACCTGCTCAACAATAATCTGCTCAGTGACACCCAGTTTGGGTTTCTCCAGGGTCACTCAGCTCCTGACCTCATTACAGCCTTGGTTCAAACATGGACAAAAGAGCTGAATCCCAGAGGTGAGGTGAGAGTGACAGCCCCTGACATCAAGGCTGTATTTGACCGAGTCTGGCATCAAGGAGCTGAGTGAAACTGGAATTAATGGGTATCGGGGGAAAACTCTCCGCTGGCTGGAGTCATACCTGGTACAGAGGAAGATGGTTGTGGTTGTGGAGGGTCAGTCATCTCAGCTCCAGGACATTTCTGCAGGAGTCCCTCAGGATAGTGTCCTAGACCCAACCATCTTCAGCTGCTTCATCAATGACCTTCCCTCCATCAGAAGGTCAGAAGTGGGGATGTTCACCGATGATTGCATAATGTTCAACACCATTCGCGATTCCTCAGATACTGAAGCAGTCCATGTTCAAATGCGACAAGATCTGGACAATATTCAGGCTTGGGCTGACAAGTGACAAGTACCATTCACACCGCACAAGTGCCAGGCAATGACCATCGCCATCAAGAGACACTCGACCCACCGCTCCATGACATTCAATGGTGTAACCATCACTGAATCCCCCACTGTCAACATCCTTGGGGTTTCTATTGACCAGAAACTCAACTGGACTCACCACATAAACACTGTGGCTACAAGAGTTGATCAGAGGCTAGGAATACTGCAGCGAGTAACTCACCTCCTGACTCTCCAAAGCCTGTCCACCATCTACAAGGCACAAGTCAGGAGTGTGATGGAATACTCCCCATTTGCCTGGATGGGGGCAGCTCCAACAACACTCAAGAAGCTCAACACCATCCAGGACAAAGCAGCCCCGCTGGATTGGCACCACATCCACAAACATTCAGTGTACTATCTTCAAGATGCACTGCAGAAATTTACCAAAGATCCTTAGACCACTCCCATGTAAAAAGACAAGGGCAGCAGTTTCATGGGAACACCACCACCTGCAAGTTCCCCTCCAAGTCACTCACCATCCTGACTTAGAAATATATCAGCCATTCCTTCACAGTCGCTGGGTCAAAATCCTGGAATTCCCTCCCTAACGTCATTGTGGGTCAACCCACAGCATGTGGACTGCAGCGATTCAAGATGGCAGCTCACCACCACCTTCTCAAGGGCAACTAGGGATGGGCAATAAATTCTGGTCCAGCCAGCGACACCCATGTCCCACCAATCAATAAAAATATAAAGAGAGAGAATTATCTCCAGTTTTCTGTAAATAAACCAGGACAAGACGATGCTAAATTCAAACAGGAACTAATCAGAATATAAACAAATAGGATGCAGCAAAAGCAGGGTTAAATGAGAAATGAAAATGAAGTTTAAAAAGAGGCAAATATAATACAAATTAAAATCAAACGGAATATGAAAATTACAGAGAAGCTAAGAGGAGGTACAAAGAGGAGCTGATACAAGAAAATAGCAAGGAATTTTATAAACACATTGAAATGAGGTTGGCTGGTGCCTGACGTGACGGGATTCAATGATGAACTGATGATTAAATTAGCTTTGTATCAGAAACTGGATAGTCAACACCAGGCGCAAAGGGAAATCTCATGGAGGGGGGTAGTATTAGGAAGGGAATTGTGTTCCTGTTTTCACTGAAGAGTCAAGAGGTGGAAATGAAAGGATTGACGAGAAGACAGTGGAAGCATCAGATAATCAGCGATAAGTAACTATTTGTGAAAAAAGAATGGATCAGAAAATAACAAAGGCCCTGGGCCTGACGGTAGCCATGTTGGTGTGCTGAGGGAGGCGAGAGAACAAACAGCAGAGTCTCTGACCACAGCTTTCCCCACATTCTTAGATCTGAAAGTTGTGCCAGAGGAATGTCGAGTTGTCAATGCAATTTCTCTGTTCACAAAGAGATAAAAGGATAATCCAAATAATGATGGGTCAGCCAGACTAACAAGATGAGTAAGTTGTCTTCTCAAAACTATCATATGGGCTAAAATTAATACTCATGAATCATTGGTTAAAATGGACTAATTAAGCAAAGCCAGCATATCTTTGCTAAAAGAGATGGTCTCAATCTTAGCAACAAAGAAACCCACGATTTTTTACTTTTGTTGGATCTGGAATGATGGAGGGGGAGGGATTTAACAAGACAGTTGGTAGCAAAGAAAAGCAGAAAGGTGAAAAAAACTCCTCAGAGACCAGTATCCCTTTACTAGATTCCCTTTATTGACAAAACTCGATTCAACTCCCGAGTGTTCCTGGTACACAGTCAGAATCCAGAGTGTCAGTGGACCTGACGCGCCCATGTTTATATACAGGCGGGGCTCCCTGATTTGGAGGGTAATTACTGCCTCAATCAGGGAGCTAATGCTCCAATGCCCATCCTCATGGACTCATTGAGTCATTAGAATAGGATTTATTTTTACTGTTCTCGAAGATCTAGAGCAGAGTGTGAGGTTGGCAGGTGCCTGATGTGACGAGATTCAATGATGAGTTGATGGTTAAATTAGTTTTGTATCAGAAGTGCCAGAAACAAAGTCTGAACCCACAGAGAGACATCCACAATGAAAAGAGCAAGGATTTCACTCGGCAGATCAACACCCTGAGGGTGAATGGAGGCCAAAGGCCGGACAGTGAGGAATCTGAGGATGTTGGGCAGTTATTACACAGGCAAGTGTTGAAAGAAGTGCGGTTGAAAGGAGTTAGGCAGATGTGGGTGATGAGGGAGACAAAGAAATGTTTGCAAATCCCAATGTATGTTGTCAGAGAGGCCAGATGAGATTGCAATAATGCAAAGGTGGTTATGAATACGGTCAGGAGAGTTCACTGAGGTGGAGAATCATAGAAATCCCCAGAGTGTAAAGGACGCCATGTGCCCAGCAGGTCTGCACCGACTGTCCAAAAGAGCATCTTACCCAGGACCACCACTTTGCCACTGTAATCCCATGTATTTCCCATGGCCAATCCACATAACCTGCACATCTATGGACAACAGGAGGAAACAGGAGCACCCGGAGGAAACCCACGCAGACACAGGGAGAATGTACAGACTCCACGCAGACACAGGGAGAATGTACAGACTCCACACAGACAATGAGCCAATGGCTGGATTTTAACCTGGGTTCCTGGCGCTGTGAGGCAGTGGTGCCACCGTGCCAAGGAGAAAAACATGAAGAGGAAAACAACAAATTCAGGTGAGAAGAGGCATTGAAACAGAGATTGAAATCACTGAGAATGTGAGAATTATTCAGTTCAGTGGCTGCAGGAGGAAGGGACAGCTCCGTGAGAAATAGAGTGGCCTTGGAGTTGTGTTAGAAAATCAGGATTATGAAGAAAATGTGGGAGTGGTGACAGAAGGAAGAGAAGAAGCTGCAATTTGGTGATAAAGGTAACATTAAAATGGCAACTGTCTGGATGGGTCAAATTGTGGAAAATATAGTCTGAGCAGAATGCCTCACTGAGAGGAAAGGGGTCTCCACATCAACCAGGTTTCTATCAAAATCAGATTGCTGACGTGATGATTGGAATGGGGTCAGAGCTGGCAATGATCATATGTTTGTGATTGAATAGACATTCAGGAGGGAAACATGGAGAGATGCGGAGAACGTTGCTTCGATTCTCAGCTGGGGTCACTGTCTGTGTGGAGTCTGTACATCCCCCCCGTGTCTGCATGGGTTTCCTCCAGGTGTTTGTTTCCTCCCACGCTCCCAAGACGTGTGAGTTGGGTGGATTGACCATGCTAAATTGCTCCTTAGAGTCAGAGAGATTAATAGGGGGTTGCAGGAATAGGGTCTGGATGGGATCGTTGTTAGTACAGAATTGGTGGGCTGAATAACCTCCTTCTGCAGTGTAGGGATTCTATGGATTCTAAGAAAGCAAAACTACAGGAAAGCTGAGTGGCTGAGGTGAACTCTCAAAGGCACAGTGATAGTCCGACCACAGCAGAGAATGAGGCAGTGTAAGGAAGTAGCAATGGCTGCCTCAGTGGATCTTACAGAGATATAGGACTGAGTGCAGGAATATTCAAGGAGATTCAAGGGGGTGGGGTTAGTATGGGGTGGGGGTGGGGGTGGGGGTGGGGGTGGGGGTGGGGGTGGGGGTGGGGTTAGAGTAGTATATTGGGGTTGTCCACCCTCTCGCTGTGTCGGCTCGGTGTTGGCAGGGCTCGGTGTTGGCGGGGCTCGGTGTTGGTGTATATTGGGATTGTCCACTCTCTGTTCAGTGGGTGTCGTTGAAGGGTTTCCCTGTGAAAGCGGCCTCTCGTTCTCCAGTTGGCAGTGCCCCCTTCTGGGTGTTTCTCCCTTTTCTCCCCAACACTGACCGCCCCCCCCCCAAACACTGAACAGACCAGTGAGAGGGTGGACAACTCTAATATACTACCCCAACCTCCATCCCCCCAATACTGACCCCCAGGTATCCCCCCACTTGGCAGTGCCCCCTCCCGGGTATCCCCCCCACTTGGCAGTGCCCCCTCCTGGGTATCCCCCCCACTTGGCAGTGCCCCCTCCTGGGTATCCCCCCACTTGGCAGTGCCCCCTCCTGGGTATCCCCCCACTTGGCAGTGCCCCCTCCTGGGTATCCCCCCACTTGGCAGTGCCCCCTCCTGGGTATCCCCCCACTTGGCAGTGCCCCCTCCTGGGTATCCCCCCACTTGGCAGTGCCCCCTCCTGGGTATCCCCCCACTTGGCAGTGCCACCTCCCGGGTATCCCCCCACTTGGCAGTGCCCCCTCCCGGGTATCCCCCCACTTGGCAGTGCCCCCTCCCAGGTATCCCCCCACTTGGCAGTGCCTCGATGAAGCTGCTTCATTTTAGTCGAGTGCAGGAAGTGATCCCACCCAAATCTGAGAGAGGATTTTGGCGACTCTTTCATTTATGGGGCAGGGATAGCTTCTGCGTGCCAAGGAACAATTAGTTTATGAATAAAATCAAACTGCACCCATTTTATACAATCGACTTATTATTGCAGAATCGTTAAAGGAGCTGTGTGATCTGGCAAAGTGTGTAACAAAGATTGTCAGCAAGTCTAATAGATGATGTTTGAAATGAGCCAAGTTAGTGTGCAGGTTTCTGCGTACGGCACATTCTGCACAAGGGGGTGAGAGAGCGGGACGGCTCCTGTAAGGAGTGAGGACCATTTGAAATTTGGAGAAGTAACTAAGTACACAAGGAAGTGAAATGTCAGCACAATGTCTCCTCTCAGACATACAGCAGCAAATCATAGACTCACAGAATCCCTACAGTGCAGAAGGAGGCCATTCAGCCCACCAAACCTGTACTGACCACAATCCCACTTTATCTCTGTAATCCCATACATTTACCCTGCTGGCCCCTCCTGGAACTAGGAGCAATTGAGCATGGCCAATCAACCTAACCTGCATATCTTTGGACTGTGAGAGGAAACTGGAGCACCCACAGGAAACCCGTGCAGAGACTGGGAGAAAATGCAAACTCTACACAGGGACCCCAGCCGAGAATCGAACCCAGGTTCCTGGTGCTGTGAGGCAGCCATGCTAACCACTGTGCTACCCAATCTAATGCCCAGCTAAACTCCCAACATTAAGGGACAATTGAGTAAGGCCAATCAACCTAACCTGCACTTTCTTGGACTTTGAGAAGAAACCCATGCAGCCACAGGGAGAACTTACAAATTCCACACAGACATCCAAGGCCGGATAGGATCTGGGTCCCTGATGCTGTGAGGCAGCAGTGGTAATCACACAGGTTTCAGCAAATACATTTCTCAATCAAACATAGACTCGGATATAAATGTAACTAATTCTGGGTTTTCTCTTGTTTAAGATACTGTGTTGATTTAAGAATTTTGAGTGGGAGGGACATTCAAGTTAAAGGACTACGTGAATGTAAAACAAATTCCAAGTGAATGAGTGCCAGGTAACTGTGTTTCAGCTGTTACAGTCATTGGTTATAACTTCCCATTGGTTACAAGTGAATTTTATCAACTCCTGAAGCTTTAATCTAACACTGTAATTTTAAGTGAAACTCTGTAAGGAATAGGGGAGTGGTAATTGTCAATCATCCATGGCAGGTTCAGCTGAGCAAGGCACAACGCAAACATTCAGCTTTCTCCTCAACTAACTGAACTAACACAGAGCCAGCATGGACCCCACTGCTGACTGGCTGCGTGCTGCACACAGGGCTCACAACAGGGTTAGTGGCTGACACAATGCGGAACTAGCCTGGCTCTCTTAAAGGCAGCCTGTCCTTCTTAAAGAGTTATGTTTCCAGACACAGTGCTGGAAATGTTAGTGATGCAAGTAGAAAGAAGGACATGTTTCTATTAGGGACCAGGTGCACCTGGCAAAACAGAGAATATCAAATATCAGAGTCCAGCACCAGGCCCTGGCTGCAGTGCTGGGAAAAGTTCAATGACCTCATACAAGTGAACAAAGAACAAAGAAAAATTACAGCACAGAAACAGGCCCTCCAGCCCTCCAAGCCTGCACCGACCGTGCTGCCCCACTGAACTAAAACCCCCTACCTTTCCGGAGACCATATCTCTCTATTCCCATCCTATTCATGTACTTGTCAAGATGCCCCTTAAAACTCACTATTGTATCTGCTTCCACTCCCTCCCCCAGCAACAAGTTCCAGGCACCCACCACCCTCTGTGTAAAAAATCTGCCTCATGCATCTCCTTTAAACTTTGCCCCTCGCACCTTAAACCTGTGCTTCCTAGTAATTGACTCTTCCACCCTGTGAAAAAGCTTCTGACTATCCACTCTGTCCATGCCTCTCATAATCTTGTAGACTTCTATCAGGTCTCCCCTCAACCTCTGTCGTTCCAGTGAGAACAAACCAAGTTTCTCCAACCTCTCCTCATAGCTAATGCCCTCCATACCAGGCAACATCCTGGTAAATCTTTTCTGTACCCTCTCCAAAGCCTCCACATCCTTCTGGCAGCGTGGCAACCAGAATTGAACACAATGGCTGGTCTTAGAACCATAGAACATTACGGCAGAAAACAGGCCTTTTGGCCCTTCTTGTCTGTGTCAAACCATTTTTCTGCCTAGTGCCACTGACCTGCACCTGGATCATATCCCTCCACACCCCTCTCATCCATGAATCTGTCCAAGTTTTTCTTAAATGTTCACCACTTCATCTGGCAGCTCATTTCACACTCCCACCACTCTCTGTGTGAAGAACCCACCACCCTGGTTAATATTTCCTTTAAACTTTTCCCCCTTCACCCTTAACCCATGTCTTCTAGTTTTTTTCTCCCCTAGCCTCAGTGGAAAAAGCCTGCTTGCATTCACTCTATCTATACCCATCAAAATCTTATACACCTCTATCAAATCTCCCCTCATTCTTCTACACTCCAGGAAATAAAGTCCTAACCTATTCAATCTCTCTCTGTAAGTCAGCTTCTCAAGTCCCGGCAACATCCTTGTGAACCTTCTCTGCACTCTTTCAACCTTATTAATATCCTCCCTGTAATTAGGTGACCAAAACTGCACACAATACTCTAAATTCGGCCTCACCAATGTCTTATACAACCTCACAATAACATTCCAACTCTTATACTCAATACTCCGATTTATAAAGGCCAATATACCAAAAGCACTGTTTATGACCCTAAGTACCTGTGACGCCACTTTTAGGGAATTATGTATCTATATTCCCAGATCCCTTTATTCTACTGCACTCTTCAGTGTCCTACCATTTATCTTGTATGTTCTACCCTGGTTTGTCCTTCCAAAGTGCAATACCTCACATTTGTCTGCGTTAAATTCCATTTGCCATTTCCAGCCCATTTTTCTAGTTGGTCCAAATCCTTCTGCAAGCTTTGAAAACCTTCCTCACTGTCCATTACACCTCCAATCTTTGTATCAGCAAATTTGCAGATCCAATTTTCCACATTATCATCAAGATCACTGATATAGATGACAAACAATAATTGACCCAGCTCTGATCCCTGTGGCACACCACTAGTCACAGGCCTCCACTCAGAGAAGCAATCCTCCACAACCACTCTCTGGCTTCTTCCATTCAACCAATGTCTAATCCAATTTACTACCTCTCCATGTATACTTAGTGACAGAACCTTCCCAACTAATCTCCCATGCGGGATCTTGTCAAAGGCCTTACTAAAATCCATGTAGACAACATCCAATGCCTTCCCTTTATCAACTTTCCTGGTAACCTTCTCGAAAGTCTTGTTCGGTTTCTAGTCAATGGTGAACTGCAGGGGTTGATAGCAGAGGATTCAGCAATAGGAATGTCATTGAATGCGAAGGGATGATGGTTAGATATCCTGTTGTTGCAGACGGTCACACTCAGGAGGAATACCCGGAGAGAATACTGTTAAATGGAGGAATACCCGGGGTGGGGGGGGGCATTGCCTGGCATTTGTTGGCACAATTGTTATTACCACTTGTCAGCCCAAGCTTGGATCTTGTCTGGATCTTGTTACACTTGGATGATGAAGACCACTTCAGTATCCAAGGAGTTGTGAATGGCAAACATTGTGCAATCATCATAAGAAAGAGAGAGAACAAGAGAATAGGGCTCGTAAAACTCAGAAAGAAGAGGCAGAGTGTGATTGCTAGTAAGAGAGGGTCTGGGGGACTGAAGTGCTTTTGTTTCAATGCGAGATGTGTAACAGGTAAGGCAGATGAACTTAGAGCTTGGATTGGTATTAGGAACTATGATGGTGTTGCCATTGCAGAGACTTGGTTAAGGGAAGGACAGGATTGGCAGCTTAACATTCCAGGATACAGATGTTTCCGGCGGGATAGAGGGGGATGTAAAAGGGGTGGGGAGTTACACTGCTGGTTAAGGAGAATATCACAGCTGTACTGTGGGAGGACACCTCGGAGGGTTCATACAGCGAGGCAATATGGGTAGAGCTCAGGAATAGGAAGGCTGTAGTCACAATGTTGGGGGTTTACTATAGGCCATCCAAACAACCAGTGGGAGATAGGCGAACAGATACGTGGGTAGATTTGGCAAGGCATAAAGGTAACAGGGTTGTTGTTGTGAGAGATTTTAACTTCCCTGATATTGACTGGGGCTCACTTAGTGCTAGGGGCGTGGATGGGGCAGAGTTTATAAGGAGCGTCTGGGGGGGGGGGGGGGGGGGTTCTTGAAACAGTATGTAGATAGTCCAACTGGGGAAAGGGCCATACTGGACCTGGTATTGGGGAATGAGCCCAATACCAGGTGATCAATGTTTCAGTAGGGGAGCAGTTCGGGAACAGTGACCACAATTCAGTAAGCTTTAAGGTACTGATGGATAAAGATAAGTGTAGTCCTTAAGCTAAGTTGTTAAATTGGGGGAAGGCTAATTACAACAGTATTAGGCAGGAACTGAAGAATGTAGATTGAGGGCAGATGTTTGAGGGCAAATCAACATCTGGCATGTGGGAGGCTTTCAAGTATAAGTTGATGGGGATTCAGGGCTGTGCCAGATGTTGATTTGAGCTCAAACATTCCTGTAAGGATAAGTATAGCAAGTTTTGGGCACCTTGGATAATGAGAGATATTATGAGTCTAGTCAAAGAGAAAAAGGAAACATTTGTCAGGGTAGGAGGCTGGGAACACAGGAAACAGAAAGCAATTTATGCAAAGAGTAAGGAGGACTAAAAGAGGTCACAAAATCACTGACCAGCAGGATTAAGGAAAATGCCAAAGTTTTTTATACATATATAAAGAGCAAGAGGGTAGCCAGGGAGAGAGTTGGCCTGCTCAAGGACAGGGGAGGCAAACTATGCATGGAGCCAGAGGAAATGGGTAAGGTATTAAATGGGGGTGGTATTAAATGAGTACTTTGTGTCAGTATTCACCAAAAGAAGGACTTGGTGAATGATGAGTCTGGGAAAGGATGTGTAGATAGTTTGAGTCATGTTGAGATCAAAAAGGAGGAGGTATTGGGGTTCTTGAGAAACATTAAGGTAGACAAGTTCCCAGGGCCTGATGGGATATACCCCAGAATACTGAGAGAGGCAAGGGAGGGAATTACTGAGGTCTCCAGAGGAATAATTGCATCCTCACTGGCTATAGGGGGGGGTTCCAAAGAATTGGAGAATAGCCAATGTTGTTTCTTTGTTTAGGAAGGGTTGCAAAATTGATTCAGGCGAGCCTTACATCAGTGGTAGGAAAATTATTGGAGGGGATTCTTTGAGACACGATTTACTCAGTTGGAAATAAATGGACATATTAGTGAGAGGCAACGTGGTTTTGTGAAAGGGAGGTCATATCTCACTAACTTGATCGAATTTTTTGAGGAAGTGACGAAGATTGATGAGGGTAGGGCAGTAGCTATTGTTTACATGGACTTCAGTAAGTCCTTTGACAAGGTCCCTCATGGCAGACTGGTGTAGAAGGTGAAGTCTCATGGGATTAGAAGTGAATTGGCAAGGTGGATACAAAACTAACTCAGTCATAGAAGACAGAGGGTAGCAGTGGAAGAGTGTGTTTCTGAATGGAGGGCTGTGACAAGTGGTGTTCCTCAGGGATCAGTACTGGGACCTTTGCTGTTTGTAATATATATATAAATAAATGATTTGAAGGAAAATGTAACTGGATTGAATAATAAGTTTGCGAATGACAGAAATATTGGTGGATTTGCAAATAGCGATGAGGACCATCAGAGGATACAGCAGGATATAAATCAGTTGGAGACTTGGGTGGAGAAATGGCAGATGGAGTTTAATCCAGAGAAATGTAAGGTAACGCATTTTGGAAGGTCTAATACAGATAGGAAATATACAGTAAATGGCAGAACCCTTAAGAGTATTGATAGGCAAAGGGATCTGGGTGTACAGGTACACAGGTCACTGAAAGTGGCAATGCAGGTGGAGAAGGTAGTCAAGAAGGCATACGGTATGCTTGCCTTCATCGGCCAGGGTATTGAGTTTAAAAATTTGCAAGTCATGTTGCAGCTTTATAGAACCTTAGTGAGGCCGCACTTGAAATATCAATTCTGGTCGCCACACTACCAGAAGGATGTGGAGGCTTTGGAGAGGGTACAGAAAAGATTTACCAGGATGCTGCCTGGTATGGAGGGCATTAGCTATGAGGAGAGGTTGAAAAACTTAGTTTGTTCTCACTGGAACGATAGAGGTTGAGGGGCGACCTGTTGGAAGTCTACAAGATTATGAGAGGAATGGTCAGAATGGATAGTCAGAAGCTGTTCCCCAGGGTGGAAGAGTCAATTACTAGGGGGGCACAGGTTTAAGGTGTGAGGGGCAAGGTTTAAAGGAGATGGACGAGGCAAGTTTTTTTTATAGAGGCTGTGGTGGGTGCCTGGAACTCGCTGCCAGGAGAGGTAGCGGAAGCAGATACGATAGAGATTTTTGAGGAACATCTTGACAAGTCCATGAACAGGATGGGAATGGAAAGATGTTGCCCCCTGGAAGGGTACAGGGTTTTAGGGGGCGGAATGATCAGTGCAGACTTGTTCCTGTGCTGTAATTTTCTATGTTTTTTGTTCTTTGTTTATCAGTGATCATTTTGACGTTATGATAGAGGGAAGGTCATTAATAAAGCAGCTAAAGAAGGTTGGGTCTTGGACACTGCGCAGAGGAACACCTGCAATGATGTCCTGGAACTGAACTGATTGGTCCTCCACAACCATCTTCCCTTGTGCCAGCTGTGACTCCAACCAGTGGAGGCTTTTCCCTGATTCCCATTGACTCCAGTTTTGCCAGGGCTCCTTGATGCCACACTCGGTCAGGCACTGCTTTGATGTCAACAGCTGTCCTTCTTACCTCACCTTCTATTCACTGAAATTTTGAAAAACTACTCACAGTTTGAAGAAGAAATGAATGTGACAGTGAGTTGGTGGCAGTATAATTAATGGCTCTCACTGAATGTAATCCATTACACACAACACACAGCGGGCTGTTTAAAAGTTACAATGGCAAAGAAAGGCCTGTGATCCCCATGCTGGTTACAATGCACAGAACAACATACAGAACAGTGGCTGTGAAATCTATAAATAGAGACATGGGTAAATTTTTATTAGACCATTTTTCCCCTTATTAGAAACATGCATCTGAACCCTGGGGCTTAATCTCTAAGTGCACCACGCAAGCTGTAAGCAGAAGTAAGGCTTTTTGATTGGATTAACTGATCAGACCTGGGGCAGTAGGAGGGAGAATGAAGGCATGCTGATTAGTCTCTGCAATGATGTATTCGACATTCCACCAGCACTATCTAATATTACACACGAACAAAGAGCTCTTGGCTATGGGATTGAAAAGTATCAGGAGTCATGAAATGACACACCAGTGTGAATCAGTGCATTCGGGAACAGAATTGAGATTAAAGTTAAAACGCATATTTGTGAGGTTCTGTGATGGGAGTGTCAATGTACTGTTGGCCAGTAGCATTTTTTAGCTCTGAGTGAAATATCAATTGAGCTGAATTCACCTCAATCACAGGCTCTCTTCTCTGAGGATCAATAGACTTTAGCCAGGGCTGGGTGGGGCACCCCAGATGACAACTGGCACACAGCATACACATCTGTACTTGTAATCATGCAAAATATTCACCACATCCCCCACATGGGGAACACATCAATTAGCAACATTACTTTTTAACAGCTTCTATTGATTACTGATTATTCTGAATCACCCATCACAACAGCAAGGCACACCAAGAACTGGGTGTAGATATTAATATTGATGCATATGTGTGTGTGTGTGTGTGTGTGTGTGTGTGCGGTCATTTCCATCTCTGTGTGTATGTGTCCATGTTCTAGATGGTAAAAGCTGTGGGAAAGGTGGAGTCGAACGATCTTTGGTGAGTTTATAGAATGAGTCGAATCCCTACAGTACAGAATGAGGCTGTCTGGTCTATCGAGTTCGTCCCTGCCACAATCCCCCTCCCCACCCCCCCCCGCCCCGTCCTATTCCTGTAACCCCAAGCATTTACCCTGCTAATCCCCCTGGAACTAGGGTCAATTTAATGTGGCCAATCAACCTAACCAACACATCTTTGGACTGTGGGAGGAAACCCAGGCAGACATGGGAAGAATGTGCGAACTCCACATAGACAGTGACCCGAGGCTGGAATTGAACCTGGGCCCCTGACACTGTGAGGCAGTAGTGCTAACCACTGTGCCATCATGCTTCTGCAATTCCTGCAGTGCATCTTGTAGATGATACATAACCTGCTACTGTGCGATGGTGGTGGAGGGATTGAATGTTTGTCGACGTGGTACCAATCCAGCGGGGCTGCTTTGTCCTGGATGGTGTTGAGTCCTTGAGTGTTGTTGGCGCTGCACCCATCCAGGCAAATGGAGAGTATTCCATCACACTCCTGACTTGTGCCCTGTAGATGGTGGACAGGTTTTGTGGAGTCATGAAGCGAGTTACTCACTGCAGGATTCCCAGTCTCTGGCTTGAGCTAGTGGCCGCTGTGTTTATATGGTGAGTCCAGTTCAGTTTCTGGTTAATAGTAACCCCTAGGATGTTGAGAGTGGGGGATTCAGTGATGGTTATACCATTGATTGTCAGGGGGCGGTGGTTAGTGTGTCTCTTATTGTTGATGGTCATTGCCTGGCATTTGTGTGGCACGAATATAATTTGCCACTTGTGAGCTCAAGCCTGAATATTGTTCAGAACTTGTTGCATTTGGACAAGGACTGCTTCAATATTGAGTCATCGCAAATGGTGCTGAACATTGTGTAATCATTGGCGAACATCCCCACCTCTGACCTTACATTGGAGGAAGGTCATTAATGAAGCAGCTGAAGATGGTTGGGCCTCGGACACTCCCCTGAGGGCCTCCTACAGAGATGTCCTGGAGCTGAGATGACTGGCCTTCAACTACCACAACCATCTTCATGTGTATCAAGTATCACTCCAACAGAGGGTTTCTCTCTGATTCTCATTGACCCCAGTTTTGCTCCAGCTCCTCAATACCGCACTCGGTCAAATACTCCCTTCATATCGAAGGTAGTCACTCTCACATCATCAAACTGTTCTACTGTTTTGATGTTAGACAGTAAGCTTTATTTTATTTGTTCAGAAACAATGGGTTCTGTGGCTTTATTCATTGAGCAACAGTCTTTGATCGCAAAGTTTGTTGGTTTTAAATAAAGCATTACCAGTCCCTGACCAGATCTTAATAAAATGGCATCTATAACAGTGCGCCGCTCCCTCAGCACTGACCCTCTGACAGTGCGGCACTCCCTCAGCACTGACCCTCTGACAGTGCGGCACTCCCTCAGCACTGACCCTCTGACAGTGCGGCACTCCCTCAGCACTGACCCTCTGACAGTGCGGCACTCCCTCAGCACTGACCCTCTGACAGTGCGGCACTCCCTCAGCACTGACCCTCTGACAGTGCGGCACTCCCTCAGCACTGACCCTCTGACAGTGCGGCACTCCCTCAGCACTGACCCTCTGACAGTGCGGCACTCCCTCAGCACTGACCCTCTGACAGTGCGGCACTCCCTCAGCACTGACCCTCTGACAGTGCGGCACTCCCTCAGCACTGACCCTCTGACAGTGCGGCACTCCCTCAGCACTGACCCTCTGACAGTGCGGCACTCCCTCAGCACTGACCCTCTGACAGTGCGGCACTCCCTCAGCACTGACCCTCTGACAGTGCGGCGCTCCCTCAGCACTGACCCTCTGAGTACTGATGCTCCAATTGTGCAGCTATCCCTCTATACTAACCCTCCAACAAGAGTTCCCTCAGCACTGACTCTTCAATAACACAGTACAGTTAAAGGTTCAAAAACATTCCAATCAGGTGGACCAGATGTTTGGCACCGTGTCCTCTCTCCCCACTGTGAAAGGCTCTGGTATCTGAATGACCCTCCCATTCCCACTCTGTTCTCAGTATGGGATGACATGAAACTTGCATCTGGCGTGTCTGGAAGTGTCACAAGTAAAATTTTTCTGACACTGAGATTTCTGTAATGTCCCATGATACCCAATTTCACTGCCAGTATCTTTTCAAAACTGAGAAGGAATATTGTAATTTTTAAAAAATCATTCTGAACCTTCAGTAAAATGCGTTGCAGACACATCAGGTGTGTGTCTTATAATACTGTATAACAACAATATGGATTTACCTGCATCAAGCAGTCCCTTTCCCCATTGTGAATCCCTGTCTCTCGCAGATGGACATTGAGGTACAAGTGACCAACATCTACAGTTCACCCTCCTGGGAGGACTGGGATAAACACATTAGATTAAATGTAGGATCGGGTGCAGATGCTCAGCGTTTCCATAGGCCTGACTAAGCTTAACGTCACCAGTTCCTGCAATTTTTTAGCACACATTCTGACTCTGGTTTCCCATCAGAGAAAGGAGCATTTCTCCGGCTGTCAGCAGCTACTCTCCACCCAGCTACAGAAAGAAGCCCTTCCAGTCTGTTCAGTCTGTCTCAGGTGCAGAGCTGGCACCAGAAGAGGGCAAGGTAAATCACCAAGAAATGAGCTCTGATGATATCTCTTCTTAGGAAGAGGTGGCACAGTGCTTAGCACTGCAGCCTCACAGTGCCAGAGACCCGGGTTCGATTCCCAGCTTGGGCCACTGTTTTTGCAGAGTTTGCACATTCTCCCCCTGTGTGCGTGGGTTTGCTCCAGTTTCCTCCCACATTCCAAAAATGTGCAGGTTAGGTGCACTGGACATGGTAAAATTAACCTTAGTGTCGGGGGATTAGCAGGATAAATACATAGGGTTATGGTGATAGGACCTGGGGATGGGTTTGTAGTCAATGCAGGCTCAACGGGCCAAATGCTCTCCTTCTGCACTGTAGGGATTCTATGATTCTAAATTAAAAATAGGCTTCTCAAGATAACTGTAACCATTATATATTTCAGCCCATGAAACCAGGTAAGGTTTCAGAATTTGAACATTCGTTACAAAGTGTGTTACTCTCTAACATTTTCTGTTAACAAATAATATTTTATTAATTACATCATCATAGCTATCCACTGAATTCTGGTGTTATCCCAGTGAATTTTATCTCACCTTAGCTCGATATTCTTGCTGTCCGTTCTGCCTGATCATACGTAGCATTATGTACAGAGCAGAAAGGAGCTTACTGGAGGCACAAGGTATCATTTTAAAGTGTAATGGTGTAAAACAAGTATTTAAAGCAATGTACCAGGAGTTAAATATTCTGACAGCTAACTCACTTTCTACCTAATGATGTCTATGTAATACGAACACAACTTTGAGCTGCCTTTTCATTGTTTCCGATGCTTTGATCTTTTCCTTCTGTTCCCAGCCGGGAAACGGGCTTACGTGTGACCTTAGATAGAATCCTCCTCAACTCCTATCGATTTCCTTCCTGAAGCTTTACAATTCCCAAAGAGACTCAAACAGCTTTTAGTGTGTTATTGTGTCTGCACCATCTCACTATTACAGATGGGATAATCCATTGCATTAGGATATTTATGACAACAGTTGTTTCAGCCCATCATTTCCCCCAGTCAAACAAGATTAGAACTGGTAGCATTTTGACAGGAGCTATTGTTCTTTTCATTCCCTATCTATTGTGAGGGCACAGAAGAATGGGCCCACCCAAATTTCACACTCAACCTTTGACCAAAAGACACCCACAGCTCAGTCGATGGCTATGATGACAGCTCGGACAAGTTGAGATCTGCCCTGTTGTCATCCACACAAGTGGCTGGTGACACTATGAATGGACAGGATTGGAAACAGCTGGGAATATAAGATGCTTCGAAAAAGACAGAAGGATGTAAGGATGAGCAAACAGTTCAAATTATTCAATCCTGGCTTAATGAGTGAGTCAAATTGCTGTACTCAGCTTTCTGCACATCATCTGAACACTGAACTTGCCAATGTTTCTCATAATAAGCCCAACAACCCAATTCTCCCTCAGCTGAGAGGCTTAATAAACACCATCACATGAGACTGAACCCCCGAGAGTGCAGCGCTATGGATCTGTGCAATCCCCCTCATTTCCCACCAATGTCAACTTACTCCGACCTCATCTCAGCACACACAGCTGATAGTGACCAATTTCACACCCAGCTCCTTCCAGCAATGGGACGTTACATTAAGGAGCTGTACGTCTGGTAATCTCCTGTCTGAGAGATCCTGTTGTGTGGTGTCTGCATGGGAGAGATCCCTACACAAGCATTACATAAACATGAAACCATTAAAAAAGAGTCCATTCAGTCACCTTGTCCTGGTTCTGATGTATCAATCTAAAGTTGGTTTCACTACCCACCCCCCCCGTCACAGCACTTTATAAAGAGTTTCAGAAATAGGAGCTGGAATTGATGATCTGACCCAGACCCACCATTCAATAAGATCATGTTAATCGTCAACGTAAACTTACGTCACCATTTTATCCTCATATTCCTTAATTCCCTTTGTGACCAAAAATATACCCCCATCTGGCTAGAATATCCTGACAGCTTTCTGAGGGAACTAATTCCAAAGATTCACAACCCTTTGAGGCAAGAAATTTCTCCTCATCTCAGCTGTACAAGGGAGGCGATGGCCTGGTGCTATCATCGCTGGACTATTAATCCAGAAACTCAGCTAATACTCTGGTGACCTGGGTTCAAATCCCACCACAGCAGATGGTAGAATTTGAATTCAATAAAAAAAAAGCTGGAGTTAAGAATGTACTGATGACCATGAAAACATTGTCGAATTTAGGAAAAATCCATCTGGTTCACTAATGTCCTTCAGGAAAGGAAATCTGCCGTCCTTATCTGGCCTGGCCTACATGTGACTCCAGAGCCACAACAATGTGGTTGACTCTCAACTACCCTCCAAGGGCAACTAGAGATGAACAATAAAGTCCAACGCCGGTATCTCCACATCAATAAATGCTGGCCAGCCAGCGATGCCCATGTCTCATGAATGAATTTTAAAGAAACTTGAATAAATAAATGTCTTGACTCCTTATCATAATAGCGTGCCACCTCATTCTGAACTGTCCAGCCAGGTCAAACAGTCCTTCAGTGGCCAATGTTTATCCAATTCCTCCTCTGTTGTTGTGATAGGCTTGTTTCACTCACCTGCTGAGACAACACACTTCACACTCTAACCAACTCCTGTGAACCAATCTCCTCAATCCCTCCTTAAGTGAAAGTCCATCCCTCACAGTGTCGCCAACTAGAGGAAATAGTCTCCCCCTATTCATTCTATCAAAATCATTTAGAATTTATAATATTCCATGAAATTTCAGCTTAACCATTACTGCTCCTGTCAACATAACCTCACTCAGAAAAAAGATACAAAAGTCTGAGGTCACGTACCAATCGACTCAGGAACAGCTTCTTCCCAGCTGCTGTCAGACTTTTGAATGGACTTACCTTGCATTAAGTTGATCTTTTTCTACACTCTAGTTATAACACTACATTCTGCACTCTCTCCTTTCCTTCTCTATGAACGGTATGCTTTGTCTGTATAGCGCGCAAGAAACAATACTTTTCACTGTATGTTAATACATGTAACAATAAATCAAATCAAATCAAACCAAACCATCTCACCTCACAACTCATTCTGATAGTTTCCCCATTTCTGACACCTTTTCTCCTGGTAAAACCCACAAATTATTTGATTTATCAAATTCAATTTCACATTGAGGAAATCAAACTTATGCTTGCATGTATTAAATAGCAAAGCTACCTACCAGATATTAATCCTCAGGCCTGTGGTAAAAGCTGTAAAGTGTCATTTACAGAAAGTACAGCCCCAGGACCGTGGCTGTTCAGTGCGTTAAATAATTACTCCAGTAAGGCAGTAGAGATCTTTAGACAATTAATCCACTGCCTGACTATCTCTCCAGCTGCCTCTTCAACACGTTTGCAGGTGTCTTCCTAACACCTGTATATATGATATATTCTAGGATCAAGGAAACATTACAAAGCTGCTGCCCAGTTCACAGCGAGAACTGTGAGAGAATCTCACATAAAACAGAATATTGAGGATCAGGAGTTACTGCAGAGCCAGAGGGAGGCTGCAGGGATAAGGAGTTAATGGTTCTTTGCTAAAAGAATTCTGTTCAATCAACATGGAATTACTCTTTCAGTACTTTAAAAAAAAAATCAGTAACCTGGAAAGTGTATTAGGTCTAAACATTTATTCAGTACGATTGAAAAGTAAGATTAAATAAATGAAAAATTTCAAACATAACATCCCCGGTATATAAAAGTTATAGGTTTGTATTTTCTAGCATGTTATTCCTTCACCATCATGATTATCAATTGCTGCCACAGTACGTATCACGTATCACAAATATGCCATGGCTAATTCTGTTCCAAGGAATTTATTTAGTCAGAGCTGGGGGGGGTGGTGGAGGAAGGGCGGGGGGGGGGGGTGGAGCAGGTGGGGGAGCACTCTCTCCTGCATGAAGATTGGTCAAGCAGGCTCACCAGGGGCAGTTGGGGAAGCCCCAGTGATTGAAGTGTGGCTGGGATTTAGGGCACGCAGGTGTCTGCACTTGTGCATGGCCCATGACTCTGGCCATCTCTCCATTGGGCATGGGCTGAGAGCATTAAGTGGCCACTTCAGGGCCTCAATTCACTCCCATTTGGGAAAACCATCCTCGAAACTTTGCGCCCCAGACTTAATCGGAAGGTGAGGGGCACGGAGAAGGTGACATGGTCTCCTTTCTGCACCTTTCCATCCATTAAATGGACCTCCTTCCTCCCAGCTCTGGGGAGAGAATATAATTCCACCCTGTGTGTGTACAGACATGACCACATATATTTACCATTGTTCTGAGATAGTTTGTGTTTCAATGAATGAAACATTCACAGTTACACCATCAACCCAAAAATATAAAACTGACTGGTCGGGTTCACTCAGAATGATTTGGCTAATATAAATTTGGAAAACACAAAAAGGTACAAAATCAGAGTTAGCAAATCGCGTGCCTGACTATTGCAACAGACAAACAGCGAGAGGGAATGTTTAATGTGACAACTGACATATATAAAATACTGAAAGTAAAATCCACAGCACACCTGCTGTACACAGCTGAAGAATGATCAAATCCAGCCTCACTGGGAATTCAGGATATCCCAGAGACCAGAAATCACACATATAACTTTAAACAGGTGTCAATCTCAATTCCATATCCACACCAGGCTCCAGAACCAAATGTAAAATCCAGATGTAATTCAGAGAGGGAGATGCCTGAACCTTCACCATGCCATCTGTATCTACATTAAATCTACAGGTGAAGAGGAAATACTATAAAAACTGAAGTAAACAATCTGTTTTGTGGGGCCAGGTAAACGAGTAGCCCTCCTCCGCAAGAACAGAGTGCCTTCCCCTCCAACCCTTTCAATCCACCTGTGCAGTGCTCACACACAAATCCAGGCCAGATACGGCAGCACAAATCTAACCCGGGGGTGGGGGGGTCTTTCAGGTATGAATCTAACCCAGGAGCGCACAATATCGAAGTCTGGCCCAGGATATCAGATTTTCTCACTCCCATCCGGTTTATTATTAAAGTCTACCCTGACCTCTGTGTCTCCTGAATACTGACCATTGCAGGATTAAGGGGGAAATCGGCTACTGGATAAGGATTCCTGCTCCTGACTGATGTGGTGACTTTTGTTGGGATGTGTCTGAGTTGACAATAGATAGAAAACTGGTGAAATTGTATCATTAATTTTATTAAAATATAGTGAACGGGGGTTTTCTGTGTGTAACATATGTTACAGATAAAGTAATTTCCTTAAAATGAGACAAGGAAGCAGTTTCACTATCAAAGGATGGGATTGATTTTGTAACTCCCCACTGTTAACTGGCAGAGTTTGTTAAAAATCTACTAGTTACATTCGTGACAATCATTTCAATTTCAACCACCATCCTAGATCCCCAATTGGAAGCAGATACCATCATGGTCACTGTCTTCAGGAATGACAAGGAAACAATTGGAAGCTTTAAAAAAAAAAATCACTTGTGAAGAATGGCTTGGTGAAAACGTCAGTCACCTCATGCTGTCCAATTACAGCCCAATGCTTCTTCCACACGTGGAGGCAACAGGTCCCAGGAAAACATTAAAAGGAAATTTCACTGCAAGGTTCACTACCTGTAGATATCTGCTGCCTGAGTCCCAAATCTCACTAAATCCCAATCACCCATCACCCAGTGGTCACCTCTGCCTTTCTCTCCTGTCCACCTCACTCTCCTCTCTGACCCTTTACCTCTCTCTCCTCTCTACCTCCCTTTCTGCCTATTCTCCATCTCTTTCTCTTCTCCACCTCTCTCTCTCTCACCTTCCTGCCTCTCTTTCTTGTCCAGCTCTCTCTCCCCACTCTGCCCTCTCTTCATCTTGTGGCACGGTGGCACAGTGGTTAGCACTGCCGCCTCACAGTGCCAGGGACCTGAGTTCAATTCCTGCCTCAGGTCACTGTCTGTGTGGAGTCTGCACATTCTCCCCGTGTCTGCATGCGTTTTCTCCAGTGCTCCAGTTTCCTCCTGCACTGCAAAGATGTGCAGGTTAGGTGGATTGGCCATGCTAAATTACCCCTCAGTGTCAGGGGGAATAGCAGTGTAAAAGCGTGGGGTTATGGAGATAGGGGCTGGGTGAGATTGTGGTTGGTGCAGAATCGATGGGCCAAATGGCCTCCTTCTGCACTGTATGGATTATATGATAGAACATAGAACATAGAACATTACAGCGCAGAACAGGCCCTTCGGCCCACGATGTTGCGCCGACCAGTTACAAAAACAATGACCCACTAGCCTATACCAATCCCTTTTCGTCCATAAACCTATCCAGAGATCTCTTAAACGCCCCCAAACTAGACGCATTTACAACTGCAGCAGGCAGGGCATTCCAATCCTTCACCACCCGCTGGGTAAAGAACCTACCCCTGACATCCGTCCTGTAGCTACCCCCCCTTAATTTAAAGCCATGCCCCCTCGTGCTAGCTTTCTCCATCCGAGGAAAAAGGCTATCACTATCCACCCTATCTAAACCTCTAATCATCTTATATGTTTCAATAAGATCCCCTCTTAGCCGCCTTCTTTCCAACGAAAACAACCCTAAATCCCTCAGTCTCTCCTCATAGGACCTCCCCACCATACCAGGCACCATCCTAGTAAACCTCCTCTGCACCCTCTCCAACGCCTCCACATCCTTCTTGTAATGCGGGGACCAGAACTGCACACAGTACTCCAAGTGCGGCCGCACTAGAGTAGTGTACAGTTGCAACATTACACTGCGACTCCTAAATTCAATCCCCCTACCAATAAACGCCAAGACACCGTACGCCTTCTTAACAACCTTATCTACTTGATTCCCAACTTTCAGGGATCTATGTACACACACACCTAGATCCCTCTGTTCATCCACACTATTCAAAGTCCTCCCGTTAGCCCTATACTCGACACATCTGTTGCTCCTACCAAAGTGAATTACCTCACACTTCTCCGCATTAAATTCCATCCGCCACCTCTCGGCCCAGCTCTGCAACCTATCTAAGTCTCCCTGCAGACTATGACACCCTTCCTCACAATCTACCACACCTCCAATTTTGGTGTCATCAGCAAATTTACTAATCCACCCAACTATACCCTCATCCAGATCATTAATAAAAATTACAAACAACAGTGGCCCCAAAACAGATCCCTGAGGCATAAGGAATGTCACTGGGATCAGCATCGGGGCCTCAACTATTTATAATTTATATCATTGTCTTGGATATGAAAGACCAAAACTGTGGTCGCTATATTTGCTGATAACACAAGGATAGTTGCACAGTAAGTTATGAAGACGTAAGGAGTCTGCAAAGAGTTGTAGATATTTTAAATGAGTGGGCAAAAAATTGACAGATGGATTATAATGTGGGAAAATGTGAGCTTGTCCACTTTGAAGAATAGAAAAGCAGTATATTATTAAAATGGAGAGAGATTGCAGAACTCTGAGATGCAGAGGGATCTGGGTGTCCCGATACATAAATCGGAAAAAGTTAGCATGAAGATGCAGCACGTGGTTAGGAGGGTAAATAATTTGCTAGATGTGTACACTGAAACATGGACCCTTCTACCGCAGAGAATATGTTAACACACTCAATGCTACCAAACTAAAATGTCAGAATAGTCATTTAGCATTGCAATCTTCAAATTCAGTTAATGTATATTTTTGCTTGTGTCCACATGATGTATATATCTTTATCATTAGTTTCGATCTGACTCAGTAACACTATCATGGGTCTATACAATGATGCCAAGTAGTTCAACAGTACAATGACTTTGTTGAATAGTATTTCATGCATTTACAGTTTAGTTACGAGACATTTCACTGACTTGGCTTTTAGTAGTTTGTGTGTTACTAAATGACACCAATCAGTTTTCTGGTCAACTTGGACAAATAGTTCAGCCACAAAACGTTATCGGCTACAATGGATCTTCCGCTGGCCATCCTGTGTCTCTTTATACATTTTATAATCAGTTTGTTAACAGTATATTGATAGCAAGGACAACTTATTTTCTTCACAAGGGAACATTCATTGTTGTCAACAGATCATAAAATATTGCTCATTCCCCTTCCTTAGACAATATTGAACACTTCCTAGACTATTTGGAACAGTAGGCATTTGAAATGTTTTGAGAGCATATTCCTGGTGAAAAACATTTACTTTGGCAACTAACTGTGTTGTACGTGGCCCTAGCTATCCTGACTAGACTTTCCCAATGGGAAACCATATGAACTCTCCTAAAACTACAGACATGGTGAAGTGACAGTGATTAATTGGGAGAAAATGAACAAACAGAGTTCTTGTGATAACATAGGCACAAGGTCCTGTTGGTTATATTATAATTTATTCATTCAGGCCTGTAGAACTTGTCTACCGGACACGGGGCAGGATTTCAGGTGGTGGAGTCAGCTCACTATTGGACACCAATGGGACATTCTGGTCCTGCAGATATCTTCAGTGTTTTGTGTGTGGTTCGCCCGTGTCACTGTTGGGGAATCCACCCGGGGGAAGGGGGGGGGGGCGCGGCGGGGGGGGGGGGGGGGGGGGGGGGGGCGGCGGGGGGGTGGTGGTGATGAACCCAAAGATCCCACCAGTGGGAAGAGCCGGAAAAATCATGCTGTGTGGCCTCCTGTGAGTTACCCTTCTTTCCTGCAGGTTGGTCAGCTTTTGCCGGGTCATCTGAGGTGTGAAATAACATAGTAAGCAGCAGCCAAGCTTATCTAATAGATCAGAGATCCAAACAAACATTCAGAATGTAGATGACTCCTCCCGAGGTGTGTAAAAGAATCTCCACGTAAGAACTTTGAACAAACCCTTCAAGACAATCAGGTAAGAAAGGTGTACTCATTGATATATTTACTGTTATGTCTTCACCCTCCTTCCATTTCTGTTGTGTTCTCATTTTGCTTTTACGCATTTCATGCACCCTCAGTTCATGCCCGCATCCTAACATGTCGTCATGAAATATGGGCATTGCTGGATTACAGCCAGTTCCCCAATACATTCTGAATTATTTCTGAATTAGTTGCCACCTGCACCCAATCCCATAACTCCTCCAGATTACAGCTCTATCACTGACTCTAAACTACAGAAACAGGTCAATCAGATCAACTGGCCTCACATGTCCTGGTTCTGTGTTCTTATATTCTGTGATTCATTAGAACATAGGAATTAGGAGCAGAAGTTGGCAAATTCAGCCCTTTGAATGGCGGAGCAGGCTCAATCAGATCCTGGCTGATCTCTTCCTGCTCCCCATATCCCTTTAACCCATTTTATAGAATCAGAAATATATCTATCTCCTTCTTGGAATCATTTAATGATTCCAACTCCGCCGCGCTATGGGGCAGCTAGTCCCACAAATTCACCACCCTCTGCGAGAAGTAATTCCTCTTCATCCCCTGTTTTAATTCTATCATCTTGCAACGTATATCTGTGACCTCTTCTTCTAACAAACAGAATAATTTATAAAGGTAGTCAAAATACTTTAAAAATGAAAACAAGAGTTTGGAAAAGCTATCAGAAAATGCTGGATGATGATATCTGCCTTCAGCTTAACGCCTGCATTCCTTCCTCCTATTTGCAAAGAGCTAAGATGTTCGAGTCCCTGTCAGGAGTCACTGAGCTGCCACCACAGTCCCTCAGCACAGGAGTGAGAGTCCTGTGTGCAGACACAAATCAGCCACACATGTGTACACCTTTGCTTCAAAATGAGTTCCTGCACCAGCCAAGAGGGAAAATCACCACCATGATATCATGGAAACTATATATAGAAAATAAAAAGTGAAAAGGAAGTTCAACATTAAACTGGTCGCACCTTTTTTAAAAGCTCCCTCGGCTACACTAAAATAATAAAATATCGTCAGAAAATACATCAGCTGCATCCTCATTTGGCTCGCTTGACACATTCATCAACTTTCCCATCATAAAACTCTCCCATTTTTAAAATAAATGTATTTATAAATGTGTGTTCAGCATTTTGCAGTTCCCCTATCATAATATTTCGTTTTTAAACAATTTGCAGTGCCTGACAATTTCAGATAAAATTCAGATACTCAAAACAACCTGAAATCTCCCATTGGACAACAGGATTCCCAGTAAATAGGGAGAGAGTTAGAATAAAATTCCAATGGTGTATGAGGAGAGGCTGAATAAACTAGGCTTGTACTCGTTAGAGTTTAGAAGAATGAGGGGAGATCTCATTGAGACGTATAAGATGATGAATGGGATGGATAGGATAGAGGTGGAGAGACTCTTCCCACTCAAAAAAGACAGTAGGACTAGGGGGCACAGCCTCAAGATAAAGGGGAGGCGGTTTAGAACGGAGTTGAGGAGGAACTTCTTCACTCAAAGGGTGGTGAATCTCTGGAATTCTCTGCCCGTTGAAGTGGTGGAGGCTGCCTCGCTAAATATTTTTAAGAAGCGGGTTGATGGGTTTTTGATAAGAGAAGGGATTAAGGGTTATGGGGAGAGGGCGGGAAAGTGGAACTGAGCCACGACAGATCAGCCATGATCTTATTGAATGGCGGGGCAGGCTCGAAGGGCTGGATGGCCTACTCCTGCTCCTATTTCTTATGTTCTTATGTTCTTATGTTATAAAGATATGTCTGTTTAGTTTCTAATGTCAGTTGCACTTAAAATAAAATAAAACTTCCTGATGGCCACTAGCAAATAAGAAAAGTTACCTTTTAACGTCAAGATGACTGTCACATAACATTATATTGTCACATCTGTGTGACATGTAAATGGAGTGGAAATGAAATTGTAATGTGATAATGATGTATGCAGTTTAACTGAAGGGTAGAGTTAGTTCTTTAACCTATTCAGAAAATACTATATTGCCAAAGATTCAGAAATGTGCAGCACTGGGAGTTAGAGAATAGGTGAAAGCACGACATGTTTTAGAGATTCGGAATCAGTTCACTAGCATTAAAGTGCTCGAACATTCAGAACAAATAACTGATGGAGCAGACTAGGAAGTTATTAACATTTGGATTAAATAAACGTTCAATCACAATATTCAACATGCACATTCAAAATAATAACTTTAGTTGGAAAAGAAAGACTTGCATTTATAGAAAGCATGTTGCATGACCTCAGGATATCCCAAAGTGCTTTAATTAATTACTTTTGGAGTTCAGTCACTGTTGTGATGTAGGAAACTCAGCAACCAATTTGCACACAGCAAGATCCCATACACTGCAATGTGAGAATAAGGTGAGGGATGTGGAAGTTCAGTCAGTGAGCATGTTTATGATAGAGATTGATAGATTTCTGATTAACAATAACATAAAGGGATATGGGGAACATGTGGGTAAAAGGCATTGAAATGAGTGGCACAATGGTTAGCACTGCTGCCTCACAGCGCCAGGATCCCAGGTTCGATTCTCAGCTTAGGTCATTGTCTGTGTGGAGTTTGCACTTTCTCCCCATGTCTGCATGGGTTTCCTCCAGGTGCTCCAGTCTAAAAGACGTGCTGGTTAAGCGAATTGGCCATGCCAAATACTCCCTCAGTGTACCTGAACAGGCACCAGATTGTGGCGATTTGGGATTTTCACAGTAACTTCATTGCAGTGTTAATGTAAGCCTACTTGTGACTAATAAATAAATAAACTTTGAAAATGTCCAATCTGCCATGATTGTATTGAATGGGGGAACAGAACAATGGGCTGAATGGCTTACTCCTGTTCCTGTGTTCCTAATTTGTTTGTTGTGATGTTGATGAATTTCCCATTGTACACACACCCCGCCATTGGGAACAGCTGGAAAATCCTGGCCAATGTAGTTATATCTTTCTTGCAATATTGTCTGGGACACCAGAGACATCTCCCCTGTTCTTCTTCAAATTGTGGTCATGGAATCATTTACATCCATCTGAGAGAGTAGATAGGGCCTCAGTTTGAAGTCCAATCCACAAACAGCACCTGCAGCAATGTAGCACTCCCTCTGTACTGCACTGGTGTGACAGCCTTGATTCTGTGTACAAACTCACAATCTCTGATTCAGAGGCAAGAATGTTACTCCTTGAGTCACAGCTGATACATCAGGGCATTGAAAAGTTGATCTTCAGTTAGAGGATGTCAGCCGTGCTCTCAGGCCCATTTTCTCAAAGAAGAAGAATATTGCTAATGTTCTGGATAAAAAAACTCAACACTTCCCCACTGGGACTAAGCCAATATCATTATATAAAGCTCTTTGTTACCAAACATCACCAATGCTTCTGCCCTGTAACATTGTGACAAGACAAGGAGGAGCAACACTGTACCATCATTCCTTCTAACTGTCACAGCACAAGAAACCGTGTGGAGAGCCGGAGACTTGGAATTATACAAAAAGAGGAAAACTCTGCAAAAGTTGGAAATCTCAAACAGAAAATTCTGGAAACACTCGGCAGAGTGGGCAACATTTGTGAGAGAAACAGGCAATTCAAATCTTGGTTATCCTAATCCTTTGTCAGGGCTGGGAGAGGTCAATGAAATGGCCAAAGGAAAAGGTTGGGAGTCGGTGGGCGGGGGGGGGCGCGTGGTGGTGGTGGTGGTGGTGGTGGTGAGTGAGGAAACTGCATGAAGACACTCACACAAACGGAATAAGAACCAGTCAGAGCTGTAATACACTGGAGGCCATTATCAACATTGATTATCAGTTGGAGAGGCGTTTCCGCCAGTGTGATTCTCCAATCCCACTGCTGTGCTCTGAGATTTGGCTGAGTACCAAATTCCCCATCCTCACTGGAAGTGGCAGCGGGGTGTGATCACAGGAAACTTCCCATCCATATCTCACTAACCTGATTGAGTCCTTTGATGGCACAACAGGAGATGGTTGATGACGGTGGTCCAGTAGGTTACGGATGAGATTCTCTGGCCTCTCTTCAATGCTTTTGTTAGCAGTAGGAGATGGTGTGCTGCTCGCTGGTGCTGGGAACTGAAGCTCCCTCCTCTGTCAATAGGACATTCCCACTGAAATCACTGCATTCCATTGGGAAACCTACGGCAGGGAGCATGCCGCAAAATTTTGCCCATTGTGTATATGGTCTGCCAAAAGCATTTAATTATACATGAGAGGAGTATGGTCAGACACACAGCACAGAGGGTACATCACCTCCTCCTGAGCTTAAACTCACAATTCCTTTTGGCGTATGGAAAATTCTGCTTGCCTTCTCTCAATGTGGCTAAAATTGGTTTAGAAATAAATTCTGGAGATGAATCACAGACACTAATATCCACACACCTCCATTTGTTTTAATGTTTTATTCTCTCATGCAGTTAATCTCAGATTTGAATCCACGATGAATCACATATTCACTCCACTGTAAATTCCCACATTCCACTCTTCACAAACTGAGCTTATCCAAATTCCCTTGAGCCTTAACTTGCGCCAACTCCCATTCACCCATTGACCCCGTGCTTGCTGATCTACATCGACTCTCAGTCAAACAACACCCTGCTTATAAAAGCCTTATTCTTGTTTTCAAAGCCCTCTGTGACTTAGCTCCTCCTTATTGCTGTAATCTCCTCAAAGCCCACAACCCTACAAGATACCTGTGCTCTCTTAATTTGGGACACTTGAGCATCCCTACATTTCATTGTTTCACTATCAGTGGTCACACCTTCAGTTGTCCGCACCGAGTTCTGAAATTCCTTTCCTGAAATTCTCTGCCTCACTACTCCTCACAACCTCAACTTCTGTCCAAGCTTTTAATCCTCTGACCTAAAATCTCCTTGTGAGACTCAATGTCATATTTGGCTTGATAAAGTTTCTGTGAATCACCGAAGGATGTTTCATTGCATCAAAGGTGCTAAATAAATATCAGTTGTTGCTTGGTTTCCCAATGGATGGGACTTTCCATAATGGCAGGGGTGCTGGGATCTTCCAGTCCTGCTGCTGTCAATGAATTTCCCATTGTACATACACCCCGCCATTGGGAATAGCTGGAAAATCCTGGTCAATGTATTTAAAATCGAAGTTTGCATGTCAGTTGCGGTTGACTAAAGGAATTCCAATTTCACACAGAGTATTGGAGATGCCACATTTTAAATCTTTCTTGCAATTTTGTGCATTTTACGATCAAAATAACATTGATGGAAAGATGGGAAACAAAACCAGAGACTTGAATGGTTGTCTTCTCCAGGGGCTCAAAATTCACAAGTGATAGATGTGGCTAAATAACCTGAAGAAAACAACGAGCGAGTTTTCTTCTATATTTACTGTTATGTGCTGATGTGTTCCCTTCACAACTGACAAGGAACGATAGTTCCTACTGAAGAAAATGTTAATCAAGGATTCTGAAGTCAAAATGCACTGGGATTAACTCTTACAGCTTTGCTGAGTGACGACAAACATGAAAACTGATTTCATTGCCCCAATTTAGACATTGAACTGAAGGTTTGAAAGGGAAGAGCAGAGTCAAAGCTTAAGCAGAACACTGACAACAGCTCTGGATTTACACAGGTTGGAGATAGATCCCTTCATTAACCTGACTGAATCTATCAATCCTGAGCTTATCTGAGCCCCACTGCTATTCAGCCAAAACCCAGGTTCATTCTGAATTGCAGCCATTTACACAACTCAAGAAATCTTTAGCTGACAATCACAGACTTGAGTGTTTTATTTATTTTTTTTAAGAAAGCATCATTTCCATCCCAATTATCTTCCAAAACCCTTCATGAGAATTACCAAACATATTAAATGTACCTTCATTAATTTAAAGAGCATCAGGTCAGGGATTATAGCTGGAATCTGGTTGATCAGGAAATTTAACTTTCTATATTGAATCTACTGTTTGCTGTTTTATTGGGAATGTTTATTGACTCTTCTCAGAAATGTATTTCTGTATTTTAATCAGATAGCGGCTCTACATTCCAATTTGTGAATCAAGATTTACAAACTCATCATTTAACCGTTTTGGACAGTTGAACGAATGAATGATTTACAATTTATGATGAGACGGGGCTCGGAATGAGTGAAAGCAGTTTTATTATGAATGTTTCTCTCTTTCTTTTCACCAAATTCAAACACATTCAGCTTTCAAGCAAAATTCTGCAAATCCCAATTATGATTTGGATTCAAGTCTTCAACATCAACTCACTCAATATTCTCCAACAACATCATTGTATGTTGTCTCTCCTGAAAGCTGTCTTCCTTTCTTCCCTCAGCCTCAATAATGAGTTCCCATCCTTTGCAATTTCAACTTCCATCTCAGCTCTCCTCCCCCTCGCACTCCTGCCCCCCCCTTACCCTCGCACTCCTGCCCCCCCCTTACCCTCGCACTCCTGCCCCCCCCTTACCCTCGCACTCCTGCCCCCCCCTTACCCTCGCACTCCTGCCCCCCCCTTACCCTCGCACTCCTGCCCCCCCCTTACCCTCGCACTCCTGCCCCCCCCTTACCCTCGCACTCCTGCCCCCCCCTTACCCTCGCACTCCTGCCCCCCCCTTACCCTCGCACTCCTGCCCCCCCCTTACCCTCGCACTCCTGCCCCCCTGAATTCCTTGCACCATGAAAATTCACCTATTTGCATTCACAAACAACTCCTGAGCATCAATTCGATCCATGCAAAAACCATCTCTGAGATGGTCTTTATCCATCATTCCCAACATCTGTCTACACCAAACCATTTGTACAACAGCTGGACAAATATCCTCCCCTGGATCACTTGCTTTCACACTCTGAAGTGGTCCTTCACACAGCTCGATACCCTCTTGAGCTGCTCAGTTATTCCTATCCCATGCTCTGGGTAAATCTTTTCCTTTCTGTCTCCTTGTTGTCCCCTGGTACAGTCAGCATCCTTATCTGAGGGTTGCAGATGAGTATATCCTGCACACATCTGGAATAGCGACATCAGTTGACCTGAGTAGACCACATTAACAGCTCGCTGTTAAATTTACCCAGGATTGTTCCGGAGAACAGAAATAAACCCTGGCCTCTCTTTTCAACTACTAATCAGCTCCTCAAATCATTCTCTCCTCCCCCATCCCATTTATATAAAAAAATCTTTAAAATAGAGCTAAATTAATACCTGGAGGAAGGGAGTTTTTTTGTGCTAAATGAAATGAAATTTGTAAATACACTGGCTCAAGAAAGCTTACGGCACGCTTTCCTTCATCGGTCGGGCATTGAGTCTAAAAATTGGCAGGTCAAGCTGCAACTGTACAGAACATTAGGCCTCATTTAGAATATTGTGTACAATTCTGGTCACCACACTACCGGAAGGATATGGATGATTTGGTGAGGAGACAGACGAGGTTTACCAGGGTGTTGTCTGGTCTGGAGGGGTTTAGCTATGAGAAGAGATTGGTTAAATTTGGTTTGTTCTCACTGGAATGGCAGAGGTTGAGGGATGATCCCTGATAAATGTTTACAAGATTATGAGTCACGTGGGCAGAATGGGTATTCTTCCCTAGAATAGAAAGAAAAGTCAAGTACTGGGGACATAGGTTTAAGGTGCGTGGGGAAAAGTTTAGAGGAGATGCGCAAGGCAAGGTTTTTAAACAGAGGGTGGTGAATGTCTGGAATACACTGCCCGGGGAGGTGGGAGCAGGTACGATAGGTACATTTAAGGGGCAACTAGCTGAGTACAAGAACAGGATGGGAATGGAAGGATACAGACTCTGTAATTGCATACGGTTTTAGTTTAGGTACAGATAGTTTAGGTACAGTTTAGTTTAGATACAGACTCTGTAATTGCATACGGTTTTAGTTTAGGCAAACATCATAGTCAGTGCAGGCTTGGAGGACCGAAGGGCCTGTTCCTGTACTATACCGTTCTTTATTCTTTGTTCTACTTTGCAAAGTGCTGACTAAAATTGAAAGGTAGGAAAATTATATTAAACATGTATTGAACTTTGGTTAGACTACATCAGGAGGATTATGTGCAGTACTGAACACCATATTATAAAAAGAATATAGAGGCACTGGAAAGGGTGCAGAGGAGATTTAGAATCATAGAATCCCTACAGTGCAGGAGGCCATTCGGCCCAACAAGTCTGCACCAACCCTCAGACAGAGCATTCCACCCAAGACCACTCCAGGCATTTACAACACTAATCCCCCTAACCTACACATCTTAGGACACTAAGAGGCAACTTAGCATGTCCAGTCCACCTAACCTGCACATCTTTGAGCTGAAAGATGATATCAGGAATCTGTAAGTAAGCATATTAGGAAAAGATTGTTAAGTTGGGTCTCTTTTTTCTTGTGAAGAGTGAGGCTGAGGTGTTACCTCATAAGAGTCTAAATTTTGGAGAGGTTTGAAGAGAGTGCATGCAGAGAGATGGCTGAGTTTCCATCCCTGAGGTTGGTAGTGGGAGTTGAGACATCCTTTAATTCAGCCTGCCTGAGGGCCAAGTGTCCACAAAGATAGGATCACATTGTGGGGTTGAGGGTAGATGTGGCCTTTATCCTGTCAGCCTGGATCTTATTTGTCTCTCTTGTGGGGATAATGAATTGGATCCAATTGAATTTTGAATTTGGTTTTTGAAGCAAGGAATGGATTTGGATCTGCCTGGTCTACTCTGAGCATCAGCTTTGTAACTTTAAGAATGGAGTAAAATAATTGTTAAAACTTGGAAGCATTAGAGGGTAATATAAATAAACAAATCATCTATTTAAATTCCATGAACGATCTCACTGAACAAGGAGTTTTGAGCCACTCAGAGTATTCAACAAAATAATTAAAAGTACATTTAGCCCCAAATTTCTATTATCTGAAGACTTAGTTTCTAACTGTAACGTAACCTTCGAGACTGTAATCTGAGGATATCTGTGGCCCAGATAGTATCCACTGAGTATATTCAAAATTGAGATTGAGGGACAGTAAGGGTGGGATTTTCCAGCTCTTCCCATCGGTGGGATGTTCCAGCCCTTCCGGTTGGCGGGATGTTCTAGTCTTGCCAAAAGTGACCCCGCGGTGACTCTCAGGTGGCAGAATGCAGAAAACTGTGTACACATCGGTGAGACTAGAAAATCCCACCTGTGGCCCATGGCAAAACACCACCAGAATCAAGTGTGAGTGCGCGTGTGAGTGAATGTGTGCCTGTCTGTGTGTGTGAGTGTGCGAGTGCAAGTGTTTGCATGTGTGTGCGCGTAGCACAGTGGTTAGCACTGCTGCTTCACAGCTCCAGGGACCTTGGTTCGAATCCTGACTCCGGTCACTGTCTGTGTGAAGTTTGCACATTCTCCTCGTGTCTGCGTGGGTTTCCTCCGGGTGCTCTGGTTTCCTCCCACAGTTGAAAGATGTGTGGGTTAGGTTGATAGGTCACTAAGGGGCAATTTTAGATGGCCAAAGATGCGTAGGTTAGAGGGATTAGTGGGTAAAATATGTAGAGATATGGGGGTAGGGCCTAGGTGGGATTGTGGTCAGTGCAGACTCGATGGGCCGAAGCGCCTCTTTCTGCACTGTAGGGTTCTATGATTCTATGAAGTGTGTGTGGTGGTGGGAATATGAATCCTATCCCATTACCTTAGTGAGCAGTAAGGCTGAGTTAGTGACTCCTGCTCCTATTGCTCATGTTCTGTAATGAATATCAATGATAACAAGAAAATAATTGCAAAGTTTAAACCATCTTCTAAATAATTAGATTTATTTAAATAATTATCATTCTTTTAAAATATTAAGTTGTACCAAAAATTAAATTAACAGTTGATTTGTAGGTTAATAAAAACAGTAAATGTATATATTTTTACGTTTTATAAATTAATTGTCATTTTAATTTTTTTTTGGGAATTTGGATAGGACATGGGGACATTGATTTAAATTCAGAATGTGAGAGGTTCATGTGATAACAGGACATTAGATAGCCCTCCAGTTAGTGCTCAGGCACCTCACGTGGCTTGTTGTATTGCAAGAAACTGTTTTTTTCCCTTCATCGTTGAACATACAGCTCAAATCTGTTTGTTCGTTCAGTATACGGACAAGGGAGCAGTTAAAGTCCAGAACACTGAGCTGTGCAGGTCACAAAGCAGTGGAAACTTGATAAAATGGGTAATTCCCAATGTTCCAACAAATATTAAAGACAATGAGAATCATTTATCAATTAGCTATCTATCAAAGACATGTGTTGGCTCTATTTCACTTCACTAAAAGCTATCCACATCAGTAAAGTCCACAGCCGCCTGCTGTAATCTATAACACTCAGTGAAAAGAGACAGAGGCAATGGGTGGTGAAACATTATTTGCCAATCAGATCCTGCTTACATTTTAAGGTTGCTTTTCTCACACAGCACGCTATTCATTTCCGATTCTCACACAGATGAATCACTTGCACCCCTGCAATTCATCTAAATCTTAACTGACAAGAAAACAGCTACTCCCAGAAAATAAAACAAAACCTCCAACATTTTATGGATGAGTTCAGCTGGCAGAAATCCCACTTGCAGAGACAGAGTTGGGACTCAGACTCAATAAGAGAGAGAAGACTTAAATATACAGTGTGAAAGTGAAAAGGTTAATTGCAAATGGGGAAATGTCACATGAACATTTAGATTTGGAGTCCTCAGTGTTAGTAATGAATTGAATTCAGTGGCACTATTTAACCTCTTCAAACAGAATGACACTTTATTTACTTTGAAAAGACATTAAATAGCATTTAGATGATTTGTGGTACTAATAAAAACAAGATACTTTACTTTTTTATTGCTCCTTCTCCCACCATGATCCTGTATTATCAAGAGGGCAAGAATAGATATATCCTTAAACACTCACACTGCCTTTACTATATCAAGGATTCACTTGATGTACAGCACCTTGGAGCTTGGTGAAAGCACTAACATTGGCAGTTTTACTTGCGACAAATGACACTGAAGGTGACAGACAGCTCAGCCTATTGAAGACAAAGTTCAACATGGTTTTTAATGTTCTCTGATTCTTCCTTTATCTTCATTTTGATCGCGGTATTTCAGCAATTGAGAGTAAGTCATGGTGAGATTATTAACTGTAACTCAGGGAATATCCTGTGAAAGGGATGGTGAATAATCCTGATCTTCCATATCTTGTGCTCAGCAATAACCTGAGCCAGCTGATGCAATCCATTTATGTGCTACCTGAGTTTTAAAGTTAATTTAGAGTAGGTCATCTATAGTTAGGCGGTTCGGTGACACAGTGGGTCGTGTCGTTGTGTCTGAGGGGAAAGCTCCTGGTTCAAATCCCACTCTGGGACTTGATGAGTGCAGAAGGTGTGGTGATAATATAGCCAAGCAAACTGATTTACAACCTATCAATCTTTCTGAAATGCCCAGGTGAGTGGGAGGGTCTCTTGGGGCAGCCATGCTTGATGTGGATTGATGCCACTCTGGTGACAGACTGGTGACCTGTTCCAGGAAAAACCAGCTAAGAATATAGATATAAGCACATGCTCCAAGTCTAAGCTCACTGCTATGGAGACGTACAAGCTGGTAGCACAGCGGCACAGTGGTTAGCACTGCTGCTTCACAGTGCCAGGAACTGGGTTCAATTCCAGCCTTGGGTCACTGTCTGTGTGGAGTTTGCACCTTTTCCCTGTGTCTGCATGGGTTTCCTCCAGATTCCTCCTCACTTCAAAGATGTGCAGGTTAAGTGGATTGGCCAGGGTAAATCGTCCCTTAGTATCTCAAGATAGTTAGGGGGATTAGTAGGGTAAATACAGGGGAGGGGAGTGGGTTACAGGGGTGTGCCTGAGTAATTATTCTGTTCCCATGCATGGGAGCGGTGGGTGGGGGGGTGGGGGGGTGGGGGGTGTGGGCACGGGGAGCGGGGTGTGGATCCCAGAGCTTAGGGCCCAGGCAGCTGAAAGCACGGCAGTCATTTTAAAAAATTATTTCATGGGATGTGGGCATTACTGGTGAGGCCGGCATTTTTAATGCTTATTCATAATTGACATTGAGTAGGTGGTAGTGAGCCGCCTTCTTGAACCGCTGCAGTCCACATTGCGTAAGTACACCCATAGTGCTGTTAGGAGGGGAGTTCCAGGATTTGACCAACATAATGATGGAGTAATTAAAATCGGGGGGGTCAGGATTGGAGTAGCAGGGATAACTTGGAACGTTGTGGAACTGAAGGAGGTTACAGAGTTAGAGAGGGACAAGAATATTGAGGGATTTGAAAACAAGGATAAGGATCCTAAAATCAAGGCATTCTTCAATAGATCTGTGGACAGAGGGGTGATGGGTGAACACAATTTGCTGTGAACTCAGGTGCAGGCAGGAAAGTTTTGGATGACTTCAGGTTTATGGAGGGTGGAATGTGGGAGATGGGTCTGACTTGCATTGGATTTGAGACATAAAGAGTGAGGATTTCAGCAGCAGGTGAGCTGACGAGTCAGGATCTTACAGAGATGAAAATAAAGTGGTCTGAGTGACTGCAGGATGGTAGTTGGAAACTCATCTTGGGATCTAATACAAGACCGTGAACGGGTAGATTTTGGTTTAAACAGTTGCCAGGGAGATAAATATTAACATGTTCACTTTCTTACCCAGTGTTGGAACCCGGTGGGGGTGGGGATAGGTTTGGTGGTGGAGGAGGGTGGGCAGGAGGAAGGAGAAAAGTAAAAATTCCAAAAGGAATGTGAAAGTGATGACGGTGTCATGGGAAGACCAGGATATAAGTGAATATTTGCCGTTCTATACCTGGCTGACTTCCTACGACATACTGGGTATATTTATTAAAGCAAAAACAGCTTCTGTTATAATTATTAACACTTAAAACTTCCAGACAAATTAGTACAAAGAAATGAGTGCAGCATTTGTTATGGGGGATGACACATTCCATAATATTTCCTTTTATATTTATTAGGCTGTTAAGAGCTGTCTACTTAAAAGTAATCATATTCATTGACAATCATTGATAAAATGTAAGCCCAGGGAATCAGTCTAATAATTCATACCATCATTACAATAAGAATCAGCAGCAAGCTATCACTGTGTGAATCCACTTACTGGCTGGAGGGAATCAAATGTTCGAGATGTGTCTAAATACCGCACCATGAAGTGTAGTGGCGAAGGTCTGATAAAGTTAGATAACCTCCCAAAACAGTAAATTCTCTCAGAGGAAAGGCAGGGTGATTATTCTCTAATGCCAAACTTTTCATTTCCTAATTGCAGCCGAGTGCCACACTGATTTGTAGTGGTTGGTGATTGGTGACTAATATTGGCAGAAGATTGTGCCACAGTCACAGGCGATGATGTCATATTGAGTTGACATTCAATCCTTTCATTCAAAACCAGAGTCTGAATCCAGATATCAATTCCAAATTCACCAATAGTCACCAATATTTACTGCAACCAAAAGGAAACATACAGGCTAATCTTACCCTTAAAAAACAGACTGACCATAAAACAAATAAAATAATGGGGAAAGTGACAATGGATTAATGAACAGTGCTGTGTGCATTCTTACCAGTCACAGCTGTTAAGATGTTGTGTAAAAGTTGAACGGACCAGGTTAAGGGCTTGTGGATGATTACAAATGAGTAAGAAATGCAACTTTCCCACTTATGGTAAAAGCAGTGCTGACCCAATGGCATTGTCGTCACTAACCCACAGATTCCTGTTCATGAGTGCTCTGTTGTTTGGAGAACATTTGATGAGCAGATAAAAATGTTCTGTGCTCAGTCACTTCCAGCAGGATTTGAGGGAATTTTAACTTTAACAGTCTAGGCCAGTAAATTTACAGTAAATTGTAAATTTTGGGCCAGAGGACAAAATGTCCAGGTTAATTTCAAAAATGAAACTATTTTGCAAATATAACAAAGGCAAATGTCTAGTTTTGGTGTCAATTATTTGCCAGGACATAATTCATGTAAGGAATAGATTGACAGATAATTCCCACGCACATATAATAAACCTGAGATTACACAGTTCCAACATGTGGGAGCTGAATATGGTCACAGAAAAGGATTTGGAAAAGGCTTTGAAATATATTCTGATACTGTTTAAATATTCAGGATGTCTCAATGCAATTTGGAGTGGTGCTGTGGGCAGGAACATAGCAAGAGACAACATCTAGTCACCAAATGGACCACAAGTGGCAAGAAAGTGGTGGGACTGTGAAATACCTGGAAGAGACCAAGGCAGAGATCTGATGCAGCTGCATACAGGGCAATGGTGCTCACAGTGGGAAACAGACAGTCAGACAACCAGATCCAACAAAAATAATTGGTCCCTTTGTGGAAATTGGGCCTACGCACCCTCAGAGCAAAGTTCCAAAGCAGGGAAGATGGACTGCTGTGTGTTCAGAGGTTGGAAACCCGAGAATGTGGGTATACATTGTGCTGAGGAGAAAGCGATTACAGAACACTGGAGAACACACTTAATTTAGAATTCCTGGGATTGGAGGGAGCGATAGGTACCAGGAGGATGTGTGCTGTTTGTAATATAAATGATTTGGATGAAAATGCAACTGGATTGATTAGTAAGTTTGCAGACGACACAAAGGTTGATGGATTTGCAAATAGCGATGAGGACCATCAGAGGATACAGCAGGATACAGATCAGTTGGAGACTTGGGTGGAGAGATGGCAGATGGAGTTTAATCCAGACAAATGTGAGGTAATGCATTTTGAAAGGTCTAATACAGATAGGAAATATACAGTAAATGGCAGAACCCTTAAGAGTATTGATAGGCAAAGGAATCTGGGTGTACAGGTACACAGGTCACTGAAAGTGGCAATGCAGGTGCAGAAGGTAGTCAAGAAGGCATACGGCATGCTTGCCTTCATCGGCCAGGGTATTGAGTTTAAAAATTGGCAAGTCATGTTGCAGCTTTATAGAACCTTAATTAGTCCGCACTTGGAATATGGTGTTCAATTCTGGTTGCCACACTACCAGAAGGATGTGGAGGCTTTGGAGAGGGTACAAAAAAGATTTACCAGGATGTTGCCTGGTATGGAGGGCATTATCTACGAGGAGAGGTTGGAGAAACTTGGTTTGTTCTCACTGGAACAATGGAGGTTGAGGGGAGACCTGATAGAAGTCTACAAGATTATGAGAGGCACAGACAGAGCGGATAGTCAGAAGCTTTTTCCCAGGGTGGAAGAGTCAATTACTAGAGGACACAGGTTTAAGGTGCAAGGAGCAAGGTTTAAAGGAGATGTATGAGGCAGATTTTTTTATATAGAGGGTGGTGGGTGCCTGGAACTCATTGCCAGGGGAGGTAGTGGAAACGGATACGGTAGTGACTTTAAAGGGGCATTTTGACAAGTACATGAATAGGATGTGAATAGAGGATATGGTCCCCGGAAGGGTAGGGGGTTTTAGTTCCGTCAGGCAGCAGGGTCAGTGCAGGCTTGGAGGGCCGAAGGGCCTGTTCCTGTACTGGAATTTTCTTTGTTCTTTGAGGAAAATGACCAGCTTGGAGACTATGGGCCTGATTTTACTATTTTGATTCTAAATGCTGAATCTAAAGTGATCCGGATTTGACATATAAACCTGTTCTCAGGAGCTCCCATAAACACTCGGCCTGAGAAAAGCAGCCAATCCGAATCGTGCTGCACAAGCCAGTGGGCGGGGCTTATCACACCCGAAATGCTGCAGCTCCGATTGGTCCCTCCAACTGCACATGTGCAATAAGAGAAACGGAATGCCCACATCATATCCGGATAAATCCGAGCGATGACTCCACAGATATCTCCCCACCCCCACAACATAACTGTCCCCCTTATCCACCCATCCACCCCCCCACTACCCTGACTGATCATGTCCCCCCCCCGCCCCATTTCCCCCCTACCGATTGCACGCAGAGTGGCAACAGACCCCCTTCCCCCTCCGCCCACCATCACCACGATCTGGCCTTCCTCCTCCTCCTCCCCGCCCACCTCCAGAGGACAATCTGGACCTCCTCCTCCTCCCCACCATGGATCTGAGTCGGGGAGCTTCTGAAAGCCCTGAGCTTACCTCCTGGAGCGTCCAAAACAGACTTTTGTGAACCATGTCTGTTTTGCTCCAGATCTGGACGGGCGAACACGGTGGTAAAGGGGAAAATGGCAGTAAGTTTAGGCGTCCAGCCCATTAAGTCAATTTAAATTCTTTAAATGTATTTGCATTTGACGTCGCGCCCGTTTTGGGCACAGTGCTGATGGCAGCCATTTTAGCCGCTTGGTAAAGGGGGAACAGACGTGGAGGCAGGCGTGGATTGCATTACTTGCCTCACACCCGACTTTACCAAGTTTTCACACCCAAAAACGGGCACAATTTGTTAATAAAATCAGGCCCAATGAGAGTTTTGCTGGGGCCATATAAGGACATGGAAGATGGAGGTGAGGGAGTCATTGGGAAACTCAATCGTGACATTAAATACAAACTGTCAGAAAACAACCTCAGTCATTGTTTAAAGCTATTACACAAACAGTGTCGTGAAAACAACAGTGACCATCACAACAATCTTATCAGTGTCACTCTTTGATTAACTCGACGATACAGGAAGCTGTAACATCACAGGATTTGCTTTTCAGTTTTCCTGCCAACAGACCCACTCGTTAAGCAGCTGCTTTTAATATTTTTAATTTGGAATTTAACAGGTTGTTGAATTTGACAACAGTTAGTTGTTCGCAGTGACTGATTATTCTGTAATTGCTCTGGATGCACGGGATTTTGCTCCGTGCTCATGAATAAGGTTCTTCTGCTTTCCGTCACTTTACAAGTGTCCAATAAAAGATATATTTATGAACGAGGGCTCTGTGGATGTGTTTCCAGGTCAGAAACGTTTAAATATGCGGAACTGATGAGCCCTTTATCAGAAGGTTCGCATTTCTCACTGTGTTGGCTGTTGGTTCATTCTACCCTTTAATCCCAGATCTGGAAATATTCAGAATTTAGTCCACCACTAGCAGAAATTCCATCTGAATCAACTCCAGAGTTTAATTTGGATTAAAAGTTTTATTTTCAGGATTCTCACTGTGGGAGATTCGAGGACCTTGCCAGCAGTCTATTTGCTTGGATATCCCATTGCCATTAACACTGGGCAGACTCAGCAACAGGAACGGATAATATTGCGAGGCAACCAATGTTGTGTTTAACATCTACATAAAAGCAGGAAGTGATTACCCCTTCCCCCATCCTGCCAAGAACCTCATTGTCATAAATTAACATATCATTATAAAGCCCAGACACTGGAATCATCCCCCATGTCAACAAAATATCTCCATGGTGATGTGAGATCAGAACGGCGTGAAGCAAGACTGGGGTGCACCTGGAGGAAGAATATCCCAGTGGAGCTCAGAGGTGAGAGTGCCATGCCAGGGTAATGCCAGGGTGCCCAGGGACACCAGGCAGTGCACCTGGGTGAAGATTGTTCCCTGTTTGCCAGCTGTGCACTGGGGTGGCCTTTAAAAATGATACCTGGATTATCAAGACACTGATTTGATAGCAGGGCAGAGGAATCAGAGTCAACCCACAAACAATCCATCTCAGAACCTGTTTCTTTCTTCTTCATAGAGCCACGATCTCAGGCAGAAAAGGCCACCGTTTGTTTAAAGTTCTTGCATATTTCATGTAGTGAAAATGTCTCAACACTGCCAGACAGCAACCTTCGTAATCAGTGAAAATCCCACCCATTTATTCTCGGCGAGGCTGGAAAATCTCAGCAGTGGACAGGGCTGGAAGATCCCACCCAAAAATTAATGCTGGGAATTCAAAAAATATAGAATATTTCTAATGTTTATTTACATATTTAGTTTTATGTGGGTGGGAGTTATGGTGCTGGAGGACGTTTCAGAGGCAGGGAAAAACAACACCATCGTTACACCCAATGACAGGACAGATGCGGTCTTGTTTAAACATCTAATCCAGAGGACACTGGGCAGAACTTTTCCATAATTTGTCAGAGTGTTAGACTGAAAACCAGTGCGTATCTCTCCAGAAACACAGCCCAGATTTCAGATCAGATCTTCAAACACTCTGACACAAAAATAATTCTGAGGCTGGGGTTGACACCAGACAGGGTGGACCCTGATAGAGCTGACAAAGCTGGCTCCACAGAGATCAGGACATCATCTTTAATGAGCTCCCCAAGCAACACTGGAATTAAACTCCGCCTGCAGACATGGAGGATCAGAGAACAAAGAACAGTACAGCACAGGAACTTCAGCCTAGCAAATCTGTGCTGACACAGATGCCTCTCTAATTTAATATTTTCTCGCCTCTATGTGGTCCCTATCCCTCTATTTCCTGCCTATTCATGTATCTATCCAGATGCCTGTTGAACGTTGTTATAGAATCTGCTTCCACCACCACCTCCCCTGGCAGCACATTCCAGGATTCACCATCCTCTGTGTGAAAAAGTTGCCCCTTACATCTCTTAAACTTTTCCCCTCGCAATTTCAACCCACGACCCCGAGTAATTGACCCTTCGACACTCCAATGAAAACAATCCAAGTTTGTTCAAACTTTCTTCATAGTCCGTATCCTCCAAACCAGGCAGCATCCTGGTAAATCTCTTCTGCGTCCTTCCCAATGCATCAACATCCTTCTGTTAGTGTGATGACCAGAATAGTACATAATACTCCAAATGCAGCCTAACCAAAGTCTTATACAGCTGCAATGATTTTCCAATTCCTACACTCAATGCCCTGACCGATGAAGGCCAGCGTGCCACATGCCTTCTTGACCATCTTGTCCACCTGCGTTGCCACCTTCAGGGAACTGTGGATCTGCACACCTAGATCCCTCTGTATGCTAATATTTCTAAGGCTCTACCATTTATTGTATAATTTCCATCTGTAGTAGACCTTTCAAATCGTAGCACCTCACATTTGACAAAGTTAAACTCCATCTGCCATCTTTTAGCCCAGGTTTCCAGTTGATTTATATCCTGCTGTATCCTCTGACAATCCTCCTCACTATCCATTACTTCCCCAATTTACTAATCAGACCACCTACATTTTCTTCCAAATCATTTATTATATATATATCACAAACAGAGTCCCCAGCACTGATCCTTGTGGAACACTGCTTATCACATCCATTTAGAAAAGTGCCCTTCCACTGCTACTCTCTGCTTTCTGTGCCCAAGCCAGTTTTGTAGCCATCTTACCAGCTCACCTCGCATCCCAAATGACTTCACCTTCAGTATCAGCCTGCCATGAGGAACTTTATCAAAGGCTTTACTAAAGTCCATGTCTACAACACCCACTGCCCCGCCCTGGGCAATTTTCTTGTTGTTTCCTCAAAGAACTCAATCAAATTTGTGAGACACAGCCTCCCCTTCACAAAATCCTCCTGTCTATTGCTAATAAGCCTATTCTCTTCCAGATGTGAGTACATCCTGTCCCTAAGAATCTTCTCCAATAATTTCCCCATCACTGATGTAAGGCTCACAGGCCTGTAATTTCCCAGAGTGTCTCTTCTGCTCTTCTTAAACAGAGGAACAATGTTTGCTACTCTCCAAAGTGAAGGTTAATCTTGGGGGGAATTTAATTCTGGGCAGATGGTCTTTTAACGACATGCTAATGAATGCAAAGGGCTTCCTGACCTAGAATCTGGGCCCGTTTGTAACCCATCTTTATAAAAGCACTGGAATCAAGCCTAACAGCTGAGTGCAGGCACTGTCGCAGATACTCCCCTCTGGATCAAATATTAAACCAGAAACCCAGTTGTCCCCTCAACAGGACCCAAAAGAATCAATTTCAGAAAAGAGGAAATTTTTGCCAGGTGTCTTGGCTGATGTCCATTTCAGAATTGTGGCAGCACAGAAGGGGGACATTCAGCCCATCATTTTCCCACTAAATCTCCAAATGGGCAATTCATCAGGTGCCCAGAATAACTCACCTGTTTGTTGCGTCGCCTTTGTGTGTGGGAGCTTGCTGTGTATAAATTGGCTGCTGTGTTTCCCACATTACATTTCAAAAGTCCTTCATTGGCTGGTTCTTTAGGATGTCCTGAAGTTGTGAAAGGTGCTATATAAATGCAAGTCTGCCTTTCTTTGGATTTTCCTTCAGCAAAGCAGCCAATTCTGTTTGTAAAGTTTCCTCAGTCAGCATAATCAGGAACAGCTGTTCCCCTCCACGACAGAGTTGGAGTGTAATGAGCAGCCTATCACCAGCTACCCTGCCACACCCTGAGTGAATATTACTCCCTGTCTCTTTAATCACCATCGATTCAGCAAATAAATGGAAAGAAAACTCAAGAAAATTGGGCCAAATCCAAAGAGTTCTCAAAAAGTTTCTCTGCATTTGGCCATGCTCGTAATAGTCAAATTTTAATGGAAAAAATTAAATTGGTTCCAGGAAACAAAGTAAGAATGCAAATGGATTTTATGGGGGTTACAAAATAAAAACTTGTTTTGATTTGTCTTACTATTTTATTTCTTTGTCCCGACAGCATTTGTTTGAAGAATACAAGAGAGGCTAATGCCTAGAAATGTCTGGAATGATATTGCTGCACACTCACGTGTTGTAGTCATGCTCAGTTGGACAGCACCTCAACAGTTTCCCTCCTGAAACTCACAACAGGCAAACTCGCTGCTGGTTTAGCTCAGTCAATAATACTCTTGTCTTCAAATCACCACAATTGTGGGTTCAAGTCCCACTTGAGTACATAATCCAAGCTGCCACATCCAGCTGGTCCTCTGCCCTGTTAGTAAGAGGCAGGAGGAGAAACCTAGCAACCCGAGGAATGTCCTGACGCCAGCATATGTCCAGAGTCCTGCCATTTGACCTCTCCCACACCAATGCTGCAATCGTTATTCACACAGACATTCTCTAGCAATGATAAAAATCAGCAGGGCAGTTATAAAACAAACTGCATAAAAGCCACTGTAGAGCATGGGTGTATGTGCAGCCTACTCGACACACTGACAGCTCTAATTATATTTGCTCCAACAATTTAACAATTTCTTCTATCACTGGTGAGGTTCTGCACAGGGAACTAAACAGCTGATTACTGGTTCAGTGAAGATGATTCTGGTTCTATTACCCATCACTGAAAATACTGGGAATGCTGTGGACTCTTCCGTGAAGGAAATGCTACAAAAAATAACACTCACAAGAATCTTTCTGGGGCTGCTGCTGCCTTTGTTTTTTAAGAATCAGCTCAGTGCTGGCTCAGCAGAAGGAGATGGGTTCAAATCCCACTTTATGACATAGGCAGGTCAACAAGTGCAATAGGTCGGTACAGTACTGAGATAGGACCTCCAATACTCCACTATCTCTCAGATGAGATGTTAAACTGTGATCACAGTTGCCCGTTCAGTGGGTATATAATGTTGTCTGGTATTTTTTACAAAGAGCATGTTTGGTCCTTAATCAGCACTGATCCCACAGCTAATACTGCCAATTAGTAACTCATTTTATTGCTGTCTGTGAGATTATACTGTGCACACATTAGATATTGCAAATCAATAGTTCCTGCATTTCAAAAATAACTCAATGGCTATGAAACGTCTTCAGGCATCAAAGCTTGAGAAATGTGTTACATAAGCGTACAGAAGTTGCAACACCTGTCCTTTTCCCTCCTCACTGCTCACTACCCAAAACCCCAAGCACATCTTCCAGATGAAGTAGTGACTTGTGTAGAATGTATTTGTTGCCCACAAGGTGATCGCTACACTGAGACAGCACATTCCTAACTGGTCACTACTTTGCAGTGCATCTCCATTCAGTCTGCAAGTGTGACCTTGAGTTTTCCAGTCACCCTGTCATTTTTAATTCTCCACCTTGCCCTCACAGTGTCCTCGGCCTGCTGCATTGTTCTAATGGAGCTTCTTATCTTTTATCAGGCACTCTATAGCCTTCTGGACTCAATACTGAGTTTAACGCTTTCAGATCATAACCTCAGCTTTCATTCTTTATTTTTGCAGATTTTGCTTTTAACTCTTTTTTTCTCCTGTTTGGCTTTTGATAGCAGCTGTTCATCATTCTGCCATTCACAGCTTTTCCAGACACATTTTTTTCTTTGATTATTTCTCCAAAAGCCTCGAATGTCCTCCTTTGACCCTGCACCAACAACTCTTTTGTGATTTAATCATATAAAAATTGTCTCTCTGATCTTTGACAAATCTTCCTTTTTGTTCTGTCTCTCACACAGGTCCATAGCCCTAAATGTTACAAAAGTAAATTGTATACTGGAATCTGAAACCAAAAGAGAAAATGCTGGAAAATCTCAGCTCAAGTCTGAGCATCAGAGAAAGGAGCTGATGTTTTGAGTCCAGATGATCTTTGAAGGGTCATCTGGACTCGAAATGTCAGCTCCTTTCTCTCCTTACAGGTGCTGCCAGACCTGCTGAGATTTTCCAGCGTTCTCTCTTTTGGCCCTGAATGTTATGATGTGCATAATGATGTATCTCATCCAGATATTTTTTAAAGGATGTGAGGCATCCCACCTCCACCACCCTCCCAGGCAGCACATTCCAGACCACCATCACCCTCTGGATCAAAAAGTATTTCCTCACATCCCCCCTAAGCCCCCCATATGTTGAACCTGTGTCCCCTTGTGACTGACCCTTCAACTCAGGAAACAGTTGTCCCCTGTCCCAGTAGGCAAAAACCAAATTAGCAATTTGGCGCTACAGAGAGTAGCAGTATAGCTGATAAAGATTGCCACCCAGCTGAATGAATGCAGATTGCCTGAAGGCTGTCTAAAAGGAAATGCACAGATTGGTGATACAATGGGATTGAAGACTAGTGCCAGACGTGATGTTGAAACAAGTGTACGTTAAGAGGATTGTAAAGTTTATACCTGCTCCTGCATCCTAAGATCTTTATTCAGACCTGTGCTATATAGAGTACAAGGATATGTATATGTTAATGTTAATGTTATTGTGAGAAATATTTAGATGTTTAGCTTCAGTGCATGCTACAGCTAGAACATTTATTTGTCTAATTGCTTCCTCCTGATATCTAAGTGTATTTGATATATTTGAAAGTTTCTCATGTGAATTATTTTGGACCTTGTCACTTTCTCCAAATTCTCAATGTGAATTGTTTAAATTCGGAATCTGACTGACTGTAACATCCACCACATGACTCTTTTACCTAATGCAGATTTAGCTCATGTGACTAGCATCAAGACACAGTGGCAATGTATGCATGCATGTTCCATGTGTGCATTTCTGCATATGCACATTCCATGTATCTGTGCATGCATGTTCCATGTGTGCATGTTCTATTATTGCATGTTCTAGCATTTGCCAATCTCTGCTCTGGTGTAGATACATTTCTATATCAGGGAAGTCCAGTGGGATTATCTGCTTTTTTCTAACCTTTGAAAATTGCAAGTTAAAGTATCCAGAAAGCCCAGTATTGCCACACTAACTGTAAATGCACAATGGTATAACTATCTCTCAAAGGAGGTCATTTAGCATTAGAGGATATGGAATTCTTTTTCATGATACTGCTTTTAATTACATAAACAAATGTGATAACTCAACAATAAGAATCATTGTGTAAATATCAAAGTATTAATAGATTATCAATCTACCATTCAGATGTGCCACTTTGTTAGTAAATTGCCTCTGATACACGGTTCTAGAGAGCGGTCTTAATAAAGTGTAAAACCTGCATAACGTGCAACAAAATCTAAATTGTGTTGAAAAGAGTGCTGGTTTATGGATTGGCTGCATCACATACACAGGCAAAATCCTTCCCCGCTATTACGCAGAGAATACGACTAATTGAACTGATTGATATTACATACTGTATAAAAATAGATCTTACTTCTGATTTGATACATGAAGCACAGCATAAAAAGACTTGCATTTATGCAGCACTTTTCACAAGTACAGAATTCTCAAAGCATTTATAGTCAATCAAATATTTTTGCAGTGTAGTCACTGTCAGATTTCACACAGAAATCTCCCACAAACAGCAATGTAATAATGGCCAATCGTCTGTTTGGTGTGATGTTGATTGAGGGATAAATATTGGCCAAGGCACCAGTGATAACTCCCCTCCTCTTCAAAATAGTGCCATGAGATCTTTTACATCTGCCTGAGCAAACAGGTGGGGCACTGGTTTCACATCTCAACCAAAATGCAGCACCTCAGACAGTGAGGCACTCCTTCAGCGCAGGGCTAGGGTTTCAACCCTGGTTTTTGTGCTTGATCTCCGAAATGGGAATTGATCCCAGAAACTTGCAATTATTCAGAGGCGAGAAGATTCACAGAGCCACGATGTTATAACAGAACAGCAGAAGAGCAGAAGGATCTTGGGGTCCGGGTCCACAGGACTCTTAAATTGGCCTCGCAGGTGGAAGAGGTGGTCAAGAAGGCGTATGGTGTACTGGCCTTCATTAATCGAGGGATTGAGTTTAGGAGTCGGGAGGTAATGCTGCAACTTTATAAGGCCCTTGTCAGGCCTCATTTAGAGTATTGTGCGCAGTTCTGGTCACTTCACTATAGGAAAGACATAGAAGCTATTGAGAGGGTACAGAGGAGATTTACAAGGATGTTGCCTGGACTGGGAGGCATGCCTTATGAAGTTAGGTTGAGGGAGCTGGGTCTCTTTTCCCTGGAGAGACGAAGGTTGAGAGGCGACCTGACAGAGGTTTATAAAATGTTGAGAGGAATAGATAGGGTGGATTCTCAGAGGCTATTTCCCCGGGTTGAAATGGTCGCTACGGGAGGACACAGATTTAAGGTGCGGGGAGGGAGGTTCAGAAGTGATGTTAGGGGTAAGTTTTTCACTCAGAGGGTGGTGAGTGAATGGAATCGGCTGCCGTCAGTGGTGGTGGAGGCGAACTCGCTGGGGTCTTTTAAAAGACTTCTGGATGAGTATATGGGGTTTTATGGGATTGGGGGTTATAGATAGGTGTTGATGTGATCGGCGCAACTCGTGGGCCGAAGGGCCTGTTTGTGCTGTAGTGTTCTATGTTCTAGAACACCACAGATCATTGATAATCAGGATCGAAATGTCAATTACTCAGAGGCATAGGTTAAAGGACGAAATTTAAAGGAGAGGTGGCAGGCAAGTTTTTTTATACAGGGGGTGGTAAGTGCCTGGAATGCGTTGCCAGAGGAGGTGGTAGAAGCAGACACAATAGCTATGTTTAAAAGGCATCTTAACAGATACGTGAGCAGGCAGGGAATAGAGAGGTATGAACCTCATCAAAGCAAAAGTGCTTTCGTTTAGAAAGGCGTTGTGAGTCGATGCAGGTTTGATGGGCTGAAGGATCTGAAGGGCCTGTTCCTGTGCTGTACTGTCCTTTCTCCATATTTCAAGTATAATTAGGAGCCAGCTTCAGCAGACAGCCATGAAGGTACTCCCCACTTTGATCATTAAAAATTTAAACATCTCCAATTCACTCTCACCAACTGTACAATATAATGACCCTGTGAGGACACAGTTCCATAGTGCAAGTCACTCAGGAGAAACTTCCAAAATGTCCATTCTTTATTCATGAACTGAGGCAGTGAATGCTAGCAAGTGAGGGAATAGGAGACAGAAGGGAAGAGAAAGGATTAGAGGGATGCAGCACGTGGTGTTTTCAATAGATCAGCCTTCAGACTTTCACCATCTCAATTAATAACTCAGGAAAACAGACAGTTGAATATTCAAGCTTTAAGATGGCCCTAATTGGAGAGACAGTCAGTTGTGTGGATGCAAGATGTGCTGGTTAGGTGCATTGGCCATGATAAATTCTCCCTCAGTGTACCCAAACAGGTGCCAGAGTGTGATGACTAGTGGATTTTCACAGTAACTTCATTGCAGTGTTAATGTCAGCCTACTTATGATATTAATAAATAAATAGCAGAAGGTTGCCAAAAGACTTGAGCAAATTAAATGAGTGGAAAAAACAAAGGCAAATTGAGTTCAATGTGGATAAGTGTGGACCCACCAAATCAAATCATTTCTTAATGTTGAGAGACTCAAAGAATAAAGAACAAAGAAAGGTATAGCACAGGAACATGCCCTCCAGCTTTCCAAGCCTATGTCAATCATGATGCCCTAATTAAACTAAAAACAACAAAAAACCTTCACCCCAACTTGGTCCGTATCCCTCTATTCCCTCCCTATTCATCTATCCATCCAAATACCTCTTAAACAATGCTAATGTGCCGACTTCCACCACCAGCTCTGGCAACGCGTTCCAGGCACCCACTACTCTGTATGAAAAACTTCCCCGCACATCTTCCTTAAACTTTCCCCCTCTCACCTTGAACGTGCCCCTTGTAATTGACACTTCCACCCTGGGAAAAAGCCTCTGACTATCCACTCTGTCTGTGCCTCTCATCATTTTGTAATCTTCTGTCAGGTTTCCCCTCAGCCTCTATCTTTCCAGTGAAAACAATCTGAGTTTATTCAAACTCTCCTCATAGCCAACACCCTTAAGATCAGGCAACATCCTGGGGAACCTTCTTTGCACTCTCTCCAAAGCTTCCATGTCCTTTTGGTAGTGTGGTGACCAGAACTACATACAATCCTCCAAATACAGCCTCCATTTTCTGTCTTTTCTTAAACAGTGGGGTTACATTTGCTAGTTTTCAGTCTGCAGGAACCTTTCCAGAGTCTACAGAAGTTTGAAAGATGATCACCAATGCATCCACTATCTCTGTGGCCACCTCAGCACTCTGGGATGTAGATCATCTAGCCTAGGGGACTTATTTCAATCTAATTAATTTTTCAGTTTCTACATCTTTGTTAATACAAATTTCTTTCAGCTCTTCATTTTCCCAAGGCCCTTGATTCCCTGGTATTCTGGGGGACTGTTTGTATCTTCCTCTGTGAAAATAGATACCGTGGGTGGAATTTTACCAGCACCTCCACCCAGGGTTCGTACAATCCCACCAAGGCCAACCCCAGATTCGGGGCATGGGTGCCAGTAAAATTCTAGCCAAAATAATGGTTTCTCCACCATTTCCCTATTCTCCATTATAAATTCTCCCGTCTCCACCTATACTAGATTCACATTTATCCCTCTAATCTTTTCCTTTTCACATACCAAAAGAATCTTTTACGCTTTTTTCACTAGCTTACATTCACATTCTCTTTTCTCTTACTTTAGCAGTTTCTTGGTCATCCTTTGCTGGATTCTAAATTGTTCCCAATCCTTGGGCTTATCAATTTCCCTGAAAATCTCAAAGCATTTCCTTTGATCTGATGTAAACTTTAATTTATTTTGTTGGGCACAGTTGAATCGCCTTTCCTGCTGAGCTTTCGTGTCTTATAGGAATATATATTCGCTGTCGACTATATGGTACTTCTTTAAATACTAGCCATTGCCTGTCTGTTGTCAAATTTTTTCATGTTTTTTCCCAATCCGCCATAGCTAACTTGCCCCTCATCTCTTCATAATTTCATTTGTTTGGATTTAGGACCCTAGTTTCAGGATGAATTATATTGCTTTCAAACTTAATGCAAAGTCTGTCATATTATGGTCAATTTCCAAATGGTTCTTTTACAGCAAATTATTAATTATCCCTTTCTCATTAGATAATACTATATCTAACTCAGTCCAATCCTCAGTGGGTTCCTCAATGTATTGCTCCAGTAACCCATCCTCCACAAAGCACTAGTGGTAATTAGGTTTATCCAGTCTAAGTGTAAATTGAAGTTACCATTATTACTGTGTTAGCCCTAATTTCCTGATTTATGCAGTGCCCAACATTACCACCACACTTTGGTGATCTATAAACAACACACCATTGTTTGCTGCCCCTTGCCGTTTCTTAACTCCACAAAAATTGATTCTACATCTTGATCCTTTGATCTAAGACCCCCTCTCACTGATGTACTGATCTCATCCCTTATTAACATTGCCACCCCATCTCCTTTATCCCCCCTGTACATATTCTTCCTAACAGATGACTGTCCCTGAATATTCAGTTCTCAGTCCTGGTCACCCTGTAACCACGTGTCCGAAATGAAAATTAAATCATTCCCATTTACCTCTATTTCCACCTTTACATCATCTACCTTGTTGGGAATGCTGCATTGCTTCATTTCCAAAGCATCTCGTGTTTGGTGCATGCTACCCCCAAAATAAATAGTCACCTCATCTAGAGGAAATTAATATATTAAAGAGAATCATATAAAACCATATCCATGCTGCTTTATGGAGGGAGAATCTTATGGTAATAAAACTCAGGATCAGGTCAATGACATCTGTACATACCTTTTATTTGGTATTAGGAAGTTTTTCTGATGTATTTTAATTTGTCTTTGTGACCCGTTTGCACTTCTTTACAAGGACTAGGAAAATGGACATGTGGCGTTTATAAGAATCCCAGCCCTGAATTCCATTCCATTGATGGTTTGCACCCAATAGCAGCTTGTGTTGATATAGTATCTTCAACAGAGTCAAACATCCCAAAGGGGCATCCCCCAACAACATCTTACACTCACCCAGGTGAGACAATATCACCCAACAACATCTTACACTCACCCAGGTGAGACAATATTAGAACAGCTGACCAGAGGTTTAGACAAAGAGTAAATTTTAAGAAGCACCATAAATGTGGAAAGAAGTGTTGAAGTGTGGAGAAACTTAGTAGCGGGATGTGTGTGTGTGTGTGTTGGGGGGGGGGGGGGGGGGGCTGCGGGGAGGTGGGGAGGAGGCAGTGGGGGGCGGGGGGGTGGATTTCCGAGTTTATGACCCGGACAGATACCAATGACAGAGATTAAAATAAGGGGTTCTCCAAAGGCCAGACCCCTGTGTAAACCATAGAAAATATGCCATACCTTTGTGTTTCGATTGAACTATTTATTTGGAGTATACTTTAAATAGAGTGCACTATATTGTCAATTCAGTTATTATAAAGAAAAAAACTTTAAATCTTAAGCTAATCTTGAAAGTTCTAAACCAGAGAATTACGAATCCATCCAGAAGTCTCTATAATAGTAGCTTTCTCCTTCTGTAGGTGTATTCCTAACACATAGGTAGCTGACACTTACCACATCAGGGAATTCTGTAATCACAAGTCGCCTGTCGACACGGGAACACTGGCAAATCAGCTTATTCTCACCTATTCTGAATAGGCTATTAACACATTCCAAGGCTTTTGTTATAGGGCTATGGGCCGTTAATGTGTGATTAATGAGCTAGGGAGACTGTGGAACAAAAAAAGGGTGCAAGGTCACTTTAAGCCGTGAAGGTTGAACAACACTGTGTGTTTACCAAGAATGGAATACCACAAATCTAAAGGAGAGTAGCTGAGTCAAGATTACTTTTCCGTGAGATTAGTTCACCTGTATTTATTAATTCGCCGCAGTGCTACCTCCAGCAGCAGCCTCCAAATATCTGTAGTGAGGAGAGGCTTCATAAAGCTCCCAATCCTTGTTAATGATGCAGCCGAGATATTAAATCCATTTAACAGCACAGGTGTTCCAGCTATTTACATCGATTCAGAGAAAATGAAGTTCAAGTGGTTTTCCAGGTCACATGTTTCACCATTGTCAGAAAATTAGCTCATACATTTTTAGGCTCATCATTCTAATCAGCGAAATTTCCATTTGCTTTGTCTAAATAATTGTCTTGGAAATTTGTTAACCAATCATGCCTTCTTCAGGAATATGATTACACTAGAGTTTTTGCTCTACCCATACCATTGCATATGTAAGTATATAATGAAACAGGTGCATATAGCATGTATGTATGTTTGTATGTATATAGCAATGCTTACACTTCCTCAGGGTCATTTGAATGATCAGTGCGCAAAAAAAATCAGTAGAATATTATCTGAGCACCAGAAGGTAAATCATAGCGAGATTACATTAACTGCCTGCATTCTCTCAAATATAAATGGTTAAAGAATGATTGGATGGGAGTTTTTCTTTTAGGATTTTAAAAGCAATTGATAGGCTGGGTAAAGAGAAATGTTCCCATTGGTGGGAGGAATATTGGAGAAGGAGTGACAACATTAAAATCAGAGGCAAGTTATCCAGGAGAGGAATTAGATTTTAATTTAGTTTATTTTGGTTTATTTATTAATGTCACAAGTAGGGTTATATTAACACTACAATGAAGTTACTGTGAAAATTCCCTAGTCGCCACACTCTGGCGCCTGTTCAGGTACATATAGGGAGAATCTAGCACAGCTAATATACCTAACCAGACCATCTTTTGCACTGAGAGAGGAAACTGGAGAACCCGGAGGAAACCCACACAGACACGGATAGAATGTGCTAACTCTATACAGTCAGTGACCCAAGGCTAGAATCAGACCCGGGTCCCTGGCGCTGTGAGGCAGCAGCGTTAATCACTATGCCACTGCACTGTGCCAGAACACATTTATTGAAAGGATGGCAAGGACTGGAACTCTCTCCACTTGATGCCAGCTTAATTTATGATCTAATTAGATTATTTTCCAGACAAAGATATAAAGGGATAAGCTGCCAAGAAGTTAATATATATATCGGCCATGATCTCATTGGATGGATTAGGAGGCTGGACGGGCTGAAGGGCCTCGCCTTGTTCATGGTCGGAGAGGACAGCAGCTGAGGCAGGAAGGAACTCAGTACCAGCCATGGCTACCTGACTAACAGAGGGAATCCGGATGCGGGGAAAAGCTCTCTCTGCACTGGGAGAGTATTACTGATGTGGGTACTAGCGAATCACCAAGTGTCCACTCTATAACCTCAGTCAGAGGTCAGAGCAGGGCGGCTGGGGCTAATGCAGAGAGATTGTCTGCTTCCAGCTGGGACCGAGACACTCAGTTCAGGGTCATTGCTGATTCACACCAGGATCGTGTCAAAATCTGTCCGACTTCACCCTGACACTGCCCAAAACCGGCTCCTAAACCCATTGGACAGTGTTTGTACCCAGTGAGGAAATCAGTCAGGAAGATCACTCTGTGGGGATTATAATCTTGGTGTTATTGTTTCAACCCATTCTGTGTCTAACTGCACTTCCCCCGGGGTTGAAACATTCTGCACTCTCTCTATGCTCAGAGATCGAGTTCTCAGTTTCCATTTCACTGCGGGACCATCAAATATTGTTTAGTAAAAGACTCAGGTGGAGTAAGTTTCCGAGTGTTAAAATCTGCCGGATCCAGCACCTGTTCACCAGTGTACACAGGGTTAAATACTTCCTTATTCCAGTGGAGCAAATTCTGCTGGAACTGATTGATTGCAATAACAGAGACACAGAGAGAAGCAGACAGAGAGAGAGGTTGGAATGAGGAACCGCACCCACAGACATTCCCTCTCTGTATCTCTCTCTCACCCACTGATTCCCAAATCTCACCTCTCTGGCTGAGCAGATTAGCAGAAAGCTGCAGGAAATCCGCACGATTATCCTGAAGAGAGATACAGACATCTCGCAGCTGCAGCCTGTGGATATTTTCTCTCACAAAGTGTAGATCTTCCTCCTCCAGTGATGATTCGGAATTGGGGGGGTTTCTCGGATTAAACGTTGGCGAAGTCAGTGTGAACTTGGTGCTGGTCCTGTTACTTGTACCGGCTGCTCTCCCTGACACTCACTGAGGTGATTCCCAATGTTGAGCCGGAGAATTCCACCTCCCGGCCGCCTAACAGGACAGGACAGAGCAGATACTGATCAATGATGCCGGTCACTGCCTGGGGCTCTGCCCAGGGACTGCAGCTTCATACTGAGATCAGGCAGCCCCACTCCCCCTGCCAGAGACACACACACAGGGTGAGGCCCCGACACTCACACCCCACCCACCACCCCCCCACACACACACCACCCACTCCCCCCCCCACACACACCCACCACCCACTCCCCCCCCACACACACCCACCACCCCCCACACACACACACACCCACCACCCACTCACCCCCCCCCACACACACCCACCACCCCCCACACACACACACACCCACCACCCACTCCCCCCACACACACACCCACCACCCACTCCCCCCCACACACACCCACCACCCACTCCCCCCCCACACACACCCACCACCCACTCCCCCCCCCACCACCCACTCCCCCCCCACACACACCCACCACCCACTCCCCCCCCACACACACCCACCACCCACTCCCCCCCACACACACACCCACCACCCACTCCCCCCCCACACACACCCACTCCCCCCCCACACACCCACTCCCCCCCCACACACACCCACTCCCCCCCCACACACACCCACTCCCCCCCCCACACACACCCACTCCCCCCCCCACACACACCCACTCCCCCCCCACACACACCCACTCCCCCCCCCACACACACCCACTCCCCCCCCACACACCCACTCCCCCCCCACACACACCCACTCCCCCCCCACACACACCCACTCCCCCCCCACACACACCCACTCCCCCCCCCACACACACCCACTCCCCCCCCCACACACACCCACTCCCCCCCCACACACACCCACTCCCCCCCCACACACACCCACTCCCCCCCCACACACACCCACTCCCCCCCCACACACACCCACTCCCCCCCCCACACACACCCACTCCCCCCCCACACACACCCCGCACGCACCCATCCCCCGCCCCCCATCCCCCCCCATCCCCCCCCCACGCACCCCCCCATCCCCCCCCCACGCACCCCCCCCACATCCCCCCCCCACGCACCCCCCCCACATCCCCCCCCCCACGCACCCCCCCCCCACGCACCCCCCCCCCCACGCACCCCCCCCCCACGCACCCCCCCCCCCACGCACCCCCCCCCCACGCACCCCCCCCCCACGCACCCCCCCCCCCACGCACCCCCCCCACACACCCATCCCCACACGCGCACACATAGATACACTGACAAACACATAGACAGTGACACACACGTAGGGATGAGGACCCGGCACTCACATCCCATCCGCCCACATACACAACCCCACCCCCCAACACATACAGATAGACACACAGATGCACACTCTCTGTCACACACACATTCACACGCCCCTCACACCCAAAACAGACACACACAGATTCACAGCCACAGCACGGTCTCGGTTAGAGACTGGGTTGCTCCCACTCTCTTTCTCACTCACCCCCATAACAGCTCCGCCTTGCAGCTAATTCCAGAGAAACACCCAGAGTGATTTAGCAGGGTGGGGGGTCACTTCACCCCTGTCCCGCTGTCCGGCTTTCACTCCTTTACACCCTGACCGTCACCAGCTGACCCTCCCAGGGGAACCAACAGGTGGGAGAATCCCAAACATCGGAGAACCCCCGAGGATGGTTTAAATTCTGTAGTTTTCCATCTCAGCATTGTTTTTCATTGAGTTTTGGAAATGCTGCGGGCGCCAAAACAGCTGAGGAACAGTCCTGAGAATAAGTTGCTCCTTTGGAGACAGAATTAAAGAGTTGAATTGTCCCGCACGCATTTCCGTTAATTCCAGTTTATACCATCGAGATCAAATTCACTCTCAAAGCTGTTTGGGAGATTCCGGCGCCACAGACTGGCCGGATTCACAAACTGTCAAAATATGGTTTTTAGTTGGAAGTAACAGTGATACAGACAGGTATGAGAGACATGGGAATCTGTACAACTGGCTGGCGTGGAGAACTGAGATTGTGGTGTTCAGCCAGAGTAAGATTAGCGGGACAGATACGGGAATGTACTGGATTCTGTGTTAAATATTACAAGAAGCGAGGTTCCAACCCCGGATTCTCAGCCTAGGGTATTAGCACATTTATAAAATGCGCCTTCCACCCTCCCCTAGTCTAAACCACTTTCCTGCAGGTAACCAGGGCAGCACTGGTGACGAATGGATTGCAGTTTGCTGTTCCCTCACTGAACCTTACCCAGTAGTGTTTCACACTCATACTCCAACCCCTCTCCCTCTCCACTCTCCCTATTCCACTGAATCTTACCGGATAGTGTTCCACACTCATACTCCAACACCTCTCCCTCTCCCTATTCCAGTTTGTCCAAGATCTACATTCTGCTGATACACCTGCCCACTGGGAACAAACTGGATTGGTTATAATCCTCAACCCAATTCATTAAATAAAAACATTGGCAACATGTGCCTCATCGCTTCAAGAGCTTGCTGAGGAAGGCTGTTCTTGGTGTAAAATATACATCCTGTAAAGTTAAGACAAGTGAGCTCTTTGACAGATTGAAATGCACAAGTTACAAAGATCTGCCATAGGAGAGTGAGGTTACTAATGTAAGATGGGTTAGTAACCTCCTACTGATAGAACCATAGATTCTCTACAGTGCAGAAGAGGTCATTTGGCCCATGGGGTCAGTACCAACTCTCTGACAGAGCATCTTATCCAGGCTCTGTCCTCATAACCCGACACTTCACCATGACCCATCAGCCTAGTTCATACATTATTGGACTGTGGGAGAAAACCAGAGCATCCAGAGGAAACCCAAACAGATACGGGAAGAATACACAGACTCACACTGTCACCCAAATTGGGCCAGGGTCCCTGGTGTTGTGATGCAATGGTGCTAACCACTGAATCACCCTCATTTAACTCAAGGGAATTATAATTTCCCATTTACATATCAAGAGTTTGTGCTCCAATATAACTGAATAAAGTGTTCACTTTATATGGATATTTTTACCCAGAGTAAAATGAGGATTTACAGGCCATTGTTAGAGTATTTCATTTCAAATTGGTGTCAAAGGGCAACCCAACTTTTTCACCCTTTCACCATTCTCCACTATTATCCCTCCACCCTATTCCCCTCTCTGGTCTGTTCTTTTCATTAAGAATTGTTGGTGTGACATTGTGTGTCTCAATTTCTCTGTTCCCCTCACTCGTTTCCCCAGGAACCTGTTCCATTCCCTCAGGTATAACCCAGAACATTGTTATCAAACTCGTTGGCAAGGATGATGCTGTTTTTATCTGATGTACTGATCTCTGCCTAGCAGAGGTTAAAGTTTAATTCTCTGGCACATCTCCTTATCTACCCAAAACCATGACCACATTCCCAAACATCAAGCCATTGTATCTAGTACTGTCACTGGCTTTATCACCTTCGGAATTTTCTCTCCGTAGTCTCCAACCTCACAGTCTTTCAACCCCCCACCTCCCGTTTCCACATCATTCCCAAGACCCACAAACAGGACTGTTGTGCCACACTCAATGTTTCAGCCCGTTCCTGCCCCATGGAAACCTTCTTTTCCTAACATGATTCTAATTCTTTTCTTCTTGTCCAGCCTTTCTCCCTTAAACTACATGCTTCCAATTCCCATCATCACTTCAACAGTTTCCAGTTTCCAGCAACGAACTGTCTCATCTACATCAAGGACATCCAATCTCTATACTTCCATCCACCATGAGATAATCTAATGGATCTCAGCTTCTTCCTTGACCCAGCCCATCCCCAGACATGCTCCCCTTCTCTGCCTGGTTCAACTTGCTCTCAATCTGAACAATTTCCCCTTCAATGTCCTTCACTTCCTCCAAAAAAGGATGTTGTTGTGAGTACCCACATAGTTCCTAATTATGTCCCTCTTTTACAGCATTGCAAGAGGTTCTTCAGCTCAGCGTATCTGTGTTGGTCATCAGGCACCAATCCATTCTAATCCCATTTTCCAGCACTTGCTCTATACCCTTGTCTGCTATGGCTTTCAAGTGCTCCTCTCAATGTTTTTTGGTTGGAGATGTGGAACATTCCTTGTTCCAGACCTACCCCACCCTCACCTCTTTTTCTGTTATGTTGATAATTGTATCGATGTTCTAACCCTGAATTGAAAAATTTATCAACTTTGCTTCCAATTTTCACCCTTCATCTGGTCCATCCCTGACTCTTCCCTTCCTGGATTTCTCTGCCTCTTTTTCTGGGGTTAGGGTATTATCCAACATTCACTATAAGCCCACTGACTCCCACAGTTACCTCAAACCCTACTCCTCACAGCCTGTTTTCAGTAAGGACTCCATCCATTGTTTACCTTCTCCACTTCTGCTGTATCTGTTCTAATGATGGTCTCTGACCTGTGTTGAGTCCAAAATGACATTACGTTTGCTTTCTCGCTGCAACAGACAAAATAGTTGAATGTTTAATTTTCCAATGGAACCTGTTTAGAACAAAGGGTTGAATTTTTAACCCAAGGCTGGCAGCCTAATACCTGGAATATTGGAGCGACATGGTAGCACAGTGGTTAGCACTGCTGCTTCACTGTGCCAGAGACCTGGGTTCGATTCCCGGCTTGGATCACTACCTGTGTGAAGTTTGTATGTTCTCCGGGTGCTCCGGTTTCCTCCCACAACCTGAAAGATGCCCTGGTTAGGGTGCACTGACCTGAACAGGCGGACTGTGGCGACTAGAGGAATTTCACTGTAACTTCATTGCAGTGTTAATGTAAGCCTTACTTGTGACTAACAACTAAACTTTAGCTTTATTGCTGGGTCACGCTCCTGTGTTGCATCAACATCACGATGCAGTTCTGAAATATAAAGTACCTAATTGGCTCAGGGATGAGTTTGGTGCCCAACAACAGCATTGGGAGCAGATTGGAAAGGCCCTTCAAAAGGATGACTGTGAGTTGGAACTGGGTGTGAACTGGAACTGGGTGTGAGCTGGGACTGGGTGTGAGCTGGGACTGGGTGTGAACTGGAACTGAGCGTGACCTGGGACTGGGTGTGAGCTGGGACTGGGTGTGAGCTGGGACTGGGTGTGAACTGGAACTGGGTGTGAACTGGAACTGGGTGTGAGCTGGGACTGGATGTGAACTCGAACTGGGTTTGCTGATTGCTGAAGAGATGATGCAGGAGAGTTTGCCAAGGGCAGTGTCTGCATGGACATGCACCCAAGGGTGGCCCTCCCTTCTGGGACAGAGCCTTGATCCATTGGCTGGAGATTCTGGAATTTCTAATATTTTAAGTGGCACTGACTCCCCCAGGCCAGGAGGACACACTCTGCTGAAGCTGCTTTTCTATATTCCGTCCAACGTCAGAACCTGCTCCCATTTCATCTCCCTCAGCATTCAGTCACTTTTTCAGGGCCAGAGAGATTGTTCAGTAATAATTATCACATCATTAAAGATCTCTTACTCCTGAGTGCACCAGTCCTACAGGCTTCATCCATTTTGAATCATAGAATCCCTACAGTGCAGGAGATCATTTGGCCTATTGAGTCTGTACTGACCACAATCCAACCCAGGCCCTATTCCTGTCACCCCACACATTTACCCTGCTATTCCCCCAACACTAGGGTCAAGTAAGCATGGCCAATCAACCTAACCCACACATCTTTCTCTGTCTATCTCTGCTGTCAGAGAGATGTCAGCACCCTGCAGTCTCTCTGAGTAGTCCCGGCACACACTGTTCACAAATACACACCTCACAGCATCAGCAACAAGAACACTGTAACCCTTCGCTTTATTCTGTGTCTTAGCTTTCGTGCCTCCCCATTGTGTTCACAACAGCTTCACCCTGATGCACCCAGACACGGTGAGTAGCCCATATTTGCCTGTTAAAGAGTGATAAATTATGTCAAAAAGCAGTTAATTGTTGCTCCCCCATTGCCCGCCACCCCTTAGTCCCTCTTAGTCTTTCCACAGACAAATAAATAATACAATTGCCTCAATGAGATCAAATATCTGCAAATATGGCCCTGGGTGAATTTGTTTCATAACTGTCTTTGATCTCAATTGATGCCCAAGAATGTGTAATGAGTGTAACTGAGAGGTGAACAGGGCTGACTGTTTTATTGGAGAAAATCTGACAGCAAGATCCAGAATACACACATGTGTACTAACATGCAGGAATCTAGAATCCCTACCCTCCACAGTGCACACTACTGCATTCCTCACCAAGGCAGTCAGCACTACAGGACAAACTATTGTGAGATTTCATCCTTGTCTATGAGTTGGTGCAGTTGTGGGCTGAATGGCCTCCAGTAGGGATGTTATGATTCTATGAGTCATACAATGCAAATAGGAGCCTACAATCCATCGAGCACCAATAATAACTACCACTAAAGGCACGATAATCCCATTTTCCTACACTTGTTCCATGTCGTTGAGTGTTATGAGATTTCAAGTGCTCATTCAAATACCTTGGTCTTCAGAGACAAGGGTGAGAGGGGATCTCTTGAAACTTATAAAGTTCTAACAGGATTTGGGGCAGCACGATGGCACAGTGGTTAGCACTGCTGCCTCACAGCGTCACAGACCCAGGTTCAAACCCAGCCTCAGGTCACTGTCTGTGTGAAGTTTGCATGTTCTCCCCATGTCTGTGTGGGTTTCCTGCGGGTGCTCCAGTTCCCTCCCACACTCCAAAGATGTGCGGGTTAGGTTGATTGGCCATGCTTACTTGACCCTAGTGTTGGGGGATTAGCAGGGTAAATGTGTGAGGGTGACAGGAATAGGGCCTGGGTTGGATTGTGGTCAGTACAGACTCAATAGGCCAAATGATCTCCTGCACTGTAGGGATTCTATGATTCAAAATGGATGAAGTCTGTAGGACTGGTGCATTCAGGAGTAAGAGATCTTTAATGATGTGATAATTATTACTGAACAATCTCTCTGGCCCTGAAAAATTAATTTTACAAACGTGGAATCTCATGAATCTCAAAGAAAATTAGAGATGGAGATTTTTTTAACCTTTCTTTGTCTCTTTTATCAGTCTTTTAATCCCATTAGTGTTTCCCAATCTTAATTTACTTTTTGTACAGGCTTTAAGCACAGTATTTTATGTATATATTCTGGTTTAATCTTTATATTATAAATGAGAATTTTCAAATCTGACTGGTTGAAGACATGATTATATTCACTGAAATTTAGAAGAATGAGGGGGGGAATCTCATTGAAACTTATACAATTCTAACAGGGTGAGACAGGGTAGATTCAAAAAGAATGTCCCTGATGGTGGGGGAAATCCAGAACTAGGGGTCATAGTTCGAGGATAAGGGTAAACCTTTTAGAACTGAGGTGAGGAGAAATTTCTTCACCCAGAGGGTGGTGAATGTGTGGAATTCACTCCCACAGAAAGTAACTGAGGCCAAAACGCTGTGTGATTTCAATAAGAAATTAGATATCGCCCTTGGGGCTAAAGGGATCGAGGGATATGGGGTAAGGGGGGAATCAGGATATTGAATTCGATGATCAGCCATGATCAAACTGAACGGTGAAGCAGCTCGAAGGGCTGAATGGCCTCCTCCTCCTTCTAGTTTGTATGTTTCTATATTTTTATGGGACACTCTTTCCTGCTGACAAATACCCCAGTGCTCTGTCGAGGATTATCTGCTGTATCGAGCTCCTGAGGAAAGCAAGTTGTTGCTCAAAAACTAATGGAAAACTCTGTGGGTAGATGTCAGCATGATTAATGCTGTTCTTTCCCACTGACGGCACTATCTTTTAAAGGGTTTAGAAATGTTCCTGCATTCTTCCTTTTTTCATACTACTACCCAGCAGTCACAGAAGCCCAAGCAGTAAAGTGAGAGATCAAAGATTGAGAACTGTGACAAAAATTTATGAATATTCATATCAGCAGGTTCACCGGCACATTGTTCCAGTTGAGATCCTCTGTGTACGTTTATGAAACGTTATCTGCTGTGACGTTTGGGGCTTTTTTCTGCCCTTGCACGTTGACAAGTGTGAAACAAATGAAGAGCATTGGTGAATCCGGAAAGCTCAGGGTGGATTTGGAGAGGTCAGTTAAGGGGATGTAATGCAGGATGGGGCATGAGCCAGCATTCATTAGATGGAAATGAATAAATTGTAGGAGAATATGCCAGAGCCTCATCCAACTAAGATCTGATGTTCTTTTCTTGTTGACGACTGAATCTGTGCCCAACTCTGCCTGAGTACAGAGAGCTCACTTATCAAACTGAGCTGTAATTCATAGGCCGAATACTTCAGCTTAGAAACAAAGTCTGCATACCTCTGATTCCTTTTCCTTGTCTTGTACTGAAAAGCTTAACAACGTAGTCAAGAATGTGGCTTAGGCGTACATTTCAATCTAAAAATAAAGACACAGACAGTTGTTTGTTAGAGAATCTGAAGTTTTGGAAATTTACTAGAGCTTAAACAAACAGGGTTGACAAGAGATCAGTGTTGAGTTTGAGGACATTGGAGGGTGAGAAAAGATTTTATTTGTAGTGTCACTGTAGAAACTTCCAAAATAAAGCATTTACCATAGTAATATAAAATACAGTCACATTCTCACTGATTCCAAATGATTGCAGGTGGATGGGATTGGTGTTGATCGAGTAGAGCTGTTTTCTCTGAATTTACATTCAGGACAGTGAGATAAACACTGGGGAAGAGTTTTGCTTCAGTGTTACAAGCTACATGTTCCTTATCATTACTTTTGTGTGGAATTAAAACAATGGTTTATTTTTCTGTGCTATTGCTAATTAGAGTCTTGTTATCACTGTTCTTGTCTAACTGTACCTGTATCTCTATCTGTACCACTGCCTGTACCTCTACCTGTACCACTGCCTGTACCTCTACCCGTACATTGCCCTGTTCCTTGCCCTGTACCGCTGCCTATACCTCTAATTTACCTGTACCTGTACCACTACCTGTACTTCCACCTGTACTTGTACCACTAACTGTATCTCAACCTGTACCACTACTTGTACTGCTCCCTGTATCTCTACCTATACCTCTACCTGTACCTCTACTTGTACCTTGACTTATACCTCGCCCTGTACCTCTACCTGTATCACTACCTGTACATTATTTAGTGATTGTGGTGAAACAGACAATCAAGTAGTTGGGCACAGAAAATTGAAATTCCATTTGGTCTGAGTCCCATGGAGTGATAAGTTAATGTTGGCAGAGATTTGCAAAACATTTTTGCTGCAATTAATATCTATATTGCAACAGTGCTTGTTTATGTCCACATTCTGCCTCATCCTCCCACACCCCGCCCCTTCCTTTCATATGTGGTAAAGTCTCCATAGTCCCAGATGACCCGAGGCTGGTGCCCCCTCTGAGAGGAAGAGCTGACTGGTGTAGGTTTAACCTGAGGACCCCCCACCTGCTGCACCCCTACATGTGCCATCCTTCCCCCTCCCATGCCATAACCACCCCTTCCCCACAATCCCTCCAGCCAGAGTAACTGTGCTGTTGGGTTCCCCTCACCTTCCGCTGCTTTTCTTCTCCACCAACATCCTACCACACAGTGCGCCTGTCCTTTGAAGCTGACTCAAATCTACCCTTCCCATTTTACCAAAACCTTCTCTCACCATCACCACTGATTCTTTGGTGTCAGTGTTAAGCTCCCTCCCCCCTACCCCACCACGCTTCAACCCATTACAATGAGTGTCCGTGTCTTTACCTCCCAACAAGTCCTGTCACTGCTGAAATGTCCACCCTTGTCGCTCCCAACCCAAACATCCCTGACCGTCACACAGCGTTTCACTGTGAGACCTTTATCCTTCCACCCTTTAAGGTGGTCCCTTTAAGAGTCAAATTCAATTAACAAACTCAATCCTTTTGTTTGCTTGCAACCCCCCCACCCCCCCCCCCACCCCCAGTGATGCTTCTCATTCTCCCCCCAATGCCCATCCTTCATTCACAGCCCATTCTCCCATGGCACCCATCCAAGACCCCCACAAGACTTCCATTTCCTGACCACCCCCCATCCAAAATCACCCCACCACTTTGTGCCTCTGCCCTCCATCTTCCCCCCCTACCCCAATCCCCACATAAAGACCCTCATCACCACCATTACCTGCTGCTGGCTGCTCCATTGGATGAAGGTCCACTGGCTGTGTGAGATTCCACTGGTTGTGTGAGGCTCCACTGGCTGCGTGAGGCTCCACTGGCTGCGTGAGGCTCCACTGGCTGCGTGAGGCTCCACTGGCTGTGTGAGGTTCCACTGGTTGTGTGAGGTTCCACTGGTTGTGTGAGGCTCCACTGGCTGTGTGAGGCTCCACTGGCTGTGTGAGGCTCCACTGGCTGTGTGAGGCTCCACTGGCTGTGTGAGGCTCCACTGGTTGTGTGAGGTTCCACTGGCTGCGTGAGGCTCCACTGGCTGCGTGAGGCTCCACTGGTTGCGTGAGGCTCCACTGGTTGTGTGAGGTTCCACTGGCTGCGTGAGGCTCCACTGGCTGCGTGAGGCTCCACTGGTTGCGTGAGGCTCCACTGGTTGTGTGAGGTTCCACTGGTTGTGTGAGGTTCCACTGGTTGTGTGAGGTTCCACTGGCTGCGTGAGGCTCCACTGGCTGTGTGAGGCTCCACTGGCTGCCACATTGGTCTGGATGTGTCCTGTGTGAAGTCTCACCAGGGGATGGTCTATGTTTGGGGTGCGAGGGGGGAAATTCCAGCTGAGTATTCATTTGAATCCCAGTGATGAGATAGCAAACGCCTTTCCCCCAGCCTCTGGCTGGGATGGCAGCTCAGCATTATCCCAGTAACCCAGCCGTGACCCAGAATTCCCACCACCAATTCCTGCCATCAGTGAAGCAATTAGTCAGTTCCTGACACCTTGTTCATTCCTGCTGCTGGTGAAAGTGGAGAACTCCATAAGGAAGCCAGGTTTCTAATTATTCCATCAAAGAAAGATGGAAACAAGAAACCACCTGGGTGGCATTTAACTTTTATAACCAGAATGTTGGAAAGGTTGTGATAGCAATGAGACTGTGAACTTTTCTCAGTACAGCGTGTCGAGGTATCCATTTCATTGTCACAAAGCCTTGGCACTGATCCTACAGAAACTCCATACACAGCATTTAGACAATGGCTGCTTTGCGGGTGAGAGAGTTACCATGAATTTTCTTGGCTGTAATTCCTCTCCCAGATTCCACACACTGCCATTGTGCATTCCTTCCTCATTGTGTGGGGATCATGTGGCTTTTTTTATTCACACAAGGGATGTGGGCATCGCTGGTGAAGCCAGCATTTATTGCCCATCCCTAATTGCCCCTTGAGAAGGTGGTGGTGAGCTGCCTTCTTGAACCTCTGCAGTCCATGTGCTGTGAAGTGATATTCAATGACAAACATGCAAAGTCTGAATGACCAGACAGGTGAAGGCACATCCCACAGCAAAACAGGACATGAAGGCCTCCAACTGGAAACTATTTCAGGAATTCAGGTGCACTGTTGAACAGAAAAATCTTATCAGACAAATCATTCAGGGAAAAACAGCTTAAAATGCTTGGCATATTAAAAATCTGCCAGATGTTGGTATCTCCATATTTGCTTTGATGCGAATGATGTAGATTTATGAATAAATGTGATTTTGTAAAACCCCTGGAAGTTATTAGATGTAGGCCAGGATGTGTTTATGTCTGTTCCTAAGGATTGAAGACATATTGCACTGTTCAATTTGATTTATTATTTTTACATGTATTAACATACAGTGAAAAGCACTTGTTCTTTCACGCTATACAGGCAAAGCATACTGTTCATAGAGAAGGAAAGGAGACGGTGTAGAATGTAGTATTACAGTCATAACTAGGGTGTAGAGAAAGATCAACTTAATGTGAAGTAGATCCATTCAAAAGTCTGATGGCAGCAGGGAAGAAGCTGTTCTTCAGTCAGTTGGTATGTGATCTCAGACTTGTGTATCTTTTCCCTGACAGAAGAAAGTGGAAGAGAGAATGTCCGTGATGTATGAAGTCCTTAATTATGCTGACTGCTTTGCTGAGGCAGTGGGAAGGTTAGACAGAGTCAGTAGTTGGGAGGCTGGTTTGCGTGATGGTCTGGGTTACATTCAAGGCACTTTGTAATATTTAAGAATATACCATAATTGGTTATTAATGCATTACTAAAATATAGTCATTTATTGGCCATGTGGCCCAATAGGTCTTGTGAACAAGTTATTTTAACTTAGATCATTTAACCCCTCAAGTGTGTTCTGTCTGATGATCCGGAGTTGAACTCAATACCCCTGCTCTTGTCGCATCTCCCTTAATAACTTCGATTCGCGAAAATCAATCAGCTCAGTTTTCAAATTATTAATTAATTTAGCATCAATTCACATTGGCAGGATTAAATTCCAAACTCCTACCACCTTTGAGTGTGTAGGAATGTTCACTAATGTTACTCCAAAAAGATCTACCCAGGTTTCTTAGATCTGGTTCCAAAGACTCTTTAACAAACAGAAGTTGTTTCTTCATTTATTCACCCCAACTTGTAAAATCTCAGAAACCTCCATCAAATCACTCTTTAACATTCTAAAGTTCTACACTAGAGGGCTTCTATGATTATCTGAGCCTGGTTGTGTTTTCCAGCATCCATTAAATATTTGACAGTTTCAAGCTCCCTATTCTAATAGTAATTCCTAAATTTTCTATTTTAAAAAAATCATAGCCTTTTGAATGTCATTTAAATGGTATAGATTGCATAGGGACACAGTGGTTAGCTCTGCTGTCTCACAGCACCAGGGTCCTGGTTCAGTTCTGGCCTTGAACGATTGTCTGTGTGGAGTTTGCATGTTCTCCTCGTGTCTGTGTGCCCTGACCATCTATTACTATCAGTGATTATTTTCTGAATCCTATGTGTTGTCATTGGGTCTGAGTTTTGGTCAGGTTGTTAAATGGGCAGGGATGTGTTCAGACCCCAGGGTGGTAGTTTTTCCTGAGCCTGTGCAATGTTATGTGTAGTTGAAGCATTTCTCTTTCCCTTGATGAGAGTTGTGATCAGTCACCTGCTGACCTCTCTTCTACTCATCAATCTAATTTCCACAATGGACAAGTATTTTTCCCTCTTTTTCCAAATAGCCGTCACTGCTGTTCTGGGATCAACCTGGTGTTCCCACAGCATTCCAGTAAAGTCGGCTTATTGGCTTACACCCTTTTATAATGGAATGAATTGAATGTTTCTGGAATATTCTGAAGCTCTTTACCACTGGCAGTAACAGGATTGGGGCGGCCTCTGGGCAATGCTAAACCAAAAGCATCATCAGCAAAACCTATCACTCCTGGGAGCAATCAGAGAAAAATATATCTCAGAATGAAATGCCTGAGTTAGTAAAAGAAAGTGAAGTGACAGCAATCAGAAACAGGAGGAGGGAGCTGCACCTTAAACAAATACATTCACCGTCAGAAATTAGGAGTTGATGTTAAAAACTGAGAAGGTTTTTAAAAAATGATTTAATATTAAGCAGGTTTTGGCAATAGATTTGTACCTTATCCAAAGGTGTGTAAGTTAGCAATGCTAAATTGTCCCTTAGTGTACCAAGAATGTGCAGGTTAGGGGATCAGCAGAGTGAGTATGTGGAGTTATGGGGATAGGATGGGAGGGTGGGCCTAGGTTAAGATGTTCTATTGGACAGTCAGTGCAGGCTTGATGGGCTGAATGGCCTTTTTCTACATTATAGGGCTTCTATGATTATCTGAGCCTGGTTGTGTTTTCCAGCATCCATTAAATATTCGACAGTTTCATTGCTTCAGTATGCAGTGTGCTTCAGTGACAGGTAAGCCACAATTTGATGTCAGCAAGCAGGATTGATAAATACAAAACCTGATAAAACATGGACGCAATGTTATGGTGGATGTAACTGTATTTCCAGCTTTTGCTCTAATTAAATGTTATCTGTCGGGATCCTGAATACCAACACACTGAGCTAAGCATGTGGGCATTCTTCAAAGAGGAGGCTGGTGAAAGTGCCCCCAGAATATAACTATTCACAGTAAGAAGTCTCACAACATCAAGTTAAGGTCCAACAGGTTTATTTGGAATCACAAGTTTTCAGAGCGCTGCATTCTCTCACCTGAGGAAGGAGCAGTACTCTGAAAGCTCATGATTCCAAATAAATCTGTTGGACTTTAACCTGGTGTTGTGAAACTTCTTACTATGCCCACCCCAGTCCAACACTAATATCTCCACCTCATAACTATTTACAGGCACCAGCAACAGGAATAAAGAAAAAGAAATCATATTTGATTTGATATTTTGCTTTCAGTAGTGCATTAGCTATCTCATCTTCTCACTTTGGAAGTCTCCCAAACCTCAGCTCCCCCAGTCTTTGCTCCCAGTTTAGAGTTACTCTCTGCTGAAAGCTGGAGAAATTACCCTTGGCATCCATGGAAGTAGATTTTCATCTTTGTCAGAAATACTCCCCAATTAGAAGCAATAACTTCAGAGCCATACTCAACAATCAACATTAGCCAGACGGTATCAAGCAAACCTTTCCCAACATTTTTGAATGTTATGATCACCTTTGACCCGGAAGCTGTACAGTGAGGGGAATTTGTAATTTATCTCAGAATGTTGGGGAATCTGAAATTCTTTTTCCAAATGTTTGAAAAGAACTTTTAAGCATTTGCATCATTTTCAAAAGGATCAATTGTAATTTGCTTGGATAATCAAAAATACATTGGTCCATGTGACCTGGAAGCAGTATCAGCTGGAAGGAAGTTAAGAAAGAAGTTGTGTGATACAAGGAGAGCTACAAGCAAAGGAGCTGGAGACTGACTGAGACAGACACAGGCACCAAGAGAAAGGAGGCAGAGCAGAATGAGGAACACCTAGAAGTCTTCTGAGCGGAAGGTCAGTTTTTTGGTTTGACTGGAAAGGAAAGAGGAAGCACTCAGTGAGTTGGCTACAAAGGTCTAAAACCTGTGGAAATAGTTCAGAGCTGCTAAAGAGCTAAACTGTGAACAAGGCTGTTATTTGTTGGTCGGTTGAAAAATGATTCTGGAAATTTACACCATCAGGACTGTTGTGACCCAAAGGAGAGAGGGTTTTTTGAAGTGTGCCCTGATAATTATAATTGTATCCATGAAATTAGAAGGTAAGAGCTGTTGTTAGAGAGTCCAGACCTCCCCTGTATGAATAATACAGCGCATAGTGGAACTGTACAGCAAAACAGTGCCACATGGTGTGGGGTTGGCTGTGGGCGTTTGTAGTTACATAACACACATCTTTGTTGTATCAACTATTTAAAGTGAAAATTAGACTTTTATTTTGAAGTATAATTTGTCTGTGGATCCATGTGCAATTTGCATTGGTTCTAGTAAAAGGTATATATTAAAAATAATCTTGGTAATTTCTTCATTTGGGATCATTCAGTAAATTTGGTTCTTTTAATTTACAGTTGCCTCATGGGAATCCTAACAATGTGATTGCAAGAAATGTAGATTAAAATCTAAAATATGTATTTTTTGATATTTTTTCAAACTGTTGGGAAAATCACCATATCTTCAGCTACTTGATGTAAATACATTTTCATAGGTTTCACACTGTGCTTGTGGTGCTCGGATTCGCTTGTCCTGGATGTGCTGCAGGGTGTTGGGTTCATTGTTGTTTGTCATCTATATCAAAGATCTGGATGATAATGTGGTAAATTGGATCAGCAAATTTTGCTGATGATACAAAGATTGGAGGTGTAGTGGATAGTGAGGAAGGTTTTCAAAGCTTGCAGAGGGACTTGGAGCAACTAGAAAAATGGGCTGAAAAATGGCAAATGGAATTTAACGTAGACAAATGTGAGGTATTGCACTTTGGAAGGACAAACCAAAGTAGAACGTACAGGGTAAATGGTAGGACTCTGAAGAATGCAGTTGAACAGAGGGATCTGGGAATACAGATACAGAATTCCCTAAAAGTGACGCCACAGGTGGATAGGGTCGTAAAGAGTGCTTTTGGTACATTGGCCTTTATAAATCGGAGTATCGAGTATAAAAGTTGGAGTGTTATGGTAAGGTTATATAAGGCATTGGTGAGGCCGAATTTAGAGTATTGTGTACAATTTTGGTCACCTAGTTACAGGAAGGATGTAAATAAGGTTGAAAGAGTGCGGAGAAGGTTCACAAGGATGTTGCCAGGACTTGAGAAGCTGAGTTACAGAGAGATTGAATAGGTTAGGACTTTATTCTCTGGAGCGTAGAAGAATGAGGGCAGATTTGATAGAGGTGTATAAGATTTTGATGGGTATCGATAGAGTGAATGCAAGCAGGCTTTTTCCACTGAGGCTAGAGGATAAAAAAAAGAGGGCATGGGTTAAGGGTGAAAGGAGAAAAGTTTAAAGGGAATATTAGGGGGGGCTTCTTCACGCAGAGAGTGGTGGGAGTGTGGAATGAGCTGCCGGATATAGTAGTAAATGTGGGGTCACTTTTAACACTTAAGAAAAACTTGGACCGGTTCATGGATGAGAGGGGTGTGGAGGGATATGGTCCAAGTGCAGGTCAGTGGGACTAGGCAAAAAATGGTTCAGCACAGACAAGAAGGGCCAAAAGGCCTGTTTCTGAGCTGTAATTTTCTCTGGTTCTGGGGCTTTACTTCATCACAGCAATCAGTGGGGCGGTGCCTTTAAACATCTTCCTTGTTCCAAGTCCATTCGGGGGGGATGGCAGCCAGGATGGAGCTCTGAGCAAGATGCTGGATGGGCTGGAGCAGAGGTATGGCACCCCCTACACTCTCACAGGCTGACAGCAAGACCATCATCCCCACATGGGAGCGGTGGCAGTGATAGTGAATGCCAGCTTACTCCATAAAAGGACAAGGCTTCTGCTCCAAAAGAAGATGAATAACCTTCTCTATATAACCAGGGTAGATGTGCCTTCTCATGTGTCCTGCTGCACCCCTCGACACCCATCACACTCCCATGGTGATCTCACTTCCAGCCACCTTTGTAGGACCCCAACACCCTTCCGGCTGTCAGCAACTGTCCCATCATTCCCCCCAGTGGCTCCACTTCACCTCACCCCCCCACTCCCACTCATCTCCCATGAATGCCCAACATCCTCACCTGACCTGGAGTGGCTCCCATCTTTCCCCATCTGAATCAACGCAGAACAAACTCCAACACAGAGTAAGCAGGCACAGCTGGCCAATGGGATGCCGGAGCAGAAGACCCTCACCCTGTTTGAGGAGTGAGCGCCGCACTGTGGGGAGGGTCAGTGCTGAGGGAGCGCCGCACTGTGGGGAGGGTCAGTGCTGAGGGAGCGCCGCACTGTGGGGAGGGTCAGTGCTGAGGGAGCGCCGCACTGTGGGGAGGGTCAGTGCTGAGGGAGCGCCACACTGTGGGGAGGGTCAGTGCTGAGGGAGCGCCGCACTGTGGGGAGGGTCAGTGCTGAGGGAGCGCCGCACTGTGGGGAGGGTCAGTGCTGAGGGAGCGCCGCACTGTGGGGAGGGTCAGTGCTGAGGGAGCGCCGCACTGTGGGGAGGGTCAGTGCTGAGGGAGCCAATGCAGAGCAGAGCCACACCAATGCAGAGAGCAAGGTGGGGGCAAGAGATCCCTCAACACATCCAGCCATGGTGCGTGCCTCACGTGAGTGACCTTTCACCTATCCATGTGCCCATTTATTTTCAATTTTTGAATGTGCAATGCTGAATGTGTAAGCTGCAGTTTTACAAAGTTAGATTAAACAGTTTTCAATGTATCACTGGCAAGTTTCCAATATTGTTATTTGTATTACGAGCATCACTTACAGAATGACTTTCTTCAAATAGATTAGTCACTGGAGTGCTGGAAGGTTCTGCCTTTTTTGTTTTTTTTAATTTCTCTCCCGGGATTTGGGTGTCACTGGCTGGTCAGCACTTACTGCCCAGTGATAATTGCCTTTGAGAAGGTGGTGATGAGCTGTCATCTTAAACCTTTTAAATCCCGAGGAGAAGGTGCTGTTAGGAGGGATTTTGACCCAATGACAGTGAAGGAATGGTGATTTCTAGGTCAGGATGGAGAGTGGCTTGGAGGGAAACCTCCAGGTGGTGTTCCCAGATTTCTGCTGCCCTCATCCTTCTAGATGATAGTGGTCATGGATTTGGAAGGTGCTGCCAAAGGAACCTTGGTGAGTTGCTCTTATGCATCTTGTCAATGGCATTGGTTGTGGCAGGAGTGAATGTTTAAAGTGTTGGATGTGCTGCCAATCAAGTGGGGCTCCTTTGTCTGAGATGGTGTTGAAGTTCTTGAGTGTTGTTGGAACTGCAGCCATCCAGGCAAGTGGAACATAGTCCATCGCACCCCTGACTTGTACCTTGTAGATGGTGGACAGGCTTTGGGAAGTCAGGAGGTGAGTTACTCACTGCAGGATTCCCAGCGTCTGACCTGCTGTGGTAGCCACAGCATTTATATGACTAATCCAGTTGAGTTTCTGGTCAATGGTAACCCAAAACGTTGCTAGGTAGGGCATTCAGTGATGGTAACGTCATTGAATGCCGAGGAGAGATGGTTCGATTCTCTTGGATATTCAGCCTCTGTGGGAGACACATTTTGCACAATTCTGTCCACTGTCTGATCTCAGCATTGCAATGATTGGTCCAGAAATTTAAAATGCTTACTAATAGCTGTTTATAAATTGTTACTCCTGCCACATGAGCCAATTAATAAAGTTATTTAATTTCCAGTTTTAGTTCTCTCAGCTTTTTGAAAATTTGTTTTAAACTTCTTACAAATGTCTGTCCTTTGTCCAAATCTCCTGTTTTAAAAGGGATTCCTTTGTACAAAGTCTGTCCTTGTTAAATGGGATGTAGTGCCCAATCCTTTTGATGTGAACTCATTGTAGATTACTGTTCAATGTAGCAGTCATTGTTAACACACATACTGGACACCATCACTCTTATTAATTCAGGCAATGTGGGCATTAGTGCCAGCTTCCAGTCTTTATTGTCCATTCCTAATGGTTTTGAACAGGTGATAGTGAGCCAACTCTTTGGTGATGTATTGTCTGAGAGTCATTTCAATCACATTGCTGTGGGTCTGGAGTTACATTGTGATTGGATTAGATAAGATTGACAGATTTAGCAGATACACGCTCACCATTATCGAATCTAGTTTTCGATTTACAAGTTTATTTAATTAACTGTAGGATTTGAACTCGTATCTCAGGATCATTATTCAAGCCTCTAGATTTCTCATCCAGTGACATAGTCACAATGCTCTGAGTTGAGAAAGGCCAGCACTCTAATTAAATTCTTTCCTGTTTGATAATCTCAAGGAGCAGGACAGCTTTTCTTGCTCATTATCTTATTTAAACAGACTTTAAACCAGCAGATACAACTGGGAACCCTGGAAATGTCACAACATGCAAATTCTTTGCCTGATTTGTGGTTTTGTAGAACTCCAGAATGAACCATTTGATTTTCAGGATACCTGAAAACAGGGTGGATTAAACGAAGTGTGCTTCCTTCAGGCTAAAACACCACAAACATCCAAAATTAGACTCCAGATTTCAAATTATCCACGGGTCACATGATGGGCAACAAATCTGTTGTAGAAATAACAAGATACCCTGGATTGATTTCAGAACAATAGTTAAATCTTGTGCGGCGATCATGGTCATTAACTTCGTAAATTTTGTTCTTGCAGTTTATAGAATCCCTACAGTGCAGAAGGAGGCCATTCGGCCCATTCAGCTTGCACTGACCATAATCTCACTTAGACCCTAACCCCATAACCCCATGTATTTACCCTAGCTAGTCCACCTGACACCAAGTGCAATTTAGCACAGCCAATCGACCTAACCTTCACACCTTTGGACTGTGGGAGGAAACCAGAACACCTGGAGGAAACCCACGCAGACATGGGGAGAATGTGCAAACTCCACACAGACAGTGACCCAAGGCCGGAATTGAACCCGGGTCCCTGGCACTGAGGCAGCAGTGCTAACCACTGTGCCACCCCCTATTCTTCATATCCTCTAAATCATTTCAGAAAGTTACTGCTCTGTGTTTGATCCCTGGTGTTTATTAATCTTTCGCTCTGTATTTGTCCCAAAATGCATGTGGCTTGTCACTAACACACATTCCCCTATACAAGCTATACATTCAACTTAAAAACAAATCACGTTTGTATTTACAACAGGTAACTATTCAGTAAGGAAAAATTAGTTTCTGCCATTAAACACAAATCAAATGTGGAAGATTTATTTGAAAAGAAAATAGCAACTATTTAAAGTGGAACAATAGATGCTTACACTGATCTGCTGGGTTCTGAATATTGTCAGAATGCCTCTGTATTAATCCCAAATTGATTACATTATAAATTGAGGAAAATAATTAAAAGAAAATATTTTAATTGGGTTCATGAACTGATCCTCTGCAATTTCTGAAAGGAAGAAAGTAATGACTCTCTAATTAAATGGGATCGCTTTAATTTGCATGTTTGCAACGATATCTGACTGGGAGGTGCAGAAGTATTTATTTGCACAGAAGCTGCCTGGCCCTAATTGCTCACTATTGTGTGAGAATTTGTGATGTAATTTAAGCACATACACCTGAACATTGAATTTGACAATGCTTTTAATAAAGTATCATTAACTTATTATTAGCACCACTCACTCAGAAACTATCACGGTCACTATCAGGTGAACTAATGCCACACATTAGCTGAAGCAATGTTCTGTTCAGGGTGCTTACAGGATACCTGGCTGGGGATTTATCAAACCTGGAACACATTTCTTTTACTTCACTCACATCCAGATATTTTACCTGCATTTCAGAATCGTAGAAACCCTACAGTGCAGAAGGAAGCCATTCGGCCCATCGAGTCTGCACCAACAACAATCTCACCCTATCCCTGTAACCCCACATATTTACCCTGCTCATGCTCCTGAAACTAAGGGACAATGTAGCATGGCCAATCCAGCAACTTTGGAGTGTGGGAGGAAACCGGAGCGCCCGGAGGAAACCCACGCAGATATGGGGAGAATGTGCAAACTCCACACAGACAGTGATGCAAGCTGGGAATTGAACCCGGGTCCCTGGTACTGTGAGACAGCAGTGTTAACCACTGTGCCACTATGCACCCTTCTCACCCATTGACTCTGTCTACACTTCCCACTGCCTTGAAAAAGCAGCCAGCATCATCAAGGACCCACTCACCCCAGACATTCTCTCTTCCATTAGGAAAAAGATACAAAAGTCTGAGGTCCCCGACTCAAGAACAGCTTCTTCCCTGCTGCTGTCAGACTTTTGAACGGACTTACCTCACATTAAGCTGATCTTTCTCTACAGCCTCGCTGTGACTGTAACACTACATGCTGCACCCTCTCCTTTCCTTCTCTATGAATGGTATGCTTTGTCTGTATAGTGCGCAAGAAACAATATTTTTCACTGTATCCCAATACATGTGAGAATAATAAATCAACTTTTTAAAAAAAAGGGAGACTGAATTTGGTGCTAAGCCAGATCTGCTGGAATGGGAGATTTACGTGTTTGAGTTCTGCAGCTGGAAGGATTGCAAAAACCCTTCCCGAGGCAATCTGAAAACACAGAAAATAATCATTACTGCTGGGGGAGCATGGAAATGAAAGTGACAATATATTGCACACAGCTCACTGTGCCTCTGTTAATATTTGTGGAAACAAAGTTTCAGGGAGTTTTTTTCAGCAAACCTCATTTACCATGGAGTCAGGCACCATCTACAGGACAATAAAGGTAATGCATAACCAGGGAGGTCCCTAAAACATTTAAAACAACAGTCAGTAAAGTGTGTCTACTCGTTTTAGATCCATGTGTTCTGACAAATAGTGAAGGATATATTTTGTGCTGAAAAATATTTTGCAGGATTTCCAACATAATGTAATAAGGGCGGCACAGTAGCACAGTGGTTAGCACTGCTGCATCACAGCTCCAGGGTCCTGGGTTCAATTCCTGGTTTGGGTCACTGTCTGTGTGGAGTTTGCACGTTCTCCTCGTGTCTGTGTGGGTTTCCTCCGGGTGCTCTGGTTTCCTCCCACAGTCCAAAGATTGGCCATGTTAAGAAATTACCCCTTAGTGTCCCGGGATGAGTGGATTAGAGGGATTAGTGGGTAAAATATGTAGGGATATGGGGGTAGGGCCTGGGTGGAAATGTGTTCAGTGCAGACTTGATGGGCTGAAGGGCCTCTTTTTGCACTGTAGAATTTTATATGTTCTAATGAAGAGGAAAAGTTCTTCTCTGAACATCAGGTTAAAGAACAGGATTGGCAAATGTCTGTGAGCACATCACCAGGGCAAATTGTAGACAAATGCACTAATGGACTTATGTATGCAGTGTGTACCCCGCTGTGTGCTGTGGCGCACGCGCCCCGCTGTATCCTGCGGCGCACACGCCTCATCACATCCAATCAGAAAATCTTTCTAGGTCACTGTATCTAACTAAATATTGTTGTCCCATAACTGGAATTATAAAATCTTTACAGCACAGAAGAAAGCCAAAGTGTCAATTCTCTGTAAAGACACTCAGCTTAAGGGCAACAGGGTAGCATAGTGGTTAGCACTGCTGCCTCACAGCATCAGGGACCCGGGTTTGATTCCGGCCTCTGTGTGGAGTTTGCACATTCTCTCTGTGTCTGCGTGGGTTTCCTCCCGGTTCTCTGGTTTCATTCCCACAGTCTGAAAGATGTGCTGATTTGGTTGATTTGGCCATGGGAAGTTGCCCCTTAGTGTCAGGGGGATTAGCAGAGTAAATAAGTAGGGTTATGGGGATAGGGCCTGGGTGGGATTGTTGTCAGTGCAGGCTCAATGGGCCGAATGGCCTCTTTCTGCACTGTAGGATTCTATGATTTCCTTGGCATCAATAAGGCGACAAGGACAGATGTGATAGGCTGGGTTCTGTGTTTGAATGTAGGACAGTCAGATAGAATGTTTGAGAAAATAGCTTCAAATTGGGAAAGGGAAAATGTTGACTTAGTGGAAGTTCTGGTCACATGGTCTGTGATGGAGATCATCGTTTTCTACTTCCATCCATCCAGCCCCAGTTAAACAGAACTCTCTCTCTCTCTGTGTAAGCACAGGGATGCTAACGGTTTAGTCAGTGACCAATCACCGGATCAGCCTTCACCTGATGCTGCCTTGGGATTTGACCAATCAGTAGCCTGCGTTCTTTGATATACCGACAGATCCTTGGAGATGGTAAATGAAAATAAAACCTAAGTTAACCTTAACCCTCACAAAAACACATCACACTAAATAACTACTGTTCATATACACTGCAGCAGAACCACCAAACAGAACCTGACAGAACCACCAAGCTGCCTATAAAAAACTGGGAAGACGTCAATTTATTGAAACTGAAATTTGATTTTAGAAACTTTAATCAAGAGAAGTCGGATCCCTCATTTTTCAGTAACTTAACTCAAGTCCCGATTTCCCTCAATAAGAGTATAAATTATTATTGTTTAAACTGCAGGTACTAAACGCAGTGTATCTCAGTGACAGGGGGCATAACTTAGTGGTGTGGGATTGAGGAATTGTAAACCAGTGAGAGTTATGGGATGGGGGTTATAACTCAGCATTGTGGAATTGCTGGGGGAGGGGTGTATAAGTCAGTGGTGTGGGACTGGGGGTCGGAATGGGGCATAGTCAGGGCTGCCAGTTTTACACACATGTAAGTAAGTTGCAATGTGAAATCTGTTGTACAAATGGCCATTTTTAATTAAAGTACAAACCACTTTTCAACACTGGGATGAAGTTAACAATTATCCAGGTGAGAAGAAGATGACATATGTTCCAGATCGAGACGATATAAGTGATTACTGGAACATACACCCTCAGAATGGCCTCAATACACGCCCTCAAATCGGAATATCAAACAGGTCTGGAAATTTCTTCTGGTGTGATCTCAGCGATGATGCCAGGATGTGTTTACTGGGACTTTCCATCAGCAACACAGCCAAATATCTGGAGCAACTGAGTTCATTTTAGCGACATGTTGACGTTGGTCCCTCACATTGAGGGTATACTGAGGGGCTCTGCCCAGGCCATTCTCTGGGCAATGCCGCCCTGCAGTCAGTGTTATTTATTGCAGCTCTTCCTTACCCAACACACCTGACGATAGCTCCGGGGTAATGGGCAGCTGTAAAGTGTATCTATTTTATAACGCTGATTCTTAGTCAGAAGCTAGATCTTAGCCTTAGCTCCAGCTGTGAAATGGGCACCAGTGAACTATGAGAGTGGACATGTCTGTCTCTCTATCCTCAAACAGAGAACTGTTGGTTACCCGGGGAACTCTCAACACAGGGATCACCACCCCTGCTCACAGAACCCTCTGTCTCACTGACTTTGTTTAGGGGCTGAATGGGAGTAATAGATTGGTCTCCATCATGAGGCAAAACCACTGAAATCTCCTCCTCAGGTGGGAGGCTGATATGTTTGTCCAGTTTGCAGCCATTTCTACCGCTCTCCTCTCCTTTGGAGAATTTCTGGCCTCAGTTAATGTTATAGCTCACAGAATAGACAAAGCCCCAGCTTAAATTTATTTATTAGTGTCACAAGTAGGCTTACATCAACACTGCAATGAAGTTACTGTGAAAATCCCCTAGTCGCTACATTCTGACAGCTGTAACTTTAGAACCTGTTCAACTTTTTTGAGATATTCTGTGTTGAAGATTGGAACTTTCTCCTTAAAGGAAATGACTGGAGTGTGTGTGTCAGCGGTGGTCTAACTTACTGAACTAATGAGTGACAAATATATAGGAAGCTGTGGGAGAGGACAGGAAGCAGAAATGTTACTGTGTAATCACAAAGTTAGACAGAATATCAATTGTGTAAAATGAGAGAATTGTCCTTCTGAAAAACACTCCACACAAATAGATGATGTTACTGAACATTTTTAATATACTGGATTCACCACATTGAACAATCCCATTTTTTACACTTTGTATTCCTGGATCCAGCACAGATCAAAGATAAACAATTCATTAAACACATAGACTCTCTCCTTTTGATTTTAGATAAATATATTCTCAAGAACCAAGCTGTACAGCTTTACGACTGTTACAAAAATAAGGTAAGCTAGATGCCGTACTCTACACATAGACATTACAGATTGGATAAGAGGAGAAAAGCTTTTCACAGATACTAATCACAACTGGATTGTGTGTTTGCTGAGCATGATGACATCTCCTACTGGGAATGGAACCAGCAACATTTCTGCCTACATTTACTGCAGATGCGACTGTGTGCAACAGTTAAGGACTATAATACATGTAAACTGAAGACTTTACGATGGAGTTTGTTGATAAACAATGTCACTGCATCAGACAATCTCACAAACTGAACCACCTTCATCTGTGGCACAAACATAACGACAAGTGGGGTTAACAAGAGTCACTCTAGTGAGGTAACGGGACTAAAACTTGAACATAGTTGATGGGAAAAAATCCCGACTGTCCATGCAGCATCCCCTCGTACCAGTTATCATCGATTTGATTAGTCAGCGTGATGACATCACCTTCCTTAAATCCCAGTTCTCCTTCATTCTCTGGTTCAAAATCATAGGCAGCCCTGCAACACGGCTGGTCCATCGGGGTACCTGCTGCTCAGAAACAACGGTCAAAAACTGAAACCTTTACATTTACTTTAAATTACTCACTGGGAGATTAAAACTTACAATTATCTTAAAACATGCAGCTTGGACACTGGGAAATAAGAGTTTTGATTATCTGCTGTAGTTAGAAACAGGCAGGATTAGATAGACAACAATGACACCATCTCTTCCTCCAAGTCACCAAACCTGTTGCTTCATTTAAAGTCTTTAACCTTCTAGCATTAGAAAAATAAACCAGTTAGCAAATAGCTCAGAAAAAGGAACCAAACTCCCCCCCCACTGTCTTGGCCCAGACTGGGAAACAAGCAGATTGGGGAATGACCTCGTGGTCACTATTCATCCATTCACAGTAAGAAGTCTCACAACACCAGGTTAAAGTCCAACAGGTTTATTTGTAGCACAAGCTTTCAGAGTACTGCTCCTTCATCAGGTGAGAGTCTCTGAGAGGTGACTAACTTACTAATCTTAGTGAGTTTTTTGAAAAAGTGACCAAAGAGGTGGATGGGGGTAAGGCAGTTGATGTGGTATATATGGATTTTAGTAAGGCATTTGATAAGGTTCACCATGGTAGGCTTCTGCAGAAAATGCAGATGTATGGGATTGACGGTAATCTAGGAAATTGGATCAGGAATTGGCTAGCAGATAGGAGACAGAGGGTGGTGGTTGATGGTAAATATTCGTCATGGAGTTCGGTTACGAGTGGTGTGCCTCAGGGATCTGTTTTGGGGCCACTGCTGTTTGTAATTTTTATTAATGATCTGGATGAGGGTATAGTTGGGTGGATTAGTAAATTTGCTGATGACACCAAAGTCGGAGGTGTGGTAGACTGTGAGGAAGGGTGTCATAGTTTGCAGGAAGACTTGGACAGGTTGCAGAGCTGGGCCGAGAGGTGGCGGATGGAGTTTAATGCGGAGAAGTGTGAGGTAATTCACTTTGGTAGGAATAACAGATGTGTTGAGTATAGGGCTAACGGGACGACTTTGAATAGTGTGGATGAACAGAGGGATCTAGGTGTATGTGTACATAGATCCCTGAAAGTTGGGAATCAAGTAGATAGGGTTGTTAAGAAGGCATACGGTGTCTTGGCGTTTATTGGTAGGGGGATTGAATTTAGGAGTCACAGCGTCATGTTGCAACTGTACACAACTCTGGTGCAACCGCACTTGGAATACTGTGTGCAGTTCTGGTCCCCACATTACAGGAAGGATGTGGAGGCTTTGGAGAGGGTGCAGAGGAGGTTTACCAGGATGTTGCCTGGTATGGAGGGGAGGTCCTATGAGGAGAGGCTGAGGGATTTGGGGTTGTTTTTGCTGGAAAGAAGGCGGCTAAGAGGGGATCTTATTGAAACATATAAGATGATTAGAGGTTTAGATAGGGTGGACAGTGATAGCCTTTTTCCTTGGATGGAGAAAGCTAGCACGAGGGAGCATGGCTTTAAATTAAGGGGGGGTAGTTATAGGACGGATGTCAGGGGTAGGTTCTTTACCCAGAGGGTGGTGAGGGATTGGAATGCCCTGCCTGCTGCAGTTGTAAATGCGCCTAGTTTGGGGACATTTAAGAGATCCGTGGATAGGTTTATGGACGAAAAGGGATTGGTTTAGGTTAGTGGGTCATTGTTTTTTAACTGGTCGGCGCAACATCGTGGGCCGAAGGGCCTGTTCTGCGCTGTAATGTTCTATGTTCTATGTGAGAGATAAAGGGATAACGCTCTGAAAGCTCGCACTACCCAATAAATCTACTGGACTTTAACCCTGGTGTTGTGAGACTACTTACTGTGCCCACCCCAGTCCAACACGGGCATCTCCACATCATCCATTCATAGTAAATGATTAATTACCACGGTGAGATTTGATCGTTGACACGTCAGGAGTCATGTTTTGGGACAGAGTCACATTTGTGAGGAGCAGAATGGCTCATCTCACCTCTGCTAATTATTGATATGAAGATAAGAACATAAATAGGAGCAGGAGTAGGCCACCTTGCAGTTGTAAATGCGCCTAGTTTGGGGGCGTTTAAGAGATCCGTGGATAGGTTTATGGATGAAAAGGGATTGGTTTAAGTTAGAGGGTCATTGTTTTTTAACTGGTCGGTGCAACATCGTGGGCCAAAGGGCCTGTTCTGCGCTGCAATGTTCTATGTTCTATCTAGCCCTTCGAACCTGCCCCGCCATTCAATAAGATCATGGCTGATCTGAAGTGGATCAGTTCCACTTTCCCGCTTTCTCTCCATAACCCTTAATTCCCCTGTCTATCAGAAACCTATCTACCCGTGACTTAAATATATTTAGCGAGGCAGCCTCCACCACTTCAATGGGCAGAGAATTCCAGAGATTCACCACCCTTTGAGTGAAGAAGTTCCTCCTCGACTCTGATCTAAACTGCCACCTCCCCGCCCCCCCCCCCCCCCCCAGCTTATCTTGAGGCTGTGCCCTCTAGTCCTGCTATCTTTTCTAAGTGGGAAGAATCTCTCTACCTCTACCCTATCCATCCCTTTCATTATCTTATACGTCTCTATAAGATCCCCCCTCATCCTTCTAAACTCCAATGAGTACAGACACAGTCTGTTTAGTCTCTCTTCATAGTCCAACCCCCTCATCTCCGGTATCAGCCTAGTAAACCTCCTCTGCACTCCCTCCAAGGCCAAAATATCCTTCCGCAAGTGCGGTGACCAAAACTGCACACAGTACTCCAGCTGCAGCCTCACCAGTGCCCTGTACAGTTGCAGCAAGACTTCCCTGCTTTTATATTCCATCCCCTTCGCTACAAAGGCTAGCATTCCATTCGCGATAGCGATTAACTTTATAGCGATTAATAGTTGGCTGTACAGGTATGTAAGTGTCAAATAGACACAGCTTTTTACCTGGTGTCTTTTGTCCACTGTGAGTCACTCCACCGTTCTGTTGAGTATCATCTGCAAACTCATATGTCAAACGGGGTTTTGGTTTGTATTCCCTTCGAGGACAAGCTGTTGCCTCTTTCATTCTGCAAAGACAAAGTCCTGTCAGCTTTTTACACAGAGGGTGGTGGGGCCTGGGATGTCCTGCCCCGTGAGGTGGTTGAGGCAGATACGTTAGTGACACTTAAGATTTATCTGGGTAGACACATGAACAGATGGGGAACGGAGGGATACAGGCGGTTAGTCTGGATAGGACAATGTGATCAGCGCAGGCTCAGAAAGGTCTGTTCCTGTGCTGTTGTTTGTTCTTCAGTTGCCCATCAAGGGAAGAAGTGAATGAACAGATTCAGTTATTCATTGTGGAGCAACCTATCAGAACACAAATTACTAGAAAATATTAGAGCAGCATGGTGGGACAGTGGTTAACACTGCTATCTCACAGTGCCCCAGGTCAATTCCAGCCTTAGGTCACTGTGTGGAGTTTGTACGTTCTCCTTGTGTCTGCATGGGTTTCCTCCAGGTGCTCTGATTTCCTCCCACACTCCAAAGATGTCCATGTCAGGTTGATTGGCCATACTAGATTACCCCCTAGTGTCAGGGGAATTACAGGATAAATACATGAGGTTGCAGGAATAGGGATGGGTGGGATTGTTGTTGGTGCAGTCTTGATGGGCTGAATGGCCTTCTTCAGCACTGTAGGGATTCTATCAATTTTAAACAATGCTCTGTAAGAGATTTGTGGATTGATTCAGAGCGGACAGTGGAGATGTGCTCCATATCACGTTGCCTTCCTATCTGAAGGAAATGTGGAATCAAGGAGACAGTGTGAAATAAAAAGAACCAGATAAAATCTGTCTTTCAAATGGACAGACCCTTCTCAGCAAGAAACAGTTCATGTTTGCTTCTAAACAAATGAAATTTTATAGGAATTTTGACTCTTCCACGTTATCCAATGTCAGATCCTCAATGTGGGAAGCTCAGCTCGTGAGGGCATTACAAAGATTAGGATGGATGTAGTAAGTAGGAAGCTTACAGAAACTGATATTTCCACATATTCCACAAATAATTCAATAATCCCTTTGTAATCAGCTCATCAATTAGTGAGCATTTATCCAAAACAGTCAAAGTATATCCTCTGATTGTCAATAATGTGTGGATCAATGGATATTTATCTCCCCAGTCTGTGCTCAGTGTTTATCACTGCCTACTTTAACTCCATTAATAAGGTCTTGTGATGCAGTGGGTTAGCATTCCTGCCTCTGAGCCAGAAACTCCAGGTTCAAATCCCACTCCAGGACTTCATGGCCAAGAATTGCATTCAGAATGCTGCCAAACATGTGGACTATTAACTTGCAAATCCTCCCAACACAAGCCAATGGCAGGCAGGAGGAGTGGAAAAGATTCCCAGTCAACCATGTGGTGGAAAGAACATTGGCCATCACTATTCAGAGCTCAGCCACCCTGGCCCCACACAGCTCCAGTGACTGCACTGCGTAACACTACGTAACACACACACACTATCCTGCTTCACAAGAGTACAACACTAAATAGTGTGTCAGATACCCTGATCGATGTGGAGGGGGGAGGGGCACTGGAGGAGTGTCCGTGTGATCAGTTTTCCATAAGGAGCTGATGGCCAGCTCCCAGCTGGATCTTTGGGAACTGTTTTCTCGATCTCCATGTGAAAGCTGGGCATATTAATCTTGATGGACACATCATGTCCTTTTGTTTTAACACCTTACCCTCAGCCAGTGTTCATGTATTTTCATAGATTTGTCACAGAAATTTTGAAAATTGTCTAAAATCTATCTGAATGCAGTTTGCCCTGCGTTATCCTGTTACTGAGGGCCACATTAAGGCTGTTTGACAATCTTACTTAGAGTTTTGGTCTCTCTAAACCCTGTGGGTCACAATAGTTTGTCGTCATAATCTGCAGTTCATCACCCATCCTAGATTTTACCCCTTGATGTCACACTTCTTTTTTGATTTTGTGATGTTTACCATGTTGACGAGAGTGATCCAGTGTGTGAGCAGAGGCAAATTTCACCTGTTATCCTTTAAAAACCAGGGACATCCATTTCTTTATAATGAAATGCTTTCCGCAGGGTGCTCCTTCAATTACAGCAAACTTAATACACCGATTTGCTCCGACTATATCTTCATTATGCCAGGGGTGTATGGTGGACTACCTGCATTGCTTCTGATCCTGTATCTAAATTGAATGCTGGTTGTTTAATAACCTTAACGAATTTGAGATTTTTGGGGAGCTCGCTGGGTCGATTGTACTGCACTAGGGCTGTGTAATATATATCTGTTTTTCCTTCTTATAGTCCTTGCATTTATAATGGTGGTATATATGTATGGTATCCTTTACTCTTGTCATGGTTAATATGAGTAGTACCACTGCAGGGTGCTGGGTGATTGATTTGCTGTAGAGATTGTGGATATGGCCTCACAGCTGGTGAAGAAAACTCGCTCCAGGGATTGTTACATTGCTCATAAAAAATGAGAAAAATCTTCAATAAAACTATACCTGGAAAAACCCTTTCTTCACAGGCAATTATACAACAATATTATTCCTGCAGCAGACAATTTCACAAGTTTAAGATTTACAAATAAAACTGAGGCTACAATTAAAACGAGATTGTTATGGGTGTTTCCTGAAAAAACTGCTGACATTAATGTTGGTCTCACCGGTGCTCCAGCTGGATGGACAGTTCCTGGTAGATCTGTGCTGCTTGTCTGTGGTACTCCAGCTGGGCTTGTACCAGTGCCGTTAGCTGGCTCACTTGCTCAATCTAAAAGGATTAAACAGAACAAAACAGACCATTTGTTCACTCCGATAACATTCAGACATGTTGGTGGACTGCTTTCACTGTGTTATACATAACACTGGAGGGTGACCAGCCGGAGGGACTGAAATCGATAAGAGCTACCCATCTACAACCTCTTCCATTGATGTGTGGGAATTAAAGACATGCCATGGATCCTAACGTGGTTACTGACATTTGAACCACCAGGTGGCAGGAATCCTCCAGTTACATTTGCTGCAAAGTTTAAGATGCTTCATCTGAATGTTTAAGAATTGTTTTCCAATTGAAAGATTACGACTGCATTGCAGCAACTGCATTGACACCCCATGTTCATCATCTGCAGGTTCAAATTATTTAACATTTTCTGCCTTTCACAATCATTCAGCATCAAGAACTAATAGATCCAATCGCACTGGAATTAAAATCCAAAGATTCTGCATCATGTCACTGCCTTAAAAAAAAATCTTTCTGGTCAAGAATTAGAAAAAAAAGTGCTGAAAAATCCCAGCAGATCTGGCAGCATCTGTGGAGACAGAAACAGTGTTAACCTTGTGAGCCCATACGAGGCAGCATGGTGGCACAGTGGTTAGTGCTGCTGCCTCATGGTGCCAGGGACATGGATTCAATTCCTCCCTTGGTTGGAGTCTGCATGTTCTCCCTGTGTCTGTGTGGGTTTCCTCCCACAGTCCAAAGATGTGCAGGTTAGGCGGATTGACTTATGTTAAATTGTCCTGCAGTGTCCCAAAATGTGTAGATTTGGGGGATTAACAGGGTAAATGCTTGGGGTTACAGGGTTAGAGCCTGGGTGTGATTGTTGTTGGACAGTAAATTACAGCTTGATGGGCTGAGTGGTCTCCTTCTGCACTGTAGGGATTCTATGACTTTTCAAAGCTGTTTCTGGTCAAGGGATGTTTGATACGTCCACGGGTTCAATATATTGCAGAAACATATTTAACTGGAACTGAAAACTTTACTGTGATCTGTCGGAAAAGTTATTGATGCAACGAGTATCAAAAAATAGTAACTTGGCTAAGTTTGAGGGGTGCAGTACTTCAACTACTGAACAGGGCACTCATATCCACGCTTCAGCCAGTCTCACTGCCTGGAGTAGGACGAAAATTATACTTTTAAAATCACAAACCAGTTAATGAGAGCATTCCTTTTAATGGGCAGAGGCCAAGGGAGCATCATTGTAATGTTATGGCTTTCGGCATCCAACCCAACACCATCAAACATCGAGATCAAAGGGGAAAATCCAATCGAATGAATTCAGTCACATCTCAGCAAGGCTGTGGATCCACAAGTAAACATGTTCTTTTGGCAGGCGAAGCAGTACGATTGGCAACAATACTCATGGAGAGACTGTACATCTGTCATCTCTCACAAGGGAGTGATGGTCCATGGAGTGACAGCAGATGTGAAATGGATGGGGCAGGAGGTTCAAATACCAACACCTTGGTGGAAAAAAACATTATTGTAGTACATTAACTATAAAATCTCCAGAAAGTGTACCCAGTGATTGGAAAGATTAAACTCATTTCTATGAAAAAGCACATCAAGCGTCTCCGCTCAGAATTACAGTCCTTACATCACTCTCTAGCAGGTTAAACATGCTCGATTCTGCAATTTCCTTTGATTCATCAAACTTCTCCAGCGCCTGACGAATCTCCTCTTCTGGAATCTTCCCTTGTCTCTTCTTCTTATAGTCAAAGTCTAATCGCCGCCCCTCCAATTTCTTCAGGTGGTGCTATCAACAAATGAATAAACAGCAGCCTGAGTAACACTGTAACAGAGACTTTCATCCAGACCACCAGCTTCATCCAGTGTGACTCACACTTTATACAGATATATAACTGTACACTCAGGAGTGGGAAGTGAGGATCATTGGTGTTTAAACCCCCTCCTCTTATCATCAATAACCAATTCTTAGTTCAATGAATGGAAATATTTAAAGCACTGATTTAATCTTGAATGACTGAAGCCAATTTATCAGATGGGGGCAGAGGGAGAGAAAGGAGGGGAGTGGGAGAGGAGTGAAAGGGAGAGAACAGAGAAGCCACATTAAAGGAGGCATGGTAATGGATGGCAGGGGAGGGGGGAGGGAAAAGAGGGGCAGGGAGGGTTGAGGAAGGGTGGGAGATGACAGAGAACAGAGAGGCGTGGGGCACCTCCTTCATAGCTCCTTGAAGGTGGAGTCACAGGTGGACAGAGTGGTGAAGAAGGCATTCGGCATGCTTGGTTTCATCGGTCAGAACATTGAATACAGGAGTTGGGACGTCTTGTCGGAGTTGTACAAGACATTGGTAAGGCTACACTTGGAATACTGTGTGCAATTCTGGTCACATTATTATAGAAAGGATATTATTAAAGTAGAAAGAATGCAGAAAAGATTTACTAGGATGCTACCTGGATTGAGTTATAAGGAGAGGCTGGGTAGTTTCTCTGGAGCTTAGGAAGCCGAGGGGTGATCTTGTAGAGGTCTATAAAATAATGAGGGGCACAGATCAACTAGATAGTCAATATCTTTTCCCAAAGGTAGGGGAATCTAGAACTACAGGGCATAGGTTTAAGGTGAGAGGGGAGAGATACAAAAGTGTCCAGAGGGGCAATTTTTTCCACATAGAGGTGAATGTCTGGAGCAAGCTGCCAGAGGTAGTAGTAGAGGCTTTTAAAAAGCATTTAGACAGTTACATGGGTACGATGGGTATAGAGGGATATGGGCCAAATGCGGGCAATTGGGATTAGCTTAGGGGTTTTAAAAAAAGGGTGGCATGGACAAGTTGGGCTGAAGGGCCTGTTTCCATGCTGTAAACCTCTATGATTCTATGCAGCAGTTTTATTAACATCGCTACTTTGTGAAGATTTGCCCAAGAACAAAGCTTGGAGTTCCGTCAGTACCTGGATTTCTTTTAGGTCTTTATCATGAAGGTTCTGTAGAGGATCAATGAAATTTTGTTTTACTTCCATATCAAGGGCGTCTTTCACCTCAGCAAGTTGCTTCATTGCTTCACCAGCATCCGTCAAAGCCTGACCTGCAAGGCAGTTCAAAGATAAACTCTTCAAAAGTAGCCTTTGATGATCTGCTCTGCTATTCCGATCAGACCAGAATAATTATTTCCCAAAATATATTTCAAACTTCATAAGCTAGTATTTCATTATGAAAATATCAATTGCCTTTCCAATCTAGTTAGAACACACCAGAATTAATTCATCATCATAAAATAGACACAAAATATAAATATTACCATTGATCCAACGGTTCAAAAACACAAACAAATGAGCTGCAAGTTATAGATGACAGCAGATTGGTCAAATGTTTTCTTAATTCAGATGCGTACATTTTTAATAATTTGTAAAGCAAACAAGTCAGAATTGACACATCCTCATGTGGAATATTGTGTGTTATTTCTCCTTACTAATAAATTGTGTTAAATGACCATAATCTCCATTCCAATATTCTATTCTCACACACTGAATTCCAGCTAATTCCAGTCCATAATTCAAGCTCCATTAAACATATTCTCAAGGTCACAGAGAGAGAGAGCAAGGACAGGTTAATAATAGAAAAAGAGGCACACAGGAGTAAAATAGATGGATTGGATTGTACTGTCGCAAGATTCCCTTTTCTCTCTCCCGTCCCACACTGATGGCAGTTTGGTAACAGCTTGTAATCAAAATAACACCACATTATGGAACTGAGAACCAACTGATAATTTTACAATCATTCTGAAACCTGAACTGGGACATGATTCCATTACACTCAGTCGCTTCCCCAACAGGGAAATATCCAACATTCACATTTTTAATCCACATTGCTGATGATGTTTATAATTAAGCCTGGCACTGCCTTTCGATACAGAAACACAGAATTTAAGGAGGAGGAGGCCATTCGGCCCTTCGAGGGGGAAGGTGAGGAGGAGGGGAAGGGAGCAGATTTGATATATTATTGTTACATATATTAACATACAGAAAGTATTGTTTCTTGCACACTATACAGACAAAGCATACCATACATAGAGAAGGAAAGGAGAGAATGCAGAATGTAGTGTTACAGTCATAACTAGGGTGTCGAGAAAGATCAACTTAATGCAAAGTAAATCCATTCAAATGTCTGACAGTAGCAGGGAAGAAGCTGTTCTTGAGTCGGCTGGTCCGTGACCTCAGACTTTTGTATCTTTTTCCTGAAGGAAGAAGGTGGAAGAGAGAATGTCCGGGGTGCGTGGGATCCTTAATTATCTGACTGCTTTGCCGAGGTAGTGGGAAGTGTAGACAGAGTCAATGGTCGGAAGGCTGGTTTACACAATGGATTGGGCTACATTCACGACCTTTTGTAGTTTCCTGGAAGAAGTGGGGAGGGGAGAGGTTATGGAGTTGAAAATGGGCAGTCTTAGCGATCGCCTGAACTTGTGGTTGGAAAGTAATCTCTGGGTCAAATATGACAGCAATGTTGTGAACAGACAGGCTTAATCTCAGCCTGTTGCCAGGGAAAGGGATGGAGTCTGTTGCTTGGGACTGGATTTGTACAGCAGACTAAAGGTTTTAGTCTTCCCGATATTTAATTGGAGGAAATTTCTGCTCTCCCAGTCCTGGATATCAGAGATTGAAGGGATCCAGTGAGGCAGTGCTGAGATAGACAGGGTTACAAGTGGAACCTGACGCTACGCTCTCCAAAAATGTCGCTGAAGGGCAGCATGTAGCGAAGGAATGGGAGGGGATCGACAGTACATCACTGGTGGGGGGGTGGGGGGCTAGAAGTAACAATGCTGGAATCATTGAATCCCCACAGTGCAGAAGGAGGCCCATCGAGTCAGCACCAGACACAATCCCACCCAGGCCCTGTCCCCATAACCCTAGGCATTTACCCATGCTAGTCCCCCTGACACTAAGGGGCAATTTAGCATGGCCAATCCAACTAATCTGCACGTCTTTGGACTGTGATAGGAAGCCGGAGCACCCGGAAGAAACCCATGCAGACACGGGGAGAATGTGCAAACAGACAGACAGTGACTCGGGTCCTGCTGCTGTGAGGCAGTAGTGCTAACCACTGGAGTGGAAAGAGAAGCCATTGCAAACAATTCTCTGGTTATCATTAGATAAGAATGGAACCCAGTGAGAGAAATCCACCTCTAAGAACAAAGAACAGCAGAGGAACAGGCCCTTCAGCCCTCCAAGCCTGCACTGATTACATTGTCTAGACCAATCGTCTGTATCCCTCTATTCCCCACCTGTTCACGTGCCTTTCCAGATAAGTCTCAAATGTCGCTAATGTAACTGCCTCAAACACCTTACTGGCAGTGCATTCCAGGCCCCACCACTACCTGTGTTTAAAAAAAAACTTCCTCCGCACATCTCCACTGAACCTGTCCCCCTTTCCCTCCAACTTCTGCCCCTTTGTAATTGTCATTTTTGTCCTGGGAAAAACTTTCCAACTGTTCACCCTATCCACACCTCTCATAATTTTATAAACTTCTATCAGATCGCCCCTCAGCCTCACTATCCTGAAGTGGAGGGGTGTTGGGGGATTGTATTTTCAATTATGTCAAAGTCTGCAGACAGGTCAAGAAAGGAAAAGTTTACCCCAGGCAGAGGCAGCAGGGTTGTCATTGTGAGTGTGATCAGTCATTCTAGCTTGTGTGTCAGGGGCAGAAACCTTTTGTTTGTGTCCATTACAGGATGTGGGCCACACTGACTGGGCCAGTATTTATTACTCAACTCTAACTGCCCCCAGAGGGCATTTGAGAGTCAACCACATTGCTGTGGCTCTGGAGTCACATGTAGGCCAGACCAGGGTAAGGACGGCAGATTTCCTTCCCTAAAGGACATTAGTGAACCAGATGGGTTTTTTTTTTCAACAATGGTTTCATGGTCACATCAGACTCAATTTCAGATTTTTATTGAATCTTGCCCTGGGTCTCTAGATTACTAATCCACTATTCCACAGCCTCCTCCTGATTGGAGGGATTCACTGATGGAGTTCCATGGATTTAGAAGGAAAAACATGTTTAAGAATTTGAGAGAGACGATAGGTTGAAGATGGGACAGGAGCTGTAAGGATGGAGGTGTTTTTGGTTAGTGAGAATGACGGCACTAATGAATTGGAGGAGGAAACTGGTAAATCAGCTAAGACGGGAGTCGGGACTTGTAGTTAGGTGGTTAGTTGTTTAGTGGGAATGGGGCTGAGAGAGCTGGGGGATTAGGCCATTGCTTCCGTCTCATACAGACATTCAGGCAATAAACCATTTACTGATTAATCGGTGTATGGAATCAACTTTAAAACAAAGGTTTGAACTTTCAATTCTGCATCCATCGAATTCCCAACCTCAGGCCTGCTTTGGAGCTGGGAATGAGCAAAAATTGTGTTTCTCCAGTGGGAGAGAGGGAAGTCCAGTGAGTGAATCACTCCGGACCCCCCTCATCCACCATGGCCACTGGACTGGAGCCACCCACTTCCATCTCTCCAGTCATTGGACAATACGTAGCACAGGGAGACTCGTATGAATGAGAAAGGTGACCCTGCTGGTGAAGGAGGTTATCAGAAGAGTCTGGGGGTCTCGGAAACCACAGACACACACTTTCAGATTAATCTGATTTTAATGGCCAAAGAACTAAACAGAGCGAATTGAAAATGAGCCAAACAGTAACTTTGACTCTGTGAGTTCTCTGCTTAAAGGCAAATCCCACTCACCCCACCACAGCCTCCTCCACTGGTCCAAAGTCCACCCCAATCCAAACACAGGTCAAACCCCGTGCTGTTGGCAACAATTTGATCCAACTGGTTGTCCAGAAAACTAAGCCAACCAAACCCCCCGCCCCACCAAGGAATTTGAGTTGTCGTGGCAACGTGCATGTTGGAGACAGGGGCTCTTGACAGGGATCATAGAGATTCCTCTGGATACGCTTCCTCTGGCTATGGATTATAGAGATTCCTCTGGATACGCTTCCTCTGGCTATGGATTATAGAGATTCCTCTGGATACGCTTCCTCTGGCTATGGATTATAGAGATTCCTCTTTCTTTCTGTCACCTGGCTGACCAGGAACCTCTCCTGCTCATACTCTCTGCCGTTGGGGAACGTTGGAAGGAGTTGCTGATAGATTGTTGCTGTTTGATCCGGTTATGAAATCCCCCTGCTTGGCCACCAAATCCTAGAATGGGACCTGAACTCTGAGCCTCTGCCTTAAAGACAGGGACCCACCCACTGAGCCACAGGAGCTCCTCAAACAACAACTTCACAGAATCAGTCAGTGAATCAAAGAATTTCATATCATATAAATTATTAGAGCAGAGAATTCTCAGGACACAGGATGTAGAATACCCCATAGAGTAACTGTCTACATTACTGTACATAATAAAAGTGCTTTGTAAATTAGTACAATCAGTACTGATGTTCATAAACCATGTAAAGCACATTGCATTTAGTGCAGTGACAGTTAATTAAAATGTTTCCATTTTGCTGGCTGTAAATGTAGGACTGGCTTATCTGGAACAAAACATTATTTAGTTGCTGGCTACTTTCATGGTTGAATAGCAAAAATAATTAACTCATTGGTAGTAATATCTAATATTTGTTCTTTCTCTCTCTCTCTCTCTCTGCCTTGTAATAGATCCTCCAGTATTCTTTACTGGTTGTGATCACTGTGTTTTTTACAAGAGCTGCTCACCCTCAGAGTGACTATATCAATGAAATAATTCCAGCAGCAAGTTTTTGTACATTCAAAAATACAGGTGGTTATGTATTATCTCTCATTTACCCTGGATGTTAAGACATGACTAACACACACACTCACACTAGATATGGATGAATGTATTATACTATTACAGATTATAACTGTCTCAGTCTCTGTCACGACATGTCTGTGGTTTTTGTTTGATGCTTTGAATTTGAAGTGAGGGGTTTGTAAAGAGAAGGATTCTCAGCAAGCTGTGGGGTTTCTAGTAGTTGAGTTTTTGCGAGGTTGGTTTTCAGGTGAATTTGTACAGGTTGGGAAGAGTTCTCCTCTCTGTTAGGATCGTACTGCTGCTTATCACCTTGACTATTTGCTTGACTGTCAGATCATTCAATGGCTTTCGGGAAACCCTGCAAGTAGCTTCTAACTGATTTAAAAGCAGGTAATAAAAACAGCACCCTTACCATGTGATTTCCACACAAAGGGCAGTGTGTTTGATGATTTCCCATCTTACTGTGTTGTTGTTTTGACACTTTGAGATTCGCTGGGGCAAATTTTACTGTCCCGCCTGACGGGAGAATTGGAGAATGCGAGGAGCGGACCATGGCAAGGTCCATTGACCTCAGGTGGGATTTTTCAGTTTCGGTGCAAGCGAGGCTGGAAAATCCCACCCCTCAAGTCCAGTTTAAATGGGTGAAATTAGCATAATGAGATGGAAGGTTGAAGCGGTTACACAGAAACACAGCCCCAGGATTTCTGACACTGCTTGTTTAACTAGCTCCGTGAAAAAGTATTGGCCAGCATGATGAAAGGAAATCCCAAGGCATTTCATACATATATAAAGAGCAAGAGGGTAGCTAGGGAGAGGGTTGGCCCACTCAAGGACAAGGGAGGGAATCTATACGTGGAGCCAGAGGAAATGGGCGAGGTGTTAAATGAGTACTTTCAGTCAGTATTCGCGAAAGAGAAGGACTTGGATGATGAGTCTGGGAAAGGATGTGTAGATAGTTTGAGTCATGTTGAGATCAAAAAGGAGGAGGTATTGGGGTTCTTGAGAAACATTTAAGGTAGACAGGTTCCCAGGGCCTGATGGGATATACCCCAGAATACTGAGAGAGGCAAGGGAGGAAATTGCTGGGGCCTTGAGATAAATCTTTGTATCCTCACTGGCTACAGGGGAGGTCCCAGAGGATTGGAGAATAGCCAATGTTGTTCCTTTGTTCAAGAAGGGTAGCAAGAATAATCCAGGTAATTACAGGTCAGTGAGCCTTACATCAGTGGTAGGGAAATTATTGGACAGGATTCTTCAAGACAGGATTTATTCCCACTTGGAAATAAGTGGACGTATTAGTGAGAGGCTACATGGTTTTGTGAAGGGGAGGTCATGTCTCACAAACTTTATCGAGTTTTTCGAGGAAGTGATGAAGATGATTGTTGAGGGTAGGGCAGTGGATGTTTCTAGGGCAGTTACTGAATTCACAATGTGTAAATGATTTAAACGCCAACACTGGGGGTAGAATTCTAAGCGTTATTTTTCCAAACTTTGACCAATCAACTTGTAACACTTTTTCCTCAATTCAATGCTCATTTCGAAGGGTAAAAAAAAAACTGGAAAGCCTTTGGGTACAAGATAAAAACTTTGAAGTTCCCACTTGTAAAGTATAAATTGCCAGCACTTATATAATACTCAAAACCTAGATATATTTTCAAAGACTTCTTTGTTATTCAAAATAGAGACCTTCAACAATTCTATTACACTGAGAATATCCCAATGTGGAGTGTATTTTGAACTAACAAGAAAGAATAGACAATGTTTTCCAATCTGAACCTGTATTTGCACACACTGCATTGGAATGCATATTAACTCGTGAAAATTATTAACCATCTCTCACACTTCAATCTTCATAGTTGCTAAATGTTAAAATGCTGTCAATGTTTGCAAAGTGAAAAATCTAAAGGCAATTGAGTTGATGGGAAAACGGAGATGGCACAGACTGTGAATATTTTCAGTGAAGCCTGCCCATAAGACCACCTTTTTAGGCTGACTAGCTGGACTTAATGTGACTTTATAAACCCATGGTCTCCTCGTATCAGTTTGAGCTTTGGCTGTTCAGTCACTGCTGGGCTGACTTTAGCTACTCACTATAGAGGGTGGTCATCTCAGACGTGTTTCAGTGAATTCTGGATGGTTTGGAAACTAGATCACAAAGGAACATGGAGCACTGAGAGACATCAGCTAAATACAGCAACTGATTTTAAAGTTCATTTTGAACATGACTAATACATCTTGGAAGGTAAGACCATGCAATAGTTCTCCAGTTTAAAGAAATGCACCAACAGTTGTTAATACTGGAGCCACAAGATCTGAAATGTCTTATTTACATATTCCCTCCCCCCTCCACCATCACCCCACCGCAAATTAAAATAACATAACGTGTGTTTGTGTGCTGTATGTGTTTCTGCATGTACATCTGTGTGTGAACGCATGTGTGTGTGAGCACGTGTGCATGAGTGAGTGTGTGTACACATGTGTACCTGAATTATTGGATTAGCTACAACTCACCAAAATTTGATTCATCACCAAGTTCCTTTCCAAACTTGATCATACTTTCCCCCAGCAGCCCCTCAGCCTGAGGGTAACCCGGTCCTTTCTCCTGCCCGCGAATCTTGGACATTGTGTTAATCATTGTCAGTTTTGCTCTGGAGGCTAAATACAGAAAAAACACAGATACAAACACAAATCATTTTCCTAAACTCTGACAGTTAATTACAGACACTCATCAAGTGAAATCACACACTTATACTCTCATACTGAAGCATATCATGTAATTACACTTATACACAGGTATACACACTAACATAAAAGCAAAGTATTGCAAATGCTGGAATCTGAAACAAAAGCAGAAAAGTGCTGGAAAATCTTAGCAGGTCTGACAGCATCCGTGGAATGAGAATAGAACCAACGTTTTGAGTCTGGATGACTCTTTGTCAGCTGAAGACAATCAGCTCTGAGGAAGAGTCACCCTGACTCGAAACATTGGCTCTATTCTCTCTCCACAGATGCTGTCAGATCTGCTGAGATTTTCCTTTCTGCTTTTGCACACATACTAGTTTATCATGTAAATACACACGGATATACACATGCTTACACACATACTGAAGTACATCTGTAAATAGAGAAGATAATCTCTCCTGTTGATATATCACATTTACAGTTTCAGGACAGACTATCCCTTTTAAGTCGTGGAAAATCTGTGTTTTTTCCAGCTCGATTGTCAGAAAATGTAGGTTTGGTTATTTTGGGTTTTCTTTTGATTTGTGTGAGTGGAATTAACACGTTCTTCCGTGTACATTCCAGCCACATGGTCGCAGTCTACCCGCTCAATGGCACTGACAGTTTCCCTTAATGCAGTGGTTCGAGAGGTATATGGTTTTTAGCTGTATATGGAGCCTGGCTGATAAACTGCTGTACACAACCTTTTAGTGTATTTGGGAATGACTGGAATTCGTTGTGATTGGTTTCTCCACAAAAACCAGGAGTAGCTTTAACAGTTTATCACAATGTTGGTTATTGGTGTCTAGCTTTTGTGGTAGTTCTCATTGTAAATCCAGTTGTTATATGTGAGTGGGTTAGATTTTTGCAGATTTTGTCAATATTACAGCAGGAGACTGTGAAAAATGCTGCAGGGAATTGCAACTGAGGAGTTTAACATCTTGCTGAAGCTGGGGTTTGCATTGTATCTGTTCCTGCCAGGTGTATTTTCAGCAGGGGTTGGTGGGGGCAGGGGACAGGTTCTTGTAAAATAGGGCAGATACCCATGTGGCCATTCTATCAGCTTCCCATCCATCCCAAAGCTCATTCCATTATCCTGGGAGAGGGCGGGCACTGAAATTGATGGTGCGTCTGCCATATTTCAATAAATAACTAGCAGTCAACTGAGTTTGTTAACCAACCTGTTGATCCCAAGAATACGGCAGTTGGCAGAAGGGCTGGAGTAGGTAGACATTCCCAAAGGGCAGGAACAGAAGTAGGGGGTACTATCTTCAGGAGGATGGGGAAGGGGTGGGGCATTGCAGATTAAGGGGAGGCCCCCCCTTTAAGATAGAACCCCTGTTTTCTTCCTATCCTCGTACTCCACAAAACACATCAGCCCCTACCCCCTTGCCTCCTCCCTAAACTGCCCAAAGCCTCCCTGACAAGTCCCTGGACTTATCCGGCTCCCGGAACCACAGAGCTTCTTCTGAGGACTGCTTGCAGTCTTGGCGGTGCCCAGTTATGCACCTTTGGCACTGCCAAGATGGCTGAAACTGCTGGCTAATCCTTTCTCAGTGAGAGGTGGATACCCCACATTGCCCCGGGGCAGGATGGACTAGCTCCACACTGACTTAGTTTCCAGGGTTGGGAGGTGGCCCATACACCCCCTCCTGATATTCTGCCTGAAGCTTGTACCAAACCTTTCTTCCTATAATGTTACAGTCTGCATTATGCCAAAATTATTATTCTTATCTCTCCAATCTGCATTTAAAAAATCATGTTGTCTGCTTGAGGAGTTAGGTGGTAGGATGTTTAATAAAACATGAAATTATATTTCAAATTGCTGAGGTGGGCGGGATGATCAAATTCACTCTGAAGTGTTTATACTTCCTCACTTTTGGTCAAATAAAATAACTCAAATAAGGAGCAATAGCTACACTTAAAGACTAGGTTGCATCTAATGGAGATAACAGGAACCAAAAGCAGTTCCCAGAGTTGATTATGCTTTCGTTTCCTGTGCACATTACTGAAACTATGTCTGAAACTCCACCACCTCGCCTGCCCCAGTTCCCACTGGCTTTTGTGGGATTTTACGATCTTGTCTGAGAGAAGCCGTAAAATCCCGCCTTGTATCTCAATCTTGAGAATTGATTAAATATTCTCAAATGTACAGGAGTCAATACTTGCTCTGATCAATGATCTAAGGTAGGAGTGTGGAAATTCTCAAGGGCAAGAAGAATATAGGAATGTAAGCTGGCCTGTGCGAGGGGAGGATTGTGGCCTTGGGGAGTAACAGCTCAGCATTACTGGTCACAGGAGCATGTGGTCTTCAACCTGCTGTTGGCACCAGGATGTACTGAAATCCCCAAGTGTATCAGTGGGCACTGTGTCCATCCCATGGGATCCTGTATCTCTGGGAATGTTAGGTCAGCTGATAAAACAAACCCCAATGGGAATTCTCTCCGCTATGTTCATATATTGCTCCTTCCGGAGAGGAAAGCCTCTCCCCAATCCCCACCCCAATCGATCAGATCTGCTTACAGAACATATGTCAATATTCAGTTCTCTTTTCCCAAATATTCCTGGCTGTTTTTCCATCTAACAGGGACATGTGTACACGTATCAGGATAAATATATACATTCGTACCAGGGCTTAACACAAACTGTTACAATTGATTGGATGATGGAATCACTCCATCTAATTTATTTATTTTGCTACCTCAAACTACACGGCCCATCAATAGAAATAATGACTGTGAGTGAATATATTATCTGATTTTAACTCATCCATCATCAGCATTGCTTCATTCTGAATCTTTCTGCTTCCTTTCCAAGTAGATTTTGAATGTTTTTCATACAATTGAAACCTCTTTGATTTCAAGATTATAGATCAGATTGCATCTATGGGAGGCACAGATTGGATGGAAGGGTTCACACATTAAATGGTTTATTTTGTTTTATTCTTTCACAGATCTGGGTGTTGCTGGCTGGCCAGCATTTATTGCCCATCCCTAACTGCCACTTGAGAAGGTGGTGGTGAGCTGCCGCCTTGAACCTGCTGCAGGGTTTATTCCGGGGATCAGCAGTGTGCTGTGTCACTATGTGCTCTTTACAATCTGCATCAGGCTGTGGGACCTGTTATAAATCAGAGTGAACAGTACAAAGTCAACCACGTGACATCATTTGAATCAGCAAGTCACAGTGAAACAGTTCCCAGTTTAAAAGGATTTAATTATCAGGACCTATATTTTGTGTAATGTATTTGAGAATGTGAGGATGCAGCAGGGTCGAGAGGAGTGGAACCGCACACACCTCAGGCGTTTGTAGATTTATTTTTCAGTTGTGAAGTCGCACTAATGCAGAGAGAATGATTGATAATGTTCACACAGCGAACTGACATGTGGTGATAGGTTACCTGGATTGGGCTGCAGATATTCCGTCGTTTTGGTCATTATTTCCATCACTGCCCGGCTGGTAACATCCACCTTCTGAAAACCAGAAACACATCAAAGGCAAATTAATACAGAGGCAGTAGAGTGACCCACTGCACTCAGTACGTGTAGAGACTGTATCACAGCAGCAGGAGAACAAGATTCCCTGGGTTTTGGGACGAGAGGAACAGACTTTCAGCTTGTTCAACAATTTTACAAATTGAAACACTAAGTTGTGAAATCAGTCAAATGTTACCTTGCAGTCAGGTTACATTGGGCTGGCTGGCACAAGGTGGTACAGTGGCACAGTGGTCAGCACTGGAATTTGCACATTCTCCCCAAATCTGCATGGGTTTCCTCTGGGTGCTCCAGTTTCCTCCCACAGTCCAAAGATGTGTGGATTAGGTGGATTGGCCATGCTAAATTGTCCCTTAGTGATGGGGGGGATAGCTAGGGTAAATGCATGGGGTTATGGGGATAGGGCCTGGGTGAGATTGTGGTCAGTGCGAACTCGATGGATCGAATGGCCTTCTTCTGCACTGTCGGATTCTGTGAATGTATGTTTGGGATAAAATGACAACGTCTAGCTTCAGTTTGCTGATCCGTGCTTCTAAATGCACAGCTCCCTTATGGGATCATGGGGTTTTACCAGATTGTTGGTGAATAATTCACCTCTGTTGAAAAGTCAGAGGTTCATGATGCTGCAATTGAACTTTGTGAGTAGATTTTAACTACATTCCAAGCCAGGTGTGAGGGTTTAGATCTGATGTTCCTGCGAATGGGACATACTATAAATAATCCAAAATCGGCCGCTGTTTCAGTAACCAACCACAATCCTCTGCCTGTGGACTGTGTGTATGGAGACGTTAGGGAAGGACTGTAATAGGCTGAGTGAGAAGGTCAGCGATGGCCTGATGGCATGCTGGGAGTCCAAACTCACTCAGAATATGGCTGGTCAGAGAGTGACCAGAGAATGGTGAGCACATCAACTGGATCCCAAAGGGAATCCACTCCATCAGCAGAGAAGGCGAGGAAAATGAAGGAAAAACAAAAATACCACCGGGAATGTGATGATCAGTGATGGTGGGTATCGAGAAATCAAAAACCAATTCTTGATCAGAAATGTTCCTGTCTTTAACTCGAGGATAAATCAGTTCCAATCTGTAGAATTACTTTGGTTACTGTTCTGTAGAATCATGGAATAGAATCCTGACAGTGCAGAAAGAGGCCATTTGGCCCATCAAGCCTGTACAGTCAACAGTCCCAGCCAGGCCCTATCCCAGTAACCCCATGTATTTAGCAGCATCCATAAGGAGAGAAAAGAGCTGACGTTGAGTCCAGACTTTGACAAAGGGTCATCTGGAATTGAAACGTCAGTTCTTTTCTCTCCTTACAGACACTGCCAGACCTGCCGAGATTTTCCAGCATTTTCTCTTTTGGTTTCAGATTCCAGCAATTTGCTGTTAACCCCACATATTTACCCTGCTAGTCATCCTGACACTAAGAGACAATTTAGTATGCCCAACCCACCTAACCTGCACATCTTTGGACTGTGGGAGGAAACTGGAGCACCCGGAGGAAACCCATGCAGATTTGGGGAGAATGTGCAAATTCCACACTGACCCAAACCAGGAATCGAACCCAGGGCCCTAGTGCTGTGAAGCAGCAGTGCTAACCACTGTACCACCATGCTGCCCAAATATCTCCTTTTCAGCAAAGCATTGACTCGAATGTACAGATTACATCTGTGGAAAATAACAGGACTCTAAAAATACAAATCATCTTGTTTCAAAGCATAACAGTCACCTTTCAGAATAACTAGCTTTGTTTTCCAGTCCTGGAAACTATTTTCCTCAGAAGCTATTTCAAGCTACATCTCTGCTGGTCCATGTTCCAACTGTGATAATTCTAGATGAGACTGGCAAAGGGCGTCAGAGCGACTCAGAGGTTTGTGTGTTTTGTACAAGTGTAACGGAGCGCAAATTTTAACTGGGAATTTACTAAACATTGAGATTTGGAATCTGTGCTGTAGTCCAGCTGCCCCAATGTCCCAGCAAAGCTCCTCCATCTCCATCCACACAAACCATCCCAGAGCCAGGTTTGAGGTGTGCCCTGCAGCTGTCATTGGTCACTTAGCTTGGATCTTTATTGGAGTTGGTAAGTTGATTAGTTTGTTACTGAAAAGGATCTCTTTGCTGTGCGTATCTCGTTGATTGACAGAGTTTTTTAGTTGGCAGTTGAGATTAAATCTATTGATTTGGATTTGGATTCAAATACACAGAAAGTTGTGAAATCTAAATATCCTGGCTGTGCTCATCCTCAGCTTTTAGCATCTTAACAATCTCAACAGATCAAATATTAATTGCTGTCATTCCTGAACAAAAGGAATGTAATAATAATTGACCAGAAACCTATCTAAAGATAAGACATTTTGCCCCCAAACATGTTAGTGAAACATGAAACATGAAACAAAGTTGAATTCACACTAGCTGTGTAATTATACGAGTGAAATGTCAGTTAATTCTAGCGTTTCGGAGACTCGCTCAATGTTCTGTTGGGGATTCGGTCAATCTTCAGGATTTTGGATCTGTCTTTCAGGAGTGTTGTATTCAATTACTGTTCAAATCCCCACAAAGGCTCCTTCCTTTCTGTGGAAAGTCAGGTCAGTTTTACAAACATTAGCATAAAACAGTAACAATACTGGCAGGAATTTTCAGATGATTTACAGAATAGTGACTGGGTTTTTGTTCACTGATGTTTGATTTCAATGGCCAGCACTGGATTGTGTTAGCTGTCGGTTAGTTCCTTTGTACTACTGCACAAATCTACACATCAGAGGGGATGTTACAGCCCCTTGCAGTGAGGGCTGGGCTGGAAAACGTGGTCAGTTGTTCAAAATCCACCACTTTCAGTGGGACCAGAAAATCCCGCTGGCAGGAGAGGCTGGAAAATTCCATTCATAGATCTGGCTTTGTCTGTAAGACAGATAGCAGCCAATGCAATCTTGCTGATAACAGTTAGAAATATCTGGGGTGATGAGTTCAATCAATGCTTTGCTGAGCTGAGTATTATTTCATGTTTAAATGTACTGAAGAGAAAGAATCTGCATTATTTAGTTGCTGAGCACAGATCTTCACTTTGTTAACAACAAACAGAATGTAATTAACAAGGAAACATCACTGCGTCAGCTACAGAGCAGATGCATGAAGAGTAAATGTGCAAACCCAGTTGAGAGGTTAAGTGAACATTAATCAGTGATTACACTTACAACATTCAGCATCTTCCACCTTTGGCAGCAATAGCCCTTAATTCAAATGGAGTTTTCCCCTGTGATTAATCTCTCCCCCATTCATTCAGGGTGCCTCATATTGTTTGATCTACTCTTTCATTTTACATGAGTAATCTGGAGTCTGTCTGCTTCCTTGGCGTGACGCCATTCTTTCACATCCCATACCCTCTGGAACCCACCTTTCTCACGGCAACAGTTGAATCACATTTTGTTGTCTTCCACGTCTTTCGTAGTGTTTCCCCAAATCTTCAGTCTGACTGAAAGCTGCCATCGCTTAGCCTTGAGGAATCAGCCCTTACTAACTCCTTCACCCAGCAGAATCCCTCAGGTAAACAATGAAGGGTGCAACTGAATAGGGGGAGCAAATGGAATGGGAAGGAAACTGTCTTAACTTTCTTTATTCCACCGCAACCAGCCCCTCTGCCTCCCCAAACTCCCTCACTGATTAAAATAGTCAGTTACAGCATGCTATCAAATCACTCAACTTGTCGCTGCCTCCTGCTGGACAGTTTTTCAATCACACGTCAGTACCACATTGCAGCTGATTTAACACCCTCATTTCAGATGCCCATGAGGCAAACATGTGCAGAGATTCCGGGGATGTGTGAATAAGGATGAGAACGTCAGTAAAACTTGCTAATGAGTGGCCAAAAGCTGTAGCAATTTCATTTGACGCAATAGTGATGGCAAATTGCATTTAAACAACTTCATTGCACTTGGTCAGAACACCAAACGTTCATCACCTCTTATTCCTCGGCCCTATATCAGCATCATGTTCAAATCTATATCGATTGTAAAGTGTTCCACTCCATTCCAATTCCTAACCCTGGCCAGTTCCTTCATTCTTTTACAGTCCAAACCCAGCATTACTGCTTCCTACTTCCCCAGCTCTCTCCCGTATTCTTTATTTTAAACATAATATTGCAAAGGAACGTAGAAATTAGAAGCAGGAGGAGGCCATTCAGTCCTTCAAACCTGCTCCACCATTTATATTGATCATGGCTGATCATCAAATTCAATATCCTGATTTCCCACCCCCCCCTTCTTCCCATATCTCTTGATCCCTTTAGCTCCAAGAACTATATCTAATTTCTACTTGGCCTCAGCTACATTTCTGTGGGAGCAAATTCCACACATTCACTGCCCTCTGGGTGAAGAAATTTCTCCTCACCTCAGTTCTGAAAGGTTTATTCATTATCCGCAAACTATGACCCCTGGTTCTGGACTCCCCCAACAAAAGGAACATTCTTTCTGTCTCACCCTGTTAGAATTTTACAAGTTTCTAGGAGATCCCCTCTCGCCCTTCTAAACTCCAGTGAATATAATCCTAACCCACTTAATTTCTCCTCATATGACAGACCTGCCATCCCAGGAATCAGCTGGTAAACCTTCGCTGTGCTCCCTCTATAGCAAGGACATCCTTCCTCAGATAAAGGAGACCAAAACTCTACACAATACTCCAGGTGTGGCCTCACCAATGCCCTGTACAATTGCAGTAAAACATCCCTATCATTATACTCAAATCCTCTCACTATGAAGGCCAACATACCACTTGCCTTCTTTACTGCCTGCTGTACCTGCGCGCTTACTTTCAGTGACTGATACACAAGGACTCCAAGGTCTTGCTGAGTATCCGCCTCTCTCAATTTACACCCATTCAAATAATAATCTGTCTTCCTATTATTGCTCCCACAGTGGATAACCTCACATTTATCCACATTATACTGCATCTGCCATACAGATACCCACACACTCAGCCTGTCCAAATCACACTGAAGCATCTCTACATCCTCCTCACAGCTCACCCTCCCACCCAACTGTGTAGCATCTGCAAATTTGGAGGTAATACATTTGGTTCCCTCTTCCAAATCATTAATAAATAATGTGAACATTTCAGCACTCTGTTTATACTCATTCTTTTTAAAAACTCCAGGAGAAGCCTGGAATGTCAGATAAGGAAATTCAGCAGTTTTGATTATTTGCCACATTTTAATAACAACTTAGCAAGCTCTCATTTCTTTTAAATAATGAAAGGTTTTATCAATTTTTTTGCTTGCTGGAGTTATGGTTCCATTAAAGTCTTTAGTACATTACAGCCAGCACGTTCACCTGTGCATTTCTGATTAAAGTTACAATCTTTGAAATGTAATGGCAATCCTGTTTTCATTCAAGCGTGGTGTGACATGTAACCCAAATCTAGTCCCTAAAAATATCATCCTGCCTGTACATAACATTGGAGTGAGTCTCCTCAGTGTCGCTCCCACTTTCTGCTGTAACTCTGACAGAAAACGGTGAGACACGTAAGCAGGATTTATGTTAACGCCACATCAGAGAAATTGGAGAAATGCCAAAACAATACATCCTCATAATTGTCATGAAAATCTTTGAGTTCTCAGTTCCTCTTTCTCTTCACCACTGACCAGTGACTGCCTTCCACTGGACAGATCACAGGTCAAAACACACAGAACATGGCAACTAACACTTGTCACAAACGTGTAGTTGAGATAGTCTAGATTTTTCTAAAATAAATAATGTTTCTTTTAACTGGATATGAGAGCTTAAAGATGGCTGCCATCTGTCACCTGATCTTTTACAACTGTACCGTGGTTATGCTCCAGAAGGCTACAAGTGGATTGCAGGTTGACATATCCATATGTCTGAAGGCATTTGAAATTCAATTTGTATTTCCACAAGGGGAAACAAAATCTTATTCTAGCTTCCCTGGAGGCTCCATCTTTACCCTTGAAACCTCGGAGAATGGAAACCATTCTAATTAACAGCTGAGACTTTTAAAAGGTTAATTTTCAGGGCTAAAAATGAATGGGACAATGCCTCCCAGACTGGAGCTAACCTAATATCTAACATCAAATCAGCAGGTTGGGATAGCAGCCATTTTGTGCTTTTGAATTGTTTACAGGAGGTTGTAATAAGCCATTTTTGTAGTGGTGTGTGAGACAACAGCCATACGTAGCTCTCTGGTGAAACAGCCAGGAACCACATGAGAAAGCTGGCTTTTCCCAGACTCGGGAGTTATAGGGTGAGAAATCCAGAGTTTCATCTCTTATCTGCTAATGGAAAAAAATAGACAATCTTTCAGTGTCAGTACCTGAAGTCTCTGGTAAAGAAACGAGCTTTTACTCTCTCCCAGTATCTGCTCTACATATCGATTCCACCGATGAAGGAAAATTCCAGTGGGATTTTCCAATCGCGCTTGCCCCAAATCCAGAAAATCCTGCCAGAGGTCAGTGAACCTTTACACGGTACCCCTGGCCTGCTACAATTCCTGTGGCAGGCAGCATGGGAAAATTCGGTTTGCCTCTACTTTAACTAATAATTTTATCACATCTACTTAAATAACTTTCAGCAGGAGAATTAAACCTAATTTAAGAATAAACCATTACAATTAGGTTACTTTCAAATTAAATGACTTGCACACTAACATGCAGACTGCACATATGAACAATAATACACACACGTGCACACAATGCAATGTACACACGCTCACAATACACACAATGCAATGTACACACATACGCACGCGCGCATGCAGACAATGCAATGCACAAACACGCATGTACAATGCACATATGCACAGACACAATTTTCATGCACACACATGCATATACACAATACACGCACAATGCACACACACCACTTTAAGGAACACCATTTACATCATTATGACACAATGAGTGCCATTCTTTATTCCAAATTCAGTTGATACCACAGAAAGTTGTGCGTTTTGCTACTGTCTTTTTTCATCGCTTGATTATGGGTGATATTCTACAAACTAATTCTTCAATATAAATGAAAAGCCACCAGTAGACATCCCACAATGGGATGGTCTCTAATTCTCCCCGGCAGGGAACGAATGTGATATTCAGGGATAATGATAATGAAGCTGAGGACACAGAGGGGCAGCTGGATCACTCACCTTTTCCATTTCTTTAAAGTCATCGTCTAGTTTGGTTCCTTCCGCTCCACCAACCTTTTCACTGACACGCTGTGAAAACACAACACATAAAAGTGTTAAATAACCCATCGTACAAAGACAGCACTAATGTGGCAGAGTCTCCTCTTCATAAATTACCAAGTTACTGAGAGATAGAATTGCTGTAGAGAAATTACTCAGCAGGAAAGTTACCACGCCATGCCAGCGTACGTGACCAGTGAGTTCTGAACTCCTCTCCTGTCTCTTCACAAAGGAAGTCCCAATCAAAACCAAATTAACCTCCAGTTGGTAGGTGCTGAGGGTGAGGCACTCATTGAGTACTGGATATCCCGAGTGCTATTTAAACTGATCTTCTCTCAGTTTAGTTATTGAGAAAAATTATAGCTCCTGGAATAAAAGAGACAGCAGCAAGGTGGATTCAACATTGGCTGAATAATAGGAAACAGTGAGTAATATACATCCATCAGATAGAGGAAGGTTTGTACTGGAGTTCCCCAGGATTGGGACCCTTGCTTTTCCTGATATATACACTACTGATCCAGATCGTGCAGGGGACAATATCAAAGTTTGCAGATGATATAAAACTTACAATCATTATAATCTGTGAGGAGGACAGTGAAGAGTTTCAAAAGGACAGAGACAAAGTTGATGGATACCATTCATAGGGAAGGAAAGGAGAGGGTACAGAACATAGCGTTACAGTCATAGCTAGGGTGTAGACAAAGTTCAACTTAATATGTTAGGACCATTCAAAAGTCTGAGGAAGGTTGAAGAGCTAATGGCCAATCATATTGGCTAACAGCTCTGCAATCCCTCCAGGCACAGCGCTGCAGGGAGTTGTCTAGAACAAAGGACCAGGAAACAGAAGTGGGGTAAGTGGCATGGGCTGATTGGGGGGGGGGGGGGGGGGGGGGTGGTGGTGTTGGGGAGGCCTCAATGGCCCCAGGGATGTGACTGGGGTCTCAGGCTGAGAGAGAACGAATGCCAAGATGGCCTTAAGGAGAGGGGGGGTCCCAGTCAGAAGGAGGCTTCTGATGGAGATGGTCTCACACTCCCTCCACCCAAAATCAAACTTTGTTGAATTTTCAGGCCTTTCCACGATGTGTCACCTGTTCGCTGGTGGGTGGGAAAAGATCCTGGTCATTCAAGGGCCTTAACTGGGGCAAGGGCAGGCTTTCCGCTTGAGGCCCCGCCTATTCTAGTGTAAAATCATAACCAGCTCGGGGCGAAGGGGAACCCGGAGGAAATTTCACCCATCACGCCCCTCCCCCTCAGAACTCGCCAGGGGAAGTGTAAAATTCTGTCCCAGGTTTGGTCTAATCAGGGCTGTGTATAGATGAAGCATAAGTTTTATCTCCTTGTACTCTATTCCTCTTGATTCCTCTATAAACTAGGCCTCATCTCAGCTCTGCATTCCATTAACCTTTTGATTTATTTTCGATGCCTGTTTATACCAGTTTAATGATCTGCATACCTGGTATCCCAAGACTCTTTTTTTGAACTTTTTGTTTTTAGCTTTCCACCATTTAGCCAATCCTGTATTCTACCAAAGAGAATGAACTCACACTTTATCAACATTAATATCCATTTGCCTATTCACTTAATTTATCAGTATCGCTTTGTAATTGTATTCTTCCATTTACACTGTTTGCAATATGTTCTCAGCACAAAGTGAATGAGTAGTGGTGATGTTCCTGGTACTTTGGAACATTCACATATGCTTTTTTTTGCCCCAGGGAGTGGTATATGCTGGTCCGAGATCAAAGATGTTTGGTGCTAAGGGAATGAAGGGGTACAGTGGCAGGACAGGAGAGCAGAGTTGGTGTAAAAGTTTGCATGAGATTGTACTGTTTGGTGGAGCAGGTGAAGAGGCCATGCTAACGTTCCTCCTCCTCCTTCTGTTCTTGTGAAACGGGGACCCAGAGGCAAAGAAAGAAAAACCAGCACCATGAAGAAGACAGAGAACGTGTTCAAAACTAGCTTGATTTTTTCCTATTTTCAAACAAGGTCTTGTATCTGCTCTGGGACCAGTTAGCCAACTGATTCCAACAATACACAGTTTCACGTTCTGGAAGTTCTTGCCTTTTGACAAAACTTTCCAATTTCTGGACAGCCATAGCCACACGTGACCGCGTAACATCGTCCTCAATTTCCTCAATGAATTTACTGCAGGTGATTGACAAAGGCACCTTCGTTCTCAGTGGGGGAACCTATCTTGGAACTGACCCTCCTGTTACATTCACCCCCTCCAGTGACTTGATCTCATTGAGAAACACCATAATGAGGAAGAAAAAACACAAGCTGTCAAATTCATCTCAAGACTGCTGCAACCATGTGGCCAGAAGAATTCAAATTCCGTTTTGGAAATCAGTGTCTCGGATTTCTTTCTGTTGTAGCATTCCAGCTTTTTAAAATCCTTCACCTCGTGCAGTCAAATCCTAGGGTTGAATTTCCCTTCCCAGCTAGAATTGGAGATTAGTCAAAGTTCACAAACTATTCACCGTTGTCCCAAACTCTATGCAGGATAGATACATCACTCATTTACAATCAAACTCCGGAACAAATTGTATCTTGCTGTAAAACCTTTCAATTATTTCAGGATAACTGGAGAACCTCATGGAAATGATGATCCATCTACATTCTGACTTCGAGGAACTTTTCCACAAGTTTTTTTTAGATTTTTGGCTTCAGTCAAATAAATCTTTCATCAAAAAGACATAATTTTCAACTCAGGCTCCATTATCCCCCCTTCCTGCTAACTAGGGAAAAGATTAAGGTAATCCAAGGATAAACATCTCTCTAAGAAATTTGATGCTCCTTTGAGAAAGCTCAGTTTATTAGCGACAGGACTTTGACATCTCAGACGTTGAAGTGAATTCAGCAGATGCCAAAAGTTCAAACAAGTGAAACACTTGCCAAGCAAAAATATATTTAGATCAATTCTTCTCTTCTAAATGCAACTTGATGTGGATTCAAAAATCTTCTAACGGACAATTCAATGGATGAATTTGTAGGAGGAGGCCATTCAGCCCATCAAGTCTGCACCGACTGTCCGAAAGATCATCTTAACCCAGGCCCATCCATTCCTGCCCTCTCTCTGTAACCCTACACATTTCACATGACTAATCCACATAACCTGCACATCTTTGGACTGTGGGAAGAAACTGGAGCGCCCAGAAGAAACCTATGCAGACACGGGGAGAACATGCAAGCACCACACAGACAGTGACCCAACTGAATCAAAGTCCTTGTATTCTGAAGTTTATATCCCTGGGGTTTGGACAGCACACACGGGAACGGTAAATTGGGACTATACAATGTGGAAGAAAGTAGTTCTGGGATTAAGGGCACAGAACAGTTCAGCAGATTGAATGGTGGGAATATTGTGCTGAGTGGGAGCCCAAAGGATAGCAAGTTGGGTGTTTGCAGTTTGATTCAGGGGAAGAAGTTTATTCTTGAAGGTGTTTGCAGGAGAGAGCGAGGTTGGAAGAGTTTGTGGGGATCCAGGGAAATGGAGACGGAGGCCTTACCTGCCAGCACAGCTGTGTGTGTGTGGAGATGATCACAGTTACCAGAGGACCTTCACCAACAGGACACTAACAGACTGAATTCCATATTTACTGTTGGTGTAAACTCAGTCACAGGACAATAATCTCCTTGCAGAGGGTCATGTGACTTCTATGTGATTCCCATCGTTGTCTGAGATGCAAATTAAAAGACGTGTGTTTCAGTAGAGAATCTCACCTCAGTGAGGCAGCGAATGAAAACAGACAGAACTACTGAGATTTGCTCTGGTGACAAGCAGAAAGCAGCGCTGGAAAAGAAATGGAGAGCTTGCTATTTTAATCAGCACCATTTTCAGTTGTGTCTTCAGTTCTCTGGACCCACAGTACGGTAAGGAACATTAGTCATTTCTTTCATCGGTCTGTGGAATCTGTAATGTTTGAAAAGGACTTTCCAGGGTTTTTATCAATTGTAATTTTCTCGACTAATAATGAGTGCTGGTCCATGTGAGCTGCTGACACTTGACCTGGAAGCAGTACCAATAGGAAGGAAATTAACATACAAAAAACCATGGGTGGGATTTTCCGACTGCACTCACTGTGAGGCTGGAAAATCCCACCTGAGATCAACGGGTCTGTGTATGGTCCATGCTCCGCCCACTGCCATTCCCAGAGCGGGCGGGATGAGAAAATTCCTCCCATGAGTGTAACTGACACAAGGAGATTTAGAGTAGGAGAGAGAACAGAGAAGGCACATTTCTCAGGTGCTGAGTGTGTATAATGGTTAAACAGGACAAAACACTGAAGGTAACATTAGAGCAATGATTGTGAACTGGCTAATTTTACCGTTACTGCTTCAGTTTTGCCAGAGCTATCCAGACTGCTACATGGATTTGATTAAAGGAGTCGCTGGAAATCTGTTGTGAACTGAGTTGTGGAGAAGCAGTGTGCTGTTGGGTGATGATCGGTTAGAACATGACTTGATGCAGTTGAAAAATTATGGGTCCAACGTAGCGGGGTGCCACGTGTGTGGAAAGCGATAGCGATGCTGGTGGTTTGCTTTTTTGTGTTGACCTTTTTCTTTGAAGTATTATTTTCCTGTTAATTCAGTTTACTTCTTATTGGTTCATATTAAAGTAACAAAAAGCAAAACACTGTTCATAATGTCTTTATTTGGAGACCATTTCCAACCCCTCTCCCCCAGCTGTCCATGAGGATTATAACAGCTCCAGAATTCATAGAACATTACAGCGCAGAACAGGCCCTTCGGCCCACGATGTTGCGCCGACCAGTTACAAAACAATGACCCACTAGCCTAAACCAATCCCTTTTCGTCCATAAACCTATCCACGGATCTCTTAAACGCCCCCAAACTAGGCGCATTTACAACCGCAGCAGGCAGGGCATTCCAATCCCTCACCACCCTCTGGGTAAAGAACCTACCCCTGACATCCGTCCTATAACTACCCCCCCTTAATTTAAAGCCATGCCCCCTCGTGCTAGATTTCTCCATCAGAGGAAAAAGGCTATCACTGTCCACCCTATCTAAACCTCTAATCATCTTATATGTTTCAATAAGATCCCCTCTTAGCCGCCTTCTTTCCAGCGAAAACAACCCCAAATCCCTCAACCTCTCCTCATAGGACCTCCCCTCCATACCAGGCAACATCCTGGTAAACCTCCTCTGCACCCTCTCCAAAGCCTCCACATCCTTCCTGTAATGTGGGGACCAGAACTGCACACAGTACTCCAAGTGCGGCCGCACCAGAGTTGTGTACAGTTGCAACATAACGCTGCGACTCCTAAATTCAATCCCCCTACCAATAAACGCCAAGACACCGTATGCCTTCTTAACAACCTTATCTACTTGATTCCCAACTTTCAGGGATCTATGTACACATACACCTAGATCCCTCTGCTCCTCCACACTATTCAAAGTCCTCCCGTTAGCCCTATACTCGACACATCTGTTATTCCTACCAAAGTGAATTACCTCACACTTCTCCGCATTAAACTCCATCCGCCACCTCTCGGCCCAGCTCTGCAACCTGTCTAAGTCTTCCTGCAAACTGACACCCTTCCTCACTATCTACCACACCTCCGACTTTGGTGTCATCAGCAAATTTACTAATCCACCCAACTATACCCTCATCCAGATCATTAATAAAAATTACAAACAGCAGTGGCCCCAAAACAGATCCCTGAGGCACACCACTCGTAACCGAACTCCTGGGTGCTATTCGGATTGGCGGTTGGTGACTAGTGGGGTGCCCCAGGGGTCGGTGCTGGGGCCTCAGCTATTTACCATTTATATAGATGATCTGGAGGAGGGAACCGAGTGTAGGGTGTCGAAATTTGCTGATGACACCAAGATTGGGGGAAAGGCAAATTGTGCGGAGGGTGTGGAGAGTCTGCAGAAGGATCTAGATAGGCTGGGCGAATGGGCCAGGAAATGGCAAATGGAATTTAATGTTGGCAAGTGTGAGGTGGTCCACTTTGGTAGGAAGAATGGTAGGAAGGACTATTACTTACGTGGCGAAAAACTGCAGCAGGCGACGGTGCAGAGGGACCTCGGGGTCCTTGTGCATGAGTCGCAAAAACCCAGCCTGCAGGTGCAGCAGGTGGTCAGGAAGGCGAATGGGATGCTGCCCTTCATAGCGAGGGGGATTGAATATAAAAGTAGGGAGGTCTTGCTGCAGCTGTATAGGGCATTGGTGAGGCCGCAGCTGGAGTACTGTGTGCAGTTTTGGGCGCCGCACCTGCGCAAGGATATTTTGGCCTTGGAGGGAGTGCAGAGGAGGTTTACTAGGCTGATACCGGAGTTGAGGGGATTGAGCTATGAGGAGAGGCTGAATAAACTAGGCTTGTACTCGTTAGAGTTTAGAAGAATGAGGGGAGATCTCATTGAGACGTATAAGATGATGAATGGGATGGATAGGATAGAGGTGGAAAGACTCTTCCCGCTCAAAAAAGACAGTAGGACTAGGGGGCACAGCCTCAAGATAAAGGGGGGGCGGTTCAGAACGGAGTTGAGGAGGAACTTCTTCACTCAAAGGGTGGTGAATCTCTGGAATTCTCTGCCCGTTGAAGTGGTGGAGGCTGCCTCGCTAAATATTTTTAAGAAGCGGGTTGATGGGTTTTTGATAAGAGAAGGGATTAAGGGTTATGGGGAGAGGGCGGGAAAGTGGAACTGAGCCACGACAGATCAGCCATGATCTTATTGAATGGCGGGGCAGGCTCGAAGGGCCAGATGGCCTACTTCTGCTCCTATTTCTTATGTTCTTATGTTCTTATGATGAATATTTACCATCAACCACCACCCTCTGTCACCTATCCGCTAGCCAATTCCTGATCCAATTCCCTAGATCACCCCCAATCCCATACATCTGCATTTTCTGCAGAAGCCTACCATGGTGAACCTTATCAAACGCCTTACTAAAATCCATATACACCACGTCCACTGCCTTACCCCCAGCCACCTCTTTGGTCACTTTCTCAAAAAACTCAATAAGGTTAGTAAGGCACAACCTACCCGCCACAAAACCATGCTGACTATCTCCAATCAATTCATTACTCTCCAAATAACTATAAATCCTGTCCCTAATAATTTTTTCTAAAACCTTGACCACAACAGAAGTGAGACTCACCGGTCTATAATTCCCGGGGAAGTCTCTGTTCCCCTTCTTAAACAATGGGACAACATTCGCTAACCTCCAATCTTCCGGTACTATACCAGAGGCCAACGACGACCTGAAGATCAGAGCCAGAGGCTCTGCAATCACTTCTCTTGCCTCCCAGAGAATCCTGGGGTAAATCCCATCCGGACCAGGGGACTTATCTATTTTCAGACCCTCCAGAATATCCAGCACATCCTCCTTATCAACTGTAACACTGTCAATTCTACTCCCCTGCAACCCAGCGTCCTCCTCAGCTATATCCATGTCCCCTTGCGTGAACACCGAAGAGAAATATTGGTTCAATGCCTCTCCAATCTCCTCCGGTTCCACACATAACTTCCCTCTGCTGTCTATAACTGGCCCTAATCTTGCCCTAACCAACCTTCTGTTCTTGACATACCTATAGAACGCCTTAGGATTCTCCTTAACCCTATCAGCCAAAGTCTTCTCATGTCCTCTTTTAGCCCTTCTTAGCTCACTCTTCAACTCCCTCCTAGCCAATCTAAAGTTTTCTAGTGCACTACCCGAGCCCACACGTCTCATCCGAACATAAGCCTCCTTTTTCCTTTTAACCAACAAAACTACTTTCTTGGTGCACCACGGTTCCCTAGCCCTACCAATTCCTCCTTGCCTGACAGGGACATACCTATCACGGACTCGCAGTAGCTACTCCTTGAAAAAACTCCACATTTCGGACATTCCCAATCCCTGTAATCTCCTAGTCCAACCTATGCTTCCTAATTCTCTCCTAATAGCCTCATAATTACCCTTCCCCCAGCTAAAACCACTGGCCCGAGGTTCATGCCTATCCCTTTCCATCACTAAGGTGAACGTAACCGAATTGTGGTCACTATCACCAAAATGCACCCCAACTTCCAAGTCTAGCACCTGGTCTGGCTCATTTCCCAGCACCAAATCCAATATAGCCTCACCTCTAGTTGGTGTTAGTTATTCCTTTCCTTATCTCTCGGATTCATTCTCCTTCTTTCAGGAACTCCTTAAAATCAAACTCCTTGGAGCTGTAGCATCAGTTTTGAATGATAATTTATCTGTGACAAGACAACTGAGATTTGTATTTGTTGCTGACTTGCTGGAGAAGTCTTTCAAAAGTTGATGGGCCAAACAGCCTCCGTCTGTGCTGTAGGAGATTGCAATTGTGCTGATAATTAAACTACAGCAAAGTTAACGCAGAACAAGCTAATTTAATCCAAAACTAATGAAAGTAACAGAGTTTGAGGCTTTTAGTCACTGCTCAGCAATTGGATGAATGCAGTCAGTTCTTGTTTCTTTGGCTATGGGAACTCTTGGTAAAGCTGTCATTTTGTTTTCCGTCCCCAATTACCCTCAAGAAGGTGATGGTGAGGCACCATAAACCAGCTAATGTCCATTTGGTGCAGGTATACCCTCAGTGCTGTTAGAGGGGGTGTTCCAGGGTTTTGACCCAGTGGGAAAAGACATGGACAGGAAGTGGCAGCCGTTTAATGAACGAATAGGTGAATTCCACAAGTCATTTATTCATGTTTGCCACAAAACTGGTAAAGGAATTGTGGCTAAACCATGGCTTAGAAGGGAAATTCGAGAGAGAATCAGATTCAAGTAAGACACATACAAATTGGCAAGAGAAAGCAATAGGCCTGAGGATTGGGAGCAGTTTAAAATTCAGCAAAAGAGTATTAAGTAAATCCAACCCTGGTTCAATCTACCAAAACGCATCACCACACATTTATCTAAATTAAACTCCATCTGCCATTCGTCAGCCCAACTCATCAAGATCCCATTGCAACTGGAGATAACTTTCTTCACTGTCCACTATGCGATCAGCCTTAGTGTCATCTGCAAACTTACTAACCGTGCCTCCTATATTCTCATCCAAATCATTAATATAAATGACAAATAACAGTGGACCCAGCACTGATCCCTGAGGCACACTGCTGGTCACAGGCTTCTAGTTTGAAAAACAACCCTCTACGACCACCCTCTGATTTCTGTCAAGAAGCCAATTTATATCCATTTAGATACCTCACCCGGGATCCCGTGAGATTTAACCTAATGCAACAACCTACCATACAGTACCTTGTCAAAATCCATGTAGACAACATCAGCTGCACTGTCCTTATCTATCTTCTTGGTTACCCCTTCAAAAAACTCAATCAAATTTGTGAGACATGATTTTCCACTCACAAAGCAATGCTAACTGCCCCTAATCAGTCCTTGTGTCTCACAAATACCTGTAGATCCTGTCTCTCAAAATACCTTCCAACAATTTACCCATCACAGATGTGAGGCTCACTGGCCTGTAGTTCCCAGGCTTTTCCCTGCAGCCCTTTTTTAAACAAAGGCACAACATTTACCACTCTCCAATCTTCAGGCACCTCACCCATGACTATCGATGATTCAAATAGCTCATCTAGAAAGGTGCCAGAAATGCTGAGAGAAACATGTTTTTGTGAGGAATTGAAGGAAATCAGCATTAGTACAGAAATGGTTTTGGGGAAATTGGTGGGATTGAAGGTGGATAAATCCCCAGGTCCTAATAATCTTCATCCCAGAGTACTTAAAGAAGTGGCCCTGGAAATAGTAGATTCATTAGTGATTATTTTCCAAAATTCTTTGTACCCTGAAATAGTTCCTAAAGACAGGGTGGTGCTAATATAAGCCCACTATCCCAAAAAGGGAGGCACTCTTGTGGCACAAATGTTACTTCCCACTTGCAGCCCCAGCCTGAATGTCATTCGGGTCTTGTTGCACATGGACATAGATTGTATAGAATGTAATGAGGTGAGGCAATGAATAGAAAGAAGCTTTGATTAACAACTCATTGTTATGCTTTCAGAAAAACCCAACTCAAAAAATAATTGCTGTCCTTATTAAATGTTTATATATTAAAAGTGAAATGTCAGTTTACAAACATCTTGGGGGTTTTTCTGCCAATCTCAGTCAAACTTGGTGACATGATAACTTAGAGCAACAGGCATATTGCTGGAGAGCTAACATGGAGCTACACCACTGGGGCAACCTTAACCCTTTGCAGTGAACCTGAGGGCCCAACTTACACTGTGTCCCTCCCCTGACCTGCTTTAACCAACCGTACATACATATTCCAGAGACAGAATGTTCGTTTCGTTATTTGTTTTACAAGTTACATTCTGAGACGTTTGATTTTCCAGCCTCAAAACTGCTAGGCACTTCACAGGTGAGACAGAAGTTTAATTTTTGTGACCCAGCCACAACAATGCCTGCCGTTGTCAGAAGTAGTAAATCCCGATATCAGTAAAGGAAAGCAAGAGAATGCTGATAGAGCCAGGGTAGATAAGAGGCTAGAGCAATAAAGTAGGATGTTGACAGAATGCAGAGTGAACCACTATTGCAAGACTAGCTTTCATCTAGGATCTTTATCGTAACTATGAGTCAGACCCAGAATGATATGGGCAGTAAATCGGGAATATGTGAACATTGTGGTACAAAGGAATGCCACCTTCAATGTGTGGTATCATTGCTAAAGATCGACTGCCAGTCTCTGAGAGCCACCTGACCACAGAATGTTTCTCTCATCGTAAGAAAATCAAAACACCATGCCAAATATTGAAAAATATATCAGCTGAAAATGATTACCAAGAAATTTCTTTATCTTAGCTCAAGGAAGGACTGTGAGTAGTGTGGTCTAGCTTAAACAAGAACTGAAAATGCTGACAGTCAGACTGAAAAAGAAATGCTCAGAGTGCTAACAAACATTGAGTATAAAAGGTACAGATATAGGCTTTGATCTTGAAGCTTTGGAGAGTGAAAATGAACATGCAGAGAATGATTAGTAGGAATTGTATCATTAGGTTATACCAGTCAAAGGAAGGAGAACAACAACAAAAGTAAATTAATTGTGAAAATAGTGTCTCTTTAATTCATGGGATTTGGCCGTCGCTGCCTGCCCCAGTATCCGTTACCCATCCCAGATTCCCCTCCAACCCATTTCAGAGGCCAGTTAAGAGTCAACCACATTGCTGTGTCTCTGGAATCATTTCGGCCAGTCCAGGCAAGGATGGCAGATTTCCTTTCCTAAAGGACATTAGTCTTCAGATGGGTTTTTACAATAATTGATAATGGGCTCATGGTCATCAATGGACTTTTATTAAATTCAAATGAAGGAAATCTGCTGTTCTTACCTGGTCTGACCTACATGTGACTCCAGACCCATGGCAATGTGGTTGATTCTTAATCACAGAATCATAGAAACCCTACAGTGCAGAAAGTGGCCATTCGGCCCATCAAGTCTACACTGACCACAATCCCACCCAGGCCCTACCCCCATATCCCTTCATATTTACCCGCTAATCCCTCTAATCTATGCATCTTAGGACACTGAGGGGCATTTTTTACCATGGCCAATCAACCTAACCTGCACATCTTTGGACTGTGGGAGGAAACCCACGCAGTCACGAGGAGAACGTGCAAACTCCACACAAACAGTGATCCAGCTGGGAATCGAACCCAGCTCCCTGGAGCTGTGAAGCAGCAGTGCTAACCACCGTGCCGCCCAAATGCCCTCTGAAATGGCCAAGCAAGACAGTTCAAGAGCAATTAGAGATAGATAACAAATACTGACCTAGCTAGCCACACTGTCACTTTCTTTTATTATTCATTTGTGGGACATGGGTATCGCTGGTTGGCCAGCATTTACTGCCCATCCCTAGTTACCCCAAGGGCAGTTCAGAGACATCCCCATTAACAAATAAAAGAGCATTCCCCTGGGACTCTAGAGTACTAATCCAGCAACAATAAATACCACTGTCACTGCCTCCCCAAATAATATTTCTTATCAAATAAGGTTTGTGTGTAGTAATTCTGTGAAGTGTCTGTATTTCATATGAGATTAAAATAATTGCATGAAAGCTGGTAATTAAGTGAACTGTTGAGTGAATTATGTTAGAAAAAGAAAAGCTTCTAATAAATTACTTCATACAAACATTTTCATCAGAAAATCTGCCTTGTAGGGAGCAGGCAGAGGCTGGAAGGGCAGCACTAATGGAACCATCTGTTACTGGGGAGGATGATGCTGTATACTGCTTCCAACCTCGATCCATACACAGTTGGCACAATTCCGTATTTCCTGAGAGCAGGAGTTCCGTCTGTTGTAGCATCCACTTCTGCTCCTTCCAATGGTCGCACACTGACTTGGAAGTTGAAAATGTATTGATGCAGGTTGTAATGTTTCACACACTATCCCATTGCAATTTTAATATTTCTACGATAGCATGCTTGCTTGCATGATTTGTAGAAGTCTTATTTTAATTTTTTTGAGAGTCAATGGATTTTACAGTAAAGGCCATTCAATCCATCATAACAATACAGACTGTTTAAAAGAGCTTCTTCTCAATGAGTCCCCTTTCTTTCCCTAGTGTGCTGTAAAATATTCCTTTCACATATTTATCCAATTCTCTTTTGAAATCATGATTGTAAGAGTGACAGAAGCACGTTCAGTCAGTGCATTTCACATCACAACAACTTGCTGTGGAAAATGCTTTCCTGCTTTCAACAAAGTGAAAAAGACTCTCTGGATGGAAATTTTACCATTCTGCCCGCCACCAGAATCGGAACGGGCAAGGGATAGACAATGGAAAGGTCCACTGACCTGGGGCAGCATTTTAAAGTTTTGGGGTGAGCGAGGCTGTAAAATCCTGCCCTCCGTTTGTGAACACTGGAAACGGCACAGTGATTCGCACCGCTGCCTCACAGCACCAGGCACTCAGCTTCTTTACCACCTTCCCACCAGGAACTCTTGTGTTGCTAAACAATTCTGGGCTGGAGTTGAACAATGGGTTGAGTAGGAACTTTCCAAATTGTTTTGCTAAGACCATGAATCTCTGGAACTCTGCCACATTCCAAAGAGTTGGAAACTCCTCGACTCTCATCTTCCATGGATCAATTCTAACACTGGCTACGTCCGCAGAAGCCCAAGGAACAGCACAGTCAACTGTATGATTTAGCATTTGCTGTTGAGTGGAAGTCCAGTTTCCTGCAGGTGTTGCAGTACATCTCACATTCAGTCATGTTCCACGGAGCAGGACATCATCCAGGTGAAATCCAACTCCACTCAGACTTTCTAAAATACTTTGCATTGTCCTTTGGAAGCACGGTGGTTAGCACTGCTGCTTCACAGCTCCAGGGTCCTGGGTTTGATTCCCAGCTTGGATCACTGTCTGTGTGGAGTTTGCACATTCTCCTGGTGTCTGCGTGGGTTTCCTCCCACAGTCCAAAGATGTGCAGGTTAGGTTGATTGGCTATGCTAAAAATTGTCCCTTAGAGTCGTGAGATGTGTAGGTTAGAGGGACTAGTGGGTGGATGAGGGGGGGTAGGGCCTGGGTGGGCTTGTGGTCGATGCAGACTCGATGGGCTGAATGGCCTCCTTCTGCGCTGTAGGAATTCTATAATTTCTATATTTCTGGCACCTGACGTGATGCCTCAGGGAAAACTGTTTTGTTGCAACAGAGTAATGGAGTATGGATGAGGGAAGTGTAGTTGATATAGTTTATAAGGCTTTGCCAAAAATCCATCGAGAAGGTCCCATGTGAGAGATCGACTGGAAAGGTTGAAGCACATCGAATTCAGGTAAACCTGGCGAGAAACCAGTTTAGTAATACAGGGCATAAGGGTAATGATAGAAGACTGTTTGAGTGACTGAATGCCAGTGTCTGGTGGTATTAACCACAAGGATCAAAGCTCGGACTTTTTTGTTTGTTGTATATAAAAATTATGTAGATGATAGTGTGGGGGAATGATAAGCAAGTTTGCAGATGACACCAAGATTGGTAGGGTGGTTAACAGTGAAGGTGGTCAGAGTTCACAGGAAGATATTGATGGGTTGGTCAGATGGGCAGAGCAGTGGCAGATGGTATTTACCCCTGAGATGTAAGAGGTGATGCACTTTGGAAGAAGTAACAAGACAATAGAGTATTTAAATGAATGTTAGGACAATAGGAAGCTTATAGGAACAGATGGATCTTGGGGCAGTTATTCACAGAATTCTGAAAGCAGCAGAGCAAGTGAATAGGGTAGGTTAGAAGGCACATGGGACACTAGCTTTTATCATTCATGGCATAGAGTATAAGAACAAGGAGGTAATGTTGGAGCTGTACAGAACATAGGTGAGGCCACAGCTAGAGTATTATGATAGCACCACAGCAGAGATTCACCCGGATGGAGAGTTTGAGCTATAAGGAGAGACTGGATAGGCTTGAGCAGGGGGTATGATTGAGGTTTATAAGATTGAGGGGCATGGATAGATGGAGTAGGGAGCAGCTGTTCCCCTTTTAAGAGGTGATTCACAAGGAGGCAGAGATTTTAAAATAAGGGGCAGGAGATTGAGGGGATTTGAGAAAAACAAATTTCACTTTGAGGCTGCAGCGAATCTGGAGTGTGCTGAGGTAGTGGAAGCCAGAAAACTTACAGCCTTTAAATAGTATTTGGATGAGCACTTGAAACATTCAAGGGTATGGGACAAGTGCTGGAAAACATGATGAGCACATCTTTAATGATAGTTATTGTCAGTGCAGACTTGATGGGCTGAAGGGCCTTTTCTGCACTTTATGACTCTGTGACTATGACCACAGGCTGCTCTCCCCTTTTGAGACAGAGCTACCTGGTGGTGGTTTAACCTGAGGGTCAACACACCTCAGGCAAGGGCAAGGTTGAGAAGGCAGGGCCCTCATGAATAACCTCAACTAGAGTGGGACTTGAACTCACACTGTTGGCATCGCTCCACATCACACACCAGCCATCCAGCTAACTGACTCTCTCCACACCTCCCCCCCACATACCAATAGCTTCTGCTTCAATCTCTCCAAGAAAAGGCATGACCACATCACTGCTATCTGCTATTGCATCAATTGCTATTGAATCTGTTTCACTGATGCTGTTCAGGTTTCTTGCTGTGATAAGACAGCTTGGGAGTGACTCATTTCTGTAAAACTGGCATTTGGCCTCTCGAGTGGACAAATTTTGTGCCTCTGTTTTCTTCCAACACGCGGATTACAGTTAACTAGGTCACTGATGGATGCTCTTCCTGCCAACCCTGCTTTTGTACAGCCACCCCTTTGCTTTTAACTTTAACATACTTCACAAAGTCAGTTCTTTTGGGATAGCTCTCCCCAGATTCACTGATCGATTTTCATCTTGACCTCAGCTAGTCTGCTCAGTGGAATTGCCTTTGTTAAAATTAAATCACCACAAATGGTTGGATGAAGCTTCATACCAGCCTGCCAACAAGTCTGTTCCTGGTCAGTTCATCTTTGGAGGTGATATTTTTATGGTTCTGTCCGAGTCTGTACATCAATAAATATTTCAAACCTTTCTCCGTGGCGTTGGGTGCAGAGTGTTAAATTTAGCCTGTACAACAGTGGTATTCTTTTATGGATTGAAGTGTTTTTATGATTTAATCATACATAGACCTTTGTCAATCCCTTGCCAGACTAGGATGCCATCTGCACAGCCGTGCAGCACGTATTACAGCAAACGGATCTGCTCACTGAGACCCGATGCAGTGCAATGCCTGGCAAAACTTTGGCATAAATTCAATCATACTTGTGCCTGGTTCAGACCTGCGACCTACTCTCAGATCTCCAGTAACAGCAGAAACTTTTCTATGTTTCTTCTTTCATTCACTGTCATATTTAACATTTTTGATCTTGTTTTACTGACACAGGATATTTACAGAGTCTATTAAGCTAAGGAAAACATCAGCTTTATCAGGAAATAACTTACTGAGGCTTCATCTTGCAGCAAAGATCATGTAGCAGTGCATCCCTCCTTTTGATGCACACTGTGTCTCACTTGCCTTTCACAGTGACAACTGACCCTTTGTACTACATCACTAAGGATTTTACAAAATTGTAGAATTGCAATGATGCAGGAGGCCAATCGGCCCACCGTGTCAGCACCAGCTCCCCAAATGAGCATCATGATTTAGTGCCATTCCCCAGTACCCCTGCACATTATTCCTGTTCAAATAATCTAATGCCCTCTCACATCACATTTGCTTCTTTTACAAATTACTTTAAATCTGCACCCTCTCATTCTTGATCTTTTCACAAGCAGAAACAGTTTCTCTTTACCTACTCTGTCCAGCCTCTCATGATTTTAAACATTTCCATCAGATCTCCTCTCAGCCTTCACCTCTCCAAGGAGAGCAGTCCCACTGTCTCCAATCTATCCTCAGAAGTGAAGTTTCTCATTACAGAACCATTTTCTTGAAAACCTTTACATCATTCTCCAATGTACTCACATTCTTCCTACAACGTGGCACCCAGAACTATACACAATATTCCCAGTGAGATCTAACTAGTGTCTAAGTCCAGCATAACCTCCTGTGCCCCTATTACTAAAGCCCAGAATACTATCTGCTTTATTAACTGTTCTCTCCACCTGTCTTGCCACCTTCGATGATTTACGCACAGATACAGGCAAGCCCCTCTGTTCCTGTCCCCCTTGTAAGAATTTTACCCTTTATTTCGTATTCTCTCTCCATGTTCTTAACAAAATGCATCACCTCACACTTCCCCACATTGAACTTTATCGACTACCTATCTGCCCCCTCCACCAACTTGGATAACCGGCCCCTTCACCATTTACAATACTTCCTCGTTTTGCATCATCCACAAACTTTGAAATTGGTCACTGCACATTAAGATCTGGATCATTAATTTATATCAGCACAGGAACAGCCTCTTCAGCCAATCAAGTGTTCACATGTCTACCAAGATACGCCTTGAATGTTGCTAATGTGCCTGCTTCCACCACCTCCACTGACAGCACGTTCCAGTCATTCTCTGTATGAAAAACTTCCCCCACACGCATCTCTCTCAGACTTTCTCCCTCTTACCTTGAACCCACGCCCAGTTGTAGTTGGCCTTTCCACTCTGGGGAAAAAGTCTGACTAGCCACTCTCTATGCCTCAATTTTGTAGACCTCTATCAGATCTTGTCTCAGTCTCTGTCTTTCCAGTGAAAACAATCCAAGTTTATCCAACTCCTTCTCACAGCCAACACCCTCTGGGCTAGGCAACATCCTAGTAAACCTTCTTTGCAACCCCCCAACTCCCCCAAAGTTTCTATTTCCTCCTGGTGGTGTAATGACCAGAACTGCATGCAAAATTCCAAATGTGGCCTAAAGTTCTATACGGTTGTAACATAACTTACCAACTTTTATACTCAATGCACCAGCTCATGAAGGCAAGCGCATACGGTATGCTTTCTTGACCACTTTATCCACCTGTGTGACCATTTTGAGATCTGTGGACCTGTGCGCCCAGAACCTTCTGTATGTCAATGCTCCTACAGGTTCCACCATTTACTGTTTAATTCACACCTGACTCTGATCTTCCAAGAGTCACCTTCTCGCAGTTGGAAGATCATATTCGCAAGTGTCCTATAGGCAGGTATTGGACTAGCATTTAAATATAGTGCCTGAACCATCAAACCCAGCAGCTGATTCAAACTGACACTGGCCTGTGAATAAGTAATGAGCTTCCAAGCATGGAATCAGAGACGTTCTCATCATTCCAGCGAGTGGGAAAGGTAACGTTAGAACTTTCAGGATGAGGGTGGAAAGATTTAGAATCATAGAACCCTACAGCACAGAAAGAGGCCATTTGGCCCATTGAGTCTGCACCGACCACAATCCCACCCAGCCCCTACCCCCATATTCCCTACATATTTTACCCACTAATCTAAGCATTGCAGGGCATTAAGGGGCAATTTTAGCATGGCCAATCAACTAACCCGCACATCTTAGGCCTGTGGGAGGAAACCGGAGCACCCAGAGGAAACCCACGCAGACATGGGGAGAATGTGCAAACTCCACACAATGACCCAAGCCGGTAATCGAACCCAGGTCCCTGGAGCTGTGAGGCAGTAGCGCTAACCACTGTGCTATCATGTCGTCCCAAAAGGGACCCGAGGGGCAACTTCTTCATACGGAGAGTGGTGCATGTATGGAATAAGCTGCCAGAGAAAGTGGTTGAGGCAGGGTTCAATAGTGACATTTAAAAAGCATTTGGATAAATACATGGATGGGAAAGGATTAGAGGGATTTAGGCCAAACACGGGCAATTTAGGACTAACTGGGAGGTCAGCATGGACCGGTTGGGCCGAAGGGCCTGTTTCCAGGCTGTATTGCTCTATAACGGCCCATCGCTGCACTTAGTCCCATCAATGAAAATCCTGCCCTTTGAGCACCAGAAAGAATGTGTTTATCCTCGATAAACAATGTACTCTATAGTGATAAAGTATCCTTCTACTAAACAAGTCTGATTAGACACACATTGGTGCCTCTTGTTGGTTTATAATAATGGAAAGTGTCAACTGCAAACATGTAATCATACACGTAACAAACATATAAACAAACACATACATAATTCTCAGTGAGGAAAATATCCTATTTTCTCTCTCTCTGGCCATGTGAGACTGATTATTATTGAAATAGTCATAAAATCAGTATTAAGGATATATTAAAAATGGAGCTGTTGTTGTTTGTTTGATGCTGGTTATGAAGATTTTATTTTAAGAGCACATTCTGCAATAAGCAAATGGAACAGCGCTGTGGAGCAGCATGCAGGGGATTTGCTACAGGAACCCAGCACTGCATTCGAGCGTTGGATGCTTGTCACTGTTACAAGGTCATTTTACATTCAGGGAATGATACATAAGCAGAATAAATTGGCCTCTAACTGGAGGAGAGAAATGTTTTTTTAAAGAATCAATACAAGCAAATCCTGTTTTTTTTTACAGCTAGCAACAAGAACAATGCAGAGAGTTTACACTGCAGTATAGACAGTAAAAGCAAGAGTGTCTGTATAGAACTAACAGAATACTTTTTTTTGCAACGTTATAGCATGGGGAGTATTTGGGGCAAGGGAGAGTAGGCAGTATTTATAACACGTGTCTGTAGTAATATTCCAGTTAGGCCCCTATGCTCAGTTTTCAAAGATGCCTGGAGTGTGTCAAAATTCAACACGTTGCAACCTAGAGAAAAATCATCTGGTAATATTCTAGCTTTCTCTTTGCTCCCAGGTTTGTGGGTACACTTCCTTCTTTAGGCAGAACTGCCTCAGGAGAGAGAATTGTCCTTCATTTGTCTGCTGCAGTGCAGGGAGTTGGCACATTGTTATCTTACTGCACCACGCTTCCAGAAGGTTTTGGTGCAGAAAGATAAGTGTCCGAGAAAGGGACGACAATCAGAATCTGTAAGCAGCAAACACTTGGACACCTCCGCAGCTGCATTCTCCTTTCTCCATTCTCAGGGTATGGCGACACTCAGGGCAAGGCGGCCAATTTTTGTCTAGTGGCTTGTTAGGGTTACAGTCACCCAGAAGAATGAGATTGGAATCACAGAGAAGCCAGGAAGTCAGATCCCTGAAGGACATTAATGATCCAGCTGACTTTTTAAAAAAAAATCCAGTAACTTATTATTTCCAGATTTTTTGAAACTTAATTCCCAAACTGAATGTATTCATGCATTAGCCTCGGATTACTAATTAACTAGTATAACCTCTACACAAACATGAATAGAAAATGATGGAAAATCTCAGCATCTGTGGAGAGGGAACAGAGACAAAGTTTGGAGCCAGAATGAGTTGATGAAGACTACAGGAACACACTCTCCGAGTATTACAGCATCCTAAAAGAAACATATATACTGCTGAAATAGTGAAGGAATCCAGAATGTTATGAGCATGTGATATAGGCCGAAACTCTGGAATGAGAGTGACAATGAAACAGTCAACATTCTCTCTCATCAGCAAAACCAACAGCAGACACCAGTGCAGAAAAACACAGAACTTCAGAGATTCTGGGAGGAGTTACACATTTCCCACTCAACACTGGTTAAGCTATATTTACGCTTTTCCCGTTTAAATACCAGTACAAACCCTTATGATCTGTCGCAAAAACCCAGCCTGCAGGTGCAGCAGGTGGTCAGGAGGGCGAATGGGATGCTGGCCTTCATAGCGAGGGGGATTGAATATAAAAATAGGGAGGTCTTGCTGCGGCTGTATAGGGCATTGGTGAGGCCGCAGCTGGAGTACTGTGTGCAGTTTTGGTCGCCGTACTTGCGCAAAGATATTTTGGCCTTGGAGGGAGTGCAGAGGAGGTTCACTAGGCTGATACTGGAGATGAGGGGGTTGAACTATGAAGAGAGGCTGAATAGACTGGGTTTGTACTCGTTGGAGTTTAGAAGGATGAGGGGGGATCTTATAGAGACGTATAAGTTAACGAAGGGGATGGATAGGGTAGAGGTAGAGAGATTCTTCCCGCTCAGAAAGGATAGCAGGACTAGAGGGCACAGCCTCAAGATAAGGGCGGGGGGTGGGGGAGCAGTTTAGAACGGAGTTGAGGAGGAACTTCTTCACTCAAAGGGTGGTGAATCTCTGGAATTCTCTGCCCGTTGAAGTGGTGGAGGCTACCTCGCTAAATATATTTAAGACACGGGTAGATAGGTTTTTGACAGACAGGGGAATTAAGGGTTATGGGGAGAAAGCGGGAAAGTGGAACTGATCCACTTCAGATCAGCCATGATCTTATTGAATGGCGGGGCAGGCTCGAAGGGCTAGATGGCCGACTCCTGCTCCTATTTCTTATGTTCTTGTTCTTATGTTCTTTTAACAGCTTTCGCTTACTCTACCTTCTCCCTCTTTATATTTAAGATCTGACCAATCATTTGACCATCACCACCAATCTTTGCAAGTTTGTGGTGTTCCTTTCAATTTAATACTAACCTTAACAGCACAGGAGGAGAAGGTAGTGAAGGAAGCATAAAGCATTCCTGCCTTCATCACATGGGGCATCAAATTTAAAAGTTGGCAAATGGTGTGACAGTTGTATAAAATGTTGGTTAGGCCTCAAATGGAATACTGTGTCCAAAGAAATTGCCCCTTAATGTCCAGGGATGCGTAGGTTAGAGGGATTAGTGGGTAAAATATGTAGGGATATGGGGGTATGGCCTGGGTGGGATTGTGGTCAGTGCAGACTCGATGGGCTGAAGGGCCTCTTTCTGCACTGTAGGGTTCTATGATTCTATGATTTAATTTAGTCTCCACACTACCAGAAGGACATGGAAGCTTTGCAGAGAGTACAGAAAAGATTTACCAGGATGTTGCCTGGTATGGAGGGTATGAGCTTTGAGGAGAGATTGAATAAACTGGGGTTGTTCTCCCTGGAAAGACGGAGGCTGAGGGGCGACCCAATAGAAGTTTCTAAAATTATGATGGGTATGGATACGGTGAACAGTTGGAAGCTTTTTCCCAGGGCAGAAATGACGATTACAAGGAGCACAAGTTCAAGATAAGGAAGGGAAATGTTGAGTGGAGATGTGCAGGGAAAGTGTTTTTTTTAAATACAGAGTGGTGAGGCCTGGAGTGCAGTGTCAAGTGAGGCATATACATTAGTGACATTAAGAACTTATCTGGATAGGCACATGAGCAGACGGGGAATGTAGGGATATAAGCTGATGGTGAACGTGGTCAGCACAGACTTGGAGGGCCGAAGGGCCTGTTCCTGTGCTATACTGTTCTTTGTTCTTTAACTTCCTTATTCAGCAATAGAAGATGCATCCTTCTCAAAGCATTTTTCCCCCTCAGATAAATTTTTGTTCAGTTTTATTAAAATCGACTACTGCATCTCTACCATCCGACCTTTTAACGGAGCTTCCCAGCTCACTTTGCTTTTGTATCCTTACAGTTACCTTTACCCATGTTTAAAACACTAGTCTTAGAGCCACACTTCTCCCCTTCAAACGCAACATGAAATTCTATCATGTTTTATCACCACCATCCAGAGGCTCCATTACTGTGAGTCATTGATTAATCCCATCTCATTGCTCATTACCAGAGCCAAAATAGATTGTTCCCTAGTTGGCTGTAGAACACACTGCTCCACAGTATACATATACACAGTGTATATATCATGCATATACACTATGAACACATTTTCCATGTGACTCTTGCCAATCTGATTCATTCAATCTGTTGATGTAAGCTACCCGTGATTATTGCAGTATGTTTCTTAGCATCAGATTAGCTCAGTTAGTTAAACAACCGGTTTGCAATGTAGAGTGATGCCAACAGTGTGGGTTCAATTCCCGTATCAGCTGAGTTTATTTATCAGTGTAACAAGTAGGCTTACATCAACACTGCAATGAAGTTACTATGAAAATCCCCTGGTCGCCACACTCTGGTGCCTGTTCGGCTACACTGAGGGAGAAATTAGCATGGCCAATATATCTAACCAGCAGGTCTTTCAGATTGTGGGAGGAAACCAGAGCGCCCAAAGTAAATCCACACAGACATGGGGAGAACATGCAGACTCCACACAGACAGTGACCCGAGCCAGGAATCGAACCCAGGTTCCTGGCACTGTGAGGCAGTAGCACTAAACACTGTGCCACCCATTCTGTGGTGATCCTCAGGTTAAATCAAGTCAGTTATCCCCTCAAAGAGGTGGGCAGCTGAATCCACGGTGACTTTATCCCACCTTTCTTAAACGTTCCATTTATTTCTTCCTGTACATTTATATTACCATAATATTACTATTAAGGGACTATAAACTATGACCTTTTACCTTTCCTACTTACCTCTACCCAAACTGATTTTGCATCTTGCTCTTTCAAGGGAAGGTCATTTCATGATATTCTTAATTAATAGAGTTACCCCACCACCTTTCTCTGCCTTTCCATATTTTCAACATGTTAAATATCCTTCAATATTCAGGTCCTAGCCTCAGTCACCATGCAACCATGTTTCTATAATGGCTGCCAAGTCATTCATATTTATTTCTATCTGTGCTAACAATTCATCCATTTTGTTATGAACTCTGTCTGTCTTCAGATACAGAGCCTTTAACTCTTCTTTTTACCATGTTTGCAATCTCTTAGTTTGTACTCTGTCCCTTCCTGTCACACACTGGTTATCATTACTGAAAACATAACCTGTTTCCCATTTATTTAAATCTTCTCTCACACAATTCCTTGTCCGGACTATTTAGTTTAAAGCCCTCTCTACCAACCCATTCTATGACTCATTTGCATTGCACAGCATGGTGGCACAGTGGCAAGAACTGCTGCCTCACCTTTCCAAGGACCTGGGTTCAATTCCAGCTTCAGGCGTTGAGTTTGCACTGGGTGCTCCTGTTTCCTCCCACTGTCCAAAGAGGTGTAGATTAGGTGGACTGGCCACACTGAACTGCCCCTTAGTGTCAGGAGGATTAGCCAGGTAAATAAGTGGTGTTATGAGGATAGGGCCTGAATGGGATTGTCGTCAGTACAGACTGGATGAGAGGAATCACCACCTCCTGCACTGCAGGGATTCAGTAATTCACACACTTGGCAGCAGAGTTCAGGTGAAGACCATTGTAACAGTAAAGTATTTCACTTTCCCCAGTAATGGTGTCAGTGCCCCATGAATGGAAACAGGCTGGCCAAAATTGACTGTCCATCCCCAATTGCCCTTGAGAAGGGGGTGGTGAGCTGTATTTTAGAATTGGTTTAGGTACATCCATAGTGCTGTCAGAAAGGGAGTTCCAGGATTTTGACCCAGTAAGAGTGGAAGAACGGTGATATAAGTCAGCATGATTAGTGGCTTGGAGAAGAACTTCCAGGTGGTGATATTCACATTTTTCTGTTGCCCTTGTCTTTCTCGCACTTGTGTGTCTGGTAGGTGCTGTCTAAGGAGCTTTGGTGAGTTCCTGCAGTGCACCTTGTGGATGGTACTGTGCACCAGTGGTGGAAGTGAATGTTTGTGGATGAGGTGCCAGTCAAGGAGACAGCTTTGTTCCAGATGGTGTTAAACTTGAGTGTTGTTGGAGCTGCACTCATCCAGGCAAGTGAAGAATATTCTATCATATTCCAGCCTTGTACCCTGTAGATGCTGGACAGGATTTGGAGGGTCAGGTGGTGAATTAATCTCCACAGCATTTCTAACCTCTGACCTGCTCTTGTAGCTACGTATTTAAATGCGTAGACTGCTTCAGTTTCTGGTCAATGGTAACAGCCAGAACGTTGACAGTGGGTGATTCAAAGGTAATGTCATTGAATCTCGAGGGGTGGCCGTTAAATCCTCTGGTTGGAGATGGTCATTGCTCGGCACTTGTGTGGAGTGAATGTTACTTGCCACATGTCAGCCCAAACCTGAACGTCATCCAAGTCTTGCTGCATTTGATATGGACTGCTTCAGTACCAGAGGAGTTGCAAATGGTGCTGAACAGTCAACAGCGAACATCCCCACTTACAACCCGGTGATGGAAGGAAGGTCATTGATGAAGTAGCTGAAAATGGCTGAGCCAAGGACACTACCCTGAGGGAGTCCTGCAGAGATGTCCTGGAACTGAAATGATTGACCTCCAACCACCAAAACCATCATCCTATGTGCCAGCCATGACTCCAACCAGCAGAAAGATTTCCCCTTTTTCTCGTTAACTCCATTTTCACCAGGGCTCCTTGACGTTACACTTGGTCAAATGCTGTCTTGATGCTCAGGGCTGTCATTCTCACTTCATCTCTGGAGTTCAGTATTTTATTCATGTTTGAACCAAGGCTGTAATGAGGTCAGGAGCTGAGTGACTCTAACAGAATTCAAACTGGGCTTCACCAAGCAGGTTTTTGCAAAACAAGTGCTGTTTGATAGAAGAGTTCATCAACAGTGCTATCAGTAATTAGGTTGGATTTGTCCTGCTTTTTGTGGATAGGACATACTTGTTCAATTCTCCACATTGCTAGCTCGATGACAGGGTTGTAACTGTACTGGAAGAGCTTGGTTAGGTGTGTGGCAAGTTCTAGAGCACAAGTCTTCAGTACTATTGTCAGAGTGTAATCAGAGCCTATTGTCTTTGCAGGATCCGGTGCCTTAAACCGTTCCTCGATACCATGTGGAGTAAATCAAACTGGCTGAAGACTGACGTCTGTGATACTGGTGACGTCTGGAGAAGGCTGAGATGGATCATCCACCAGGCTGAAGATCGTTTCGAATGATCCAGCCCCTTATCTTTCACACTGATGTGCTGGGCTCCTCCATCATTGAGGATGGGGGTATTTGTGGAGCCTCCTCCAGTGAGTTGTTTAAATTGTCCATCACAACTGGATTTGGAAGGACTGCAGACCTTAGATCTGATCCATTAGTTATAGAATTGCTTAGCTCTATCTTTCACTTGCTTTTTAGTGCAGTAGTAGTCCTGGTTGTAGCTTTACTAGGTTATCACCTGATTTTTTAGGTATCCCCGGTGCTGCTCTGGCGTTTCCCCCCTGCACTCACCATTGAGCCAGGGTTGATCCCGTGGCTTGTTGGTAATGGTTGAGTGGGGGATATGCTGGGCCATGAGGTTGTAGATTGCGCTGGAATACAATTCTGCTGCTGCTGACCCACAGCGCCTCATGGATGCCCAGTATTGAGCAGCTAGATCTGGTGGAAAGAGCCTTTTTTTTTTAGACCTTTCCATATTATTGGTATCCACTTGGACCACGATCATTGGATCCCCCCCTTCCCATCCCGAGCAGCTGTCCTGAACCCTGACACCAGGAACAAATATAACACAGGCATCTCCAAGGAGTAACATGTTGGTCACCATCACATTGTGCTCAGGAGCTGAACTCCGAACCTCAATCCCATCATTGTGAGGACAGAGATGGACAGACTTGTTTCCAGTTACCCTAACAGCCCTGATCCCACAGCAGCGTGAGTGAAGGTGGGGGGTAAAAATTTAGCTGCTAACTTGTTTCACCCTGGGGCACCAACCAGAGTAAAAATCTTAAACCCAAATTTAAAAACTGCTGTCTCAGATTACAAATAATTCTCCTCAGGAGCGGTACATCTTGTCCGAATCCCCGGTGAGTTACTGTGAATTGAATAATAAGACTATCTTTATCCCTTCAGCCTCTATTTCACTTTGCATTGCTGATCGCACACTGCTGCGAATGAGAGATTATGCGCATACAGTTACGCCATGCCAGCAGTTTAACAAGGGAAGCAGCTTTGTGAAGGACTATTCAAAGAATATCACTTTGTTTGGAGTGGGAAGGGAGCCAGGAGAAACCAGCATCAGTTTTGTGCCATCACCTGCTAACAATAGGAAAATTCATTTGACCAGAGATGCATCAATGAAGCTGAACTCAGGAACAGTTTACTAATGATGTGTTAGTTGTAATAAGGTTAAGGATACACAGGTGAAAGGCATCGAGTACTTTAAGTACACAAAGTCAGACTTGTTGTAGTGCAGTGGTTATTACACTTGCCTCGTGTGAAAGATCTGTGGTTCAAAACAGGACCCAATCATCATAGAGAGACACTGGAGATCTCGTAGTGTAATTACAGTGCCCTGAACTCTGAACCAGGTTCAAATCCGACTCCAGGACTTGATGGCCAAGGAAGGTGAGCAACTGGTTGAGTATTAACTTGTAAATCCTTCCAGTACACAGGTGGGAGAGAGTGGGGGAGATTCCTGGTCAGCCATGTGATGGAAAGAAATCGGAGTGTCCACCATCGCTATCCATAGCTCCAGACTGCAACATGCTTGTAAAGTGTAGCTGCCCCAGCAACCCAGAATGCTTTCGGGGCCTGTTTGGCTCAGGTTTTGGCCTGTGTTGATGGTATGCAGCAGTAAACTCTCTGCTGTCAGGTACATATTATGACGTGCAGCTCCTGTTTGTTGATTCAGGAGGTCTCTGTCCCTCCTGCTGGGAATTGCCACCTTTACCAGGAACATGGCTGCCTCGTGCCAGAGCTCCATCCCATCAGGAATGGTGATTAACATGCGAGAGCCACTCCTCAGGAATCCTCTCCTCAACCAATAGGGGTTCACATGGTTGGTGAAGTACTCTCGAGTTGCCGGGGTGCCAGAGTCAGGCTCACGTCTAACAGCAGAGGGGCAGGCTGGATATTCCCACAAGGAATTGACTCTTACTGCACTGTAGGTTCCTCAATGATTGTAGGGAGCCAGGAGTCACAAGGTGCCCAAAATAAAACATATTTCTTATTATTACCAGGCCTAGAACTTCAATATGTTGTGTAGAATTGCAATCACCACAAACAGCACAGGAACAGAATGTCAAAACAAGACTTTCATTGCTGCATATAATCACCTGGCCAAGTGGGCTTTAACATGTGAAATACTCTTCTGTATTTGTACATAGGCTCAATATGTGACACAATCATATTCTTGTCAATCAACAAAAGATTAGCGATTAAAAATCATTGCAAGGTCATTGCAAGATGCGATTCCTATGTTTCAGCAAAATCTCTCACATGGATAACAATGTGTAGTCTCACTCCGAGGCAAGCTGTCAGAAATCATTACCGTGAACCAGAATTCCATCTTTTCTCTCCCCTCACCCAGCAGAGGCAGAGGCAGAGATCTTCTCATTAAGCAGGTGACTACAATGGAGCTCCCTCCTGGATTGTTATTATTCTAAAAACTAAATCCTTGGGTTTTTAACGAACATTACCACTCTGAGTTGGGTCAGGTCAGGCCTGCAGTTTTATGATCAGGAGAACTGAAAGTTACTGTATCAAACAATAAGGGTGTTACAATGATCTTCTCCAATTACTGTCACATCAGAAGACAATAAGGAGTCTCACAACATCAGCTTAAAGTTTAACAGGTTTATTTAGTAGCAAAAGCCATTAGCTTTCAGAGAGCTGCTCTGTCCTCAGGTAAGTGGGATTTCTGTGAGCAGAACCTCTGCTACCAAATAAACCTGTTGGACTTTAACCTGGTGTTAAGAGACTTCTTACTGTGTTTACCCCAATCCAACGCCAGCATCTCCGTATCGCATCAGAAGACACACAGAACTCAATTAATCAGTCATCATAACTATGCCAATCACATATGCCACAAGACCTGGTTATTTGCATTTTGCTCTGCAGAGTGACACATAAGTTGGTGAGGTGTCACACTCCCATCCATATACAAAGGCTGTTTGTGAGCTACACTGGTGACATTTAATATCTGTACAGGCGATACATTCATCATTTCAGCTATTTATCCACACCATGGCTATATTATATCTATCCCAAACACAGGTCCCCTGTTGCCAAATTCAAGAGTGGGGAACAATGACTCACTCACTCAGCATCAGGCTTGAGAATTTGCCTAGAGCACACACCAGCTACTGGAATAGTTTCAAATAAACAAAGTGCGAAGTGAAGATTTTTTATTTGATTTTCTAGAGAATAAGATTAAAGCAGAAGAGAGTTTGAAATTTTCAGAATTCAGAAGGAAGTCAATGTTAAAGTGAAATTATATTTCCTGAGCTCTGGCACTCCCAATGTTTCCAAACTGAATACAAAGCTGACAAAATATAATTACGCTGCCATTAATCAGTAAGAAGTCTCACAACACCAGGTTAAAGTCCAACAGGTTTATTTGGTAGTAAATGCCACTAGCTTTCGGAGCGCTGCTCCTTCGTCAGGTGAGTGGAGTGTTCTGATCACAAACAGGGACTATAAAGGCACACACAGTTTACACAATACTGATTAGAATGTGAGTCTTTACAGCTAATCAACGCCACCCAGTCCAATGCCAGCACCTCTACATTATGATTAACCAGAGCGCCGCGGGGCCCGCGCTGAGGGAGTGCCGCAGCGCCAGGGGGCCTGCACTGAGGGAGCACCGCGGGAGCGCCACAGCAGCAAGATGCTTTCTTCCAGTTGGATGTGATACTGTTTGGAAAACGAACAGAAGCCTTGGCTGATATTTATCCCTCAACCAAATTCAATAAAACTACTTGTCTGATCATTATCATTAGTGGGAACTTGTTGCGCAAATTTCCTGCTGCAGATTAGCTTTAGTACAATAAAGTGATGGCTTCAGGTTTATAAAATGCTTCGAGATGCTCAGTGATTGTGAAAGATGCTTTAGGACCGGATTCTCCAGCCTTGCCTGCACTGGGATTCTCCAGTCCCGCTGCAGAGAATGGAGTTTTGTCTGAGTGCCAAATTCTCCATTCTCACTGGCAGCATCATGGGGTGAACAGCCAGAGAGTTTCAGCTTTAATCCTTGTTTTCCAGAATTCAGTCTGGGAAAGAGCAGTGACATTGTCCAGAGCTCTACATCACTCACTCAGAGAGGAGTTTTTACATTGTACTCGTTATCCAGTTAATCCCATCGTCAACTCACTTTCCATTAGATAATAAACTGAGGGAACAGGGGATGAAGGCAGGGAATTTAATCCAGATGCTGTGGTTTTTGTTCTAGCGAATTTGAAAGAATCTGGGTACAATGATCTGAAGTGCCATACAGATCCAAAGTGTTAAGTGTTTCTCTCTCCACTGACCTGCTGAGTTTTTCCAACATTTCCTGCCATTATCCAAACCCCTTGGCAGCAGGGGCAGATTTTTACAGCCTCGCTCATCTTGAATCTGTAAAATCTCGCTGAGGTCAATGGACCTTTCCACTGTCTGCCCTTCGCCCATTCAGATTCCCTTGGCCAGCGGAACGGTAAAATTCCAGCCCAGAACTTTCAGTTTATTGACTGAGAATTCCAGCCACACACAAACCTCATCTTCTGGACACACAACACCCTCCCCAGCCTCCAGCAGATGGCATTCTCTTTGAAGGCTGGATATGGGGCTGTTGTAGTAAAAGGTTAAAACCTCAGTTTGCAATGTCCAGCTCTCAAACACACGAAGGATGCCTGATTGAACCCTGTGTGCAAGGCCAGCTCACCCCAAGGCAGCCATTCAGCTCCAGGTGTTGGTCTCACAGCTGATGTCTCAAGACGCTGACCTGAATTTCTGGGCTATCCATTGCTTGGCTGTGGGTAAAACACTGTCAGGTTTCAGTGCAATATACTGACGCTTTATCTAAATGAATCCTTCAGTTCTGTGTAACATCGACACACTGAAAATCCATCAAAAAGGTGAAGGTTCTGCTGACTTCAAATGCCCCTGCAGTCAACATAGCAAAACAGCAGTGATCCTCCTCCAGCTACTTCCTTCTTTAACACCCACTCTGTTCTGTGTTTTATTAGTCACTACAGGAGTATAACCAGAAAATGAGTGTTTGTTGTATGACAGCTTAATATAAAGAGAATTCATCTCCACTTAACAATTAACATCACCATAGCAAAGAAACCCTGACTCCAACATCAAATAAACTATTTACAGTAACATATCGAGAAAAGCATGGATGTTAGGGAACTTGGGGAAATAAATAGTGATATCTTGAGGGGTGCACATATTACAGAGAAGGAGGTGCTGGAAGTCTTAAACTGCATCAAGGTAGATAAATCCCAGGACCTGATGAAGTGTATCCCAGGACATTGTGGGAGGCTAGGGAGGAAATTGTGGGTTTCCCAGCCGAGATATTTGAATCATCGATAGTACGGGTGAGATGCCTGAAGATTGGAGGGTGGCAAATATGCCTTTGTTTAAAAAGGGCTGCAGGGAAAAGCCTGGGAACTACAGGCCACTGAGCCTCACATCTATAGTGAGTAAACTGTTAGCAGGTATTCTGAGGGACAGGATCTACAGGCATTTAGAGATGCAAGAACTGATTAGGGGCAGTCAGCATGGCTTTGTGAGTGGAAAATCATGTCTCACAAATTTGTTTGTTTTTTGAAGGGGTAACCAAGAAGGTAGATGAGGGCAGTGCAATAAACTTGTCTACATGGACTTCAGCAAGGCCTTTGAAAGTACCGTTCAGTAGGTTGTTGCATAAGGTTAAACCTCACGGGATCCCGGGTGAGTTAGCTAAATGAATACAAAATTTGTTTGATGACACAAGCCAGAGGATGGTTATACAGGGTTGTTTTCCCAAATTGGAGGTTTGTGACCAGCGGTGTGCCTCAGGGATCGGTGCTGGGTCCATTGTTATTTGTCATTTATATTAATGATTTGGATGAAAATTAGGAGGCATGGTTAGTAAGTTTACAGGTGACACCAAGATTGGTGGCATAGTGCTCAGTGAAGAAAGTCAACTCGGATTGCAACAGGATCTTGATCAATTGGGCCAGTGGGCTGATGAATGGCAGACAGATTTAATTTAGATAAATGCGAGGTGATGCATTGATAGATCGAAACAGGGCAAAACTTACTCAGTTAATGTTAGGGCAAATAGATCGAAGAATACAGGTTAATAGCTCTTGAAAGTGGAGTCACAGCTGGACAGAGTGGTGAAGAAGGCATTCAGCATGCTTGGTTTCATTGGTCAGAACATTGAATACAGGAGTTGGGAAGTCTTGAAGTTGTACAAGACATTGGTAAGGTCATATGTGGAATATTACATACAGTTCTGGTCACCCCATTACAGAAAAGGATAATTAAACTAGAAAGAGTGTGGAAAAGATATGCCAGGATGCTACTGGGACATCAGGAAGGCTAATGGGATGCTGGCCTTCATAGCGAGGGGGATTGAATATAAAAGTAGGGAGGTCTTGCTGCGGCTGTATAGGGCATTGGTAAGGCCGCAGCTGGAGTACTGTGTGCAGGTTTGGGCGCCGTACTTACGCAAGGATATTTTGGCCTTGGAGGGAGTGCAGAGGAGGTTTACTAGGCTGATGCCAGAGTTGAGGGGGTTGAGCTATGAGGAGAGACTGAATAAACTAGGCTTGTACTCGTTAGAGTTTAGAAGAATGAGGGGAGATCTCATTGAGACGTATAAGATGATGAATGGGATGGATAGGATAGAGGTGGAGAGACTCTTCCCGCTCAGAAAGGACAGTAGGACTAGAGGGCACAGCCTCAAGATAAAGGGGGTGCGGTTTAGAACGGAGTTGAGGAAGAACTTCTTCACTCAAAGGGTGGTGAATCTCTGGAATTCTCTGCCCGTTGAAGTGGTGGAGGCTACCTCGCTAAATATTTTTAAGACGCGGGTTGATGGGTTTTTGATAAGCGAGGGGATTAAGGGTTATGGGGAGAGGGCAGGAATGTGGAACTGAGCCACAACAGATCAGCCATGATCTTATTGAATGGCGGGGCAGGCTCGAAGGGCCAGATGGCCTACTCCTGCTCCTATTTCTTATGTTCTTATGTTATAAGGAGAGGTCGTATCAACTGAGACATTTTCCCTGGAGCATGGGAGGCTTAGGATGCCTCCTGTAGAGGTCTATAAAATAATGAGGGACATAAATAAGGTAGATAATCAACATTATTTCCCAAAGGTAAGGAGTCTAAAAGTAGAGGGCAAGGTTTAAGGAGAGAGGGGAGAAATACAAAAGGATCCAGAGGGGCAATTTTTTCACAGTGCGGTGAGTGTCTGGAACAAGCTGCCAGAGGTAATAGTAGAGGCAGGTACAATTTTTTCTTTTAAAAAGCATTTAGACAGTTACATGGATAAGATGGGTATAGAGGGATAGGGGCAAATGTGGGCAATTGGGACTAGCTTAGTGGTTAAAAGGGCAGCATGGACAAGTTATGCTGAAGGGCCTGTTTCCATGCTGTAAACTTCAATGTCTCTATAACAAGGGAACAGCTAATTATCTTTAATATCTGAAATATTATCTCAGTCTGTGATGCAGAACATTGCTGTTTGCAGCACTCGAGGAGAAATGGTGCTACAAGATGTAGTTCATGCACAGGTCCTTGGAATTGAGATACTATCGCAGGAAATGCATTGGTGCCACAACCACTCGACAAGCACTAAATGGTGGAGCCCAAGTGATCAAAATAACAGGTGATGCTTTGTGTATATTATCTGTCTTAATAATGAAGGGGAACATGGGGGCAGTAACTGGTGCACAGTTTAACCCCTCTGCAAATGAAGATACGCAGCTCATATCCGTTTGGAGGCCACTTTGTTAAATTGTTCTGCCCCAACATCAGACAGTGCCGTTCTGCAAAATGTGATCAAGGGGCATCTTAAGCAGTAGAACCTAAATGGGCAACTTCAGCAGTTAATGGCCGTCATCTTCAACAACTAAACACAATTAATACTGTACAATGTAGAGAATTGAGGTTATTCACTTTGATAGGAAGAACAGAAATAGAATATTTTTTGAATGGAGAGGGACTGGGAAGGGACTTGGATGTTCTTGTTCATGCTTTACTGAAAGCTAACATGCAGATACAGCAAGCATTTTAAAAGACAAATGGTACGTTAGCCTTTATTACAACAGGATTCAAGTATAGGAGTAAAGATGACTTCTGCAATTAAATGGAGCCTTGGTGAGACCACACCTGGTCGATTGTGTGCAGATTTGGTCTCCTTACCCAAGAAAGGGTACGCTGCCATAGAGGGAGTTCAATAAAGGTTCACTCAATTAATGCTTGGAATGGAGCAATTGTCCCACAAAGATTGATTAAATAGACTGCACCTTTATTGTCTGGAGTTGTATCCAATATTCACACGTACAAGGCTTTGGGGTCAGTCACCTGGAAAGGGAACCTTGATTGCTGAACTTTCTTTAACCAAAGACCCTTATGTCACCTAGCCACCTCATCCCTCACCAGCTAAACCAACACAGATTGGGGATAGAACCTGTGACTTACACACTCAAATGAGATCAAGGGCTGGAATTCTATTGTCTCACCCATCCTGGAATTGGGGTGAGAGGGGGGTCACAGAACAGAATTTTCCATTGGCCTCAGGCAGGAGTTTATGATCTTGTCCAAGCGAGATTGTAAAATCCCACCTTCACTTTCTAAACCCCGGAACAGCTTATAACATTTTACATTCAATGTTATGCAGAGAAATGACACAAAATCCACTTGTAGTGAGGAACGAGTTGAACTGTATTGAAGTCAGCAATGTTTAGACTTTGATTGGATGAGTTGTGTATACATTCGAAGGAAGAAACAGGTCTTCAGAATAAAAGCTGTGCAAAAAAAAAAAATCAGTAATTTTCAATTCTTTGTTGGAGGATTTTCTGATATCCTCCTAATCCTGTGATTGTGCAGAGACTGTGAACAAACCCTCTGTTACTGGAGGGGTGACTGAAATTCATCATCCCTGTTCTTCGGCAGTGATCACCTGGAGTTTTACAGCAAGATTAACACAGTTGGTTTAATTCATTCACCAGCATGCGTACAATGCCACTCTCACTCTGATCTGGAATAATCAGTGGGATTTCAGATAAATGAAACAAGTCGACAGGGATAACAATATCCATCCCTGCTTCACTGCCCAGCCCCCAACACACAAACATTCATGTCACAGACATCATGTCCACTTTACTGAACTGTGAGAGACACACAAAGATAGCTACAGAGAGAAAGCAGCCCCAACAACTTCAAATACTCAGATAAATGCACTTGCATAACCTGCTTGGAATTGAAGTTTACTTATTAGTCACAAGTAAGGCTTACATTAACACTGCAATGAACTTACTGTGAAATTCCCCTAGTCGTCACATTCTGACACCTGTTATGGTCAATGCACCCTAACCAGCACGTCTTTCTGACTATGGGAGGAAACCGGAGCACCTGGAGGAAACCCACGCAGACGTGGGGAGAATGTGCAGGCTCCACACAGACAGTGAGCCAAGCTAGGAATTGAACCCAGGTCCCTGTCACTGTGATGCAGTGGTGCTAACCGCTGTGTCACCATGCCACCCAGACATTAGACATCTTTAGGCTGTACAATCGAGTTGTATATCAACAAGGAATCAAGTCTGTTACGAAAAGCAGGTTAATTATATGGTATACAACAGTAACAAGCAGCACAGTCCCTTTGGCTAAGATCACACAGCAGATCAGATGCAATGCCTCATCTTGTCAGCTTGCATCTTGTTTATCTTTCTTGTGGGGACCTTGAATTGGATTCAGTTTGAATTTGTTTTTTTTGGAGGAAGCCAGGAGATTGAACCAGACAAACCTGGATCTTTCTGAGTACTGGCTTTGTAACATTAAGATTGGAGTAAACATAAAATAAAAATTTAAGCAGCACAGAAAATCTCTGTGGTATTTCTTTATTGTTGAATCCAATCATAATGATGCTACTAAAGCTTTTTTGTTAAAGTCTAGACTTGTAGATTTATTCTAGAAGAGATAGAGAGAGGCGGATAAATGATATTGTTAAAAACTTTCCCCTTCACCATCTGAACATACACCTCCCACAATAACTTTCACTGAAGCAATGTAGAGGGGTGCACAGTGTCATTCTATTATTACAGTATCTGAAGGGCGACTGGCTAACTCTGCGACTCTAGAGTGGTAACAGCTCACACTCGGTGTCACATTAGGCAGGCAGAATAGTTTTGGTTTCATTCCCGTTTGTACAGTTTATTTGAGCTAAACTGGGTTCTTGCCGTTGTCCTCAGGATGGAGAAGAGAGAAAAACCCCGCAAACAAACAATGTGTAGATCAATGAGAAAGTGCACTGTGATACAAGACAACAGTATATCTGTATAATAGAACCAGCAAATCAGGATAAAGCATTTCTCAGACAAAAGAGGTATCCAAAAAGTGAAATCTGAGGCCTAAGAACATGTCATTAGAACATAAGAAATAGGAGCAGGAGTAGGCCATCTAGCCCTTCGAGCCTGCCCCACCATTCAATAAGATCATGGCTGATCTGTCGTGGCTCAGTTCCACTTTCCCGCCCTCTCCCCATAACCCTTAATCCCCTCTCTTATCAAAAACCCATCAACCCGCGTCTTAAAAATATTTAGCGAGGCAGCCTCCACCACTTCAACGGGCAGAGAATTCCAGAGATTCACCACCCTTTGAGTGAAGAAGTTCCTCCTCAACTCCGTTCTAAACCGCACCCCCCTTTATCTTGAGGCTGTGCCCCCTAGTCCTACTGTCAAAGCCTCACTGCATTGTGAGTACACCAAGCAATCTTCATTGTTCAAACATACTGTTGTAAAATTTTGTATTTTAATTTCAAAATTCAGTTCCAAATTTGATAAAGTAAATCACTGTGAGATTTCAGGTTTCCTGGTTCCTATCGTTAGCAGGGAGGAGCTTTACAGCACAGAGTCACTGAGCAAAGACTGATAACTACGTTCTGCACATGAGGACAGCCTCAACTGGGATCTTAGGTTCATGTCACACTATCTGTAACCCCCATGACTTGCAAAATCTCACTAACTGTCCTGTCTGGGGACAACACACATCTCATGCTCTCTTCACTTACATTGTCTGTACCTTTAAGACTTGATTAGCTGTAAAGGCTCTCATTTCAATCATTATTCTGTAATTTGAGTTTGTGTCTTTATTTGCCCTGTTTTGTGAAAAGATCTCCCACTCACCTGACAAAGGAGCAGCAAGCGCTCCGAAAGCTAGTGGATTTTGCGACCAAATAAACCTACTGGACTTTAACCTGATGTTGTGAGACTTCCTACTGTGTTTACAATGCTGTCATTGCCACATCATGACTTTGCAGAGAGCCAGAATGGACAGTACTGCCTGAATGGCCTTCTCCTGCACTCCCGGATTATCTTTCCTTTATTCACACTGAAAGATCAGACATTAATTACAACCAACACCAACAAGGTCACCTGATTGGAAGAGAATTCTAGAAAAGGAACACTGTCAGTATATCAGCAAAGTTTTGTTTCCAGAAACAGCGTGACCTAAATACCCAGCTGCAATATTCACACACCTCACTCTGCAAAACAGCTCTCAGTGAGACACAGTTACATCACTCACTATATATCATAACTTTCCCATTGCACCAAGGATCTTAAATATACTCCTCCCCAGGTTTAACATCCCAGTATAGATTACATCAAATAGGTATCTAAATAATCAACTGTCTATAACACAGAACGCAGGAAAACATTTAATTCAGGCAGCAATAGATGGGATCCAGGAAACGGCTGCATTATTATTTTGCAAAGACTGATATCTAATCGAAGCAATAATGAAATATATAAAACATTTCAATCACCAACAATACTGCTCAGAGAATGTCATCAGTTGAAGTTAATGGGAAACAATTGAAGAAGTTTATTAACTCAGCTGATTCAGAGGTTCTTTAAGGAAACTGGATGAGTTAAGAGTCTGGCCTCCAGCAGTTCCACACCAACTCAGCTGTCTCTCAGCAGCCCAGTCAGTCATTGCATCAAATCCTGGATCGGCCTCCCTAACAGCACTGTGGGTGTACCTACACCACATGCATTGCAGTGGTTCAAGAAGGCAGCTCACCACCATCTTCAAAGGGGCAATTAGGGATGGGCAATAAATGCTGGTCTAGTCAAAATTTGAGAATGAGTTTTTGAAAAGCCTTATATTGCACAGAAAATACCCTCAGTAGCCAATATATCCAATTTATTTTAAATTACAGCAGACATAAAAGGACAGAGAACGAGAAAGCACAGATTTAAAGTGATTTGCAAAAGAAGCAAAAACGTGTTGTGAGAAAACCCTTTTTTACCCAGTGAGTGGCTGGGGTCCGGGACACACTGCCTGGAGGTGTGTGTTAGAATGTAACCAGTGACAACTTTATATTGGATGTAATGTGACCCATGGGAATAAGATGTAAGGGTGACCCAGTAAAACATGGAACTAATCACAGAGTGATGTAACAGTCAGCTGATTCATTATAAATAAGGAACTCTATAGAATTGTGGGAAGTTTGGAGTAATGATGTTTCTTTATTAAACCCTTTGATTTATAAGTTGGAGTAAGGTTTGTTGTTGTTTCATTCGGTGCATTTTGAAGAGATCCTTCGGAAGAAACATTGTGGTGGAGGCAGGTTCAATTAAGGCATTCAAAAGGGCATTAGATGGTTATTTGAATAGAAACAATGTGCAGGGGTACAGGGAAAAGACAGGGGAATGGCACTCAGTCATAATGTTCACTTGGAGAGCGCGATGGGCCGAATGGCCTCTTTCTGCACTGTAACAATTCTGTGATTTCCCACAATGGAGTGAAGGCACATAATTCTCACATTGTCAGTGATACTCGTGGTCAGAAACAGAGTAACACCTACAAAACTGACCACAGCAGAGATGGACCTTTAGTGTCAATCTCCCAGCACCATAGAGACACCTGACACACCGAAACCTCTTTAATATTTCAATTTGATGGTGCTTGAGCTCTGACAGTTTGGCGGCCCAGGCTACCCAAGAGTAAAACAGATCCCAAAAACTTCATTCTTTCTCAGTGACCATATCATTGCATTGCCCGAATATTCACACTCTACTTGGGTAGATTTCTGCATTGGACCTAGTTTGAGTATCATTCACTAATTATCACAAATACTGCTTTAAACAGGATTCTCCATCACACTTTCCTCATTGGGACAGGCGTGGAACAGACGTGGATTCATTAAGAAAAAGCAGCCTGTAGTTGTCAAGAGGAAATTGGTCATGACCCAGGCTTGGTTTACAAGACACAATTTCAATGTCACAGAAGTTGAAAGTATTGTGAACTGTAAGGAGGATTGTGACAGACTACAAGGGGATGTAAACATGCTGGTGGATGGATGGGTGAGTGACCAATGTAGAAAAGAGCGGAGTGATCCATTTTGGTAGGGCTATCATTGTATTGATATCATTCACTGTAATTATCATACATACTTTTAATATATTTTACATCATACTTTCCTCATTAATAATACCCTATTGGGGAATGTGGAGTAACAATAGGCAGCATATTGCAAACAAAAAGAATCGTTCAAAGAAGCAATGGCTCACTCTTGGGTCCTCTTAAAAACACAATTACCATGAAACAACTTTTGAAAAATGATGAACAGATTTTTATTCTGTCCCATATTTCAATCTGACTCAAACACAGCAGAAATACCTTTGGGCTCAAATATTAAATGTGAGGATCTCAACATATTCCCAGTGACTATTTCCCAAAATTAACTGCCATCATCGCAGAAAACATTTACTAGTATCTATCTAGTGGGTAAATTACATCAAGACATAGGAACATGTTGAGGGACAGAGAGAAACAACAACAAATCCTCTTGTGGAGCCCAGTTTGAACTTATATTTAGCCCCCAGGGTGGAGAATACCCCAAAGAAACAACTTGCAGCCTGAAGAAAGATGTCAATCACTGGTTTAACGCATTTCTGTATAAATGTTAATGACGTACAGATGGAATTCTGTTCCCTCGGAGAGAAAACAATGACAGTCGGAATGAAGAGTCAGTAATTGCTCCCTCGATTATAAAACACAGAGAAAGTAGATTGTAAATAACAAGTGTGGGTAGAGTAGAAGGAGCAATTATCTCTCTGTCCCCACAATGCGTGTGTTTTTGAATTAGTTCTTTCACAGGATGTGGACATTGCTGACTAGACCAGCATTTGTCACCCATGCCTAATTGCCCTTGAACTGAGAGTCTCACTTGGCCATTTCAGACAGCAGTTAAGAATCAACACATTAAAGAAGAAAAAATTACAGTACAGGAACAGGCCCTTCGGCCCTCCAAGCCTACACCGACCCTGCTGCCCAACTGAACTAAAGCCCCCTACCCTTCCAGGACTGTATCCCTTTATTTCCATCCTATTCATGTATTTGTCAAACATCCCTTAAAAGTCACTACCTTTCCACTACCTGCCCTGCCAGCAAATTCCAGGCACCCATCACCCTCTGTGTAAAAAACTTGCCTGGTACATTGCCGTGGCTCTAGAGTCATGTAGGCCAGACCAGATAAAGGTGGCAGATTTCCTTCCCTAAAGGACAATAGTGAACCAGATGGATTTTTAAACACATGGTCAGCATTTTGGAGACTCGCTTTTCAAATGCAGATTAATAATTAGTTTAAAAATTTCACCAGCTGCCGTGATAGGGTTTTGAACCCTTGACCCCGGGCCTCTAGATTCCTAACCCAGTAATATTAACTCTGCCATTGTCAATAGTGTACATTTTCATAGAATCAATGTTCATAAACTGCGCTGCAGCTGGTATTCAAACTCTGTACACGAGGAAGATGCCTTTATTCACTGAATATTTTTTAAGGCAAAGATAGATTTTTGAACAGTAAGGGTTATAGTGAGCGGGCGGGTAAGTGGAGCTGAGTCCATGAAAAGATCAGTCATGATCTTATAGAATGGCAGAGCAGGCTCGAGGGGCCAGATGACCTACTCCTGCTCCTAATTCTTTTTATTTGATTTATTGTCACATGTATTGGGATACAGTGAAAAGTATTGTTTCTTGCGTGCTATACAGACAAAGCATACCATTCATTGAGAAGGAGAGAGTGGAGAATATCACGTCACAGTCATAGCTAGGGTGTAAAGAAAGATCAATTTAACACAAGGTAGGTCCATTCAAATGGCAGCGGGCAAGAAATTGAGTCAATTCCTACGTTATCAGAAGTTGCTCGAACTCACAGGGAAACACTGAATTCACTGCAGAATGAAGCCATTTGGCTCATTGTACCCGTACTGTTGTTAGTTTTGATATTGTCCATTCCAATTTTGTTTTCCGTAGTGACCAATTATCCAGTCATCACCAGTAATATAGCGCAGCCTGTTTAATGCCCATTCTATTTTTTAATTGCCCCATTACTCACTCACAGATATGAAACTTGCTCCTTTCGGATGGTCAGTTATGTTGTTAAACATAAGATAATCTTCTAAAAAAAACCCAGAGTGTCAGAGAACCATAGGGCGAGATTTTCCAGCCATGTTCGCCCAAGCCCAGAAAATCCGTCCAAATCAACAGATCTTTGCATGGTACACCCACAGCGGCTCCCCCCTCCCCCGGCAGGAGTGAAAATTCCACTCAGGGGTTTTACAGCAGAGAAAGAGGCCCTTCAGCCCATCATGTCTGTGCACACCATCAAACAGCCATTGATTCTAATCCCATTTTCTAGCACTTGGCCCTTAGCCCCGGATGCCAAGGTGTTTCAAGTTCTCATCTAAATGCTTCTGAAATGTTGAGAGAGTTCCTGCCTCTACTATCTTATCAGGCACCGAGTTCCAGATTCCCGGCACTCTCTGGGTGGAAATCATTTTTCCTCAAATTCCCTCTAAATCTCCTGCCCCTTACCTTAACTCAATGCTCCTCGACTAAAGGGGAAAACTTTCTTCCTAACTATCCTATCTATGTCCCTCAATGTTGTGTACCCCAATCAGGTCCCCCCTTAGCCTTCTCTGCTCGAAGGAAAACACTCCCAGTCTATCCAGCCTCCCTTCACAGCTGAAACGCTCCAGCCCGGGCAGTATCCTGGGGAATCTCCTCTGCACCCTCTCCAATGCAATCACATCCTTCCCATGGTGTAGCGATCAGAACTGCACACAGTACTCCAGTTGGGGCCTCACCAGCATTTTACACATCCCCATCACAACCTCTTAATTTCTATGCTTCAGTCAAAAAAGACAGATATCCCATAGGCCTTCTCATGAGTGATTCATGTCAGATATGGCTACCACATAAAGATAAAGGTGAACAGTGTTACAGGTAATGCATTAGCATGGATAGGGGATTGGTTAACTAACACAATGCAAAGAATGGGGGTAAACGGGTGTTTTTCTGGTTGGCAGTGACCAGTGGTATGTCTCGGGGATCAGGGTTGGGACCACAATTTGTTTCTGATTTACATAAATGATTTGGAGTTCGGGACCAAGTGTATTGTGTTAAAATTTGCAGATGACACTAAGATGAGTAGCAGAGCAAAGTGTGCAGAGGAAGTCTGCAAAGGGATATAGATAGTCTAAGTGAGTGGGCGAGGGTCTGGCAGATGGAGTACAATGTTGGTAAATGTGAGGTCATCCATTTTGGTCGGAATAACAGCAAAATAGACTATTATTTAAAATGGTAAAAAATTGCAGCATGCTGCTGTGCAGAGGGACCTGGTCCTTGTGAAGGAATCTCAAGGAGTTGGTTTGCAGGAGCAGTAGGTAATTAAGAAGGCAAATGGAATTTTGTCCTTCATTGCTAGAGGGATGGAGTTTAAAAACAGCGAGATTATGTTGCAGCTGTATAAGGTGCTGGTGAGGCCACACCTGGAGTTACTGTGTACAGTTTTGGTCTCCTTACTTGAGAAAGGATATACTGGCACTGGAGGGGGTGCAGAGGAGATTCACTAGGGTGATTCCGGAGTTGAGAGGGTTGGATTATGAGGAGAGACTGAGTAGACTGGGGTTATAGAACATAGAACATAGAACACTACAGCACAAACAGGCCCTTCGGCCCATGAGTTGCGCCGATCACATCAACACCTATCTATAACCCCCAATCCCATAAAACCCCATATACTCATCCAGAAGTCTTTTAAAAGACCCCAGCGAGTTCGCCTCCACCACCACTGATGGCAGCCGATTCCACTCACTCACCACCCTCTGAGTGAAAAACTTACCCCTAACATCACTTCTGTACTTTCCTCCCCGCACCTTAAATCTGTGTCCTCTCGTAGCGACCATTTCAACCCGGGGAAATAGCCTCTGAGAATCCACCCTATCTATTCCTCTCAACATTTTATAAACTTCTATCAGGTCGCCTCTCAACCTTCGTCTCTCCAGGGAAAAGAGACCCAGCTCCCTCAACCTAACTTCATAAGGCATGCCTCCCAGTCCAGGCAACATCCTTGTAAATCTCCTCTGTACCCTCTCAATAGCTTCTACGTCTTTCCTATAGTGAAGTGACCAGAACTGCGCACAGTACTCCAAATGAGGCCTGACAAGGGTCTTATAAAGTTCCAGCATTACCTCCTGACTCCTAAACTCAATCCCTCGATTAATGAAGGCCAGTACACCATACGCCTTCTTGACCACCTCTTCCACCTGCGAGGCCGATTTAAGAGTCCTGTGGACCCGGACCCCAAGATCCTTCTGCTCTTCAACACTACTAAGACTCTTGCCCTTGATAGTGTACTCGTTCATCCCGTTGGTTCTGCCAAAATGGACGACTACGCATTTATCCGCGTTGAAGTCCATCTGCCACTTCTCCGCCCCGTCCTGCATCCTATTTATGTCCTGCTGCAACTTTTGAAATCCTTCCAGACCATCCACAACACCACTGACCTTCGTGTCATCAGCGAACTTACTTACCCATCCCTCCACTTCCTCATCTAGGTCATTTATGAAAATGACAAACAGCAAGGGTCCTAGAACAGATCCCTGGGGCACTCCACTGGTGACTGACCTCCATGCAGAAAAAGACCCATCCACAACCACTCTCTGCTTCTGCAGGCAAGCCAGTTCTTGATCCACAAGGCCAAAGGCCCTTGGATCCCATGCCCTCTCACCTTCTCAAGAAGTCTTGCATGGGGGACCTTATCAAACGCCTTGCTGAAGTCCATGTACACCACGTCCACGGCACTTCCTTCGTCAATGTGTTCAGTCACATTATCGAAGAACTCAACTAGGCTCGTAAGGCACGACCTGCCCTTGACAAATCCATGCTGACTATTCCTGATCATGTCAAACCTCTCCAAATGCTCGTAGATCTTGTCCCTCAGAAGCCTTTCCATCAGCTTACCAACCACTGAGGTCAGACTCACCGGTCGGTAATTTCCCGGGCTATCTCTGTTCCCGTTCTTGAAAATAGGGACTACATCCGCAATCCTCCAATCTTCCGGAACCTCTCCCGTCTCCATTGACGACGCAAAGATCATCGCCAGGGGCTCTGCAATCACTTCCCTCGCCTCCCACAGTATCCTGGGGTATATCCCATCTGGTCCCAGCGACTTATCTATCTTGATAGAATTCAAAAGTTCTAACACATCCTCCACCTTAATATCCACAAACTCAATCTTTTCCATCTGCTGCAAATCCATAGCAAAATCTCCCAGATCAGCTACTCACTGGAATTCAAAAGAATCAGAGGAGATCTTATAGAAACACAAGATTACAAAAGGAATAGACAAGATAGAAGCAGGGAAGTTGTTTCCACTGGCAGATGGAACTAGAACCAGGGGGCAAAATAAGGGGGAGCAGATTTAGAACGGAGTTGAGGAGGAATTTCTTCACACAAAGGGTTGTGAATCTGTGGAATTCCCTGTCCAGTGAAGCAGTTGAGGCTCCCTCATTGAATATTTTTGAGGCAAGGATAGATAGATTTTTGAACATTAAAGGAATTAAGGGTTATGGTGAGCGGGCAGGTAAGTGGAGCTGAGTCCACAAAAAGATCAGCTGTGATCTTATTGAATGGCGGGGCAGGCTCGAGGGGCCAGATGGCCCACTCCTGCTCCTAGTTCTTATGTTCTTATCTCCCTCCCCCCCCAATGGAGGCTATACTTATTTGTGTCCCCCCAACAGCTTCCCTCCATCTGGTTCCCACTTTTAAAAACATTGGGATCTCAGTGTAGGGAGGCTGACATTGCAGGGAAGCCCTGTAATTAAATAATCATTTATTTAAATGAAGTTCCCACCTTTCTGGGCAGGAATCTCATTACATTACCAGCCAGGGGTCGGGATATTCTTGGCCAGATTCTTGTTTTCAACTCTGGTGATATTTTACACCCACGTCACTGTTTGTTGCCATAGTGAATTCATACACCTGATATGAAGCTGTTACTGCAGTTACAATGTAGTAAGAATGGTTTTGTGAGTAGATATTAAACTAAACCAATATTGTTTAAACTATCCAACACCCAACTTAGTCAGAAGAGAAGGCAGCCTTATTCCGATGGCAACTTAGTGCATTAGAGTGGCACATTGGCACGGTGGATAGCACTCTCAGTGCCAAGGACCCAGGTTCAATTCCAGCCTCGGGTGGAGTTTGCACGTTCTCCCCATGTCTGTGTGGGTTTCCTCCAAGTGCTGCGGGTTCCTCCCACAGCCCAAAGATGTGTGAGTTAGGTGGATTGGCCACGCTCAGTGTCAGGGGGATTAGCAGGGTAAAGATGCGAGTTTCCAGTGAGGGGGCCTGGGTGGGATTATTGCTGAAGCAGGTTCGATGGGCTGAATGAGCCCTTCCTGCAGTGTAGGAATTGTATATTAAAGGATCATCACATACTCCATGTGAAGGGGGTGGGGGTGGAAGAGATGCCTTCATGTAAAAGGAGTAAACAAACTCATGCTACAGATGTTTCAATATTTGACACTCAGGAAAGTAATGCTTTTTGCCAAAAGTTCAGTTATTTCACCTATTTCCAATAAACAAATTACATTCCAGGATTTTGTGATTAATCTCCTGATGCCAGGGTGAATTCTCCAGGATAAATCGCCAAAGGAGGAAGCTGTGAATCACCCAAATCAGTTCCACTGTGGAATCTTCTCAAAGCATACGGATTCAGATACTTAGGAGTTCTTGTTTCCACGATGGTCCTGCTGTTAGCCTATCCCGGCTTTCTTACTCAATACCAAAAAAGTGTCACAGTTATTTTTTAAAAATCTCTATCATATTTCTTCACTTCGTATTTTTTAACTCTTAACCACACTCGTTCCTGGGGATGGTAATAGTCACTGTGAAGCATGCTGTATATTATATTCACACGTGGCAGCTGACAGTTCCCTGATCAGACCAATCAGCATGGCATAAAGTTAAACAGTACAGAACAGGCCCTTTGGCCGAATCTGCACCAACAAGACTACACTAAACCTACACTAATCCCACCTTTCCAACACTTGGCCCATAGCTTTGAATGTTATGACATTTCAAGTGCTCATCCACACACTTTGTAAAGGTCTCTTGCCTCTATCACCCTCCCAGACACTGCATCCCAGGCTCCCACACCCTATGGGTGAAAAAAGACTTTTCCTTAAACCTCCTCCAAATCTCCCACCCTCACCTTAAAAGTTATGCCCCTCGTTGTAAACTATTCATCTAGATTAACAGCTGCTTCCTATCTCCTGTCCACGTCCCTCAGCATCTTATTCACCTCAGTCAGGTCCCTCTTGGCCTTCCCTGCTCGAGTGAAAACAGTCTGAGTTTATCCAACCTCTCTTCATAGCTTAACGCTCCATCCCAGCCAACACCCTGGTGAATCCCCTCTGTACCCTCTCCAGTGCAATCACACCCTTCCTACAGTGAGGCAACCAGAACTGCACACAGTACTCTGGCTGTACAGCTCAAACATTACCTGCTTGCTTTTATGTGCCACAACTGATAAAGGCAAAGTGTCCTGTATGCCTTCTTAATTACCCTATTAACCTGTCCCGTCACCTTCAAGGATCTCTGGACAAGCACCCTGAAATCCCTCGGAGCTTCCTGGTGTCCTGCTATTCCTTGCACACTCCCTTGTCTTAATACTGTTTCCAAAGTGCATCACCACGCACTTTTCAGGGTTAAATTTCATTTGCCACTGATCTACCTAACCCCTGTCTTTATTTTTCTGCAACCCAAGACTTTCTTCCTCATTATTAACCACCCTGCCAACCTTTATGTCATCCGCAAACTTACTGATCATCCACCCACCCCACATATCATGAATAATCAGGGACCAAGCACTGATCCCGGTGCTACTTCACCAGGCACAGGCTCTCCACACATCCCAGTATTTTATCTGGAACATTCCAGAGGATCTGAAATAAAAGCAGCGACTGTTTTGCCGCAGCAGCTTCAGTGTTCGAATTGGAACATTCCTCTCAGACATTGTGTTGTAATCGAGCTTCATACACTTCAATCCTCAAAATGCAGGATATTTGGCAATAACTTCAGTGAGGGCACATGGTTCAAAAACTGAGCACAGCACGATCTGGGCAGATGGAGGAGAAATTATGAAGTAACTTTCCCAGTATTTGAACAAGAGCAAAAACAAGCAATTTAATTTAAATCACAATTTTCTCTGCCAGTTTAGGTCCAATTGTGTCGTTATATTTATTGGGTACAAATGAAACAAAAATCAACAAGAGTTACACAAAGCAGCAATATAATGGTGAGCAGTTGGTGTAGAAAACAAAGAACAGCAGGGCACAGGAACAGGCACTTTGACCCTTCCAGCCTGCGCCAATCATGTTGTCCTACCTAAACCAACCACCTGTATCCCCCTATCCCTCGCCAGTTCATGTGTCTATCCAGATAAATGTTTTAAATGTCACTAATGTATCTGCTTCAACCACCTCACTTGGCAGCGCATTCCAGGCCCCCACCACCCTCCGTGTAAAAAAACCTCCCCCACACATCTCCAATGAACCTTCACCCCCAACCCCCGCACCTTGAACTCATGCCCCCTTGTAATTGTCATTTCTGCCCTGGGAAAAAGCTTCCAACTATTCACCTTACCTACACCCCTCATAACTTTATAAATTTGGTCGCCCCTCACTCTGTCTTTGCAGGGAGAACAATCCCAGTTTATTCAATCTCTCCTCATAACTGATACCCTCCATAATCAGGCAACATCCTGGTGAAATTTTTCTGTACTCCCTTCAAAACTTCTATGTCCTCTGATAGTGTGGCGAGCAGAATTGGACACAGTTTTCCAAATGTAGCCTAACCAAATGTTTTATATATCTGTGACATCATTTGCCAACTTTTATACTTAGTGCCCTGGCCGATGAAGGCAAGCATGCCATATTCTTTCTTCACCATCTTTTCCATCTGTGGACATGTAATCTCCAATCTCTGTGTGTCTATGATCCTGATTAGCCATTTATTTTATAGCTCCTACATGAATTGAATCTACCAAAATGCACATTTGTCTGGATTAAATTCCATCTGTAAGAAGTCTCACAACACCAGGTTAAAGTCTTAAAGGTACAGACAATCTGAATGAAGAGAGCCTTTAAGACTTGATTAGCTGTAAAGACACGCATTCCAATCATTATTCTGTAAATTGAGTTTGTGTCTATCTATGCCCTGTTTGTGAACAGAACTCCCACTCACCTGATGAAGGAGCAGCGCTCTAAAAGCTCGTGGCGTTTACTACCAAATAAACCTGGTGTTGTAAGACTTCTAACTATGTTTACCCCATTCCAAAGCCAGCATCTCCACATCTTAAATTCCATCTGCTATTTCTCTGCCCAGTTTTCCAGCCTATCAATATCCTGCTGTATTCTCTGACAGTCTTCATCACTATCTGCAACTCCAGTAATCTTAGTATCATTCACAAACTTGCTAATCAGACCAGCTACATTTTCTTTCAAGTCATTTATATATATTACAAATAACAGAGGTCCCAGTACTGATCCCTGCAGAACACCACTAGTTACAGACCTCCATTCAGAAAAACACTCTTCCACTGCTACTGTCTTCAAGACCAGGCCAGTTCTGAATCCATCTAGCTAGTTCACTCTTGATCCAGCTTAATTAACATCTTACACCAGCCTGCCATGGTGTAAAACCTTGTCAAATGCTTTACTAAAATCCATGTCGACAACATCCATGGCTCTTTCCTCATCAATCATTTTTGTCACCTTAAAAAATCTCAAATTAGTGAGACATGACCTCCTTCGTACAAAACCATGCTATCTGTCAATAACAAGACAATTCAGTTCCATAATGTAAACACTTCAGTTCAGAAGATATAAATTTAATAAGGTCACACAGTCTAACACAAGTTAAGTAAACAATATTCTGTTTCATATTATTATAAGACATAATTTGACACTGAGCCACATGAGGTAATGAGCAGCTTGGTCAGATGGGCGAGGATTCAGGAACGTTTGCAAGCTGGAGTGTGAACTAGAAATGTGGATGGGGTTTCAGGGGAGGAAATTCCAGAGCGTCAGGCTCTGGGAAATTGAAGGCATGGCCACTAACGGCAGAGCCATCAAACACAAGATTGCTCAGGTGCCAGAATCAGAGGAGATTTCAGAGGGTGGTGGTTGGTGGAAGTGAGACATAGGGAGGGAATTAAATCAAACTGCTTACCAAAGAGTCAATGTACATCAGCAAGCACAAGGGTGAAAGGGATTTGACAGACAGGGACAGCAGAGTTATGGATGACCTCAAATTTACGGAGGATAGATTGAGGAAGATGCCCAGGAATGTGTCAGAATAGCAAGCCTAGGAGGCCAGGAAATGATGATCTCCAACAAGAGAGGGTCTAACCATTGCTCCTTAACATTCAATGGCATTACCATCGCTGAATCCCCCACTAACAACATTCTGGAGGTTACCATTGACCAGAAACTGAACTGGACCAGCCATACAAATATCGTGGCTACCAGAGTAGGTCAGAAGGCTGGGAATCCTACAGTTAGTAACTTAACTCCTGGCTCACCCAAAGCCTGTCCATTATCTGTGATGGGATATTCTCCACTTGCTTGGACACCAGCTCCAACAACTCAAGGAGCTCAGCACCATCCAGGACAAAGCAGCCCCACTTGATTGCTGCCCATTCCATAATTGTATAGAAGCCCTCATGCTGTTTGATTCACATTGAATGTTTATAGTGAATATTACATGTATTGCAATTGTAGGGAAGCACCTCAGATTGCAACTTGATTGATGTAAACAACTTTAATACCTTTGCACCATTTGTAATGGCCACTATGAATGGTCATGATCATTGTACAAAACTTGAATATCATGCATGTTCTGTGACAGTTCTTTCAGACATTTTATGAATAAAAAGTACAATGATTGAGAGACGGGACAATCAATTCAGAGATATTCCCTAGGATCATTTCCAGCTTTCCTTCAGTAAACACATGAACAAACCATTCAGCCACTCACTGGCAGGACAACTGAGAAAGTCACTTTGAAATGGAGAGAACGTAAAAAGGGATTGAAAATATCTTTTCCAAGTAGATTGTTCTGTAACAGGCCCATGCATTACCTACATCACTGGTCATAGTGTGTTCCAATCATGTTAGACTGAAGGAAATGGATACACCATTTGAAAAGTAATAGCTTCTTCTTATATTGTCATCAGTTAATTAAGTGCCTCAGTGGAAAAAAGTTGCTGTGAAACAAATGATGGAAGATAATTCTCACGTGTTCAAGTCCTTATACAATGTTCCCTGGGGATTAGAACTAATGACATTAACCAGCCATTAAATCTGGGTTCATCAGGCTGCTAAAAGTCAGCACGAAGCTCAGAGAATTCAAGTTTCCACCAATAACATAATTAATTAGACACACGTGAAACACAAAATACACAACAAACCTTCCCAAAGGCCCCACAACATCCACTTCTTGTGAACGTTTAGCTGTGTAACATCAACAGCCCAATATCCACATTTAAAGAACATTTCAATCATGAAATTACAACAATAAATTTGATTCTACTTCCAACACGAGAAGTTTTCAATGCACAAGAGTCGTCCTGTTTTTTCAAACAGAGAATCGCCTCATGATTGCTGGTGACCCGATATGTAGGTGAAGTACACGGTACATAGTATACCATCACCCTCCTGTCAATAATCCTCAGAGTTCTGGACCAAGCCAGACTTCACTGACTGCGGGAAGTGTGTTTATTTTGTACCACATCAGCCAGTCTTTTCTACACCCTGTGTGACAGACACCGAGTTGGGAATGATTGCTGTTCTGATGTCGTTATTACACAATGCTTACTCACTGCTTCACTTAACGAAGCTACAAAGTTACAAGATATCCTTCCCTCACAGCAAGAGGAAATCCTAACTGTTACCACAACCTCAGCAATGCTGCGCTCACTCACTTTATTATTGTACACAGATCACCTACTTCCAGCAGTAAAACCAGACTCCATCGGCACAACATCAGAGCACAGAAGTGTTTCACTCACAGAGAGAGAGGCTGATGAATCATTAATCACATAAGATTTAGGGAACAGCGCAGTCAACGATTGAAGATTATCAATTGGTGGTACAGTGGGGACAGCGTGGTGACACAGTGATTAGCATCGTTTCTTCACAGAGCCAGGGACCAGGGTTCAATTGCCAGCTTGGGTGACCGAATGTGTGAAGTTTGCACACATTCTCCCCATATCTGCATGGGTTTCTTCCGGGTGCTCCGGTTTCCTCCCACAGTCCAAAGATGTGTGGGTGAGTTGAATTGGCCACGCTAAATTGCCCTTTAGTGTCAGGGGGACTAGCTAGGCTAAGTGCATGGGGTTACGGGGATAGGGTGGGACTGTGGTCAGTGCAGACTTGATGGTCTGAATGGCCTCCTTCTGCACTGTAGGATTCTATGAAGAATGGATCCCAAACCATCCAACATTGTAATCAACCTCACAAACAGGTATCCAAAGAATGACAAATATTCTCCTAATCTATCACAGCCCAGAGATCAAACTTCAGATTGTTGAATTCTGCAGATCATTAGCAAAGTATTAATACAGTATAGCACACGGAGTCTTCAACAATCACTGTATTACTAACAACAATGAAAACCTTTCAGCAATACTGTCTTCATCAAACTGCTTCAAGCAAGTTTCATTTAAGATGGAACAACAACAACACCACCACCACAAGTATTTATATAGCACCTTTAATGTGACAAAGCATCCCCAAGGCATATCACTGACATATTAACATCGAGCCACATCAGGAGATATTAGAGCAGGTGGCCACACGTGTTCAAAGAGGAAAGTGAGGCAGGGAGGGAATTCCAGAACTCCAGGCCCAAGCAGCTGCCAATGGCAGAGCAATTAAAATCAAGGATGCCCCAAGAAATCAGAATGAGAAAGGTGCAGAAACTCAGGAGGGGTGTAGGATCTGGAGGAGGTTGCAGAGAATGGGGAGGGGTGTAGGATCTGAAGAAGGTTACGGAGATAGGGAAGGCAAGACCACGGAGAGATTTGAACAGAAGAATGAGAACTCCAGCACTGCTTAATCGTGGGTGCTGGATGAATGGCATTTGGTCGGAGTTAGGCCACGGCCAGCAGAGCCTTGGGTCGACTTCAGGTTTATGAAAGGCAGAATGTGGTAGAGCAGCTCAGGATGAGTGAAGGTTCTGGCAGAGAGCAGGCAATGGGAGAGTCAGGAGATGTCACCATTTCTGGCTCAATGGATTTATTCTGCAGAGATTTACTGTGTGAATTGAATCAACGCATCTTACATTTGACAGTAAATGATGGTGCCTCTAAAATAAGTGATCCAAGTTTGGTAATGACCTGAATTTGTCATTTTTAAGATTCACACTCATCGTTTAAAACTCAGGAAGAAAAATTCTCGGCATTTCTCCAACACTGATTCAAACATCCCGTTGTTGTAATTAACTTTGCGAAAGTTAACTTGTTGATTTATTTTCCATAATATTTGCTAGGAGAAGCCACCACTTATTTTTCAACAGTTTTCCCTCCCAAGCTGCATTATAACAAGATCCCAAATCTCCATCAACATAGCTCTGAACAATTATTGTAGCACATACAGAAACCACCATTACTCCTGATCTCAGTGCAGACCCTCCAACAGCACTGCTCCCCCTCACTGCCGTCCCACTGACAATATTGCACAGGAAATATCATCCTGGGAATTATGCCGAGATATCTATAGTGCAATTTCTCACTCCGAGGTTAAACTGCTCCCACTGAGATTTTGCTGACTGCTCTTCAAAACAAATCAGTGATTTAGACTCAGTTGGAGAATCTTCTCCTGGATCCTCTAACCCAACTCCTGGCTCCCATTACCCTGAGCACAACACCCTCGGTATGGATGTGGCACTTTAGTTGTTGGAAGAATCTGAGCCTGTAGTGGGTCACATGTGGCCCTACCGGCTTCTGAATGTGACCCATGAGACATTTCATTTACCGTTGCCCGTGTGCAGGGTGCCACGTTCCGCTGGTTTCAGGCTGTGTAGTTTTTTTTCCTGCTGGTGTGACTGAAGTGATTGAGATGTAAAGCAATGACAAGTGAAGTGAGGTTCCTGTTGATTACTCACAATATTGACCGTGAGAGCCGTGCACTCTCTCCGTGAGCACAGTGTAAAATGTTTTGTTTTGACCATTTAGAAACATGGAAAATAGGAGCAGGAGGAGGCCATTCAGCCCTTCAAACCTGCCCCACCATTCACTATGATCATGGCTGATCATGCACTTTCAGCACCCCATCCCACTTTCTCTCCATAGATCCCTTTAACCATAAGGGTCACATCCAGCTCCCTCTTGAGCACATCTAACAAACTGGCCCCAACAACTTAACAAAAGCAAGTTACTGCAGATGCTGGAATCTGAAACCCAATGAGAAAATGCTGGAAAATCTCAGCAGGTCTGGCAGCATCTGTAAGGAAGAAAAGAGCTGACGTTTCGAGCTTTGGCAAAGGACTCAAAACATCAACTCTTTTCGCTTCTTACAGATGCTGCCAGACCTGCTGAGATTTTCCAGCATTTTCTCTTTTGACCCGAACAGCTTTCTGTGGGAGAGAATTCCACAGGTTCACAACTCTCTGAGTGAAGAAGTTCTTCCTCATCTCAGTCCTGAATGGCTGACCCCTTACTCATAGACTGTGACCCCGAGTTCTGCACTTCCCCAACATCAGGAATGTTCTTCCTGCATCTAGCTTGTCCAGTCCCATCGGGATTTTATATGTTTCAATGAGATCCCCTCTCATCCTTCTAAATTCCAGTGAGAAGTTGATGACAGTTATATTAATATATAAATGAATAAGCATTTTCTCTAATTGGTTATGAAATATTCAGCGTGTATTAATGTATTTAATCTTGTTCATGAGGCCACGGTTAATGAACAAATCTGTTTTCAATCTTGCAGTTCACTGAGAAGGAGGACCACTTGTGCAGCCCAGTCACTAGCCGAGCTTGCCCATCGCTGATCTGGACACTGTTTCACCTCAGTAAAATATATCTGCAGCTTAAACACATCCTTTCATTGCACCCTCTCTGGTATCTCTTTAATTATTTCTTTCAAACCTCCAAGTGTTTTCCTCCTTTGGAGCTCTGTGCGCAACTTGTATTAGTATCTCAAAATTAAAATACTACAGATGTTGGAAATCTGAAATGAAACTAAAATATGGAAAATGGTCAGCAGGTCAGGCACCATCCATAGAGACACATAGACAATGATCCATAACTCCCTCCTGAGTGGCAATCAGCGATTGAAGTTAGTACTTCTGGACAATCGATGGGTAAACCATTACACAGGAACCTCCCAGAGGGATTCCCCCCCACTGTGTCATTGGGATACTCTACCCAAATCCAACACTAGGAAACCAGGAGGTTACATTTCAGCTCGCTGACTTTTCACACGCTAAGTCTTTGCAGAATTTTCTGTTTGATTATTGCATAATGTGGGTGTAGCCAATATTGGATCTATTTTGACTTTTGTGCCTTAACTGGAGGCAAAGAAACCTCAAAGAATACAGACAGTCTCTGCAAAGTAACTGAAAAGGAAGGTTCATTACACAAGTAGAGAATGCAACAGAAATTGAGAGAAGAAAAAATGGGAAATGGAGCAAAGAGCAAAGCAGCTGTTCAGGTAGATCCCCACATCTCACCAAGGGGAGGCTTCTCAATCCCAAAAGGAAGAGGAAATGAGGCATAAGGAAATGTTTATTAAGCAGCGGATTGTGATGGTGGAATGAAATACACTCCCTGGAAGGCAACAGAAAGATTCAATAGTAACATTGGAAAGGGAATTGGATAAATACTTACATTTGAGAAAACTTGCAGGGCTTATGGAGAAGAGAACAAGTGGTTACTGGACAGCACCAAAGGGCCAGAAGAGAGACAGGGGGCTGAATGGCCCATTTCTGTGTTATGTCATCCTAAGAGCAATGACAGGAAGTAACTCCAACTTGTGGAAGAAGGAAACATTGAAGACCATTCAGCTTAAATATTTTTAAAATTTCTCTTGAAAATGTTTCAGTGAGGTTGGGAAATTCCTCAGGATCTGCTCCCAATCTTCTATTGTAAAGAGAATTCCCATTGCGCTCCCAAACTAATGACCAATGGAGTCAGAGACCTGACAGTACATAAGGAGATCGTTCAGCCCATCTTTGGGAGCAGCTCCTGGGAATTTTACTGCCAACATTCCATCGATGACCTGTCATGTTTTCACATTCAGGGAATGTGGCATCCTTTCATTCACCAGCTGTAGTGGGCACTCTCCATTTTATTCTCGTTGCTTGCAGGGATATGTGACAAGAGCTCTCAACCCAGCTAAAACTTTCAGCAAATCAAATCATTCTTGTGGTTCGAGAACTGGTCACCAAGCAATGGGATTAAAATTCTCCAGAGACTGAATCAAGCATCAAATAATCCACTTTCAAACGGGCAATAATCTTCACAAAGAACTTCCTGAAGGAAGCTCCCACAATCCATGCCAGTAACCAATTCTGATACACTAGATAACACTACATTCTGTACTCCCTCCTTTCCTTCTCTATGAACGGTATACTTTGTATAGTGTGCAAGAAACAGTACTTTTCACTGTACACTAATATATGTGACAATAATAAATCAAATCAAAAGGACAGGATTCTCTGATATTGTCTGAGTCCACTTTCTGCCCCAAGAACAGAGCGTTTGGTGTTCCAGCCAAAACTTCATTCACTTCTAGTCGCACTGGAGAATCACAGCCACAATCGAGGATGGAGATTTTTGGTGATTATTGACATCCGGAACCAGAACACCAGTTTAATTTCTTCCCCATACCCCCAGGGAGGCTTCGAACTAGCAGATCTGAACTCCTTCTGCTGAGTGGGAAAGGGAGACCCAATCCTGTCAAACCATATAAATCTGTTCAGTTTCAGAGGAGCAGGCTGGTATTTTCACAATATTAAGAATATTGGGATGGAATATCCAAAATGTTTTGCATGTGAATGTGGAATATTATCCAGACACCTGTCACAACTCCCACCTCATTCGCAAGCTCTGTTAATACAACAGATTCTTCAATACAAGTTCCAGAGTATCAGTGCAGCAGCAATGCCTGGCACTGACTCAGGTGAACATTACATAAAGCACAGGATCAGTGATTTGAATGTTCACATCATCAGCAGAAGCACAATGGTCTGATTATATAGAGAAAATGCTGGAAAATCTCAGCAGGTCTGGCAGTATCTGTAAGGAGAGAAAAGAGCTGACGTTTCAAGTCCAGATGACCCTTTGTCCAAAGAGTCATTGAAACGTCAGCTCTTTTCTCTCCTTACAGATACTGCCAGACCTGCTGGAGATTTTCCAGCATTTTCTCTTTTGGTTTCAGATTCCAGCATCTGCAGGAATTTGCTGCTATAAAGAATGAAAAGCCTTGTGCACCTTTGACCCGCACTCAGATGGAGTTCGGACAAGGGGCAGTTTCCCCAGACAGACACACATCGCAGTGGGGAAAGAGTTTCAGCACCAATGCATTCACACCCAGCGAGTCAGGGATACGGCCAAGATGAGCCAGTCCTGACAGCAAGACTGTGGTGGTGGAGGAGAGCGCATCCTAATTTCCTTCCAGCAATGACCACTGACTTCTCCAAACTTGGTGTCTTGGGAAAATGTTTAAATCATTTTGTTTCCCAATATCCATATCCCAATATGTTGTTAAGATACAGCAAGAAAGTAGGGCCTTAGCACTAACTTTGGGGAACATTGTCTACTGTACTCCAGTCTGATAATATAACCCTTTACCTTGACTCACTGATTTCTGTCTTCAAGCCAATTTTGTTTTATCCAGTTACATACTGACTGTCGATTTAGTTAATCAATCCTTTACACAGTACTTTGTCAAATACCATTAAAACCTATATCAACAACATCCACCACATTCATTTCATCCATCTCTGTTACCTCAAAATATTCAGTTAAATTAATCAAGTGAATTTACAAATCTGCTCTGGCTGTCCTCCATTAGCACAAACCTCTCAAAAAGGATCTGCTAATGTTTCTCCCTGGATTACTATTTCGGAAACTTTACCCAGCATTGCTGTTACACTGACTGGCCTTGAGCTCACTTTCCTCCCAGTGAGACAGGCAGGACTCAAAATTCAAGTCACTGAGAAAACAAAGGAATGAACAGAATATCCTGCAATGGACAGAATGGCCTCCCTCTGACCTGCAGTGCATCAATCTACTCATTTTCAGTCTGCATGTTTCATTACAGTTTTAAGAGATAATTTCCCTCACTCCTATCCTATCCAGTTATTTAGGCTTCTGTTCTTAGAACAGACATCTGGAATGAGTTGGGAGGGATCTTCCTTTGCAATCTTGACATCAGCAATAAAGTAAATAAAATGAATAATTCCCCTTTCCTGCGGCTGTTTAATACAATAATCATCTTCACCCAGTGCCTAAGCTAATAGATAATTTTCAGATATGTGACCACAATCTGCAGCAGTAACCACTGACTCCAGCTGGTTACTTTTTGCCATTCCAGTCACTGTGCCTGAGAACACTTTACACAAAGCAGGTTGGAAATGGCAATGATTAAATAACAATCTCAACCTTCAAAGAGCACATCCGTTGTTATCTCCTTATTCAAATAGCAAGTCAATTGACATGATTTACAGTCGAGATAAGGGGTATTGAAATAAACTGTCCTGTCATAGAATCCCTACAGTGCAGAAAGAGGCCATTCAGCCCATCAAGTCTGTACTGATCACAATCCCACCCAAGCCCCATCCCCATAACCCCATGTATTTCCCCTAACACTAAAGGAGCAATTTACTGTGGCCAATCCACCTAACCTGATTGGTGGGAGAGCGTACAAATGTCATACAGACAGTGATCCAAGGCCAGAATTGAACCCGGGTCCCTGGCACTGAGAGGTAGCAGCGCTAACCACTGTGCCACCCTTCTCAACAGAAACCGTCAAGCAGAGAAGACAAGCTGCAAAAAAAAAATCCTATTCCTTCCAGTTTTCAACAATTAACAGAATTAATCTGCAAAGATTACAATTCCTGATTTCCCCATTTCAAATCATCATGGACCCACAATAACCCTCCAATCTCAAAACGGCCAACATTAATTCCCAAGCTGAACACTGTTCAGAGATGAGTTGATATTCCTTCACAGCTTTTCACAAACACCTGGGAACACACAAAGCAGCTGCAACGCTATCGATTGACAGCACTTGCTCAGTTTCCATAGCAACCAGAACACTGACACCTCATATTGGCTTCCTCTCATCCTTTTATCATTTGTAGTTTCTAACCCCACCCTCCGGCTCAGAAGAATGATATCCCGAGCAGAACTGTGATTCTGAACAAGATTCACAAAGGGAAGGTTTCAATTCTTTCCCTAGTGTCTCACAATCTTACTTTGGTACAAAAAAAACTTTGCTTTTTGTTAAGGGCTGAGGTGTAGGCACACAAAGCCATGAAGATGGCAGAGCAAGTAGAAAAGGTTGTTAAAATGCAAATGGAATCCTTGGGTTTATTAAGAGAGAAATATATAGAGTACAGAATAAAGCAAACCAATTATACAGAACATTTATAAAACACCGATTAGACCTCAGCTGAAGTATTAAGTTCAGGCTGCAGCATTATAAGCGATGGTAGCATGTCCTTGAAGAGGAGATTTACTGGAGTGGTGTGAGGAACGAGAAACTTCAGCGATGGGGAAGAGACTGCGATTGTTCTCCTTAGAGCAGCTCAGGGAAACAGAGTCAAAACTACCAATGATTTTCAGAGTAAATCAGGAAGATTTTTTTGTGATCACTAACCAGAGGATACAAACTTGGAGTAATTGGCAAAATAACCAGAGAGGAGATAAGGAAAGATGTCCACACCGATTGTTGCTATTTGGAAACAGTGGAAGTTGAATCAATATTTCATTCTCTTTTGTACGTTACTGAATACTTGAAAAGGAAACATTTGCAGAAGTGTGGAGAAATAGTGAGGGAGTGGGATTGATCGGATAGTTTCTTCAAAGGGCTGACACACACACAATGGGACAAATGGCCTCCTTCTGCGCTGCATCGTTTTGTGACTTTAATGGCAGCTGAGAGAGGGGATATTAATGAAGAGTTCCTCAGATGCTGGGGTGAATGAGATCAGAGGTCTCTGTTCTTTACTGTCTTAACGGGGCAATGTTAACTCCACAATATCCAGCAGTAGTGGGAGAGGAATCAGGTTCAGATACCCTACACTGCACACTCGCTAATCTGCTACTAACTTTTCATATTCACAGGTAAGAGAATAGCCTCGGGAGAGAAACAGAGCTTTTACCGACAGAATTGGAGACACAAGCAGCAAACAAACAAAACACACAGATCCAATTCCCCTTAAAATCTGGCTCAGAAACAGGTAATGTAGGAAATGTTCACTTAGTTTCTGTGGATGAATTACAGATAAGCAGCCATTGTCAGAAATCATCAGGTCTAAGACCTCACCAGAAACATTAACACATTCCATCTCTCTACAGAAGCTGACCAACCAGCTGAGAGTTTCCAATGATTCTGTAACCAGGCAGAGGGATCTGGGTGTCATTGTTCATGAATTACAGAAAGTCGGTATATAGGTGCAGCATGTAGTAAAAAAAGACAAATGAGACGTGGGTATTTATTGCAGAGGGACTGGAATTTAAAAGTGGAGAAGTGTTGCTGCAATTGTACAGGGTGTTGTTGAGATCACATCTGGAGTATTGTGTCCAGTTTTGATCTCCTTATTTGAGGAAGGATGTGGTGGCATTGGAGGCAGTTCAGAGAAGGTTCACCAGATTGATTCTGGGATGAGAGGGTTGACGTATGAGGAGAGATTAAACAGTTTGGGCTTGTACTAGCTGGAGTTTAAAAGGATGAGAGGGATTGATAAAATAAATGTGGACCAAATATTTCCTCTTATGGGGTAATCTGGAACAAGAGGTCACAGGTATGGGTTGAGAGGCGGTAGATTTAACACTGATGAGAAAGAACTACTTCTCACTCTGGGAGTGGGGAATTTGTGGAACTCACTGCCCCCGAGTGCAGTGCAGTCTGAATCACTGAATGGCTTCAAGAGAGAGATGGATATATTTCTAATAAAAAAAGATTCGGGGAACAGGTGGGAGGTGGATTTGCGTCCAGGGAGAGATCAGCCATGATCTGATTGAATGGCAGAGCAGGCTCAAAGGGCTGAATTTATCTATTTCTGTTCCTATGTTCCCATTGGAATGGAACCTCAGTAAGAGTGAATTCAGGCAGGCCTCAGCACTTTCCAGAAGGGGGTCAGCATCCATGGGGCATTTTCCACATAGTTGGATAGATGCCAGTACGGTAACTATATTGGAACAGCTTGCCTGGGATATATCTAGTTCTGGGACACAGATACAGTTGCTGGAATACTGTCAAGGCCCATGTCATTCAGCCATTTCTGGATATCATGTGGAGTGAATCAAAATGGGAGACTGATATCTGATAGTGGGGACCTCTAAAGGAGGCCGAGATGGAACAGCCACTCGGCACTTCTGGATGAAGACTACTGCAAATGTTTCAGCCTTATCTTTTGCACTGATGTGCTGGGCTCCTCCATTATTGAGGATGGGGATATTTGTGGAGCCTCCTCCTCCAGTGAGTTGTTTAATTGTCCACCATCATTCACAACCAGATCCAAAAGAGAAAATACTGGAAAATCTCAGCAGGTTTGGCAGCATCTGTAAGGAGACAAAAGAGCTGACATCAAGTCCGGATGACCCTTTGTCAAAGCACGACTGGATGTTGGATGTGGTCCACTAATTATCAGTTGCTTATCTCTGACTATTACTTGCTGCTTCAGACATTGAGCATGCTAGTCCTCCATTCTAACTTCACCAGGTTAGACACCTCATTTTTAGGTAAGCCTGGTGCTGCTCCTGGCGTTCCCTCCTACACTCTCCATTGAGCCAGGGTTCATCTCCTCGTTTGGTGGTAATGATAGAATGGGGGATATACCAGGCCACGAGGTTACACCTCATGGAAGCACAGTTTTTAGTTGCTAAATAAATTTGTAATCTATCCCACTTAGCATGAAGTTAATGTCTGACATAATTGCACTGGCTGAATCGTACCTTACAGACAATATCCCAGACACCATCGCCAACCCTGTGTGTATCCTATCCCAATAAAAGGTGGACCAACCAGAGTGGCTGGCAATGGCATACATCTGGGATGGAGTTGCTCCGGGACAGCCTTCAACATTGACACTGGAGCCCGTGAACTTTCATGGCATCAGGTCAAACATGGGCAAGGAAACCTTGCGCTATTTCCCCGGGTTGAAATGGTCGCTACGAGAGGACACAGGTTTAAGGTGCGGGGAGGAAAGTACAGAAGTGATGTTCGGGGTAAGTTTTTCACTCAGAGGGCGGTGAGTGAGTGGAATCGGCTGCCGTCAGTGGTGGTGGAGGCGAACTCGCTGGGGTCTTTTAAAAGACTTCTGGATGAGTATATGGGGTTTTATGGGATTGGGGGTTATAGATAGGTGTTGATGTGATCGGCGCAACTCGTGGGCCGAAGGGCCTGTTTGTGCTGTAGTGTTCTATGTTCTATGTTCTATGATCATCACTTACTGGTGTTTTGCTGTTACCCTTTTGGCAGGGATTCACTGATAAATAAAATTAGCTCATTAATGAAAGGAAAAGGAGCTGGAATCTGCCCAGCTTGTTTTAAAGTATTTTACAGCATGGGTTTGTGTTAGAAAGCGTGTTTTGTATAGTTTAAATGTGGATGCCGTAAACAATACAATTGGACAACTTTAAAAAGAGGTAACTTTTTCAGACAATTTCTTCCACTGGTTAAAGGAGACTCTCATTCGGGAGAGGAAGTCGGGGGGGGGGGGGGGTGGTCAATAATGACAATGTAAAACGCACCCCTCTTTCAGATCAGCTTAAAGGGTGGAAAATTCATTCCCTTCATTTTTCAGTTTTAAACTCTATTCATGTTTAATTACAAAACAGAGCTAACCTCTGAATAGCAAAGTGAATGTCAACATATGGACGTATGCAATAGGATCAGGAGTAGGCCTTTCAGCCCCTCGAATCTGCTCCTCCATTAAATAAAATCACAGCTGATCCCACTGTGGTACAACTCCATTTTCCTGCCTGTCCCTGGTAGCCTGCAACCCCCCCCTGTCCATCAGAAACGTGTGTGAGATGTTTAGATTGATTCCCAGTTCTTAATGGGCTGCTACGCTGAAGTAGGAATAGTTTCAGTTTTCTCAGACTGGCACCATCGCGATCCAGGTACACAGCAGCAAAAAAGCCAGCTGAGTAAACAAAGCTTCAGTGGGTCACAATGTTGTTAGCCGCTCAGAGCTGCAGCACAGTGTTCAGTCTCACTGCACAGGCGTTTGGGCAAACTCCAGTTACCATTTCTCATCACCTCATCCTAATGGAACAAAGAGATCTCGGGGTACAGGTTCATAGCTCCTTGAAACCAGAGATCACAGGTGGACAGAGGGGTGAAGAGGGCATTCGGCATGCTTGGTTCCATTGGTCAGAACACTGAATATTGGAGTTGGGACGGCTTGTTAAAGTTGTACAAGACATTGGTAAGGCCACACTTGAAGTACTGTGTACTGTTCTGGTCACCCTATTATAGAAAGGATATTATTAAACTAGACAGAGTACAGAAAAGATTTACTAGGCTGAATAGACTGGGCCCTTTTTCCTCTGGAGCGTAGAAGGCTGAGGAATGATGTCATATGGGTCTATAAAATAATGAGGGGCACAGATCAGCTCGATAGTCAATATCTTTTCCCAAAGGTAGGGGAGTCTAAAACTAGAGGACATAGGTTTAAGGTGAGAGGGGAGAGATACAAAAGGATCCAGAGGGGCAATTTATTCAAGTGTCTGGAACAAACTGCCAGAGGTAGTAGTAGAGGCAGGTACAATTTTATCTTTTAAAAAGCATTTAAATAGTTACACGGTAAGATGGGTATGGAGGGATATGGGCCAAATGCAGGCAATTGGGATTAGTTTAGGGGTTAAATGGGTGGCATGGACAAGTTGGGCTGAAGGGCCTGTTTCCATGCTGAAAACCTTTATGAGCACACCTGGAAAGTTACTGATCCTGAAGAGGAGTTTGTTAACAAGACTTATGTCAATAGGTGTGATAATCAGACACCAGAATGGGAAGATGATTCAAGAATTGTCAAAGCATCATTTCAAACTCTGGTATACTTGCTCCATTTATGTCAGCAGTGCTCACAATTGCATCAATCCCACAGGATTCGAGGCAGTGGTAAGAGTTGTCACCACAGATCGCAGACAAAAGATACAACACTGAGGTTGCTGCAAGGTTCCAGTAATTTGTGGTAAAAACCTCAATATAATGAACAGGGAATTAAAAAGAATCTAACTAACGATGCAGTGAAATGCATCTTTTGCAGCAAGTTCCCCCAGTTGGACGTGGTGAGGTTGGCTATCGTCTTGGTAACGTTAGCAGAAATTCATCCTCAGCAATGGACCATTTCAGAATCTCTCATCACTGGAATCTTGCTAAAGCTCACAATTCACCAAAGATCTTTCGACAGCACCCTCCAAATCCACAACCCCCACCAGCTAAAAGAACAAGGGCAGCAGATACATGGAAACACCTGGAGGTTCCCTCCAAGCCACTCACCATCCTGAATTAGGGGAAAAAAGAAAATCACCATTCCTTTTCAGTTGCTGGATTAAAATCCTGGAATTCCCTGTCTAACAGCATTGTGGGTCAATCTATAGCACATGGACTGCAGCAATTCAAGAAGGCAGCTCACTATCACCTTCTCAAGGGCAACTAGGGATGGGTAATAAATGCTGGCCAGCCAGCGATGCCCACGAATGAATATAAAAAAAACTCAAATGTCAAAAATTTGAACAGCATTGTTAGTCCTAATAAACCCCAAAAATAAGGTCCAATTTTCCTTTAAATTCCGCAGAGACCACTGAGCCATTACTATCGAGTCACAGCAGCTACTGGGAATGTTTAGGAATCCGTTATGTTTACACCTCAATTTTTAAATTCATTTTCTATGTTGTGGCATTATTGATTCAGGAATTCAAGTTTAAAATACGTGAACACAGAATGCTTTGTTTCGACTGTGTGTAATTGGGAAGTCAATTTGCAGCAATTCTCAACTGTGATCAAATAAAATGTTTGGAATTTTAATATAAAATGCCCGTAAGCAGAACCATCAACGCTTGGATCCTCAGCAGAGGAAAGCTGGCTGACTTATTCTTCAAGTTTCATTACCTAATTTCTTCAAGCATCCACACTCCTTAAGGAAATAATATCAAGTGTAACATATTTAACTCTGTAACAAAAGAAAAGGAAATTTGATCTTTAAATTGTTTCTCTTAAGGCTGCATTTGAAACTGGAGAAAGCAGTTCTTTTTGTGGGGGAAATAAACACAAAAGTTTTAATTCTGAATCCTCCCAATGATAGCTGAGCAATGTATTATCAACTAGATAAAAATTCAAACAATTGAGACAAATTAATCCCCAAAGCTTTATGTTTTATTCAGAGTATGTGGCCACAGATTTCAGCATTTCATTGATAGTCTGGCAGAGATTAAATTCACTTCAACTACATGTTAAACATAATGGTCAGAAAAAGTAACTGACATCATTGGAAAATATGAATATAATCAAAGGATTTAATAAAACTGGATAGAAATAATGTTCCTTTACAGAAATTGTCCCTATCTAAAGGGAATCAAGAACTTTAAACGATACAAAGTTGGTAAGAATTACCTCCCCTGTTACCAGGACTACCTGGTACAAATCTCCACCCCACAATCCCCAGCTTGCTCAATATGGAAAGAGGGGACATTGAATTTGGATCTTGTGCTCTGCTGTGCAAATGATGGGCAATAAATACTGGGTCTTGCCAGCAACGCCCACATCCCATACAGGAAAAAGACAATTCAGAACCACATGCCTCAAAGGAGGAGGAGATTTGATAACTCCCAAAACCAATCTCCCCCTTGTTGCTTCAATCTGTAAATGAAGGCTCGCTTCGATGTAACGAGGAGCCAGTATCACTGACAAAGAGACAGAAAAGGACAAGAGGGAAAAACAAACCCTGCCCCAGCCATTGCAAGCAGGGGTGACACAGTGGTTAGCACTGCTGCTTCAGTGTCATGGACCCAGGTTCAATTCCCAGCTCGGGTCACTGTCTGTATGGAGTCTGCACATTCTCCCCATGTCAGTGTGGGTTTCACACTGGTGCTCCAGTTTCCTCCCAGTCTGAAAGATGTGCTGGTTAGGTGCATTGGCCAAGTTAAATTCTCCCTCAGTGTACCCAAACAGGTGTCAGAGTGTGGCAACCAGGGGATTTTCACAGTAACTTCATTGCAGTGTTAATGTAAGCCTACTCGTGACATTAATAAATTTAAAGTTCTAACTGCAAGCAACTGTTTGTTCCAATTGGAAGCTGGACTTAAACAGAATATCCCTTTTCTGATAACTGCTCTGTGAAATAGCCAGCACAGACTTGGTAAGATGAATGGCCTCTCCCGTGCTGGATTATATCATCATTCAATCAGAATATCAACCAAACAAGTTACAGAAACAACCCAGAGTGTATTTATTAACCTAATTAAACCCACTGCTCATGGAAGGTGCAAAAGGAGATTTGGGGGGAGGGGCAGGTGTGGTTAAAGTTGAAGGGATTGGCACCTGCTGCCTATTCCCCAGGTGTAAACTGTTAACCGCACCCACCCCATCAGCCTCCCACCACCGAACCGGGTTCCTCCACAAGCAGCAACCCTGAAGATGCAGAATGAGAAACAGTCCATGAAACTGCTGCAGTTCCCCAAACAAACACATTTAACCAAAGCAAGAGGAAAAGACTTAAAAGCTGCCCCTTTGGGACAGTAATCACTCATCTTGCTCAGGTAAGAATGTCGATAAAGCTTGTTTACATTAAATAATGCTGAATCGAGGAGAGTGAACCTGAACTGGAAAGACCAGAGCTCAAACACGGGGCAAAACAGCTGCTTCACCTCAGCATGCCAAGGGCAAACTTGACAAGTCTTCAATTTCACTGCTGATTACAGAAAAAGTAAACAACAAATAAAGCCAAAAATGCTGAAAAAGCTCAGGTCTGAGAGAATAGTCAGGATGTCCCTTCATCAGAGCTGCGGAATATAGATATACACTGATAGGATGAGTGGAGGGGGAACTGACAAAGTTGTCATAGATAAAAAGGCAAAGGGAATGTAAATGGTGGTGATGATGGCCAAGAAGGGTACTAATAGCAGCCATTAACAGATCAGAGTGTGTCACTGGCAGGACGAAGGTATGATGTGGCGATGTCGGCTTTGGACTGGGATAAACACAGTAAGAAGTCTCACAACACCAGGTTAAAGTCCAACAGGTTTATTTGATAGTAAACACCACAAGCTTTCAGAAACGCTGTTCCTTCGTCAGGTGAATGGGGAGTTCTGTCTCCCACTCACCTGATGAAGGAACAGTGTTCCGAAAGCTAGTGTCATTTACAACAAATAAACCTGTTGGACTTTAACCTGGTGTTGTGAAACTTCTTACAGGACAAAGATATGTAGAATGTCAAAGAGCAACTCGAGATAGGTAACAGACGGCCCTAGTGTGGTGTGGGAGAGAAGGGAAGACAGGAACGGGGAGTGGGGGGCGGGAGAAAGATGGAAAGTGAAATTTTTAAAAAAGGTGGTAAAAATGAAAATAAAATAATAATGGGGGGGCACAGTGGTTAGCACTGCTACCTCACCGCTCCAGGGACCTTGGTTCAATTCTAATCTCCGTCAGTGTGTGCGAAGTTTGCACATTCTCCCCGTGTCTGTGTGGGTTTCTTTTGAGTGCTCCAGTTTCCTCCCACAGTCCAAAAGGTGTGGGGGGTTAGGTTGATTGGCCATGCTAAATTGCCCGTTAGTGTCAGGGGATTAGCAGGGTTGATGTGTGGGGTTATGGAAATAGGGCCTGGGTGGGATTGTGGTCAGTACAGACTCAATGGGCCAAATGGTCTCCTTCTGTACTGTAGGAATTCTAAGAAGATCAAATGAAATGAAATTCAATGCAATAAAATAAATGGTAATGGGGTGAAGAGGGGTAAAATGTAAGGACAACGGGGAACGCTATTCTAGTTCTGGGAGGGAGTGAGAGCAGTTTCGATGGGGCGGACAGGCAGTGTCGAGAGCCCTGTCAACCACAGCGGGTGGGAAACCACAATTCAGAGAAACACAATCAGCAGCAAGAGTTTGGAAAGTGGCATCATCAAAACAGATGTTGTGGAGGGGAGGGAACTGAGAGAATGGGATAGAGTCCTTACAGGATATGGGGTGTGAAGAGCTGTAGTCAAGGTAGCTATGGGAATCGGTGGGATTGTAATGGATACTGGTGGACAGAGAGCTCAAGGAAGGGAAGGGAACAGTCAGAGATGGACCATGTGAAGGTGACGGGGGGGGGTGGAAATTGGAAGCTAAATTTTTCAGACAAGAGCATGAAGCAGCACCCAACTAGTTAATGTATTGGTAAAAGAGTTGTGAGAGGGGGCCAGAGTAGGACTGGAACAAGGAATGTTCTAATACCCCATAAAGAGACAGGGTATAACTACGTACCGTGTGGATACCCATAGCCACACCTTTTGTTTCATACCAACGAGAGAGTCTATTCATCACTCCTTATATTCACTGAAAACTCCCATTATCAACAAACACAGTGGCTACAGGAGTAGGTCAGAGGCTGGGAATTCTGCAGTGAATAACTCACCTCCTGATTCTCCAAAGCCTGTCTGCAATTTAAAAAGTGAGTGTGATGGAATAGCCCCAGCTGCTGGATAAGTGCAGTTCCAATAACACTGAAGCAGCTCAACATCATTCAGGACAAAGCTGTCCACTTTGTCCAAACCCTATTCACCACCTCACACAGTCAATCCCTTCACCACCGATGCACAGTGTGTACCATCTACAAGATGTGTTACAGCAAGTCACCGAGGTTCCTTTGATAACACCTTCCAAATCCAATCTCCATCAACTAAAACAACAAGGGATGTAAACAGGTGGGAACACCACCATCTGCAAGTTCCCCTCCAAGCCACTCACCATCCTGACGTGAGAATATATCACTGTTCCTTCATCGTTACTGGATCAAAATCCTGGAACTCCCTCTCCAGCCTTGTAGGTGCACCCACACCACATGGGCTCAACACCTCCATCTCAATGGCAGCTCAGGACGTGAAACAAATGCTGCATAACCAGGGATGACAGTAAGAAGTCTCCCAACACAAGGTTAAAGTCCAACAGGTTTATTTGGTATAAAAATCCACTAGCTTTCAGAGCGCTGCTCCTTCATCAGGTAAGTGAGAGTTCTGTTCACAACAGGGCATATAAAGACACAACTCAATTTACAAGATAATGGTTGGAATGTGAGTGTTTACAGCTAATCAAGTCTTAAAGGTACAGACAATGTGAATGGAGATAGCGTTAAGCACAGGGTTAAAGAGATGTGTATTGCCTCCAGACAGGACAGTTGGTGAGATTTTGCAAGTCCAGGCAAATCATGGGGGTTACAGATAGTGTGACATGAACCCAAGATCCCGGTTGAGGCCGTCCCCATGTGTGTGGAACTTGGCTATCAGTCTCTGCTCAGCGATCCTGCACTGTCGTGTGTCATGAAGGCTGCCTTGGAGAATGTTTACCGGAAGATCAGAGGTCAAATGCCCGTGACCACTGAAGTGTTCCCCAGTAGGAAGAGAACACTCTTGCCTGGTGATTGTCGAGCGATGTTCATTCATCTGTTGTTGTAGCGTCTGCGTGGTCTCCCCATGTACCATGCCTCGGGACATGCAGACACTATGATAACAGATGAATGAACATCACTCGACAATCACCAGGCAAGACTGTTCCCTTCCTGTTGGCAAACACTTCAGCGGTCTCGGGCATTTGGCCTCTGATCTTCGGGTAAGCGTTCTCCAAGGTGGCCTTCACGACACACAACAGCGCAGAGTCGCTGAGCGGAGACTGATGGCCAAGTTCCGCACACGAGGACGGCCTCAACCAGGATCTTGGGTTCATGTCTATCTGTAATCCCCACGACTTGCCTGGATTTGCAAAATCTCACTAACTGTCATTCAAAGAATCCTGCAGTGCAGAAAGAGGCCCTTCAGCCCATCGAGTCTGCACCGAACACAATCCCACCCAGGCCCTACCCCCATATCCCGACATATTATACCCACAAATCCCTCTAACCTACACATCCCAGGACACCAAAGGGTAATTTCTTAGCACGGCCAATCAACCTAACCCACACATCTTTGGACTGTGAGAGGAAACCAGAGCATCCGGAGGAAACTGTAAACTCCCGCTCGAGGTCAACAGCCCTTCCCATGGTCCACCCTCTCCTGCTCCAATTCCCATGGCAGACAGGACAGTAAAATTCCAGCCAACACATCTCCGTCAGGTTCAATGTCTCGGACTTCACAGCTCCAGGTCCTGGGTTCAATTCCCGGCTTGGGTCACTGTCTGTGTGGAGTTTGCACATTCTTCTCGTGTCTGCGTGGGTTTCCTCCCACAGTCCAAAGATGTGCGGGTTAGGTTGATTGGGCATGGTAAATTGACCATAGATGCATAGGTTAGAGAGGATTAGTGGGTATAATATGTCGGAATATCGGGGGGGGGGGGGGGGGGGTAGGGCCTGGGTGGGATTGTGGTCGGTGCAGACTCGATGGGCCGAAGGGCCTCTTTCTGCACTGTAGGGTTCTATGATTTTATGAAAACTTGTTATTTACGAATTGAAATGTTTCTTTACCTGCCTAATGTTCAAATAATTTACAGCAAAAAAGCTACTGAACACACAGCCTGATGGTCCAAGTTTAAGAGAAGCCTGCAGTTCCATGTGGATTTAACAAGTTGAATGAGGTTATTAATTGGAAAAATTAATTCTCCCTACACAAGAAAACAAATTCCCACACAGGCTGGATAATGTGGCAAAGTAAGGAGAAAGTGTACCAGCAGAACATTCATAAATATTCATTTGTATTCATCTTGGAATTACCCTCTTGCTGAGCGACATTACGATATAGTGATAATGAAATATTTGAACAGTAAAAGAGATTACTATCAGGAAGGAATATTTCAGAAAGCAGAGCAGCAGAACTCAATGTGTGAGAGCAGAAACAAACACTTCACATCTTCAGGAGAAAATCAGTTCTTTAGCTAATTGGAAATTCTCACATTATGTTAACATAATCTCGCTGTGCATGTGACCAGGATGTTTTTGAAACTTGACCCAGTGAGAGGTCAGCAGCTAACAGCAGTCAACAACCTGCAATAAATTCCATATTAAGGCCTGTGCAATGGAAAACTCAGTAAGAAATCTCACAACACCAGGTTAAAGTCCAACAGGTTTATTTGGCAGTAAACACCACTAGCTTTCAGGGCTTTGCCCCTTCGTCAGGTGAGTGGGGAGTTCTGATCACAAACAGAGCATATAAAGGCACACACAGTTTACAGAATACCGATTAGAATGTGAGTCTTTACAACTAATCAAGTCTCAAAAGGTGCAGACAATGTGAATGGAGAGAGGGTTAAGCACAGGTTAAAGAGATGTGTATTGTCTCCATACAGGACAGTTAGTGAGATGTTGCAAACCCAGGCAAGTCGTGGGCATTATAGATCGTGTGACATGAACCCAAGATCCCGGTTGAGGCCGTCCTCATGTGAGCAGAGCTTGGCTATCAGTTTCTGCTCAGCAACTCTGCGCTGTCGTGGGGGTTTACTATCAAATAAACTGGTTGGACTTTAACCTGGTGTTGAGAGACTTCTCACTGTGCACATCCCACCACACAGCTTCATCCCTCAGAATAACTATTACCAAACACACGGCTGAAGGGGATTAAGGATTGGTACAAAAATAGAGTAGATGCAGGAAGGATGTTCTTAATGATGTGGGTGTTCAGAACCAGGGCTCACAGTCTGAGGATTCAGGGTAAACCGTTTAGGACAGAAACAGAGTCAAGGAGACATTTCTTCACCCAGAGAGTGGTGATCCTGTGGACTTCATTACCACAGGAACTAATTGATGCTAAAACACTGAATGCATTCAAGAGGTGGCTGGATACAGCACTTGTGGCGAATGGGATCAAAGTTTATGGGGAGAAAGCAGAATTAGGCTATTGAGTTGGATGATCAGCTACGATTGTGATGAATGGTGCAGCAGGCTGAAAGGGCTGAATAGCCTCCTCCTATCTTTAAAAAGCGTGCACGCGATTTGAAGCAATGCGTGTCAGTAACGGCCACAACAATACCAGCAACAAGCCTGTATGAGGGAACAGAAAGTGTATTCTGCAAATCTGGCAGTGAGAATTAACACAAAGTGTGAATCATCACACATGGAATTAAGTGTCATATTGTCAAGAGAATGAGTGCCAAAATATTCATAAACTGACACTTGTGAAGCATTCCAAAATAACTGCAGAGTGAATATGTCACCTTAACTCCCTCTTGACACTGCCGGGGTGCTCACAGATGTCAAACTTAGTTCTTTAAATGAATAAAGGAAATGCTGAAGGTAAGATAGATGAGATGTAGTGAGGATTTGTGGAAGGAGCGTCAGAAATAGAAGCCAGGATAGACCATATGGTCCCTTGAGCCTGGCCCAACATTCAATGTGGCCATGGCTGATTTTCACACATGTTCCTATCCTCTTCCCACATCTCCCCAAAAATCTGTCAAACCAAAGATTTGTCTCTCTCAACTTTATATCTAAATGATGCAGCGTCCACAACCCTGTGGTCGAGAATTCCAATCTGAGTTTCAGTGCATTGTACTGTTTGTTCAAATTCATGGCGAGTCTGGTTACTGGTGGATTCCGTATCATGAAAAACCAACAGTACATCAAATTAATCAAACCATCTGGGGCCTTGGCACTGATGTGTGTGACGTACATTAACTGACTGGCCCTGTAGCATAGGGAAGGGAAATGAGACCAGACAATTCAATCTGATCGTAGGCAGAGGCAGTGTGTTGTGTCAAAGATATCGTGGAGAACACAGGAAAGGAGCAGGAGAGACCACCAGCTCCTCAAGCTGCCCCACCATTCAATATCATCCTGGCTGATCCATGCCGGCCTCAACTCCTTCTCTGTGCCATTTCCCCGTACCCCTCTATTCCTCGATCAAATATTTATCCACCTCCATTTTAAATACTTCTAATGATCCAGCCTCCACCACCCTTTGGAACAGAGAATTCCAGAGATTCACCACCCTCTGCGAGAAGAAATTTCTCCACACCTCAGTTTTAACTGACCAGCCCTTTACCTTGTAGCTGTGTCCCCTTGTTAGAGACTCTCCCACTGGTGAAAACACCTCACCGTCTACCCTGTCAAACCCCCTCAGGATCTTATATGTTTGAATAAGGTGACTCCTCACTCATCTAAACTCCATGGAATACAGACCCAGACTAAACAGGATTAAAGATTGGTACAAATCGCACACCCCTCGTCTCTCAGGGCAACCCTCATCCCAGGAGGAGAAATTTCATCCCTCAACCCCCACCCCGCTGAACTGCGATTCCTAGGCAGATATGACCACATTCTGCCCATCATTAGGTTTAGGGGAAGAATGGCCATTTGAAGGAGTAACTGACCTCAGGAAAGAGGAGTAAAACAATGAGGGAAAGACAGCTTTTTCATCTATGTGTAAATGACATAAATTTGGTTATCAGTACAGCTTTGTAACTTGTCATTTTCTGTCCATCAGCAATTGTTGGAGGAGGAGATACATCCCAGGAAGTTAACTAGACTGATCTAAACATATATATAGTTTCAAACACTGAGACAATCAAAGCACCAGAGATAATTTTCACTCCGCAATGACCTTTCTGATAGAGATAGGATAAATTTGAGATTGTGTAACAAGAAACAATTAGCATTGAGCTAGAAATTATATTCACAACCCCCTGGGTTTGTTAATACAGAAAGCAACAATTCATCTTCATATAGCGTCCCGATACATTTCACTGGATCACTCTAAAACACCAAACCACATCAAGAGATACATCAAAGGGTCAGCTTTGAATAACTGGGGTAGGGAGACGGAGAAGGGAAAATATTCCAGAGGTTGGGACATTGGCACAACCACCAATGATGAAGTGATTATAAATGAGAATGTTCTAGAGAAATGCCAATATCTTGGAAGCTCTGGAGTTGGAGGGATTTGAAAGCAACTTCAAAACAAGGATAAGAATTCTAGAATCAAGATATCATAGGTCAGTGACCGCAGGGCTGACTGAGGAACGGGACTTGAGTACTGATACAGACAGCAGAGTTTAATTTAAAGACTGACTTTAGATAGGGATGTGGGACAAAGACAGGTATATGGAATAACAGATCAGCCATGATCTTATTGAATGACAGGATTGGTTTGAAGGGCTGAATGGCCTCCTGTTCCTGTTTATGAAGGAGAACTGTCAGTGTTTGCCTTTGGATTATCTGCTAGAATTCTCTCAGGTCAGAACAAGATGATTTGTACAACTTGTGTTGCAATGATGACATCATTAACTGCAAAGATTAACATTTCAATGAATTCATATTTGGTGGTGTTTTTCTCTCTAACTTCACTTTCTTTATTCTCTGATGGAACATAGAGCATTGCTGGAAAGGCCGGCATTTTCTGCCTAATTGCTCCTGAACAGAATATCTCACTCACCCAGTTCACAGGGTCAGCAACCACATTGCTGTGGATCTGGATTCACACGTAGGCCAGACCAGGTAAGGACGGCAGATTTCCTTCCCTAATGGACATTAGTGAACCAGATGGGCATTAATGAGAATTGATGATGGTTTCACAGTCACTATTACCGAAGCTTGCTTACAATTGCAGAGTTATTAATTGAATTTGAATTCCACCAGCTGTCATGGTGGGATTTGAACCCATGTCCCTAGGGCTCTAACCTCTGGGACACTGGATTACTAGTTCAGTGACAATCTCTGCAAACTTTTGATGAGGTTCTCAGTGAGGAAGTCATCATTTCAGTCACTCATGTTTCTGTTCATGTATTTTTAAAGTTAAAGTCTTATTATTCAAATCAAAGCAGAGTTAAATGTTAGACAAGGTTGGATGTGAATGATGATTTTTCATCTCAATTCTCTGGCAAAGAGTTGGAGATTACAGGTTATTTGACTGTTTGCTGACAGTCCTTGCATGGATTTATTACTCCTGGCGTTAACTACACTTCTGAATCATTACAATGCTACAATATTTTATAACAATGATTAGTGTTGCATTGACCAGTGAAGCAGAATAAATACAACAGAAGATTGAAAGTAAAATACTGCAAATGCTAGAAATCTGAAATAAAAATAGTAAATGCTAGAACGGTTCAGCAGCCTCTGGAGAGAAACAGTTAATGTTTCAAAGCACAAGAACAAGGCCTTTGGCCCACCAAATCTGTGCTAAGCCAGATGCCTCTCTAATTTAATATTTTCTCGCCTCTATGTGGTCCCTATCCCTCTATTTCCTGCCTATTCATGTATCTATCCAGATGCCTGTTGAATGTTGTTATAGAATCTGCTTCCACCACCTCCCCCAGCAGCACATTCCAGGATTCACTATCCTCTGCGTGAAAAAGTTGCCCCTTACATCTCTTTTGAACTTTCCCCCTCACAACTTCAACCCATGGCCCCGAGTAATTGACCCTTTGACTCTGAGAAAAAGACTCTGACTATCCACTCTATCCAAGCCTGTCATAATCTTGTACACCTCGATCAGGTCCCCCCTCATCCTCTGACACTCCAATGAAAACAATCCAAGTTTGTTCAACCTTTCTTCATCGTCCGTATCCTCCAAACCAGGCAGCATCCTGGTAAATCTCTTCTGCACCCTTTCCAATGCGTCAACATCCTTCCAGTTTTGTGGTGACCAGAATTGTACACAATACTCCAAATGTAGCCTGACCAAAGTCTTATACAGCTGCAATATGATTTTCCAATTCCGATACTCAAATGTCCTGACTGATGAAGGCCAGCGTGCCATACGCCTTCTTGACCAACTTCAGAGAACTGTGGATCTGCACACCTAGATCCCTCTGTATGCTAATATTTCGAAGGGCTCTACCATTTATTGTATAATTTCCATCTGTAGTAGACCTTTCAAATCGTAGCACCTCACATTTGACAAAGTTAAACTCCATCTGCCATCTTTTAGCCCAGGTTTCCAGTTGATTTATATCCTGCTGTATCCTCTGACAATCCTCCTCACTATCCATTACTTCCCCAATTTACTAATCAGACCACCTACATTTTCTTCCAAATCATTTATTATATATATCACAAACAGAGTCCCCAGCACTGGTCCTTGTGGAACACTGCTTATCACAGACCTCCAGTTAGAAAAGTGCCCTTCCACTGCTACTCTCTGCTTTCTGTGCCCAAGCCAGTTTTGTAGCCATCTTACCAGCTCACCTCGCATCCTAAATGACTTCACCTTCAGTATCAGCCTGCCGTGAGGAACTTTATCAAAGGCTTTACTAAAGTCCATGTCTACAACACCCACTGCCCTGCCCTGGGCAATTTTCTTGTTGTTTCCTCAAAGAACTCAATCAAATTTGTGAGACACAGCCTCCCCTTCACAAAACCCTCCTGTCTATCGCTAATAAGCCTATTCTCTTCCAGATGTGAGTACATCCTGTCCCTAAGAATCTTCTCTAATAATTTCCCCATCACTGATGTAAGGCTCACAGGCCTGTAATTTCCCAGAGTGTGTCTTCTGCTCTTCTTAAACAGAGGAACAATGTTTGCTACTCTCCAATCCTCTGGTGCCTTTCACCCCACATACAGTTTCACTGCTGTTTGGCCATTCACACTCTTTATTCTCTCTGTGGACAGCTATTAGCAGCCTTTTCCCCTGGTTTCTGTGGCTATGACTCATTTTTCATTCCCTCCCCCTGCAGCGTGAATATCTCCCACTTTCTATGCATTTTAGCTTTGACAGAGGGTCATCTGGACTCAAAACGTCAGCTCTTTTCTCTCCTTACAGATGCTGCCAGAACTTCTGAGATTTTCCAGTGTTTTCTCTTTTGATCTCTGGTACCTCATCCGTGGCTGCAGAGGATGCAAAGATTTTGGCCAAGCCCTCAGTAATTTCTTTCCTTGCCTCGCTCAGTATTCTGGGGTAGATCCTATCTGGCCCTGGACACTTGTTCACCTTAATGTTTTCCAAAATCTCCAGTACCGCCTCCCTTTTTATCTCAAAATGTCCTAGAATGTTATCACCCTTTCTACACTCACCATCCACCACATCCTTCTCCTTTGTGAATACTGATGCAAAGCACTTGTTAAGGACCTCACCCACCTCATCTGACTCAACACACAAATTCCCTCCTCCACTGTCCTTCAGTGGATGTACCCTCTTCCTCCTCATATATGCATAAAGTGCCTTGGGATTCTCCTTAACCCTGCCAAGGACAATCCATGCCCCTTTTTGACCCCCTAAGTCACTGTTTAAGGCTCTTTCCTGCGATCTCTGTCCTCAAGAGCCTTATCCATTTTCAATTTCCTGAAATTTACATAATGCCTCCTTCTTCACTATTTCACAACCTCTCATCATCCAGGCTTCCCAAATCTTGCCATCTTTATCTTTCATTTTTACAAGAACATACTTTTCCCGAATTGTTAACAACTGACTGATTTTTTTTTATATTCCAATTCAATCCAATCAAGTCCAATTCAGAGTCGCAACAAGTTGGGATATTCCCGATCCGAGCTGACAGGACAGGGCTCTCACCTCCTGTCTGGGGCTTGATCTACATGATCCAAGCTGATTGGAGTAGCTGCAGCTCCTCCTCCAAGGCTTGATCTCATTTGTACCTTAGTCAAAAGGCTGAGATTTCACTTTTAAAAATTGCTTCAAATGAAACTAAAATGTAACCTAATAACTTCAAGCAAGCGCAGCGCGTCGATACTACACCTGATCTTAGCCAAAAGGCCAAGAAGCGAAAAAGACTCCCACGTATTGGATGTGGATTTACCCTCAAACAGCCGCCCCTGTCTACATTTCCTAATACCGTCGTAGTTAACATTCCCCCAAAACCATACAACCCTCCTTCAGGAAGAGGATGCTAAGTTTCAGGTATATTTTGTTTTTATTACAGTGAAAGATTAGTTGGCCAAAGAAACATGGCATCTCGTCAGAAATTATTTTTAAAAATTAACATTCAACTCAATCCTTTGCAAAAATCTAAATAGAGCAAAGAGGCATCAGATTCACACGAGTTCCAAGAAGTGAGGCTGGGTGCGAAATTCTGTCTCTTCAAAGAATTTCACATCTTTGAACAGCATTCCTGAAATGTAGTCACGCACTCTGTAAAACATTCCATCTCCACCCTATCAATATTTTAAAAGCTGGTTTCAGTTCGACTGCAGGGAGCAGAGAGAATAACGTGGAACCTGAAAACATCAAAACAGCAGCAGAGATCTCTTTAACCTATACTTAAGCCTCTCTCCACTCACATTGTCTGTAAAGGTACAGGTAATCAAGTCTTAGAGACTCACATTCCAACCATTATTCTGTAAATTGAGTTTGTGTCTTTCCATGCCCTGTTTGTGAACAGAACTTCCATTCACCTGACGAAGGGTCAGTGCTCCGAAAGCTACTGGCTTTTGCTACCAAATAAACCTGTTGGAGTTTAATCTGGTGTTGTGAGACTTCTTACTGTGTTCCTCCCACAGTCTAGAGATGCATTGGTTAGGTTGGTTAGCCATGGTAAATGTGTGTGGTTACAAGGATAGGGTGGGGGAGAGGGCCCAGATAACATACTCTATCAGACAGTCAGTGCAGACTCGATGGACAGAATGGCCTCTTCTGCACTGTAGGGATTCTATGACTTCTATAAACTCAAATGTAAACATTTAGTAACTTTCTCATTCTGGGTCACACGAGACCCAGAATCATGTTCTATGTTGCTCATGAATTTCTCTGTTTGCTTCCTGACACGTACTATTCCAAAACAGCCTCCAGCGCCACATCCGATTGTTGGCCACATCATACAAATCACTAAATAAAAAACACTGGATCTTCCCAGGGGAAGACAGTTTTTCAGATATTTTTCTTTCTCTGCCCTTGCACGATTTTGCCCCAGTGCTCAATGTTTACAGATGAGTAACTTGTTTGTAATGTTCATATAAACCACACAGATACACACACACACCAGACGTGTATAAAGCCATGGACTTCCAGACACATTCACACACACACAGATACACAGGGCAGAATTTCCATTACCAAGATTGATAGGGGAATTTTTGAACTCAGTTTAAAAGGGCCCTGTTAGTTTCCGGGAGATGGGCCAAATCCACCACCCCTTGAAGCACACATGGTTGCCACAGGGGCAGGCAAGCACAGAGTCAGACCATTGAAAGGGCAAGATTAAGAGGTGAGAAGCTTCGAATCCCGATTCTGTAATTGTCTTGTCCGACTCATGAATTTATATGGTCATGGGAACAGCAGTTTTTCTTCAGAGAAGGGTTCTGAATGGATCTTTCCCTCCCCACCCCAGCACTTGAACACCTGTAATTGTTATTGTATATAGTTCATACTGAGGGGAGGCAGCAGTATTGTCACTGGACTAGCAACCAAGAGACTTGAGTTAATGTTCTGGGGATCCCGGTTTGATTTCCTGCAGCCTAAATTCAGTTCATAAATCCAGAACTAAAAAGCTAGTCTTGGTAACCGAGACCTTGAACCCATAGTGAATGAGTTGGCTTTTTACGACAATCACAAACACCTTTCAGGAAAGGAAATCTGCCATCCTTACCCAGTCTGGCTTGCTGTGTATCAGAGACACATGTAATGTGGTTGACCCTGAAATAACACACAAGCCACTCAATTATAGCAAATCTCCACAAAGTCTACAAAGTGAAACAAGCTGGATTAACTACCACCACTGGAATTCCCAATCATCTTCAGCTGCTTCACAAATGACTTTCCCTCCACCATAAGGTCAGAAGTGGGGATGTTTACACAACGTTCAGCACCGTCTACAACTCCTCAGATACTGAAACAGTCCATGTCCAAATGCAGCAAGACCAGCACAACATTCAGGCTTGGGCTGATGAGTGGCAAATAATATTCACACCACACAAGTACCAGGCAATCACCATCTCCAACAAGACAGAATCTAACCATCAACATCCTGGGGACTGCCATCAAATAGAAACAAAACTGGACTAGCAACATAGATACTGCAGCTACAAGAGTAGGATAGATGCTGAGGGCTCTTGGAGTGTAACTCACCTCCTGACTCTCCAAAGCCTGTTTGCCATCGACAAGGCACAAGTCAGGAGTCTGATGGAACACTCCCCACTTGCCTGCGTGGGTGCAGCTCCAACAATACTCGAAACTTAGTTCAGTCTCAATTTCACTACATCTGCTATATCTTGTGTCTATCTGAGACTTAGAACAATAGCCCTCAGTCCACACTTTTACTGCCTTACCCCTATCCAACATTTGGGGAGGGGGGCGGGGGGGAAAATACTCAACAGGGCAAAACAGCTCATTTGATTGGCACCCCATCCACCACCGAAACATTCATTTGCTCCACCTTTGATGCAGTGGCCGCAGTGTGTATCAACTACAAGATTCACTGTACCAACTCAACGTTCCTTACACAGAACCTTCCATACCCATGACCTCTACCATCTAAAAGATCCGTGGCAGCAGATACCTGGGACCACCACCTGGGCAAAATCACACAACATCCTGACTTGGAAATATATCACCGTTCCTTCACTGTGGCTGGGTCAAAATCCTAGAATTCCCTCCCTAACAGCGCTGTGGGTATATCTACATCGCATGCCCTGCAGTGGTTCAAGACGGCAACTTACCACCCCCTTCTCAAGGGGTAATTAAGGATGGGCAATAAATTCTGCTCTAACCAATGATGCCCTTGTCCTGTGAAAAGACTAAAAACTGGGTGAATGAATATAGAGGACATACGGACCATGGAATGGATTTATGGGTCACCCCCAGACTATGGTTCAGGACTCCTCTGAGGGGCATGATACTGATCAATTCCATGATAACTGCAGGTGGGTGTAGCCAGAACCAGAAATGGGATTGGAATCCCAGGAATCGGATCTCGCCATTTTTAACTGGCTCAGGAACCAACTTGTTGAAAACCTCAGCCAGGGACACACACAAATGAGAAGATTTGTACATAACTCTCTGCCCTATCAGATGTCAGAAATAACACTAATACTGAGGTGGAGAATGGTCACCTCTGATGATAAATACCAGTTCAGACACACTGTGAATCCAACAGTCACAGAATGCTGAGCGTGTGAATGAATCTCAACTTCTTTCAAAAACAGCCAAATCGTGGTTCACAATCTGTGTCCCAGTGGATAAAGAAACACAAACATCTGCATACCAAACATGCCTGAGATTTGTTCAAACAGAAATCATTCTGATCTTTTGTTAATCTAAGACAGGAGGTACTTAATACCTGCAACATAAAAAGCAAAGAAGAACCTCAAAAACACACACTTTAAATTTATCCTGTTTAATTTTTATTAAACAGGATAAATAATTTTTTGTAAAACAACTTAAATACTGAGGGACCCATAATATTAATCCGAATTTACCTGATCATCATTCTCCTTCTGAAACACTCAATCCCTCCACCACTGACGCACACTGGTAGCCTTGCGTACTAAGATATGCAGCAGGAACTCACCAAGGCTCCTTAGACAGCACCTTCCAAAGCCATGACCTCTATCAGCTGGAGGACGAGTGCAGCAGACACACAGGAACATCACCAGCTGCAAGTTCATGCACCATGCAGCGTTGGAAATAATACACAGCTCTTTCAAAGTCAGAATCCCAGAAAGCTCTGTAGGAACACTTCCATCACACACACTGCAGCACTTCAGGAGGGAACAGCACCCTGTTCTCAAGCCTGGCAAGTGATGGACTGCCAGTTAAACGAGCCCACATCAGAGAATGGATTCTTCATAAAAAGCTGTACTTGATTAATTGTTTATATTTATTCTTTTGTTTGGGGGGGGGGGGGGGGTCACTGGCTGGTTCAGTGTTTATTGTCCATTCCTAATTGCCCCTTGAGAAGGCGGTGATGTGCTGCCTTCGTGAACCACTGCAGTCCATGTGGTGTAGGTACACCCACAGTGCTGTTAGGGAGGCAGCTCCAAAGATTTTGACCCTGCGACAGTGAAGACACGGCCGATATATTTCCACGTCAGGTTGGTACGTGGCTTGGAGTGGAATTTACAGGTACTGATTGTTCTCGTGTCTGCTGCCCAGATGGTATACACTGCATCACTGCATCGGATGTGGATGGAGTGCCGATCAAACCAGCTGCTTTGTCCCAGATGGTGTTGAGCTTCACAGAATCCCTACAGTGCAGGAGGCCATTCAGCCCATCAAGAGCCTGGGTAAGATACTCTGCCAATCTCCATAACCCCTCGTATTTACCATGGCTAATCTCCTTACCCTACATATTTTGGGACTCTAAGGGGCAATTTAGCTTCACCAATCCACCAAACTTGCACATCTTTGGACTGTGGGAGGAAACCAAAGCCCATGCAAACATAGAGACAGCGTGCAATATCCACACAGACAGTGACCCAAGGCCGGAATCGAACCCGGGTCACTGGAGCTTTGTGACAGCAGTGCCAACCAAAGTGCCACTGTGCTGCCCTGGAGTTGTTGGGGCTCCACTCATCCAGGAAACATTTGATTACACACCTAACCTGTGCCTTGATGGTGGACAAGATTTGGGGGAGTCTGGATGAGAGTTACTCTCCACACAGTTCCCAGTTTCTGACCTGCTGTCATAGCCAGAGTATATATCTGTGGTTGGTTAATGCTCTGTGATTGGTTCATTCCACCTTGGATTTAGCTCTTGGTCAGACTTTGGTATCTGTTTAATATTTGCTTATCAATATTACATCTAAATTGGTTACTTAGATCCTAGACATGATTCCTACCTCTCTCTCAAAAGTCTAACACATGATTGACTGATGTCAGTAGTATATCAACTACATTCTCTCTGGTTGTATCGCAGTTTGGAATAGCTCCTGCTCTGCCCAAGATCACAAGAAACTATAAAGGGTCGTGAAGTCCAGTCCATCCAGGCAAACCAGCCTCCCATCCATTGACTCTGTCTACACTTCCTGCTGTCTTGGAAAAGCAGCCAGCGTAATTAAGGACCCCATGCTCTTTTCCACCTTCTTCTGTCAGGAAAAAGATACAAAAGTCTGAGATCACATTACCAACCAACTCAAGGACAGCTTCTTCCCTGCTGCCAGACTTTCAAAAAGGACCTACCTTGCACTAAGTTGATCTTTCTCTACACCCTAGCTAGGACTGTAACACTACATTCTGCACTCTCTCCTTTCCTTCTCTATGAATGGTATGTTTTGTCTTTAAAGCACCCAAGGAACAAGATACTTTTCACCGTATCCCAATACATATGACAATAATAAATCAAATCAAAATCAAACATCAGCAAAACCCATCTTCAACCACTTGTACAGAAGTTCAGAGCAGTTTCCAATCAATTGCAACCCCCAGGATGTCGCTAATGAGTAATTCAGTGATGGTAATGTCACTGAATGTCAAAGGGAGATGATTAAATTCTCTCTTGTTGTCTGGCACTTGAGGTATAAATGTTACATGTCACATATCAGCCCAAGCCTGAATGTTGTCCAGGTCTTGCTGTGGAATACTTGGTACTATAACAAGCATGATCAGGTCATAGAAAATAGGAGTACAAGGAGGCCATTCAATAAGACATATGATGTGATTGTGGCCTCAAATCCATCCTGACCCCATTGATAAAGAAGTCAAAAGGCAATCAAAAATCTCTCTAACTCTGCATTGAATGTATTCAATAATCCAGCCTCCCCTGGGGCACTGGGGAGAGAGTTCCACAGACAAACAAGCCTCAGGGGATGGAATTCCTCTTCAACATGCGCACATGCAAGTACACATGTGCCCTAATGTATATTCCTCAAGGAAATCAAAGCTCCACACAGTATTCCAAATGCAATCTCACCAATGCCCTGCACAGTTGTAGCCAAGACTTTACTTCTTTTATATTCTATCCCCCTCATGATTGTTTGTCCTTCACTTCAATATTATTTTCCTAATTTCTAGTTTCTTACTCAATAATCATTGGTGATTATTATTTCATTATTCCAGGTCCATAGCAAAGAATTGAACTGTCCATCATAACGCATTAATCTCTATATTCCAACAACTAATGTTGCTTGCTCAATGATCAGACTATTGTTTGCCAGTTGCTAATTATTTGGACTAGTTCAATTGCTAAAAACTATTACATTTTATTTCAGGTGGGGATGACTGGGGATGCAGTCCAAAATCAACAACTTTCAGCCTAATTCATGGGGTCATTTTATTCCTCAGCGGTTGAGTACCAAAAACATAGCATAGAACTTGCACCTTTTCCATATTTTCAGCGTTTAGTGAGCACACATCTCCCCTAGAAAGCTAATAATGTAGCAGCCTTCAACACATTAGATACTTTGGCATTCCAACATGGACCCACACAGAAGACATAACTAACAGATTTCCCAAAATACACATTCTGTTTTCCCACCATTCCAGCTTTGTTGTATCTATCCCACACATCAATCCATTCATTGGTTAATATAGGCTGAACTTGGCTTCACTCTTTGTATCCGCAGGGGTCTGAACTGGGTGCAGTGCACTTCTGGTTATCAATCCCAAATATCAGCCTTCACAAGACTGTAGGTTATTACCCAAAAGAGGCCTTAAAATGCTCCCTTTGCTGATCAGCTGAGATCAACAGGGGATTTTTCTATCCATTACTCGCTTACCCTTCACTCTCGAGTCTCTCTCTATATTACTGATAACGGAGAACTGTATGAAGGAACCTCGTAATGATGGTCTCTCCAATATTCTTTACTGGTCAGAGATGGTTTGAAACCTGACACTGGGTATTCAGCAAGTTTTTCCTTGACAGATTGGTTTCACAACTCCTGATTTCCAAAAGCTTTTATTGACCAGTAGCAGAGCATGTAGAACAAGCTCATTCTCTTCACAAAAATATTCAAAAGGGAAGACACAATCTCCTCCCCAAAAGATATTCCAAATAGTATCAATGTCTTCACTATGGACTGAGGTAGAAATCCAGACAGCACAAACAGGTTCTAAACAAAGAATTCCCCAGGCGAAGATCCCAGAGCACATGGAGAGTGGCAATGGGCAGAGTGGAGCAGGTGGCAGGCACCAGTACACTTTGCAACAAACTAATGTAGGACTTGTATTCAAAACAACAGCCAATACATCTACAGGCAACTCCAGATCCATTGGTCTCACTTCCAGTCGATATAAATGAATCAATGGATCATCTGTACCACATTAAGCTAATTATCAACAGTCAACATGGGGTCACAAGGGAAAGATTCTGTCTGACCAAGTTTCTTGATTTTTGAAGAATAGGAGTAGAATGTGATAGGTCCTATCCACTTACTTCCAGAGGCTTTTGATACACAAAGGCTAAACTCAAAACTCTGAGGATTCCAGATAAACCCTGAGAATGGATGAAAAGGAAACTATCACAAGGTAGGAATCAGAAGTATGGATTGGAGTAGATATTTCAGAGTGGTTGGCAGTGAGTGGTTCAACGTTATTTCTAATCAACAGAAATGAGACTGGCTTCAGAATCAAAGCAAAGAGGTCACAAATTTCAGACGATGAAACAGGAGCTGGAATTCAGAAATGATAACGGCAATCAGATAAGAGATGGAATTGGGCAGCGCAATGGGTGATAATATTTAATGCTGTAAAATTCTGTACACAGGAAACCAGTAATGTGCCCTCCGTGAATGATGCTGAAAGTAACAGGATAAAACTGAATGAAACTCAACGTTCACTGACACACCACAACCCTATACAGGGGAACCCACAGGGCAACCCACAAAGCTAACAGTAAGTTACAGTACATCTCACAGTTTGAGTGCAACTCTGCATCCTGAATACTGGACCCACGTGTTAGTCACCAAGCATCTCAATGGCAGCACAGAGAAAAAATTCAAATCTAATCCCTGGATTCAGTGGGCAGGATCAACACTGGAAAAAGCCTGTGAAGGAAATGTCTCAGAGGTGGTCTTAAAGGGAACCAGGATTGTCAGAGCTAATGCAAAATTTAACCCATAGAGTGCTGGGAGAGCAGGTAGAGAGAAGGGATTCAGACCAATAATGTCAGGAACTGATAAAAGGAGCTTTATGGTCACAGGGCGATCGGGGGGGGGGGGCACTGAGCTTCCAGACAAAGTTGAGTGTTGGGAGACACAAACACTGGAATCATTTAAAGCAAATGAATCAAATCTGGAATTATTCAGACAGGATCTCATGGGACAGGTAATTAAACCGAGCCAAGGACTGTCCTGTTCTAATATGCGAAGACATGACCACCCTCGGTTACCTGCTTCGTCACATCCCACCTCCTCGTTCCTTCCTCCAACTATAAAGCTCACTCACATTATAACCATCCCCATGAGACCTGTCACTGTCTCCCTCTCTGTCGCCTAAACCCACCCAGCAACAGTAAGAATCACCTCAAATTCCTACTGACCAACTATAAGTATCCAGAAATCACACCCCAGCGCAGGAGTAAATCCTGTGATGGTCATCCCAGTTGCTGCATTAGGGAACACTGCCTCCACATCACCCCCCCTCTCCCCCAAATTGTTGGACAGGGGTAAGGCAGTAAAAGTCTGGGCTGAGGGCTATTGTTCTAAGTCTCAGATAGACACAGGATACAGCAGGTGTAGTGAAATTGAGACTGAACTAGCCCAGAGTCAGCGCTGAACTGGAACAGCAGCAGTTAATTAATTATCAGGACATTTACACTGAGTATGACAGTCAGATTGTAATCATTGCTACTGGAGATTGTGGAGTGAGGGCTCTCTCTTCCTTTGGAGCTGGGATCTTTTGGGGACATTGAGAGCAGATCCCATTCACCGAATCCCCATTCAATCCCCATCCCATTCCCCAGGACATCCCTGCCCACAGCCCGGGAGAGGGGGAAGAGGCTGCGGTGCGGATCGCTCTGCCCAGTAAATAATTGATGATTTTTGCGGCGATTCTGCTCCCGGGATACTTTAAACCCACTCATCTCAAAAGCAGCAAATACATCACAAATAAACCCCTTACATAAACCACCTTCAAAACCTCAATGTCAAAGCAAACCTCACGCACAGCACACACTAAAACCATCAAACATTCCCGGGGAAGGGGGAGGAATCCAACTCAAACTGGCAGGGAGGAGGTGGAGATTGGATCAGTCCGGGCTGTGAAATGCAGCAGGAATGAGTGAGAGTCCCTGGTCTGAAAAGGCAGGTGTTGCAGAATGATGCTGGAGCACAGCTGCTTTACTGCAGTGAGACACAGAGAGAGGGAGATGCAGGCACTGTCCCTACCTGGGTTGCTTTGTGAAATTGCTTCTTTAATCCTGCCACAGACATGGTGTAGTGCCAGGGGTGAGAGCAGCACCTTCACCAGCTGCTTCCTCTGTCACCCCCACCGCCGCTCCGCTCCTGATTCTGATCCTACTCCAGGATTAAATTACTCGCTGCAAAACCAGGATATCCGGACCCAACCTGACGTCAGTTTCTCTTAAAGACACAGTCACATTTGTTGCTACGGGACCCGCAGCCACAGCTTAAAATTCACACTAACTGCTCGTGTAGCATCCTCTCTGCAAATAGTGAGCCATCCCCTGAATTGTATAGACAGACAAGCAGGCATGACATACAATTATATATATATATCTGAATATATACACAATCACACCTATATATGGCTAAACATTGGGAGAACTGACCCAGACACTAGTCCAGAATCATACAATACAATGTCCCTGACATCACCATTGCCATCAACCTGGGTACCCCCTGCCCCACCAGCAGGACAGACCCAGCAGAGCTGGTGGCCACAGAGTGTTATCCAGGTGGGAGGGAGCTTCTCTGGGAGTCCTCAACATCCAGTCTGGACCCCGTGAAGTGAGATGGCATCAGGACAAAGACCAGCCAGGAAACCAGGTACCATACCCCTCCTCCATGTCAAACATCAGAAACACTGAGGGTGGAGAGGAAATGGACCCTGGGTGGGGAATTCAATGTCCATCATTACAAGTGGTTCAATATCTCCGTCACAGATGGAGCTGGCTGGGTCCTAAAGGACATCACCACTAGACTGGGACTGTGGCAGGTGGTGAGGGAGCCAACAAGAGGGAAAAACACGCTGAACCTCATCCTTCAGCACTCTCATTGTAAGAATTCCATGGAACCCCTGTAACACAAGTATATTTTCTGTATAAAATTAGTGAAACAATTAAACATATATTTATTATTGATGTCACAGATATATCTGTCCATTACAGTATTGGTTAGAGTGACCACTACCCAGTCCACATGAGAACCAAGTCTCATCTTCATATTGTGAATATCGTCCATCATGTTATGTGGCAGCATCACGCTGCTAAATGCAATTGAGTTAGAACTGTTCTGGTAACTCATGCTGGCATGGTTGAGGTTCTGTGAGCCAACATCAGCAGAGATGTATTCCACCACAATCTGAAACCACACCACCTGGCATATCCCTCATTTCACTGTTACCATCAAATCAGTGGGCCAACCCTGGTTAATGAAAGGCTCTGAAGAGCATGCCAGGAGCAGCATCAAGCTGAAACAAAGATAACAACTTGTTCCAGTTACAATACAGGATTGATGACATGTTAAACAGTGAAAGCAGCAAGAGACAGAGTCAGTTAGATCAGATCAAAACCCCAAAGTCCTGCCATAACCAGTCACAAATAGTGTTGGTCAATTAAATAACTGACAAGAGGAACTGGCTGTAAAGTATCTCCGCCATCAATACCGGACAGCCCAGCATAGAATCCAATACTGCAGAAAGAGGCCATTCGACCCATCGAGTTTGCACCGACAGCAATCCCATCCAGGCCCTATCTCTATAACCCCACGCATTTACCCTAACTAGTCCCCCTGACACTAAGGGGCAATTTAGCACGGCCAATCCATCTAACTCGCATATCTTTGATTAGTATAAACGACAAGGTTGAAATATTCACAACCATCTTCAGCCACAAGTGTAAAGTGGATGATCCAAACTTGACCTCCTTCTGAGGTCACCACCATGAGACAACAAAGACTGAGTGAATTGGATACAGCGAAGGCAATGGGTTCTGCCAAAATTTCAGCTGTAGTACGGAAGACTTCTGCTCGTGAACTAACTGTGCCCTTAGCCAAGCTGTTCCAGTACAGCTACAACACTGGCATCTACCCAGCAATGTGGAAAACTGCCCAGGAATGTCCTATCCACAAGGATAAATCCAACCTAACCAATTACTGCCTCAGCTTTGACTCACAGTCATCAGCCAAATGATGCAAGGTGTTATTAAAAGGGCTATTTGGCAACACTAGCAATAACAAAAATATGCATTAATATAGTAAGACATGACAATACACTTCTCAATTATCAGGGATTAGAATGGAGCTGGTAAGTAGAGAATGGAGTTAATGTTTAGGGAATGCAGTTAATGTCTAGGGAATGGAGTTGGTGGCAGGAACTGAAGACAATTACTTCAGTCTTTCCAATTATAGAATCCTACAGTGCAGAAGGAGGCCATTCGGCCCATTGAGTCTGCACCGACAAAGACGAAGTTACTGTTTATCCAGGGCTGGATGTTGGTCGGACAAGCAATATGTCAGTGGAGGGGTGGAGAGAGGTGATGGTGAAACAGAACTGGGTGCTGTCAGTATATCTGTGAATATGAGCACTACATTTTCAGATGATCCCACTGAGGGAAGCAGGGACCGTGTTTTTTGGTATTTAAGTCAGTGTGGTGTACAAGTCAAACTGATTGGATTTCTGATTTTTCTGAACTCCATTCATATATATGTCGAAGCAGTTTATAAGACAAGATGGGGCAGTATTGTATTTAAACCACAGCAACAGCTCCTTGTGTCAACATTTACTCTTCCCATTTCTGTTCGAAGTGAATCCACCAGGCCTTAGATCGTGGTTTTTTTTTGCTGTATGGATTGTACGCAACACATCATTCACCTTGCGCCAATCCCCAACACTTTTCTCTCTTACTCCAAGTTTACGATGAGCTGCCATGTTCCCGCCACTTTCTCCTGCATATTTCACCACTTCCAGATTGCATGCTGCCGTGTAGGATAGAGGTGACTGACTAGAGGCATTTTTATATGAGGCATAGGGTTTGGATTGATTTGTAAGGTGTCAGCGTCTAAAATCCATTCAAACAGTAGTTAGGTCAAAGCAGTGTATAAGGTAAGGAGTAGATTCTTGGAGAAAAATGTCTTATACACCAACAATACCATATTATGAAATAAGCAGGGGCCAAGGATAAATCCTGAGGTGACACCAGAGATAATGGAGCAGGAGCAGGAAGAGAAGTCAACTCAAGCGATTCCAATAACTTGCTCAAACCAAACACTCAGTTTGGTTTCCATCAGGAGCACTCGGTTCCAGACTTCACCAGTCCAGACTTGAAGAGCTGAATTTCTGTGGCAGGGTCAGAGTGACTGTCCCTGACATCAAGGGAGAATGTGACTGAGTGCAGCATCAAGGAGATCTGCATAGTTGAGGACTCTACTATCTGATGGACAAGGGCAGTAATTGTATGGGAGTTCCACCTACAAATTCCCCTCCAAGGTGCTCGATACGGCACCAGCCCATTTGGAGATCTTTCCCCATGGAATACCAAAGACTTCAATGTTTCCACAGCTCCTTGTTGCCACACTCAGCCAAATATCCCTTGATGCCAATGGCAGTCACTCACACCTTGCCACTGGAATTAGCCTCTTTGGGTCATGTTTAGACCAAGGCTGTGGACCTGATGGAGACCTACCTGAGCTGTTATTGGTGGGTAAATAGTGTTGACATCACTGTCAACATTCCTTCACTTTGCTGATGATTAAATGTGGTAAGTAGATGGGGACAGGAATTTATTAGGTTCATAGAATTATAGAATCCTTACAGTACAGAAAGAGGCCATTCAGCCCATCGAGCCAACAATCCCACCCAGACCCTATCCTCGTAACCCCACATATTTACCCTGCTAATCCCTCTAAACTATGAATCCCAGGACACTTGAGCACAATTTAGAATGACCAACGCATCTAACCAGCGCATCTTTAGACTGTGGGAGGAAACCAGAGGAAACTCATGCAGACACGGGGAGAACGCACAAACTCCACACAGTCACTCAAACCAGGAATAGAACCTGGCATTGCGAGGCAGCAGTGCTCATCACTATGCCACCGTGCCACAAAAGTTTAATGTTTGCATTGTTGATAAAAATAAAGTAAACTGATATTTAAATTTATTCAACAAGATCTGAATCTTCAGAGAACAACAGTAAATTTAATGTTGAATATCATTATTTCTGAGTTTTAACTTGATTTCACTTATTAATAATGTTCAGATGACAAAGTGAGTCTAGTCAGGTTAAAGTTATAGTGAATAATTACCAAACTGCTTATAGTTCCCAGAGTTGAGGCTGGTGTGAGCATTAAAACAATAATCCCTGTCTTTGGCTAGCTATTTGCTGTGTGCTGTTCTCTGCTCTCACTTCTGCAATGTGTCTATATTAAGTTAACAATGTTTGTGATGGATCTTTCCCATGTTTAGCTTTATCTATTGGTGCTACATTTTTTCTATTGGCTGTTAGACTTGAAGTATCCTGTTTCAGACACCATGAAGTAGGTTCCATAATCTTCAGTGGGCAGCATGGTGGCACAGTGGTTAGCACTGCTACCTCCCAGCTCCTGGAACCCGGGTTCAGTTCCTTGGGTCACTGTCTGTGTGGAATCGGCACGTTCTCCCCATGTCTTCTGCATGGGTTTTCCGGGTGCTCCAGTTTCTTCCCACAGTCTAAAAGACATATTGGTTAGATGTATTGGCCATGCTAAATTCTCCCTCAGTGAACCCAAACCAGCACTGGAGAGTGGCAACTAGGGGATTTTCACAGCAACTCCATTGCAGTATTAATGTAAACTTACTTGTTACACTAATAAAAAACATTATATTTATCAAACTTGCCATGAAAAGTAATCATCAGAGCTCTGGATTGTTGGAGACTAAATGTCATTGGGAAAATGTGCTACAGGTTCTCTCAGGGGTCCCAGTGCAATGACTCTGTGCGAATTGTCCAGGAAGATGAAATCCTGGAGATCGATTCCCTGCTCTCCAGGACTCTCTGAAAAGGTCAGAGGCTTCAGACAATTCTGATCTACTTACCTGGATGGTTACGCAGGAAATTTTAGAAAAATCCTACTCTAACTCCTACACCTGACCCCCATTCACTTGCACTGAATCTCCCCTCAAGATTTCTCCCTCCATATCCCCTCCCATTGCAAACTCCTCTCTAACCCAGCTCTCTCCACCTTCCACCCTATCACCTTACCCAATATCTCTGAAAAGCTTTTAAAATCCGGTGATGCAGAACGGCTTTTGAAGAGGGAGAGCAAAGAGAGAAAAAATAAAAGATCTTGTGCTCTGGAAATTCTCTCTTCTCCCAATATTCCTCCCTGAGTCATATTCCCACTTTAAAGTTGTTTGAAGAAATGTTAAGACAGACAATAAGTAGCCTTGTTGGTTCACGGGTTTAAATGAGCTGACTTGGACAAGTTGCAGAGCTGGGCCGAGAGGTGGCGGATGGAGTTTAATGCGGAAAAGTGTGAGGTAATTCACTTTGGCAGGAATAACAGATGTGTTGAGTATAGGGCTAACGGGAGGACTCTGAATAGTGTTGATGAACAGAGGGATCTAGGTGTATGTGTACATAGATCCCTGAAAGTTGGGAATCAAGTAGATAAGGTTGTTAGGAAGGCATACGGTGTCTTGGTGTTTATTGGTAGGGGGATTGAATTTAGGAGCCGCAACGTCATGTTGCAACTGTACAAAACTCTGGTGCGGCCGCACTTGGAGTATTGTGTGCAGTTCTGGTCCCCACATTATAGGAAGGATGTGGAGGCATTGGAGAGGGTACAGAGGAGGTTTACCAGGATGTTGCCTGGTATGGAGGGGAGGTCCTATGAGGAGAGACTGAGGGATTTGAGGTTGTTTTCGTTAGAAAGAAGGCAGCTAAGAGGGGACCTTATTGAAACATATAAGATGATTAGAGGTTTAGATAGGGTGGACAGTGATAGCCTTTTTCCTCGGATGGAGAAAGCTAGCACGAGGGGGCATAGCTTTAAATTAAGGGGTGGTAGTTATAGGATGGATGTCAGAGGTAGGTTCTTTACCCAGAGGGTGGTGAGGGATTGGAATGCCCTGCCTGCTGCAGTTGATGCGCCTAGTTTGGGGGCGTTTAAGAGGTCCGTGGATAGGTTTATGGATGGAAAGGGATTGGTTTAGGTTAGAGGGTCATTGCTTTTTAATTGGTCGGCGCAACATCGTGGGCCAAAGGGCCTGTTCTGCGTTGTAATGTTCTATGTTCTATGTTCTATGTAACTCTGGCAAAATCTGACAATTGCCTACCATAACAGGAGACAATTGTTTAATATTCTCACCAGGTGTCCAGGCCTGATAAGACCAAGCAAAACAATTCAACGGGTTGAGATATTACCCTATTTATAATGCTATTTTTAATAAGATATAAATATTTTTGATTTAATTAGTTATTCAGCTCAGGTAATTAATGGGGTTAGAATGAGGTCTGAAGAGCCGAGAAAGAACGATAATGAGAAAGGCTGTGAAGGAACAAATATAAAACTGATTTTACAAAGAGGCAGCGGGAATAGGGATTCTCACAGGGAATGCCTTTCCTTTTACAACTCCTGTTACAAGTTTATTCTGATTTTTGATTTGATTTGATTTGATTTATTATTGTCACATGTATTAGTATACAGGGAAAAGTATAGCGCCATACAGACAAATCATACCATTCATAGAGAAGGAAACAAGAGAGTGCAGAATGTAGTGTTACAGTCATAGCTAGGGGTGTAGAGAAAGACTAGCTTAATGCAAAGTAGGTCCATTCGAAAGTCTAACATCAGCAGGGAAGAAGCTGTTCCTGAGTCAGTTGCTATGTGATCTCAGACTTCTGTATCTTTTTCCCGATGGAAGAAGGTGGAAGGGAGAATGTCCAGGGTATTTGGGGTCCCTAATAATTCTGGCTGCTTTGCCAAGGCTGCAGGAAGTGTAGACAGAGTCAGCGGATGGGAGGCTGGTTTGCGTGATGGATTGGGCTACATTCACGAGGATTTGTAGTCCCTTGTGGTCTTGGGCAGAGGAGCCCATACCAAGCAGTGATACAACCAGAAAGAATGCTTCTCATGGTGCATCTGTAAAGGTTGGTGAGAGACATAGCGGACATGCCAAACTTCCTTAGTCTTCTGAGAAATTAGAGGTGTTGGTGGGGTTTCTTAACTTAGTGTCAGCATGGGGGGACCAGGACAGGCTGTTGGTGACCTGGATCTGGACACATGTACTGTGAATGGATGGCCCATGTAGAAATATAAAAACTGTTTTGCACATAACTAAATTAGAATTTAATGCCTGAAATCAGGGAAAGGCTCTTGAGTCTGATTTATTATATTACAGATGAAGGTGTTTGGCATCATCGACAAGAACAAGATCCAATTTCAGAAGGGATTATTGTATTTTTATATTGTTATATAAAGGCAGAAGAAAACCATACTTTGAGTATTGCTGAAAAAATACGTTCTGTTGAATTTTTTCAATTTGAACTCAAGAATACAATTTCAGGAGAAACAAGTAGTGAATTTTAGTAAGTACAGTTTAAAAATCCCAATCTTTGAGTGAATTTTGTAAAAGAAATCACTACCTACTACAATTTGAAAATATAAAGTGTTGGAAAGTGACCGACTTCTCATTTTAAACATTCCATTCCATAAATCATTGAAATAATTATGACGACAAGTTCCTAGAATGACTTTTCCTTTGATCAATATAGGCTCTCAATCATTTGCTGGCTTCTTATTTTATTAACATTCCAGACTTAGAATTTTAATTGTTTATTTAATGCAGTAAAGGAGAAATTCAATTCAATGTTTCTATTACTACATGTTTAATACAGAAAGAGTGCTGGCAGTGTGGGTAGCACCTCTGCCTGGAGCCAGAAGCCCACCCCAGGACTGGATGGTCAAGAAAGATGCGTTCGTAATGCGGCCAATCAGTTTTGGCATGTCAACCTACAAAATCCTTCTAAACGCACCAATGTTTGGCAGTAAGAGTGGGAGAGACTCCTGGTCAGTTACGCTTGTGTGGAGTGGTGTCTCTCAGGTTATAAGCCTCTGACGACAGATTAGAGGCCTGTTTTGGGAATTATTAGTGATGGAAACAGATAAAAGTCTGCCTTAGTGCGCCATAGGCATGGAAAGAGAATGGAATGGTAGGGCCTGGGTGGGACTGTGGTCAGTGCAGACTCGATGGGCCGAATTGCCTCCTTCTGTACTGTCGGGTTTCTATGATTTCTATGCTTTATGGAATGGAATGTTTAAAATGAGAAGTTGGTCACTTTCCAACACTTAATATTTTTGAATTGTAGTAGGTAGTGATTTCTTTTACAAAATTCACTCAAACACTGGGATTTTTAGACTGTACTTACTAAAATTCACTACTTGTTTCTCCTGAAATTGTATTCTTGAGTTCAAATTGAAAAGATTCAACAGAACGTATTTTTTCAGCAATACTCAAAGTATGGATTTCCTCTGCCTTTATATAACTGATATAAAAATATATTAATCCCTTCTGAAATTAGATCTTGTTCTTGTCGATGATGCCAAACACCTTCATCTGTAATATAATAAATCAGACTCAAGAACCTTTCCCTGATTTCAGGCATTAAATTCTAATTTAGTTATGTCTAGACAGCAAATGTTTCATGAGCAAAAAGTTGTATAAAATTGTAGATTGGTTTATTTCAGCAGGGCTGCCCTGTTAATAGTTGATTGATTTGGCACTGTAATTATTGGGTGATTAGGTATTGGTTTTGTGACTGCGGTAGTCACGATACCTGTGGGACTGGAACAGTAAGCAGCCAGTGGCAGCAGCACTGGACAGCATCATCTGACCTGTTATTCCAACAAGTATTTGTCACAATAACATCAATAACATACATCAAAAACATCCCAAGACGCTTCACAGTAACATAGAGTAAATCTGACACAGTCACATGAAGTGTCAGTAAGAGGAATTATATAGAAACATAATGAACAGGAACAGGAGTAGGCCATTCGGCCCTTTGAATCTGCTCCACTTGTCAATAAGATCTGACAGTAACCTCCTTCCTATCCCCAATAAGCTTTCACCTCCTCAAGAATCTATTGACTCTTGCCTTAAAAATGTTCAAAGATTCTGCTTCCACTGCCTTTTGAGGAAGGAAGTTCCAGAGATTTATGACTCTGAGAAAAAAATTCTTATCTCTTCTTCTTAGCTCTGTTTTAATGAGAGACATGATGTGGAGATGCCAGCGTTGGACTGGGGTAAGCAGAGTAAGAAGTCTCACAACACCAGGTTAAAGTCCAACAGGTTTATTTGGTAGCATAAACTTTTGGCATGTCGCTCCTCCGTCAGGTGAGTGGGAATTGTGTTCACAAACAGGGCGTATATATACACAAACTCAATTTACAAAATAATGGTTGGAATGTGAGTCTTTACAGATAATCAAGTCTTAAGGATATAGACAATGTGAGTGGAGAGAGGGTTAAGCACAGGTTAAAGAGATGTGAATTGTCTCCAGACAGGACAGTTAGTGAGATTTTGCAAGCCCAGGCAAGATGTGGGGGTTACAGATCGTGTGACATGAACCCAAGATCCCGGTTGAGGCCGTCCTCATGTGTGTGGAACTTGGCTATCAGTTTCTGCTCAGCAATTCTGCGCTGTCGTGTGTCGTGAAGGTTGCCTTGGAGAACGCTTATCCGAAGATCGGAGACTGAATGCCCGTGACCGCTGAAGAGTTCCTCATAGGAAGAGAACACTCCTGCCTGGTGATTGTCGAGCGGTGTTCATTCACCCATTGTCGTTGAATTTGCATGGTCTCACCAATGTTCCTAAATTAATTCCTAAATGAATATTTCTCATCAGTATTTGCTATTGAGAAAAGCATGGATGTGAGGGAACTTGGGAAAATAAATAGTGATGTCTTGAGGAATGTACATATTACAGAGAAGGAGGTGCTGGAAGTCTTAAAGCACATCAAGGTAGAAAAATCCCTGGACCTGATGAAATGTATCGCAGGACGTTGTGGGAGGCTAGGGAGGAAATTGCAGGTCTCCTAGCTGAGATATTTGAATCATCAATAGTCACGGGTGAGGTGCCTGAAGATTGGAGAGTGGCAAATGTTGTGTCTTTGTTTAAAAAGGGCTGCAGGGAAAAGTCTGGGAACTACATCTGTGGTGGGTAAATTGTTGGAAGATGTTTTGAGAGACAGGATCTACAGGCATTTAGAGATGCAAGGACTGATTAAGGACAGTCAGCTTGGCTTTGTGAGTGGAAAGTCATGTCTCACAAATTTGATTGAGTTTTTTGAAGAGGTAACCAAGAAGGTAGATGAGGGCAGTGCAGTTAATGTTGTCTACATGGACTTTAGCAAGGCCTTTGACAAGGTACCGCATGGTAGATTGTTGCATTAGGTTAAATCTCACGAGATCCAGGGTGAACATAGAAAACATAGAACATAGAACATTACAGCGCAGAACAGGCCCTTCGGCCCACGATGTTGCGCCGACCAGTTACAAAACAATGACCCACTAACCTAAACCAATCCCTTTTCGTCCATAAACCTATCCACGGATCTCTTAAACGCCCCCAAACTAGGCGCATTTACAACTGCAGCAGGCAGGGCATTCCAATCCCTCACCACCCTCTGGGTAAAGAACCTACCCCTGACATCCGTCCTATAACTACCACCCCTTAATTTAAGGTGAGGTATCTAAATGGATACAAAATTGGCTTCTTGACAGAAGCCAGAGAGTGGTTGTAGATAGTTGTTTTTAAAACTGGTGGCCTGTGACCAGCAGTGTGCCTCAGGGATCAGTGCTGAGTCCACTGTTATTTGTCATTTATATTAATGATTTGGATGAGAATACAGGAAGCATGGTTAGTAAGTTTGCAGCTGACACCAAGATTGGTGGCGTAATGGACAGTGAAGAAAGTTATCTCCAATTGCAACGGGATCTTGATCAATTGGGCCAGTGGGCTGACGAATGGCAGATGGAGTTTAATTTAGACAAATGCAAGGTGATGTATTTTGGTGGATTGAATCCGGGCAGGATTTACTCAGTTAATGGTAGGGTGTTGGGGAGAATTACAGAACAAAGAGATCTAGGGATACATGTTCATAGCTCCTTGAAAGTGGAGTCACAGATGGACAGAGTGGTGAAGAAGGCATTTGGCATGCTTGGTTTCATTGGTCAGAACATTGAATTACAGGAGTTGGGACGTCTTGTTGAAGTTGTACAAGGCATTGGTAAGATCACATTTGGAATATTGTGTACAATTCTGGTCACCCTATTATAGAAAGGATATTATTAAACTAGAAAGAGTGCAGAAAAGATTTACTAGGATACTTCTGAGACTTGATGGATTGAGTTATAAAGAGAGGCTGGATAGACTGGGACTTGTTTCTCTGAAGCATAGGAGGCTGAGGGGTGACCTTATAGATGTCTATAAAATAATCAGGGGCACAAATTAGCTAGATAGTTAACAATTTTTCCCAAAGATAGAGGAGTCTAAAATTAGAGGGCATAGGTTTAAGGTGAGAGGAGAGAGATACAAAGGTGGCCAGAGGGGCAATTTCTGGAACAAGCTGCCAGAGGCAGTAGTAGAGGTGGATACAATTTTGTCTTTTAAAAAGCATTTAGATAGTTACATGGGTACGATGGGTATAGAGGGATATGGGCCAAATGCAGGCAATTGGGATTAACTTAGGGGTTTTAAAAAAGAAAAAGTGCATGGACAAGTTAGGCCAAAGGGCCTGTTTCTATGCTGTAAACCTCTGTGACTCTATGTACCATGCCTCGGTACATGGTTTCCTGCAGTGTATCAGGTAGATAATGTTGGCCGAGTCGCAAGAGTGTGTGCCGTGTGCCTGGTGGATGGTGTTCTCACGTGAGATGATGGGATCCGTGTCGATGATCTTGCATGTTTTGCAGAGGTTGCTGTGGCAGGATTGTGTGGTGTTGTGGTCACTGTTCTCCTGAAGACTGGGTAGTTTGCTGCGGACGATGGTCTGTTTGAGGTTGTGCGGTTGTTTGAAGGCAAGAAGTGGGGGTGTGGGGATGGCCCTGGCGAGATGTTCATCTTCGTCGATAACATGTTCAAGGCTCCAGAGAAGATGTCGTAGCTTCCCCGCTCCGGGGAAGTACTGGACGATGAAGGGTACTCTGTCCACCGTGTCCCGTGTTTGTCTCCTGAGGAGGTCGGTGCGGTTTTTTGCTGTGGCGCATCGGAACTGTCGATCGATGAGCCGAGCACCATATCCTGTTCTTATGAGGGCATCTTTCAGCATCTGGAGGTGTCTGTCGTGATCCTCGTCATCTGAGCAGGTCCTGTGTATACGGAGGGTTTGTCTGTAGGGGATGGTTTCTTTAACATGTTTAGGTGGAAACTGGAAAAGTGGAGCATTGTGAGGTTATCTGTAGGCTTGCGGTACAGTGAGGTGCTGAGGTGTCCATCCTTAATGGAGATGCGTGTGTCTAAGAATGCAACCGATTCCGGAGAATAGTCCATGGTGAGTTGGATGGTGGGATGGAACTTGTTGATGTCGTCATATAGTTGTTTCAGTGATTGTTCACCATGAGTACTCCCCGCGTTGGAGATCGCTATTGCCTCCTGAAGATACACAAGGCAAACACACCCGGCCGTCCCATCGTATCGGGAAATGGGATTCTGTGAGAGAACCTCTCCAGCTACGGTCAAGGGCATCCTGAAACCCATTGTACAAAGAACCCCCGGCTTCTGTCATGACACTATGGACTTCCTACAGAAACTCAGCACACATGGAGCAGTTAAACCAGGGACACTCCTCGTCACAATGGATGTCTCGGCGCTCTACACCAACATCCCCCAAGAGGATGGCATTGCTGCAACTGCCTCAGTACTCAATGCCAACAACTGCCAGTCCCCAGATGCAATTCTATAACTCATCCGCTTCATCCTGGACCACAATGTCTTCATCTTCAACAACCAGTTCTTCATCCAGACACACGGAACAGCCATGGGGACCAAATTCACACCTCAATATGCCAACAAAGACATGGCTGACAATGACACAGCAATTCAAATCGGGAATCTGCAAGAGGCCAATACTGGAGGAGACAGAGATCTCTGAGGTTTGTGGGGCAGAAGGAGGCTGCAGAGAGAGGGAAGGGGCAAGGGCATAAGCGAATTTCAAACAAGAATATGAATTTGTGTGATGTTGCTGGAGTGGGTACTGATATTGTTCAATGAGCAAAGGGGGTGATGATACAGAGGAAGTTAATAAAATTATCGTAAATCTTTAAGAGTGTTTAGAATTTTATTGAGTGATTTGGGAGATGGCGATGACATCAGCAAATAGACCCAATATCCATTTCAGGACAGGGTCGAAGGGTCAACGGGCCTTTTCCTGCTCTTAATTTGCATGTTCACATGCTGACTTTAGTATTCACATTGAGCTCAACTTACTTCTAATATTTAAGAGTGCCCCCTTTAAGCAGCATTGCTTATGTTTTATTCTGCCCCAAGGACTCTATAATCCTGTATAACCAACAGGAGCCTGGGCTGCATAATTCACAGCCCATTCTGATCCAGGGCATAGTGTCAACAGCAATAGATTGGCAGAGAATACCTTAGCAATTTTCACCTCAACACCCTTATATCCTGAAAAGTAGAACAGTCACAGAATCAAAACTGCCCAAATTTCTCCCTCAGTCACACCAGAACAATGAAAGCTGATGTCTGTGCCCTGATTCACCTGACTGTGGAAGGTAATGAACAGTAATTTAAAAAGCAGACACCTGAAGCAGATACGGTTGTTATTGATGTAGGAAAGCGGTTGTCACAAATCCAGATTAGACAGAAATGTCACAGAAACACGCATTGGTACAGAAAAGGAACATTGAGAAGCCGGCTGCATTGTGAGATGTGCCACTCTCCTCAGGAACAGAATTTACTCTGAAGTTCACCTCTACAAAAGGACAGAGACAATAATGCCACTTGCTCTGTACTCCCCATGTTCTGATGGTTCTGGGAACTCTGCCTGTTCAGAAAAAGATTTATTTGGTTACCAAATAGACGGCTACCAAATAAACCTGTTGGACTTTAACCTGGTGTTGTGAGACTTCTTACTGTGCCTACCCCAATCCAATGCTGGCATCTCCACATCATATTCTGAACAACATTGATTTTATCAAATGTGGCAACAACTAGGCTCATTCACAGAATTTCAGTAATTTTGTTAAAGGTTTACTGACCCACAGGTCTCCTTATGCAATCCAGAATGTGGAAGATTTTTATGCAGCACTTTTGTGCAAATTGCTGGATATCTGGGACGGACGATGCTTTAATGAGGGTGGATGGTATCACAGGCTGAATATTTCCTACATTTAACACAATGTGGAAATCAAAGATAATGAGCTCAGAGAGAATAACAAAATGCATGGAAAATTAGAGCAGGTTTACCCTGTGCACTAACAGCCCAGCTGTATGGACCCCAGGAAAACATTCAGTTTTAAATCCAGATCTAGCTAATATTTCAATTTGATGAGTAGGTGAGGTTATCCAGTGAAGAGTAGATGAGGTTATCCAGTGAAGAGTAGGGGAGGTTATCCAGTGAAGAGTAGGGGAGGTTATCCAGTGAAGAGTAGGCGAGGTTATCCAGTGAAGAGTAGATGAGGTTGTCCAGTGAAGAATAGGGGAGGTTATCCAGTGAAGAGTAGGGGAGGTTATCCAGTGAAGAGTAGGGGAGGTTATCCAGTGAAGAGTAGATGAGGTTGTCCAGTGAAGAGTAGGGGAGGTTGTCCAGTGAAGAGTAGATGAGGTTGTCCAGTGAAAAGTAGGGGAGGTTGTCCAGTGAAGAGTAGGGGAGGTTATCTGATGAAGAGTAGCTGAGGATATCCAGTGAAAAGTAGGCAAGATTAGACAGTGAAGATTAGGAGAGATTATCCAGTAAAGAGTAGGGCTGGTTATCTCGTGCACGGCTGCACTTCAGCCACTGTGGAGAAACCAGCAGATCATTTCCACATACCCATCATAAGGAGATCAAAAGACAATGAGGATACTTTGAAATCAGAGAGAATTGGTATTGAATGAGTCTGTTCCAGGAGTTACCAAACAGTCCCTTTATGACATTCCAGAGGAGGACTGAAAATGTGGCCGTGGTTGAACTGTCCACAGACTGAACACTGAGTAAGAGGTTAGATATCAGTAATTATTCAGTCTGCCCATCAGTGATAAGAAGGCACATAGCGACAATGAATCATTCTTCCAATAGTTTGTTTTATTTATAGAATTATAGTTCATAAGAGAATGTCCTCCTTAATACCAGCGTTAATGTGCTGACAATGTTTAATAGCTAAAATAAACACTCATTAATTATAAGACACTAACTATGTTTAATGAGTTAGATGGGAAGAAGCTTGCCAAAATATTCTAAACATTGATACTCCACGTTCAAAAACAATATTTTCACCCCTGGAGGAATTCCTTTGATAAAAATACAAAGAACAGAAGCAGAAGACTATAATGTAACCCCCCAAACCTGCCCTGTTATTTAATAAGATCACAGCTGAACATTTATCTTAGCAATAACTTCCTGCAGTATCCCCACACCCACTGCAGCTAATCCGCTAACCTATTCACAAATGATAATATGGTTACAGCACAGAAAGAGGCCATTTGGCCAATCATATCTGTGCTGGTTCCCTGCAGGAGCGTTCAGCTAATGCTAACTTATCATAACCCTGCAAATCTTTCCTCTTCAGATAATGATCCAATTCTCCTTTAAAAGCCACGATTGAATCTATCTCTGAAGTACGTACCAGGCCTCAAACTCTCAGTGCGTGAGAAAGGTTCTCCCATGTTGCTGTTGCTTCTTTTGCCAATTTCCTTAAATCAGTATTATCTTGTTCTTAATATTTCCACCAATGGGAACAGTTTCTTCCCATCTACTTTACACAGGCCTCCCTGCCTGGGTTGCCCCCTGCCTATAACAGGGAGAAGCTGGTCAGGAGGAAGATGGTGATGTTAATCTAGAGATCAGATTCTTTCTCATTTCCTTCTCCTTCACAATGCACTTGAAGTCACCAGTTCCAAGCTGGATCTGACTGCTTTGCCATTGTCATGTTTCAATGATCCAATCATTACAGCTCTCCATATGTAACCAATAGTGTTGCCAGCATTGTTTGACTTATTCCTGGAGGTGTCATGATATTTGTCACACAACATGTCCATCATCACAAAGCCCCACTCTGGTGACTGTCACTTTATAAGAACAGAAGAAATAGGAGCAGGAGTAGGCATCTAGCCCTTTGAGCCTGCCCCGCCATTCAATAAGATCATGGCTGATCTGTCGTGGCTCAGTTCCACATTCCCGCCCTAGCCCCATAACCCTTAATCCCCTTGCCTATCAAAAACCTATCAACCCGCGTCTTAAAAATATTGAGCGAGGCAGCCTCCACCACTTCAACGGGCAGAGAATTCCAGAGATTCACCACCCTTTGAGTGAAAAAGTTCCTCCTCAATTCCATTCTAAACCGCCCCCCCTTTATCTTGAGGCTGTGCCCTCTAGTCCTACTGTCCTTTCTGAGCGGGAAGAGCCCCTCCACCTCTATCCTATCCATCCCATTCATCATCTTATATGTCTCAATGAGATCTCCCTTCATTCTGCTAAACTCTAACGAGTACAAGCCTAGTTTATTCAGCCTCTCCTCATAGTTCAACCCCCTCAACTCCAGTATCAGCCTAGTAAACCTCCTCTGCACTCCCTCCAGGGCCAAAATATCCTTGCGTAAGTGCGGCAACTAAAACTGCACACAGTACTCCAGCTGCGGCCTCACCAGTGCCCTATACAGCTGCAGCAAGACCTCCCTACTTTTATATTCAATCCCCCTCGCTATGAAGGCCAGCATCCCATTCGCCTTCCTGACCACCTGCTGCACCTGCAGGCTGGGTTTTTGCAACTCATGCACAAGGACCCCGAGGTCCCTCTGCACCGTCACATGCTGCAGTTTTTCGCCACGTAAGTAATAGTCCTTCCTACCATTATTCCTACCAAAGTGGACCACCTCACATTTGCCAACATTAAATTCCATTTGCCATTTCCTGGCCCATTCGCCCAGCCTATCTAGATCCTTCTGCAGACTCTCCACACCCTCCGTGCAATTTGCCTTTCCCCCAATCTTGGTGTCATCAGCAAATTTCGACACCCTGCACTCGGTTCCCTCCTCCAGATCATCTATATAAATGGTAAATAGCTGAGGCCCCAGCACCGACCCCTGGGGCACTCCACTAGTCACCAACCGCCAATCCGAATAGCACCCATTGACCCCCACTCTCTGCCTCCTATTTGACAACCAATCCTCTATCCACGCTAACACCCTACCCCCAGCTCCATGCTCCCTTACCTTCTGCAATAACCTCTTGTGAGGTACCTTGTCAAACGCCTTCTGAAAATCAAGAAACACCACATCCACCAGCTCTCCTCTATCCACTGCCCTAGACACATCCTCATAGAACTCCAGTAAATTTGTCAGACACGACTTCCCCTTAACGAAACCGTGCTGCATCTGCTCTATCAAACAATTCTCCTCAAGATGCCTCGCTATTTCCTCCTTGATTACAGATTCTAACATTTTACCTACAACAGACGTTAAACTAACCGGCCGAGAATTCCCTGCCTTTTGCCTGCCACCCTTCTTAAACAACGGCCTTATGACCTTTAAGACCAGCCTTACTGAGTAAGGGTCACTGAACAACCAATCAACACTTAGCATGAAGCCAGGTTTTCCTGGTCAGAGCAACGGACTCACTCTCACAGCCAATGAAAGCAGCTCTGGTAAAAGTCTAAAAGCAAAATACTGCAAATGCTGGAATCTGAAACAAAAACAGACAATGCTGGAAAACCTCAGCAGGTCTGACAGCACCTATGGAGAAAGAATAGAGCCAACGTTTCGAGTCTGGATGACCCTTCTTCAGAGCTGAGGACAAAGCTGATTCTTTGTTCCAGCTAATTGTCTTCTGTTCTGACAAAGAGTCAGCCAGACTTGGAAGGGCAGACTGGGCCTCAGTCAAACATCTCATCCAAAAACAATACCTGCAGCACGACCGCACTCCCTCAGTATGGCACTGGAGCCTCTGTTTTAATTTTTGAGCTGAACCCTGGATTGGGTTTCGTATGGTGTTCCTTCTTTGTTATTCATGAGAAACGTTTTTGGAAACAGTGAAAACACTGTCATCTCTTTTGTTAACAACAAATAAAGAATATTTAATTATAATAGAGAAAGATAATAAAACACTTCAAAGAATAATCTAAAGCTTCAGCAAATTAACACTTAGTCCCTAAAGACCAAAAATCCAAAAGTATCTATTTCCCCAACCCAACCAACATGACAATGATTATTTACATCTGAAGTTGGAGTTGATCCCATATTTGTGAGCCTCACATCTCTGATGGGTAAATTGTTAGAAGGTATTCTGAGAGACAGGATCTCCAGGCATTTAGAGATGCAAGGACTGATTAAGGACAGTCAGCTTGGCTTTGTGAGTGGAAAATCATGTCTCACAAATTTGATTGCGTTTTTTGAAGGGGTAACCAAGAAGATAGATAAGGGCAGTGCAGTTGATGTTGTCTACATGGACTTTAGCAAGGCCTTTGACAAGGTACTGCATGGTGGATTGTTGCATAAGGTTAAATCTCACAGGATCCAGGGTGAGGTATCTAAATGGATACAAAATTGGCTTCTTGACAGAAGCCAGAGAGTGGTTGTAAAGGGTTGTTTTTCATACTGAAGACCTGTGACCAGCGATGTACCTCAGGGATCAGTGCTGGGTCCACTGTTATTTGTCATTTATATTAATGATTTGGATGAGAATTTAGGAGATATGGTTAGTAAGTTTGTAGATGACATCGAGATTGTGACATAGTGGACAGTGAAGAAAGTTATCTCCAATTGCAATGGGATCTTGATCAATTGGGCCAATGGGCTGATGAATGACAGATGGAGTTTAATTTAGATAAATGCAAGGTAATGTATTTTGGAGATCGAACCAGGGCGGGACTTACTCAGTTAATGGTAGGGTGTTGAGGAGAGTTAAAGAACAAAGAGATCTCGGGGTACAGGTTCATAGCTCCTTGAAAGTGAAGTCACAGGTGGACAGAGTGGTGAAGAAGGCATTCGGCATGCTTGGTTTCATTAGTCAGAACATTGAATACAGGATTTGGGACGTCTTGTTGCAGTTGTACAAGACATTGGTAAGGCTACACTTGGAATACTGTGTACACTTCTGGTCACCCTATTATAGAAAGGATATTATTAAACTAGAAAGAGTGCAGAAAAGATTTACTAGGACGCTACTGGGACTTGATGGAGTGAGTTATAAGGAGAGGCTGGATAGGCTGGAATTTTTTTCTCTGGCACGTAGGAGGCTGAGAGGTGACCTTATAGAGGTCTACAAAATAATGAGGGGGACAGATCAGCTAGATAGTCAATATCTTTTCCCAAAGGTAGGGAAGTCTAAAACTAGAGGGCATAGGTTTAAGGTGAGAGGGGAGAGATACAAAAGTGTCCAGAGGGGCAATTTTCACACAGAGGGTGGTGAGTGTCTGGAAAAAGCTGCCAGAGGCAGTAATAGAGACGGGTACAATTTTGTCTTTTATAAAGCATTTAGGTAGTTACATGGGTACGATGGGTATAGAGGGATATGGGCCAAATATGGGCAATTGGGATTAGGTTAGGGGTTTAAAAAAAAGGGTGGCATGGACAAGTTGGGCCGAATGGCCTGTTTCCATGCTGTAAACCTTACTGACTCTATGAGCAAAACACGAGCAAAATGCTTTTCAGTGATGCACCAAAATGAGAGAGAAAAAGAACAACAGCTGTTTGTTCCCTCTGAGATCAGGAAGTACCATCTGTAACCATGGCAATGCTAGCCTCCTATCTGTCACTAAAGTCTATGCAGCATCACTCCTGTCGACCAAACAAACCCTTCAGCAGAGTCCCCAGAAAAATCAAACATTTTGAAGCCAAATCTGATAAAACTAACTGTCCATCTACTTTCAGTAACGTATTTCTGACAAAACTGTAACTCTACCAACAACACACAGTCACATCAATGGATGGACTGACTGCATTCTGAGAACTAGCCAGCAAACTGTCTCTCAGCCTCATTAACCATTACGTGAATGAATCGGAGAATCGTGAATGAATGATGTCAATGCACAAACCCTATTGGTCATTGTGAAGGAGGGATGCGTACAATCTCACCAATCACCATGCTCACACAGCCTGCACCAATGGTCAATGCAGTGTAGGTTTGAACATTCCACCAGACTGAGCTGCAGCTGGTGTTGATTCATCGACCACCCTCCCCAACCCCCCACCCCCTGCACCCCCCCAGGGGGAAAGTCACTGCTTTCTGCAGGTTGTTCACATTCTAACATGTGGTTACCAGTGGCTGAGCCAGAGCAGTGTGCAGTGTCACACTCTGTCACACTCAGCGCAGTGTCACACACTCTGTCACACTCGGTGCAGTGTCACACACTCCGTCACACTCGGTGCAGTGTCACACACTCCGTCACACTCGGTGCAGTGTCACACACTCCGTCACACTCGGTGCAGTGTCACACACTCCGTCACACTCGGTGCAGTGTCACACACTCCGTCACACTCGGTGCAGTGTCACACACTCCGTCACACTCGGTGCAGTGTCACACACTCTATCACACTCGGGGCAGTGTCACACACTCTATCACACTCGGGGCAGTGTCACACACTCTGTCACACTCGGTGCAGTGTCACACACTCTGTCACACTCGGTGCAGTGTCACACACTCCGTCACACTCGGTGCAGTGTCACACACTCCGTCACACTCGGTGCAGTGTCACACACTCCGTCACACTCGGTGCAGTGTCACACACTCCGTCACACTCGGTGCAGTGTCACACACTCTATCACACTCGGGGCAGTGTCACACACTCTATCACACTCGGGGCAGTGTCACACACTCTGTCACACTCGGTGCAGTGTCACACACTCTGTCACACTTGGGGCAGTGTCACACTGAAAGCTCTGTCACACTCGATGTTAAGCTTAAGGACAAAGTAATTTTGCTGCGTTGAGCTATGTTAAGAAGCTCGCTGATGTTATGTGTGAGACTGTTCCAACCTCAGACACTGCTTTCGTATGGCGTTCCTTCTTTGTTATTCATGAGAAACGTTTTTGGAAACAGTGAAAACACTGACATCTCTTTTGTTAACAACAAATAAAGAATATTTAATTATAATAGAGAAAGATAATAAAACACTTCAAAGAATAATCTAAAGCTTCAGTAAATTAACACTTCGTCCCTAAAGACCAAAAATCCAAAAGTATCTGTTTCCCCCATAATCTTAAACTCTGCTGAGACTCACATTTCCCAACCCACAACCACAAAGCTGTCGGTTAAATCTAGCCGGTGATTACCACACCATGAAGCACATGTAACCAGGACTTGGGAGTGGTCTTTGGTTCAATGAAGCATTTGATCTTTTGCACAAACCGGCTTTTGCTTTCAACTCTTCATCGCCAGCTGAAATGTTCCCTGAGGATGGTTCCTTTCTCCTGCTTTCCTGCTGCTTTCAGTGCCTCATCTCCAGCTGAACTGTCTTCTGCGGATGGTTGTTCCTTTCTCTCTTGCTGCCGCTTCTTCAGCACCTCATCAGGGTCGAAACTGCTTCCTGGCTCACAGCACTCTGACTACTAATTGTATCAATTGCAGAGAATACCCTGTCCCTCATTCTTTCCTTTCCTTTCTCTTAGTTGCTGCCCAGACATGGTTTACAAAATACATAGCAGTTTGATTTCACTTATGCAAAAAAGAACATTCATTTTAATATCATCCTAGTATTTCACGACAGCTGGGAGCAAGGCAGCGTCTTTTCAGCAGCTTCTCTGCAATTTCAGAATCACTGCAGAACTGATGCGGAGATTTCAATTCTTCATTCAGTGTAAACTCCCTCAAACCCTGCTGTGAACATGTAATGAATTATCCAAAAATCATTTTGACAATTTGAAGCCTGTTTTTGCCAAGATCACAACAAATAAAAATGCAACATATCGGAAAAGATTCTACGCTTATCTGCTATTAGCTCGTAGCTGTTTGTCTCTCTCTGAATCATTTGCTAACAAATTATTATTCATTGAAATCACAGCCTGGATTCAGCAGCAAAGCAATCCCCAATGTCCTGGGACTTGTACCAGCAGCTGGTGTTGTTCCAGAGATAACTGTGCAAAGATTCACATCTGTGACAAACTGGGTTCAAGTGCCTTTGCACATCCCACTAATAGCAGGTACTCTGTCAACCTGAATCAACTGGAAACACAGCTTGTGGAGGGAAGCAGTCTTGTTCGAAATTAGGGCTTCCTGAACTTTTCCATCCATGGAAACTGCCCAACCTCCTCAGAATAGTGAAGGAATCTCTGAGAAACATCCTTATTCTTTTCATAAAATAGATACAAAAATACAAATACATAATTTATAGAAGGATTTTCTTTTCTATGTGTGCAAGTACCTATCATTCAAATGTTCCCTTGTTGTAAAACATACTTAGGTCTTATGTTTTTGTCACTGTTATTGGAAAAACTGCTGTTGGATTCTCGTATTGGGCACAGACCCTCACGCAAAACCACATACACACACACTCCAAGGCTCAGCTCACACTTCCTTCACACACCCCTCCAATTCTGGAGAAGCTAGCCTCTGATCGGACGAGCTGAAAAAGGCATTAAGCCTGGCCTGTTGTGGGAGCCAGTCTGGGAGCCCCCATTCTAGACCAGTATAGAATGTGAGAATTAAAGAATGATTAGAATCAACCTTATCTACTTGGGAATCAAGTAGATAAGGTTGTTAAGAAGGCATACGGCGTCTTGGCGTTTATTGGTAGGGGGATTGAATTTAGGAGTCGCAGCGTCATGTTGCAACTGTACACAACTCTGGTGCGGCCGCACTTGGAGTATTGTGTGCAGTTCTGGTCCCCACATTATAGGAAGGATGTGGAGGCTTTGGAGAGGGTGCAGAGGAGGTTTACCAGGATGTTGCCTGGTATGGAGGGGAGGTCCTATGAGGAGAGACTGAGGGATTTGGGGTTGTTTTCGCTGGAAAGAAGGCGGCTAAGAGGGGATCTTATTGAAACATATAAGATGATTAGAGGTTTAGATAGGGTGGATAGTGATAGCCTTTTTCCTCGGATGGAGAAAGCTAGCACGAGGGGGCATGGCTTTAAATTAAGGGGGGGTAGTTATAGGACGGATGTCAGGGGTAGGTTCTTTACCCAGAGGGTGCTGAGGGATTGGAATGCCCTGCCTGCTGCAGTTGTAAATGCGCCTAGTTTGGGGGCGTTTAAGAGATCCGTGGAACGGCTTATGGATGAAAAGGGATTGGTTTAGGTTAGAGGGTCATTGTTTTTTAACTGGTCGGCGCAACATCGTGGGCCGAAGGGCCTGTTCTGCGCTGTAATGTTCTATGTTCTATGTTCTAACCCTTTGTAAAGAACAACTCCAGTCTTACTCCCTTTCTCGTTTGCTCGTAACTCCAGGAAAGTCTTCACCTGCAGATAACTATCCAATTCCTTTTAAAACCATGACAGAATCTGCCTAAACCGCAGTCACAGGCAGTGCCTTCCACTAACCACTCGCTGTCATTTCGCACAGGTGCCCCTCAAGGTTAAGAGGATCACCTATACTTCCTGTTAACCTGTGAAAATGGACATTGTACTGAGAACATGATTTCTCCTGGACCATTGCCTGCTTTGCAAACCCCCTGGGGGACTGAGGCCATGCTGCTTTCGAAATGGGTTCAGCGACATTAAGCACTCTGATAATTGGATGTTATATCCTGTAAGAACCCAGAACTTTAGCCCCTCAATGCCCAGGTGAACATGTCAGATTTCAGTGCACAAATCCTGCTAATTGTGAGCTGGATTGCTGCAATCCGAGGAAAATCAAAACTATTTCCAATAACTCCACTGATTGTGGAACAGCCTCTGAAGTGGCCAAGCTGGGGTCTCGAGCCAAAGTGTGGTTTAAACAAAGAACAAAGAAAAGAACAGCACAGGAACAGACCCTCTGGCCCCTCCCAGCCTGTGCCAACCATGATGCCCTAACTAAAAAAAAACTTTCTGCCCTTATTCAGGCCGTATCCCTCTATTCCCTCCCTATTTACACACCCATCCCGATGCCTCTTAAATGTTGCTAATGAGTCTGCTTCCACCACCTCTCTGGCAGCACGTTCCAGGAACCCACCACTCTCCATGTGAAAAACCTCCTCCACAAATCTCCCTTCAACTTTCTCCCTCTCACCTTGACCCTGTGTCCCCGTGTAATCGACACTTCTGCCCTGGGAAAAAGTCTCTGACTATCCACCCTGTCTGCACCCCTCATCATTTTGTAGACCCTCTATCAGGTCTCCCCTCAGCCTCCGTCTTTCCAGTGAAAACAATCCTAGTTTATTCAACCTCTCCTCATAGCCAACACCCTCGAGACCAGGAAACATCCTGGTGAAACCTCTTTGCACTCTCTCCAAAGCTTCCATATCCTTCTGGTAGTGTGGTGACCAGAACTGCACGCAATACTCCAGATGCAACCTAACCAAGGTTTTATATAGCTGCAGCATGATGTCCTAACTCCTGTACTCAGTGCCCCGGCTGATGAAGGCAAGAATGCCATATGCCTCCTTAATCACCTTGGTCACCTGTGCTGCCACTTTAAGGAACTGTGGACCTGCACGCCCAGATCCCTCTGTATGTTAATATTCCCCAGGGTTCTGCCATTTACAGTATAATTCGTACCTAAATTTGATCATTCAAAATTCATTACCTTGCATTTATCCAGATTAAACTCCATCTGCCATTTCTGTGCCCACATCTCCAATCGCTGTCTATGCTGTTGTATCCTCTGACAGTTCTCACCACTATCAGCAACTCCACCAATCTTCATGTCATCCGCAAACTCACTAATCAGACCATCCACATTTTCCTCCAGATCATTTATATAAACTACAAACAACAGAGATCCCAGCACTGATCCCTGCGGAACATCACAAGCTACAGATCTCCATTCTGAAAAACCCCCCTCCCATTGCTACTCTCTGTCTTCTATCACCAAGTCAGTTCTGTATCCATCTCGCCAGCCTATCCCGAATCCCAGGTGATTTTAGTTTTTGCACCAGTCTGTCATGTGGAACCTTATCAAACACCTTACTAAAGTCCATATAAAACAGCCCTTCCCTCATCAATTATCTTTGTCACCTCTTCAAAAAACTCAGTCAAGCTGTTGTACCTTTCCTGTACAAACCAAGCTCCGTGTCACTAACCAGTCCATTTTCCTCCAAATGTGCACATTCCCTGTCCCTCAGTATCTTCTCCAAAACCTTCCCCGTAACTGATGTCAGACTCACTGGTCTATATTTGCTGGATTATCCCTGCTTCCTTTCTTAAACAAGGGAACAACATTGAGTATTCTCCAGTCCTCTGGAATCTTGGTCAAAGAGGATGCAAAGATATCTGTTAAAACCCCAGCTATTTCTCCCCTTGTCTCCCACAGTAACTTCTGACAGATCCCATCCGGCCCCAGGGATTTGTCTACCTTAATATAATTTAGGATACTCAACACTTCTTTCTTTGATAGATTGATGTTCTCTTGAATGTTCACAAACCTACCCCTAACCTCAACATCCGTTATGTCCTTCTCCTTGGTGAACACTGATACAAAGTACTCATTAAAGATCCCGCCCACTCCCTGTGGCTCCATGTATACCTTCCCTCCATTGTCTTTTGGTGGGCCCACTCTTTCTCTAGTTACTAATATATGCACAAAAAGTTTTGAGATTCTCCTTGACCCTGTTTGCTAAAGACATTTTATGGCCCTTTTTAGCCCTCCTAATTCCACATTTAACTCCACATCCTACTTTCACTATACTCAAGAGCTTTGTCAGTTTTTAGGTGCCTAGACCTATTGTACGCTTCCTTTTTTCCTTTTTGACTAAGCTTACAGTTTCCTTTGTCATCCATGGTTCCTGAATCCTGCCATTTCTAGCCTTCATTTTTGCAGGGACATGCCGGTCCTGCACTTCAATCAACCGGCCTTTAAAAGCATCCTACATGCCAGACATGGATTTAGCCTCAAAAAGCCGCTCCCAATCCACATTCCCCAGTTCCTGTCTAATTTGGATGTAATTGGCCTTCACTTAATTAACCACCCTCACTGGAGGGCCACTCTTGTCCTTATCCATGACTACCCAGAATCTTATGCAATTATGCTCTCTAAGCCCAAAATGCTCCCCACTGAAACATCGATCACCTGGCCCAGCTCATTCCCCAATACCAAGTCTAGTATGGCCCCCTCCCTGCTTGGATTGTCAACATACTGTATCAAAAAACCTTCTTGGACATATCCTGGGTCCTGGGTATACATGTGCATGGAGCGGTGACACAATGACGCAGTGGTTAGCATCGCTGCCTCACAGCACCAGGGACCCGGGTTCAATTCCGGCCTCAGGTCACTGTTTGTGTGGACTTTGCACATTCTCCCCGTGTCTGTGTGGGTTGCCTCCGAGTGTTCTGGTTTCCTCCCACACTCCAAAGATGTGCAGGTTAGGTTGATTGGCCATGCTAAATGGCCCCTTAGTGTCGGGGGGGTTAGCAGGGTAAATATGTGGGGTTACAGGGATAGAGCCTGGGTGGGATTTTCTTTGTGGTTCTACACAGTTATTCATGAATCTCCAAATGATTAAATGAGGATGTTTGTCAGCCCCACTTTCCTGCTTTCTCCACATCAGTCCCCATTGTGCAGTAATACTCACCCCCAGCTTTACAATACCAGGGATCAGTCTGAACCCGAGCTGCCCATTGAGATCCAGGCAGCTGCCAAAGTCAGACTTGAAGCTGAGTTGAAACTTCCAGGGGTTTGTGCTACTCCACCATAAACAGGAGGATATCAGTGTCCATCTCCCCTCCCCTCCCCCTCCCCCTCCCCCTCCCCCCCGCTGGCCCCCAATTTAACCTGCAGCCCGGTGTTGGATGTTTAAAGCTGGGGGTGAGAGGTTGGGCTGGTTGGACTGGGGGGGTGGGGAAGGGTATCTTATAGGGTTATTGCAAATTAGCCTCTATGAATTAAGTCAGTGAGAACTTTGATTGTGTTTTAAATCGTGAAAGGGGAGAAAGGTCGAGAGCTAATCCAGATTATTAACCAATCTACATCACAAATCAGAGAATTTCAGAATATATTAAATTCAAGATCAAACCAAAGAGATAGAGGAAAGCCAGAAGACAGGGCCAATTAAACATCACATTAACAATTCCATGTCCTGTGATGTCTTTCCGAAGCCAATTAATTTCCAAATCTTTGAATGGAAATGGCTTTTTGTATGTTCCAATCTATTGTTCATTCATGAGTTTCCAGGTATCTCCACAGAGACAAAACATTTTTCAACACAACCTTATCTCTGTGCAGATACACAGCTTGGGCCCGTCTGCAATCACAAACCTGTTTAAAGAATAACCAACAAAACTGATGTTGCCTCTTCCCACCCCAGGTATCTGTGTAAACTCTGTGAAGCAGACTTCCATATGGAAAAGGTGGTTTAGTTCCGTGGAAAATGGGAAATGGAATGAAAGAGGACCATAGGGTGCTGTCTCCTCTCTGAGGGAGAGAGCTGACCGCTCTGATTTAAACTGAGGGTCACCATCCCTCAGGCAAGGGGCAAGTTTGTGAAGGTGGAGCTTCATATAGAACCTCGGCTGGGAAGATGGATAGAGAGTTTCTGCTTATAGCAGAGAAGATTGAGTCATTAATAAATGTTGAAAACACTCTGCTTCCCTTTGGCTACAACATATCACTGTTAAATCAAAGACCTATTTTCCTGAGACATTGCCAATTATAGAAAATCCTGAAGCCACTTTATCAGGAGCTGTGTGATATAAAAAACTTATCATCCGGGAATTCAGTGATATGGGAGTGACTGTGCTGTGAGCCAGGGTTAGCGGTCCGTCAGTAGAAAGATGGTATTTCTGAGCTGTATTAAACCCACAGACATTGAGAATATTTATAATACCGAAGATCAAACAAGTCACAATCACAACTACACAGCTTTCAGCACATTTTATATTCTCTAGAAAATATTCTCTGGAGTTTAGTGGAATGAGAGGTGATCTCGGGTGAGAAGTTGTTTCCCTGGCTGGGGATTGTAAAAGGTGGGCCCCATCTCAGGTCAGGGGGCCGATCATTTAAGACTGAGATGAAGAAGAATCTCTTCACTCAAAGAGTTATGAATCTTTGGAATTCTCTATTCCAGCATTGTGGATGCTCCATCCTTTAGTCCATTTTGGCCTTGATGTGGAGATGCCGGCGTTGGACTGGGGTGGGCACAGTAAGAAGTCTCACAACATCAGGTTAATGTCCAACAAGTTTATTTGGTATCACAAGCTTTTGGAACGCTGCTCCTTCATCAGATGAGTTTCCGTAAGCTCATGATACCAAATAAACCGGTTGGCCTTTAATCTGGTGTTGTGAGACTTCTTACTGTGCTCATTCAGCCTGGGACAGACAGATTTCTAGTGTCTCAGGGAATAAAGGGACCTGGAAAGTGGAGTTGAAGCCCAAGATCAGCCATGATCATATTGAATGATGGAACAGGCTTGAAGGGCCAAATGGTCTACACTTGCTTCTATTCATTGTATTCTCATGAATTTACAATATATAAAGTTGGGATTCCCGAAGCTTCATCAAATAAACAAAAACACAAAACTCATTATGGAAATCATGTGTATTAAGAATCATTCTGGCCAACAATATTGTAAATTCTCAAATACATTGAAGAATCAGGGCAGATTGTGGATAGTGGCCATGACACTGGGCTCGTGATCCAGAGGCAACCCAGCTAATATTCCAGGAACAAGGATTCAAATCTCACCAGGACAACTGATGGAATTTAATCCAGTTAATGAAATTGGAAATATAAAGTTAGTCTTAGTAATAGTGACAACTAAATTATCAATTGTCATAAAAACCCATCTGGTTCACTAATGTCCTTTAGGGAAAGAAATCTACTGGCCTTATCCGGCCTGGCCTACATGTGACTCCACAGCAATGTGGTTGACTCTGAAATGCCCTCTGAAGCCACTCAGTTTAAGGGCAATTAGAGGCAGACAACAAATTCTGGCCTTGTCAGTGACACCTACGTCCCATCCAAGAAAGAAAGGATCAGATCAAAGGTTCTACTGTTTAAATATGGAGCAAAAACCCACTTTATCATCAGAAAAACACCAACCAAATACAGCAGCCACTGGAAATCTGAGCTAAAAGAAAATTCTGGAAATGCTCAGCAGACCAGGCAGTGTCTGTGGACAGAAACAGATGTTTCAGCTCAATGATCATTCTTCAGAAAAATAATTCCAGCCAAAATACAGGAGCACGGAAGACATTTGAAGCAATAATGGTTCAATGAACAAGTCTCACACGAACACTCTTCAAGAATCATTGCGACATTGTGGGTCAACCCACAGCACGTGCCCTGCAGCTCGTCAAGAAGGCAGCTCACCCATCACCTCCTCAAGGGCAAACAGGGGTGGGCAATAAATACTGGCCAGCGATGCCCACATCCCACGAATGAATAAAAAAAATCCCAGTTGACTGTATAAGATTCATACTGCCCAAACTCAATCCGTGATTCTTGGCATCATTTTTTTGTGATTTGATTTGATTTGATTTATTATTGTCACATGTATTAACATACAGTGAAAAGTATTGTTTCTTGTGCACGACACTGACAAAGCATACCATTCATAGAGAGGGAAAAGAGGAGGTGCAGAATGTAGTGTTACAGTCATAACTAGGGTGTAGAGAAAGATCAACTTACTGCAAGGTAAGTCCATTCAAAAGTCTGACAGCAGCAGGGAAGAAGCTGTTCTTGAGTCGGTCGGTATGTGACCTCAGACTTTTGTATCTTTTTCCCTACAGAAGAAGGTGGAAGAGAGAATGTCCGGGATGCGCGAGGTCCTTAATTATGCCGGCTGCTTTGTCGAGGCAGCGGGAAGTGTAGACAGAGTCAATGGGTGGGAGGCTGGTTTGCGTGATGGATTGGACTACATTCGTAACCTTTTGTAGTTCCTTGCGGTCTTGGGCAGAGCAGGAGCCCATACCAAGCTGGGATACAACCAGAAAGAATGCTTTCTATGAGCATCTGTAAAAGTTGGAGAGAGTTGTAGATGACATGCCAAATTTCCTTCGTCTTCCGAGAATGTAGAAGCGTTGGTGGGATTTCTTAGCTATAGAGTCGGCATGGGTGAGGGGGGTGAGGAGGGGAAGGTGTTGGCAGGGTGATTGGATAGAAAGAGGGGAGGATAATGAGGGGTAGGAGGAGGGAGAAGGACAAGAGGGAAGGAGAGGGGAGGGGAAGTTGTTCAAACTCAGATATGATGTGGGTATGCCGGCGTTGGACTGGCGTAAACACAGTAAAAAGTCTGACAACACCAGGTTTTAGTCCAACCTATTTATTTGATAATATACTCGCAAGCTTTCGAGGGGTTACCCTCTTCGTCAGGTGTCGGTCGCTGTGTCTCTCTCTCGGTCCCTGTGTCTCACTCGGTCCCTGTTTCTCTCTCGGTCCCTGTGTCTCTCTCTCAGTAAAAAGTCTGACAACACCAGGTTTTAGTCCAACCTATTTATTTGATAATATACTCGCAAGCTTTCGAGGGGTTACCCTCTTCGTCAGGTGAATGGAGAGTTCTCACCTGACGAAGAGGGTAACCCCTCGAAAGCTTGCGAGTATATTATCAAATAAATAGGTTGGACTAAAACCTGGTGTTGTCAGACTTTTTACCAAACTCAGATAACCAGGGAGTGAACACTAGAACTGGAACCAAGTCTGAGAGAGTTATCTGCTTTTTATTACAGAGACTTGTATATTGTCCACCTCAGCCCACCCTGGCTCAGGTAGAGAAAATTCATCACCATCACCTGACTAAACCCCCAATCAATCAACCATTAACAGGTAGGATGTTAGTGTAATCACATCTTTAGATTTTCCAGATGTCACCTTGTCTATTTGTTAACGATTAGTTCTTAAACTAGAATCCAATAAACTGGGAGATGTCAATTGTTCGGGTGAGTGAATAGAACAGAAACATATTTTTAAAAAATTAATTAAATATCTTTTAATTGTTTTCTACATTAAGATGCAGTGAATTTATTAACATTCCTGTTGTGATAAACTTGATTTTCAGTTTGGATGTTCCTGACTATTTTCTATCATTGCCTTTCATTAATTCTTCAATTTATAATTTTATAAATTATTTTGGATTTATAGTTTTTTCTTATATTAATGTTTATATTTTTTCAACCTATTTTTGAAACATCACTTCTGCACTAACCTTGTCAGAGACAGCAAGTATAAAACTTCCTATTCGCTCTAATCCCTGGAGTAAGATTTTTATGATGTGGGTGTGCCAGCGTTGGACTGGCGTAAACACAGTAAAAAGTCTGACAACACCAGGTTTTAGTCCAACCGATTTATTTGATAATAGACTCACAAGCTTTCGGGGTTAGCCCCTTCGTCGGGTGAATGGAGAGTTCTGGCCTCAGACAGAGCATATAAAGCTTTATACACTCTGTCTGAGGCCAGAACTCTCCATTCACCCGACGAAGGGGCTAACCCCGAAAGCTTGTGAGTCTATTATCAAATAAATCGGTTGGACTAAAACCTGGTGTTGTCAGACTTTTTACTGTAAGATTTTTAACCAGTGAAAAGCAGCAATTGGGACATTTTCACTTTGACCAATCTGCAGGACTGAGCTGTTACTGCCCTCTGGTGGGTGATGTAGGACTGGCATGCAGCCTGTGTGAAGTCTGGCTGGGCTGATCTCATCACATCAATACTGAGAGAACAACAACACAGTTCAACTCACAGATTTCATGATGTAAAAACACTCAAACAATCTTTAAAATAGCTGGAAAAGTAATTGGTTATAGAAATTATGAGAAAGGCTAACACATCACAGGAGATTTAAACACTGCAAAATATAACAAACCAGTTAAGAGAACAAAGCCTTAGCGGGTTGCTGGGTTAGTAAATCCTTACAGTTCTGTATTGGGTTGTGTATGGTTATGTGGACTGTCACCACATTGTGCCCCCAGTTGGATTGTTGTTGAGGTTTAGCAGACATTGTATTGAAGCTTTGAATCTCCCAGCTCTCCAAACCATTCTTTAACTTTCCACTATGAGATTGTGGCCTCCCACACAAGTTCATCATTTCAAAAAGACATCTTTTATTGAATGTTCATTGGGGTAGGCACAGTGGTTAGCACTGCTGCCTCACAGTGCCAGGGACCCGGGTTCAATCCCAGCAGCATGGTGGCACAGTGGGTTAACGTTGCTGCCTCACAATGCCAGGGACTTGGGTTCAATTCCCAACTTGGGTCACTGTCTGTGGAGTTTGCACATTCTCCCCATGTCTGTGTGGGTTTGCTCCAGTTCCCTCCCACAATGTGAAAGGTGTGCTGGTTAGGGTATATTAACCCAAACAGGCACGGGATTGTGGCAACAGGGGAATTTCATAGTCACTTCATTGCAGTGTTAATGTTCACCTTACTTGTGACTAATAAATTAGCTTTATATTAAACTATTAAACTTCATATTATGAACAATAACAAATGCTCAATGGGTCGGAAGAAGAGGCTGGTTCTCTGGTTATTCAGTTATTTGGTTATTTTGTTTTCTGGTTATTTGCTTGTTCGGCTATCTGGTCATTTGGTTATTTTGTTACTTGGTTAAATGGTTAGTTAGTTATTTGGTTATTTAATTATCTGGTTATTCCGTTGTCTGTCTAGGGGAACAGACAGGCGTTTCTGCGGATGTAGACTCCAGGATGATATGTTGTCCCCCTGGTGCCAGGGTCAACAATGTCACAGAGCGGCTGCAGGACATTCTTCTGGGGGATGGTAAACAGCCAGAGGTCACGGTCCACATTGGTACCAATGCCTTAGGTAGGAAGGAGAATCAGAATTTAGGGCGGTAGATAGAAAACTATCCAGCAAAAGCTCAAATGTAGTAATCTCTGGATTACTCCCAGTGTTGAGTGAAATCAAGGACAGAAACTGGAAGATAAGGTGAATGCGTGGCTGGAAAGATGGTGCTGGAGAGAGGGCTTTAAATTCCTGGGATATTGGGATTGGCTCTGGGGAAGATGGCACCCACACAAGACTGACAGTTTGCACCTGAACAGAACTGGGACTGATTTCCTTACCGGAACATTTTGCTAGTTCTTTTCTGGGGGGGTGGGGTTTAAACTAACTCAGCAGGGGGTTGGGAACCAAGAGGAAATATCAGGATGCACAAAAAACCTGGAGAGACAGAAAGCACCAATATATTCCCCAAGTCTTCTTTGGGCACATGAACAGTAAAAAGGGGAGTGGGGCTGATTAGGGACCAATTAGAGGGATTTACACATGGGGGCAGGGGCATGGGGAGGTTTACTTTGCGTCTGTCTTTATCAAGGAAGCAGACACTAACCAGGTCATGGTGACAGAGGAGGAAACTCTGTCTAAATTGATAAGGAGGAGGTATTGGATAGACTGTCGATACTGGCACTGGGACTGGATAAGATCCATCCAAGGAAGTGAGAAAGAAATTGCAGGAGTGTTGGCCATAATCTTCCCGAGACTCAGGGGAGGAGGACTGGAGAATTGCAAATGTTACGCCCTTGTTCAAAAAGGCTTGTAAGGATCAGCGCAGCAATCTCAGACCAGTCAGCTTAACTTCAGTGCTAGGGAAGCTTCTGGAAACAATTATTTGGGATACAATTAATAGTCACAGGGAAACATTTGGGTTGATTAGGAAGATGTAGGGAAGCCAGCATTGGACTGGGGTAAGCACAGTAAGAAGTTTAAACACGTTAAAGAAGGCATCCCCTACGGTCAAACCCTTCACATACACAGGACCTGCTTAGATGAGAAGGATCGCAACAGACAATTACAGATGTTGAAAGACATCCTCATAAGGACAGGATATGGCGCTCGACTCATCGATCGACAGTTCCAATGCACCACGACGAAAAACCACATCAACCTCCTCAGAAGATAAACATGGGACATGGCAGACAGAGTACCCTTCGTTGTCCAGTACTTCCTCGGAGTGGAGAAGTTACGACTTTTTCTGTGGAGCCTTCAACATGTCATCGATGAAGACGAACATCTCGCCAAGGCCATTCCCACACCTCCACTTCTTGCCTTCAAACAGCCCATCGAGTCTGTACCGATTAGGAACACCTGAACTTCCACCCAATCCTGTCTGCCAGGACTTGGCCCATAGCCCTGAATCTATGAGCCAACTGCTCAACCTGATACTTTTTAAAGGATATGAGGCATCCCATCACTATCACCCTCCCAGGCATCACATTCCAGACTCTCACCACCCTCTGGGTCAAAGGTTTTTCCCTCACATCCCCATTAAACTTCCTGCCCCCTCACCTTGATCCCATGTCCCCTCGTGACTGACCCTGCAACTAAGAGGAACAGCTGCTCCTTATCCACTCTGTCCATGTCCCTCATAATCTTATACACCTCGATCAGGTCACCCCTCAGTCTTCTCTGCTCCAATGAAAACAACCCAAGTCAATCCAACCTCTCTTCATAACTCACATGTTCCATCTCAGGCAGCATCCTGGTGAATCTCCAGTGCCATCACATCCTTCCAATAATGTGGCAATCAGATCCTTACAGTACTCCAGCTGTGGCCTCACCAAAGTTCTACACAACTCCAACCTGACATCCCTGTTTTTGTAATCTGTGCCTCAGTGATAAAGTTTCCCATACGCCTTTGTCACCACCTATGAACATGCCCTTCCACCTTCAGAGATCTGCAGACAAAGGTCCCTTTGTTCCACAGAATGTCATAGTCTCTGACCATTCATTGAGCATGTCCTTGTCAAATTATTCCTTCCAAAGTGCATCAGCTTAAACTATTGAGGGTTATGCTCCATCTGCCATTTATCTGCCCATTTGCCCATTCTGCCTATATCTTCTTGTAGTCCAAGACACTCAGCCTCACTGTTAACCAGTGAAGGAAGTATCCGTGCTGAACATTGTGCAGTCATCGGTGATCATCCCCATTTCTGACCTTATGATGGAGGGAAGAAGTGTTTAAAACTCTCTTTTTCAAAGGTAGTGGAATCAGAATCTTTGAATATTTTTAAGGCAAAACTGGATAAATCATTGATAGGTAAGAGGGTGAAAGGTTATCAGATGTAAGTGGGAATGTGGAGTTGAGGTTACATTCCAATCAGCCACGATTGTACTGACTCAGGCTCAAGGTTCCAAGTGGCCTCGTCCTTACGGGACTCAGAGCGATGGGGCTTAATACAGATCTTGTAATGTTTTAACAATGTTAGTGGTTGTGGATTTTAAACAAAAAGAAAAAGACTTGGTTTGCACAAGGAGATTCAAAGTAATGACAAACAGATTTATTCTAGGAGCTCTGGCCTGTTCAGAGTAGAAAATGAAAGTGAAAAGCAGCCTGTAATAACATCAACATCAAATCATCTATCAGCCCTTAAAGCAATCATCCAACCAGTTAAATATATAACAGAGGACTGAAGCAGTGTTTCTGGGAGCAGAGATCTTTAACCTCACCATTAATTCCATCCCTGTCTCAGGCTGAGACCAATTTACTCTCCAGGAGATGAAAATTCCACTCGTTGGCACTGCCAGGATGAAGGCAGGAACACAACATCAGGATTAACCCTGACTCCCGTGTCCCATCTCCAATAGCCCAGAGGTTTTATTGTTGTGTGCTCTGCTCTGATTATGACATTCATTTAGGGATAAACTTTATCCATTTAATGTGACATTGACTCATACAGTTCCGAGACCAATCGCTAGCCTGTGCTCAGTTAGTTGGAACTGTTGGATTTCTGCAATTGTTCCGAGTGTTTATCAGATTTGGCGTGAGAGAGAAAGGACAAGGGTCTTCCTGCTCCTGACTGAACACCTGGAGAAATGGTCATTTTCCTGAGGAAATGGAGAACTTGGTGTCAGTGGAGACAGCAAAAAACTTTCCCCTTGAGAGTGAGAAACGAGGAAGATTGGTAAATAAAAATACTTAAAATAAATGACAAGAAATTATTTGGTACGATGAATAGCTTTAATTGAGGCTCCTGCTGCCTTACAAAACTGGTGCTATTCATCACAGCAAAAGGTTAGCTGAAATTTATTTTAGAGATTATTATTTGAGCTGAACTGTTAAATGTCAGCTATAGTTCAGGGTTCACACTCTCTCCTGGGAAAGAGGTTTGTACGATCGAATCTCATTCCAGTCCTTGTACAAATTCTGAAGGGTCTTGACAGAGAAACTGGTAACTTTGGCACGGGGGGTGGGGTTGATAACCAGGGAGGAATAGATTAAAAAGAACCAGAGAATCACTACGGTGCACATCGAGTCTGTACTCAGAACAATCTCACCCAGGCTCTATCCCTGTAACCCTACATATTTACACTGCTAATCCTCCTGACACTAAGGGGCAATTCAGCCTGGCCAATCAAGCTAGCCAGCACATTTTTTGGACTGTGAGAGGAAACTGGAGCACCCGGAGGAAACTTACATAAGCATGGAGAGAACGTACAAACTCCACACAGACTGTAACCTGAGGCTGGAATTGAACCCGGCTCCCTGGTGCTGTAAGGCAGCAATGCTAACCACTGTGTTAGCTTTCCAACTCTGGTGTTGAAGTCACCCATTACGACTTGGGTCAGGGATTGTTTGAGAATCACCTCAGTGGAGACATTTAGAACACAGTAAAAAGTCTGACAACACCAGGTTTAAGTCCAACCAATTTATTTGATAGTACACTCACAAGCTTTCGAGGTTTCCCTCTTCTTACGGTAGCTTCTTACTTTATGTTTCTGGATCAAGTGTCTCAGTGAGAATTTCTTTCTGGTGGAAAGGTTGTGAGAGATTAGAAAATTACACCTGTTGGTGGGGATTGGGGAGAGTTTGAGATTCCAGTGACCTGTGTCTCACAATGTGGGAAGATTATGGGAGTTGCTACATCACCAAAACGGCAGGCCAAACACAGGAATATTTAAGGTAATGCATGAGAAAAAGTGTTTCCTCCTATAAATCCATTCATCCCTGGGTGGTACACATTTAGCGAATGTTACTATGGAATCTGCTTAGCTCCGACATTCCCTAAGGATTGGCTTATTTCTACTTCCCAATTAGCAAAGATCAATTAATTTGAATTAAAGACATCTTTCAAACTTGATCCCTGACAATTCATTTTTGATCATCTTCCAGAATGTAACATTCCCGTCAATCCAACAGCTCCTCAAATCTTATTGGTAACCTGCTGCCTTATAACGTAGAACCATAAGAAAAGATTTTGCAATGACATTTTAATTAGCAGCGTTTATAAATCTGAATAGTTTCTGAAATGAAGAAGTGTATTTATCTCTTCACAGTAAGAGTTGCTACATCATTGACACCTGAAAACCTGAGGTCAGATATAAAAATGAACTATAGAATCATAGAGTTACTGCAGTTCAGGAGGCCATTCAGCCCATCGAGTCTGTACTCACTCTCTAAAAGCATCTTACCCAGTTCTTCCCTTCCACTCTATCCCCATAACCCTGCACATTTACCCCACTAATCCACCTAATCTACATATTGTTGAAAACTAAGGGCCCAATTTTACCATTACATTGCACCCGTTTTTGGGCGTGAAAACCTGGTAAAGTCGGGTGTGAGACCATTAACGCGCTCACGCCCTCGCAGACAGCCACTTTACCAAGACCCGGGAAGGGCTGTGATCCGATTCACACCCGAAATGGGCGCAACAGCGATTTAAATGTACTTAAATTGAATTAATGAACTGCCCGCCCAACTTTATCAGCATTTCCCCCTTTACCGTCCTGTTCACCAATCCGGAATCGCACCGTAATGGACCTGCTGAATAAAAGTCTGTTTTGGGCGCTCCGGCTGCTGGAGGAGCGAGTTTAGAGCTTCCCGTGGGTCTTTAACTCGGATCGGTGGCGGGGGAGGGGGAGGGGGAGGGGGAGGGGGAGGGAGGCCCGATCGTTGTCTGGTTGGGGTGGAGGGGGTGGAAAGCAAGGAGGCGGGTCAGATGTACCTCGGAGACTGGGGGGTGTGTGGGGGGGGGGGGGGAGTGAGGCCAGATCATTCTCTGGTTTGGGGGTGGGGGGAGGAGGGAGGCAGGTAGGGTGTATCTCTGGTTGGGGGGGGGGCATCGCTCCCTGGTGACGGGGGGAGGGATGGGGGAGGGGCAGGGTTGTCTGCTGCCACTCTGTGGGCGATCGGTGTTGGGGAAGGGGGGTGTGGGTGGGTAAGGGGGACAGTGATGTCTGTGGGGGGGGGCCATCGCTCGCTTGCTGCTTTATCCACTTTCTGCAATTCGGGACTGAGCGGACACGGACGCACTTTTTCAAATGTTTTTCTAACTGCTCGTGTGCAGCTCAAAACTCCGATCATTTCAGGTGCGATAAGCCCCACCCAGAGTGTGATTCAGGCTGGTGATTCTGTTGTCAGGCTGAGTGTATACGGGAGGCGCCTGAGAACTGGGTTTCCAAGTCAGATCTGAATTACACCCAGAATCAGCACTAAGGGCCTGATTTTACCATTTTCATTCCGAGAGGCAATTTAACCATGGCCAATCCACCTAATCTTTCAGACTGTGGGAGGAAACCAGAGCATCCGGAGGAAACCCACACAGACACGGGGAGAACATACAGACTCCGCACAGACAGTGACCCGAGGCTGGAATTGAACCCGCGTTGTGAGGCAGCAGTGCTAACCACTGTGCCACCCTGGTTGTTAATGTGAGCATTAGGTTTCTGAAGTATCTGAACTGACCTCAGAGAGGCACCAGAACGCACTTTGACAATTTTTAATTCTCCCTTTACCTGTTATAGCTACGTAAGCAACATCAGTGAATTTGAGGGTAGTTTTGTGTTGAAAAGCTGTGTTTGCTGACAGCTATATTACGATTAAAGGGTTCAATTATAGAGAAGAAACAGTCATTGCTTCATCGAACCATTCGTGCAAATTCCCTAAAACTGGTCTGTGGAACACTCAGTCCTGTTCCAGGACTTACAAAGCATTTGCTTCAGGATGTGAAAGATTTCCATCTCTCTCTGCTTCATTTGTCTTACTGTATTTATACAGCATCACTTCCCCCCAATTACAATCAGATACCTGTGCAGAACCACTCGCAAATTTCCACTGGACAGAAGCCAGACTAATAAATCCTAATGAGTGAATGATGAAAACTGGCTCCAGCAATCCCGAGTCTGCACCAGCTCTGCCATTTTACCAGCAGTTAATAAACCACTCTATTAAACTGGGCTGTGGATTAGTGAATGGTACTGAGTCACTTTCCACTCTTTCTGACTTTCTTCCCCTGTAGGTTTACTAGGCTGATACCGGAGTTGAGGGGGTTGAGCTATGAGGAGAGGCTGAATAAACTAGGCTTCTGCTCGTTAGAGTTTAGAAGAATGAGGGGAGATCTCATTGAGACATATAAGATGATGAATAGGATGGATAGGATAGAGGTGGAGAGACTCTTCCCGCTCAGAAAAGACAGTAGGACTAGGGGGCACAGCCTCAAGATAAAGGGGAGGCGGTTTAGAACGGAGTTGAGGAGGAATTTCTTCACTCAAAGGGTGGTGAATCTCTGGAATTCTCTGCCCGTTGAAGTGGTGGAGGCTGCCTCGCTAAATATTTTTAAGACATGGGTTGATGGGTTTTTGATAAGCGAGGGGATTAAGGGTTATGGGGAGAGGGCGGGAATGTGGAACTGAGCCACGACAGATCAGCCATGATCTTATTGAATGGTGGGGCAGGCTCGAAGGGGCTAGATGGCCTACTCCTGCTCCTATTTCTTATGTTCTGATGTTCTTCTCTTGCTGTCTCAAGCTTGATCTTGCATTTATGAGTAACTATATTGAAAGCATCATAACTTTAGCCTCCTGTGCCAGTCCTGTGCAGACAAAAGTTTTATTCCCAAGACAACGTCAGGATTACTAAAGAAATACGGTCTCTATTGCTGGGAATCTGGGGATTAAGAAGATTACAAACAGCAAACACCCTGCACTTGAACCAAAACTTCTCTTTCCATGAATCCAGGAAGACTTTATGGTGCAAGAACAGAAGACTGAAATTAAAATGAAAGGAGACCCGGAATCAAAGAAATTAAGTTAAAGAGAAACTCTGAAAGGACAACAGGAAGACAAAGCAAGAAGTGTAAACATGTTGACTAAACTCCTGTGAAACACATTGAGACGGTTTCTGAACTGAAAGGTGCTATATCAACTCACACTGCTGTTGTTGATATTGCGAAGTGCGGGCAGGGGGAGTGTGGGCAGAGGGAGTGCAGGCAGGGGGAGTGCGGGCAGAGGGAGTGTGGGCAGGGGGAGTGTAGGCAGGGGGAGTGCGGGCAGAGGGAGTGTGGGCAGGGGGAGTGCGGGCAGAGGGAGTGTGGGCAGGGGGAGTGCGGGCAGAGGGAGTGTGGGCAGGGGGAGTGCGGGCAGGGGGAGTGTGGGCAGGGGGAGTGCGGGCAGGGGGAGTGTGGGCAGGGGGAGTGTGGGCAGTGGGAGTGTGGGCAGGGGGAGTGTGGGCAGAGGGAGTGTGGGCAGGGGGAGTGTGGGCAGAGGGAGTGTAGGCAGGGGGAGTGCGGGCAGAGGGAGTGTGGGCAGAGGGAGTGTGGGCAGGGGGAGTGTAGGCAGGGGGAGTGCGGGCAGAGGGAGTGTGGGCAGGGGGAGTGTGGGCAGTGGGAGTGTGGGCAGGGGGAATGTGGGCGGGGGGAGTGCGGGCAGTGGGAGTGCGGGCAGTGGGAGTATGGGCAGGGGGAGTGGGAGCAGGGGGAGTGTGGGCAGGGGGAGTGCGGGCAGGGGGAGTGTGGGCAGGGGAGTGTGGGCAGGGGGAGTGCGGGCAGGGGGAGTGTGGGCAGGGGGAGTGCGGGCAGGGGGAGTGCGGGCAGGGGGAGTGTGGGCAGGGGGAGTGTGAGCGGGGGGAGTGTGGGCGGGGGGAGTGCGGGCAGGGGGAGTGTGGGCGGGGGGAGTGCGGGCAGGGGGAGTGTGGGCAGGGGGAGTGTGGGCAGGGGGAGTGCGGGCAGGGGGAGTGTGGGCAGGGGGAGTGTGGGCGGGGGGAGTGCGGGCGGGGGGAGTGTGGGCAGGGGGAGTGTGGGCAGGGGGAGTGTGGGCAGGGGGAGTGTGGGCAGGGGGAGTGTAGGCAGGGGGAGTGTGGGCAGGGGGGGTGTGGGCAGGGGGAGTGTGGACAAGAGGAATATGATCTAAACTCAACATTCAGATTATTAAGCAGCGGAAAGGGATTGGAAAGCAGAAGAGGGTGGGCAAATAAAAGCAATTAATTTCTTTGAAGTGTAAATATATTTAAATAAAGCTCTGTGGAGGTGAATATTATTTTAGATTTTATGAACAGGGATAATGCAGTAATGATAAATGTATATTAAGGACACATCAATCTGCAGTTAAAGGGACTGTGCTCAGTTTTGATCACCCTGAGCTGTTCAGGACATTGAAGCTATCGAGAGCAGAGTGTCAAAGTCCAATAGGATGAGAAAGTGTAAACTGGATCGAGTTAATCTGAAAGCGATGTAGTTGATGTTTTCAGGGTGTGTAGGCAAGGCCATCCAATTATCTTCATCAACTAATTCCTGCAAATTCAATGTCTGGATTGAATCTGTGATTTGTGCAGAGGGTCAGTTTGGGATCTGCTGTGGAAGATATGTTTAACTAACTGAGTGATCCAGAAAGAGTTGAGAGTTAGAACACAGAACATAGAACATAGAACATTACAGCGCAGAACAGGCCCTTCGGCCCACGATGTTGCGCCGACCAGTTAAAAAACAATGACCCTCTAACCTAAACCAATCCCTTTTCGTGCATAAACCTATCCACGGATCTCTTAAATGCCCCCAAACTAGGCGCATTTACAACTGCAGCAGGCAGGGCATTCCAATCCCTCACCACCCTCTGGGTAAAGAACCTACCCCTGACATCCGTCCTATAACTACCACCCCTTAATTTAAAGCCATGCCCCCTCGTGCTAGCTTTCTCCATCCAAGGGAAAAGGCTATCACTGTCCACCCTATCTAAACCTCTAATCATCTTATATGTTTCAATAAGATCCCCTCTTAGCCGCCTTCTTTCCAGCGAAAACAACCCCAAATCCCTCAGTCTCTCCTCATAGGACCTCCCCTCCATTCCAGGCAACATCCTGGTAAACCTCCTCTGCACCCTCTCCAAAGCCTCCACATCCTTCCTATAATGTGGGGACCAGAACTGCACACAGTATTCCAAGTGCGGTTGCACCAGAGTTGTGTACAGTTGCAACATAACGCTGTGACTCCTAAATTCAATCCCCCTACCAATAAACGCCAAGACACCATATGCCTTCTTAACAACCCTATCTACTTGATTCCCAACTTTCAGGGATCTATGTACACATACACCTAGATCCCTCTGTTCATCCACACTATTCAAAGTCGTCCCGTTAGCCCTATACTCAACACATCTGTTATTCCTACCAAAGTGAATTACCTCACACTTCTCCGCATTAAACTCCATCCGCCACCTCTCGGCCCAGCTCTGCAACCTGTCCAAGTCTTCCTGCAGACTATGACACCCTTCCTCACAATCTACCACACCTCCAACTTTGGTGTCATCAGCAAATTTACTAATCCACCCAACTATACCCTCATCCAGATCATTAATAAATAAATAATCATTAATAAATCATTAATCATAAATCATTAATCATTAATAAATGATCATTAATAAAGTTATTCAAATCTGCTTCAGAAATGACCTGAAGCAGTTTCAGATTGGTGAATACTGAATGTCATTATCCAGGATAATGTTCCAGAATCCAAACAAATGGAATCTGCATCACAAGAATTCCAGTAAACTGGTTCCTGATGTGGGAATGACAGGATGTGCTGTAGGTTTCATTGGAATTGTCATTCATTCCAATCTCTTAACATGCCCGTGCAGTCTGACACACCAACATCTCAGAGTTGAAGTCTCCCAGTCCTGTCCCCTATTTGGGTAACGGATTCTGGAACATGCTATCTGGGAAGGTGCTGGAAGCAGATTCAGAAACAAGTTCCAGAACAGAATTGAAAAGACACTCGAAGCGGTGAAAATTTGCAGAGTTACGGGACGGTGGAATTACTGAATAATTCATTCAAAGAGCTGGCATGGGCATGACAGGCTGAATGGCCTCCTTCTGTGCTGTTTGATTCCACAACAATCCTCTATCTAAAAACAAATCCTTCTGAAAGTCTGGGCTCCGGAGAGGAGAGATTCTCCTGAACTGCCGTGAACTGGATGAAGTTTAGCCTCCAGTCAGGGGCTTCCTCCTATTCCCCCCTCTCTGATACTCTGAGGATGGCACAGGGCACAGTTCTGAAACGGTGAGTGAAATCCGAGACACTGAGAGGTCATCGCCTCCCAGGCTGGGGGGGGTGTGGGGGGTGCGCTGAACAGGAGCACAGTTCCAGATTAACGGGGGGATCATTTCAGACTGAGAAAAAATTTCCTCATCAAAGGCTTCCAAATCTTTAGAAATCTTTAGCCCAGAGGGTTGTGGATGCTTCATCCCTGAATATATTTGGGACTGGGACAGACAGACCTTTGGTCTCTCGGGAATTTAGGGATTTGGGGAGCAGGTGAAAGATGCAGTTCAAGCCCAAGATCACCCATGATCGTATTGAATGGGGAAGCAGGCTCGATGGGCCGAACGGTCTACTCCTGCTCCAATTTCTTCTGTTCCAGAATGAAGAAATCCATTGCTGCTGCTTTGCAGGATGGAGATCGGATTCAAATCTCACCAAGTCGGTGAATTCTGTCAATTAATTCAATAATTATTTCCTTTGAGGCTGTCATCAAACCCATTGTTCATTCAGGAAACATGCCAAAGCAGCCCAATCCCGTCACAGGAAACATTTGCTGCAGGAAACCAAGAGACAAACCATTAAAAAAAACTTTCAACAACCTCTAACCACTGTGTCACCGCGCTGCCCAGCCCCAAGGCTCGTAAGATTGCGCCCAAGACTAACAGAGAATGCAATTCGGCACGTTGGTAAAACCAGGGTCAGTAAGAATGGGTAGATTGAGACGGTCTTCCACATTCCTAATTAAAATTGGATTTCCCTCCTGCTCTTAGGCATCGTTGCGATTTCATCCACAACATACTGTGCGGAAATTTCAACTTGAACGAGAGAAACATCTTTAAACACATTAATGACACTGATCAAACTCAGAAAAATAGTTCAACTTTACTCCAGAGAGATTTCAATGAAGCATCTACTGAGAAATCTGCAGATTTATCAGTGTCAAAGTGATTAAAAAATACCTGCTTCAGAATTGTACATTTATTTAGAGAAAGGAATGTGAATCTCACTCACTGGGTCAAAATCCCACAACCCCTCCCTAACAGCACTGAGGTGTACCTACATCACATGGACTGCAGCGGTTCAAGGCAGAGGTTCACCACCACCTTCTCAAGGGGCAATTAGGGATGGGCAATGAATACTGGTCGAAACAGCAATTCCCAGATTCTGTAAAATAAATTTTAAAATTATATTTCGATAAGTAATTGAGCAAGCACCACCTGCTGGACAAGTAACTGTATTGCACAGGGATACAAATCCAGCTCCGAACATCTACCGTCACTAATCCTGTTTTATTTGATTCATTCTTGAGATTTGGCTATCACAGGAAATGCTGCCATTAATAATGAGGTGATGAGCATTCTTCTTAAACAGTGACAGTCTGTGCAGCTGCACTGCTCCCTGTATTCTGACCCAGTCACAGTGAAGGCAATGTTAATAGATTTCCCAGCTCAGGATGGTGAGTGGCTTGGAGGGGAGTTTGTAACTGGTGGTGGTCCCATGTATCTGCTGTCCTTCCCGGTGGGAGAGACCCGGGTTTTGACGCTGGTATTGAAGGAGTCAAACATTTGTCAAAAATAGGAAAGTACGTTGCTTCAAACTAGAATTACTGCAATAACTAGATAGGATCTTTCCCCCTGGTTTCTGTGGCTATGACTCATCTTTCAATCCCTTCCCCTGCAGTATAAATATCTCCCATTTTCTATGCCTTTTAGCTTTGACAAAGGGTAATCTGGACTCGAAACACCAGCTCTCTTCTCTCCTTGCAGATGCTGCCAAATCGGCTGAGATTTTCCAGCGTTTTCTCTTTTGGTTAAGGATCTAATCGAGTTTTGTTGAAACTTGGGTAGGTAGCAGAGGGATAGTAGACAGAGACTGGAAAACGTACCCAAAGAGTGGACAGTGAGTGAGTGGAGGATGAGTGACTGAGTGGAGGGTGGGTGGAATTCTCCCATTTTGAGTCTAAGTGCAGTGGTGAGTGTCTCTAGCAGTGACTGCCCCCTAATCACCATGATGTGGAGATGCCGGCGTTGGATTGGGATAAGCACAACACCAGGTTAAAGTCTAAACGTTTATTTGGTAGCACAAGCTTTCAGAGTGTCGCTCCTTCAGGCGAATGAGGAGTTGTGTTCACAAACAGGGCATATACAAACACAACTTACAAGATCATGGTTGGAATGTGAGGCTTTACAGGTAATCAAATCTTAAAGGTACAGACAATGTGAGTGGAGAGAGGGTTAAGCACAGGTTACAGGGATGTGTATTGTCTCCATACAGGACAGTTAGTGAGATTTTGCAAGCCCAGGCAAGTCATGGGGGTTACAGATAGTGTGACATGAACCCAAGATCCTGGTTCAGGCTGTCCTCATGTGTGCAGAACTTGGCTATCAGTCCCTGCTCAGCGACTCTGCGCTGTCGTGTGTTGTGAAGGCCGCCTTGGAGAATGCTTACCTGAAGATCAGAGGCCGAACGTCCGTGACTGCTGAGGTGTTCCCTGACAAAAAGAGAACATTCCTGCTTGGTGATTATCAAGCAGTGTTCATTCATCCGTTGTCGTAGCGTCTGCATGGTCTCCCCAATGTACCATGTCTCGGGACATCCTTTCCTGTAGTGTATCAGGTAGACAATGTTGGCCGAGTTGCAAGAGTATTTACCATGTACCTGGTGGATGGTGTTCTCATGTGAGATGATGGCATCCGTGTCGATGATCCAGCATGTCTTGCAGAGGTTGCTGTGGCAGGGTTGTGTGGTGTTGTGGTCACTGTTCTCCTGAAGGCTGGGTACTTTGCTACAGACGATGGTCTGTCTGAGGTTGTGCGGCTGTTTGAAGACAGGAAGTGGGGATGTGGGGATCGCCCTGGCGAGATGTTTGTCTTCATCTGCCAATCTGCAGATGCAATTCTACAACTCATCCGCTTCACTTTCAACAACCAGTTCTTCATCCAGACACACGGAACAGCCATGGGGACCAAATTCACACCTCAATATGCCAACATCTTTACGCAGAGGTTTGAACAAGACTTCTTCACTGCACAGGACCGTCAACCGATGCGATACACTAGATACAGCGATGACATTTTCTTTCTTTAGACTCATGGTGAACAATCACTGAAACAACTATATGATGATATCAAGTTCCACCCCACCATCAGACTCACCATGGACTATTCTCCAGAATCGGTTACATTCTTGGACACACGCATCTCCATCAAGGACGGTCACCTCAGCACCTCACTGTACCGCAAGCCCACAGATAACCTCACAATGCTCCACTTCTCCAGCTTCCACCCTAAACATGTTAAAGAAGCCATTCCCTACGGACAAACCCTCCGTATACACAGGATCTGCTCAGATGAAGACGATCACTAACAGACACTTACAGATGGTGAAAGACGCCCTCATAAGAACAGGATATGGCGCTCGACTCACCGATCGACAGTTCCGATGCACCACAGCAAAAGAACCGCACCGACCTCCTCAGAAGACAAACATGGCACATGGCAGACAGAGTATCTTTCGTTGTCCAGTACTTCCCCAGAGCGGGGAAGCTGTGACATCTTCTCCGGAGCCTTCAACATATCATTGATGAAGACAAACATCTTGCCAGGGCCATCCCCACACCCCCACTTCTTGCCTCCAAACAACTGCACAACCTCAAACAGACCATTGTCTGCAGCAAACTACCCAGCCTTCAGGAGAACAGTGACCACAACACCACACAATCCTGCCACAGCAACCTCTGCAAGACATGCTGGATCATCGACACAGATCCCATCATCTCACGTGAGAACATCATCCACTAGGTACACGGTAAATACTCTTAACAACTCGGCCAATGTTGTCTACCTGATACACTGTCGGAAAGGATGTCTCGAGGCATGGTACATTGGGGAGACCGTGCGGACACTACAACAACGGATGAACGAACACTGCTCGACAATCACCAGACAGGGGTGTTCCCTTCCTGCTGGGGAAGTCTTCAGCGGTCACGGGCATTCAGCCTCTGATCTTCAGGTAAGCGTTCTCCAAGGCAGCCTTCATGACACACGACAGTGCAGAGTCGCTGAGCAGAGACTGATAGCCATTTCTGCCTTCCCTTGTTCATCTCCTTGTCCCTCTGCCTGCCAGAGTGGTCCCCCACCTTTCCTCTTGCTTCCTTGCACAGACCTCCTCCCACATTGCCCCCTATCTTTGCCCTCACCCCTCATTGAACTACAGACTGTTGGGAGTGGAGGGTTGATGAGTCCCACAGCACAGTGCTTTCCATAAAGACCAGCTCGGCACGGAGCTGGAGAGCACGAACAGGTCTGCCCCAGCAGAATGGTGTTTCAGTGCAGCAGGTGTGGTGAAGCGCTATGGCAGCTAGGATATGTTACACTCACCTCAAAGTCTCCAGTTGCCAGGAAGCTGTTTTAATGAGCATTCACAAGCTGCAAATGAATGCAAATCAGTGTTAACATCACCAGCCAGCGGGAAACTGGCCCACCATTAACCCGTTATTAATCCAATGTTAATCCACTATTAACTGATTTACAGACAGAAACGGGAGAATTCATAACGGGAATAAAGAAATGGCCGAGGAATTAAATTTGTGCTTTGCTTCAGTCTTCACAAAGGAAGAATAATGTGCCAGATGTTCTGAGCGAAACATGTTCTATTGAGGAGCTGAAGGAAATCAGCATTAGTAGAGAAATGGTTTTGGGGAAATTGATGGGATTGAAGGTGGATAAATCCCCAGGTCCTGATAATCTTCATCCCAGATTACTTAAAGAAGTGGCCCTGGAAATAGTAGATCCATTAGTGGTTATTTTCCAAAATTCTTTGGACTTTGGGATAGTTCTTACACATTGGAGAATAGCTAATGTAAGCCCACTATCCAAAAAAGGGAAATAGAAAGAAAATAGGGAACCGTAGACCAGTGAGGCTAATATCGGTACTGGGGAAGTTGCTGGAGTCCATTATCAAGAATTTCATAACTCAGCATTTGGAAGCAGTGGGATAATCAGACAAAGTCAGCACGGATTTACAAAAGGAAAAACATGCTTGCCGAATCTATTGGAATTTCTTGAGAATGTAACTAGTAGAGTTGACCGAGGAGAACCAGTGGATGTGGTTTATTTAGACTTTCAGAAGGCTTTCGACAAGGTGTCACGTAACAGACTACATAACTGCACATTACATAACTGTAAAGTTAAAGCAATAGGATTGCAACTAATGTCTTGAGATGGATAGAAAACTGGCTAGCAGATAAGAGGCAGAGAGTTGGCATAAAATGATCTTTTTCTGATTGGGGTTCCACAGGTATGTGTCCTAGAATCTCATTATATATGAATGATTTAGAAGAGGGAACTGAATGTATTATCTCCAAATTTGCAGATGATACAAAGTTGGGTGGGAGGGTGAGCTGTGAGGAGGATGCAGAGATGCTTCAGTGTGATTTGGACAGGCTGAGTGTGTGGGTATCTGCATGGCAGATATAGTTTATTGTGGATAAATGTGAGGTTATCCACTTCGGTTGCAATAATAGGAAGACAGATTATTACTGGAATGGATGGATTGAGCAAGGTTGATACTCAATGAGACTTTCAAGTCCTCGTGCATCAGGCGCAGGTACAGCAGGCAGTAAAGAAGGCAAATTCTACATTGGCCTTCATAGCGAGAGGATTTGAGTATAGGGATAGGGATGTTTTGCTGCAATTTTATAGGGTGTTGGTGAGGCCACACCTGGAGTACTGAGTGCAGTTTTGGTCTCCTTATCTGAGGAAGGATGTCCTTGCTATAGAGGGAGCACAGCGAAGGTTTACCAGGCTGATTCCTGGGATGGCAGGTCTGTCATATGAGGAGCGTCTAAGTCTGTTAGGATTATATTCACTGGAGTTTAGAAGAGTGAGAGGGGATCTCATAGAAACTTATAAAATTCTAACAGGGTTAGACAGGGTAGATCCAGAAAGAATGTTCCCGATGGTGGGGGGAGACCAGAATTAGGGGTCAGAGTTTGAGGATAAGGGGTAAACTTTTAGAACTGAGGTGAGGAGAAATTTCTTCACCCAGAGGGTGGGGAAATGTGTGGAATTCACTCCCACAGAAAGTGGTTGAGGAGAAAACGCTGTGAGATTTCAAGAAGAAATTAGATATAGTCCTGGGGCTAAAGGGATCGAGGGATTTGGGGGGAAAGGGGGAATCAGGATATTGAATTTGATGATCAGCCATAACCAAAACGAATGGCAGAGCAGGCTTGAAGGGCTGAATGGCCTCCTCCTGTTCTAGTTTCTGTGTAACTCGTTACTAACCCACTGTTAATCTATCATTGGGAGAATTTCAAACACGTTTTGCCAATGGGTTTCACACATTTTGGCTCTTGCCGGATTCTCCACTCTGGCCATCAAACCTGCTGTGGGTCAAAGGGGAATATTCCACCCTGTGAGTGGTTAATGGGCTGATAATCAACCTGTATGACGTGTTAAGAACTCACCTTCTTTGGCCATCAAGTCCTGGGTGGGATTCAAACCCGGGCCATCTGGCTCAGAGGCAGGGACACTATTCACTGAGCCACAAGACCTCCTCCCACCTGTTAGGATGAAAATGGTAATGCTATAATTTAAATAGTGCAGCACTCCCATTGTACAGAACTCCCAATAGTATAGAACTACACTACTGACCCTCTGACAGTGCGGCACTCCCTCAGCGCTCACCCTCTGACAGTGCGGCACTCCCTCAGCGCTCACCCTCTGACAGTGCGGCACTCCCTCAGTACTGACCCTCTGACAGTGCGGCACTCCCTCAGCACTCACCCTCTGACAGTGCGGCGCTCCCTCAGCACTGACCCTCTGACAGTGCGGCACTCCCTCAGCACTCACCCTCTGACAGTGCGGCACTCCCTCAGCACTCACCCTCTGACAGTGCGGCACTCCCTCAGCACTCACCCTCTGACAGTACGGCACTCCCTCAGTACTGACCCTCTGACAATGCGGCACTCCCTCGGCACTGACCCTCTAACAGTGCAGCACTCCCTCAGCACTGACCCTCTAACAGTGCAGCACTCCCTCAGCACTGACCCTTTGACAATGCGGCACTCCCTCAGTTACTGACCCTCTGACAGTGCGGCACTCCCTCAGTACTGACCCTCTGACAATGCGGCACTCCCTCAGCACTGACCCTCTAACAGTGCAGCACTCCCTCAGCACTGACCCTTTGACAATGCGGCACTCCCTCAGTTACTGACCCTCTGACAGTGCGGCACTCCCTCAGTACTGACCCTCTGACAGTGCGGCACTCCCTCAGTATTGACACTCCCACAGTGCAACACTGTAACCTCCTTTAGTCGCACGATCCTCTGAGATTTGTTATAATTCAGGCATAGCTCTGCCTCAACAATCATTCCTCAGCCAGTCACAACCAGCATATAACCCCACCATCACGATGATCGGTGGCTACAGCAACTTGGCAAGAAACGGCAACACCCAAAACAGCAACTCACAACAGCATTCGATATGGCATTTCTGGCAGAACCTCGAGGATTGGCCTCTTTAACCATCAGCAAAACAGAACCCGCCATCTGAAATGGATTTGTTCGCTGTGTCTCCATCATCTTTCACAGATAGAACTTTGCTTACAGTGATCGTTTCTGGATAAGCAGCCAAATATTTGTCTTAGTATTTACTTTGTATTACTGCTAATGAATTGGAAAAGGATTGTTCTTTCTGGTGAGATCAAGCTAATGGAAAAATGTGAGGAATCAGGAAAATAAGATTGAGTGAAGTGGACTCAGGCAATAGTAAGTTCATGAATGGTTCCCTCCTGTGTTAACATTTGTGTTGTTTCATTTCTAGTTGCTCTGTCTTCACTGATGTTCCAACTGGCACTGCAAATCTTTGAATAGAATTAGAATGGCTTAATTAATAGCAGTGAGTCAATTTAATGATATAGTGAAGCAGAAAGCTCTGTCAGCTAAACCTTCGACTTCAAATTATGGAAGTGGTCAGATTGCAAAGAAAAAATAACCTGAAGAGTGTTGTAGGACAATGATTGTGTTTCTCCCCAGCACCACCTCCTGGCAATGTTTAAGAATCAGAACACACACAAGTGTGCAACGGGTTCGTGTTAATTCTTGTCGGGTACAAGGTTCGACTTTTTCAACACAAAATGGAGACTGTGGCAGGTTGAAATGGAGGAAAAACACAGGAGGCGGAATTTTCCCATCCACCCTCTACCTACACGGGAATCGTTGCAGGCGGGAAGTGGACTGTGTAAAGGTCTGTTGATCTCAGTTGGAATTTTCTGGTCTTTGGGCGACCGTGGCTGCAAAATCCCACCCAACATGACAAGGCTCAGGTCTATCTGGTCTGTCCCAGACAATGACGATGTCTTAGCTATCAAACCATATACTCTCCACCAATCCAAAAACTGAGTGACCAGCTGGGAGAGGGAAGTCAGGCCAACTTGAGGATTGAAATTTTGGCAATTCCTCTCCAACTTTGTTTGTGAATGAGAACTGGTCCAGGAGGTCAAATTGCCCTTGAGTTCCTCAATACTGACCCTTCTATACAAGGTAAAGTCCATCCCAACCAGAAACAGGTTCAACTCTGGTGGATAATTCAGTGTCCACCACACTGGCTATTCCAGAGAGTCAGCACTCTGTTCTTTGAGAAAAGACAGTAAGAAGTCTGACAACACCAGGTTTAAGTTCAACCGATTTATTTGACTTAAACCTGGTGTTATCGGACTTCTTACTGTGTTTACCCCAGTCCAACGCCGGCATCTCCACATCTCTGAGAAAAGAACCAGCTGCCGACATCTATAAAACTTCTGATGAAAGGTCATTAACCCAAAAGGTGGGACAGGGGTTTCCCTGTGGGCACCAGGGCCTTGCTCTCAGGCTCAAACAGAGGTCAGAAATGGGCAATGTGTGGGCAACATGTCACTCACTCATAGTTTCCCCCCAGTTGACCAACAAATGTCTGATTAAAGATAGTGGTGGACTCTCAAAGCTGGGGAGCCAATAGGAAGCCCGCTAAAATGAAACAGGCCTCTGCACTGGGGAGGCAGGAAGGGCCTAAGCTCACCTGGAGTGCTGGGATACCAGGTAAATACTGTCTAACCCACTGCCTCTGGAAAATCCCAGCTAGTCTCTGGATAATAGAGTGTTGTTTCATTTCATTTCTGCTAACTACTCATTTCAATTCAGGGCCGCAGGGAGCCAGCGTCTATCCCAACAGACAATGGGCATTGGAGAGCAGGTATGCTCAGGGTGGGGCGCTAGTCCATCATTGGGCACAAATTCATACTAACTCATAAACTGAGGGATAATTTACCGTGGCCAATCCACTAACCTACACATCTCTAGACTGTAGGAGGAAACCAGATCACCCAGAGGAAACCCACGCAGACAATGTGCAAACTCCACACAGAAACCCAAGGCCGGACTCAAACTGGGGTCCCTGGTGGTGTGAGGCAGCAGAGCTAATCACTGTGCCACCCTTTAATAGTTTCACTCACCTTAATTGCCTACCATGTCTTGGGTCACTGTCTGTGTGGAGTCTGTACATTCTCCCCATGTTTGCATGGTTTTCCTCCCACACTCCAACAATGTGTAGGTTAGATGGATGAGCTTTGGTAAACGTGTGCAGAGTTAAGGGGATAGGGCATAGGGGTAGGGCTGGGTAAGATGCTCCTTCAGAGAGTTAGTGAAGACTTGATGGACCAAATGGCCTCCTTCTGCACTGTAAGGATTGTATGGTTCAATGTCTGGGGCAGAGTCATGAATCATTGCTGTGGTCTGAATCCCTTTCTTTCCTCTTTGAACTCAGTTGTAGAAGATAAGTAAATGAGTGAACTGTGCCGGAATCGCGCTGCTGGTGTTTCTAACATCGAATTATTAAACAGTCTCATCCATTTTAATCCACTTAAATGGCCCGGCCCACCAAATTTACCCGCTCAGTAAAGGCCAAATAAACTTGTGATGCAATGCACTGGTCTAACATTTGGAGGAAGGGGTGGGAACAGTTACAGGAAAAGCACGTAGTCCTTCCCTCACTGCTTTACTGCGAAAGTTTGTGAAAAGGATGTTGCTGAATTCTAATACCAATTAATTTAGTCTTGTCAAAAATATCTCCAGCTCATGGTTCCTCATCTTACCAGTTTCAGCCTTTTAGGTTTTAACTTCATATTTTAAACACTGTTTGTCTGCACCCCCCCACCTCCCCTCCATTCCACTCCTCCCCCTCCATCCTCACGTCTTCTCCCTCCATGACACAGCCTCAAACATTCCAGTTCTGCTCCCAGCATTTCCCCCTCGTCCTCCTGGTAACACAGGCCAGAAAGCAGGAATGGTGATCGAGGAAAGTTCACACCAGTAAACAAAAGGAATTTGCGGCTGCAACATGGACACCACGGGTAATGCTGGGATTGGAGAAGGTTGTGCTGCCTATCGCAACCAAATAGCTGGCTAACAGATCACAAGTGAAGAATGACCACTCCAGTAAGTTAACGCCAGGGGCCTGACCTCAAAAATCCTTTCAGCAGAGAAAACTGAAGCAAAAAGAAGAGAGACAAGTGAGGTGGGTTTTAAAAGCTGTTTTGAAAAGAGCTTCCAACATTTTTTTGACTCTGCTCGTCACAGACTGCAGGAATTCTGTCAGAAATAGCCACTTAATGTAACAGAGATAACATTTAAAAAAAAGTCTAAAAGAAACCTTATCAACATTTAGGTAATGAGCTCCAGCAATTTTTCATTATCTGGTAAAAATTATTCCCATTCCGCTGATAGACATTCCCGTTTACAAGTCACTCAAGACTTCATTATTTTGAAGCAGTACAGTTGTCTAGAAAGTGTCTATCTCAGCCAGTAGGGAGCACACGTTTCTCCCCCCTCCCTTCCTCCCACCTAATCAGCCTGCCTCCACACTGAGTCAGCAAGAGCAGAGATACGTGCTGTCACTCAATCGCAAGGATTAGCATCTTACTTCAGGGATTAAATACACCAACAAAATTTACAACCATCTCCACTAAACTGAGCAAATATTCACTCAAATAAATCAACAAACACTCTGGCCCAAACTGTTGTGCCATACCTGGCATAGTTTTTTTAAAGTTTATTTATTAGTCACAAGTAGGCTTACATTCACACTGCAACGAAGTTACTGTGAAAATCTCCTCTGTGCCACACTCTGGCGTCTGTTTGGGTACACTGATGTGAAGATGCCAGCATTGGACTGGGGTGGGCACAGTAAGAAGTCTCACAACACCAGCTTAAAGTCCAATAGGTTTATTTGGAATCACGAGCTCTCGGAGCACTGTTCCAAGTTATTCACCTGATGAAGGGGTAGCACTCTGAAAACTCATGATACCAAATAAACCTGTTGGACTTTAACCTGGTGTTGTGAGACTTCTTACTGTGAGTATACTATGGGAACATTTAGCATGGCCAATGTACCTAACCAGCACGTCTTTCGGACTGTGGGAGGAAACCGGAGCACCCGGAGGAAACCCACACAGACACGGGGAGAATGTGCAAACTCACACAGACAGTGACCCAAGCTGGGAATTGAACCCGGGTCCCTGGCACTGTGAGGCAGCAATGCTAACCACTGAGCCACTGTGTTGCCATGTAATTAAAATTCCATATAATAAATTCATAAAACGTTTCCAAGTCTCATTTAACATCATTAAAAAATAACAGAAGTCTATGGAATAAAAACAAAATGCTGCAGATGCTGGAATCTGAAACAGAAACAGAAAATGCTGGAAAATCTAAGTGGGTCTGACAGCCTCTGTGGGGAGAGAACGGAGGCAACGTTTTGAGTCTGGATGATCCTTTGTCAGCTGTGAGGAAGGGTGTTCTAGACTCAAAAAGAAATCCATGGGATACAATGCATTAAACTTGGAGAAAAACCCCATAGTTTTACAGATTATACCCAACATTTACCCATTTCAAACTGGATTATAAGAAAGGAATCCGCTTCACTATGATCCATACACCAATTTGAAAAACTCTGGGAAATTCAGCAAATTCAAGAAATCTTAGTCTCAAAAAAAGCAGCTTCCATTTCAAGCCAGTCTCTGTTAAGCTGCAGAAGAGATTGTTGCATTTGTGAACATTCCAGGGTGTTAACATAATTCCCCCATGTGATATTTTAATGAATTTGTAAGAAAGGTTGATTGGAGTTATTCTTCATTTCTGCACAGGGTGCAAAATTAAGCTTTTAGGCTTCCTTTCTACGTAGCTTCACGGACTTGCTTCCATCAGTTGCCTGTTTTGAGACGTATTTAACCTGTTCATCGTATAACAGTGTACAGGGAACAGGTTAATTAAACCTCGGGGATTCAGAGCAAGGTTTGAATGCATCTTGTCACACACGGAGCAGTGTGTCAGCATCTTGCAGAAACCTGCAAGGCATATTGACTAGACCGCATCATAGTGACAAAAAAAAATTAGATTTGAATTACTGACTCCATCACCACTTGCCGCTCACTCACTTGTAAAGCAGACAAGTTTTTAAATGTTTATACACTTCCAGTCACAAACATATTTACAGCGTAATGTTTAGATTGGAAAGAAAGGCAGAGGAATTTGTTCACTTGCATATTTATAATAGAATGTTGATCTGGGGAAAAGATGGAGACCATGTTAATTAATGTTAATTAACCACTTGGGGGAATCTTGCTCGATCCTGGGCAAATTAGTCCCTGAGCTGTGAGAGCCTTGAAATCTCAGCTAATCCTTTATTACAGTAAAGAAAAAAAGATGACATCATTAACATAAAACTGATGAAAGGCAAATCTGTGTCATTTTTGCCGCGACCTCACAGATTAGTTTATTATTGTGAATATGATTATATATAAAAATGCTTTTTAAAAAAGAGTGGAATTTGTTAAATCAGATCACTGTTTACCACAAATCTTAAATACATTTTTCAAACAATATAACAGAAATCAGTGTTAACTGAAAATCCTCCCTCAGTACTGATCCTCTGACGGTGCGGCGCTCCCTCGGCACTGACCCTCTGACAGCGCGGCACGCCCTCGGTACCGACCCTCTGACGGTGCGGCGCTCCCTCGGCACCGACCCTCTGACGGTGCGACGCTCCCTCGGCACCGATCCTCTGACGGCGCGGCGCTCCCTCGGCACCGATCCTCTGACGGCGCGGCGCTCCCTCGGCACTGACCCTCTGATGGCGCGGCACTCCCTCGGCACCGACCCTCTGACGGCGCGGCGCTCCCTCGGCACCGACCCTCTGACGGCGCGACGCTCCCTCGGCACCGACCCTCTGACGGCGCGACGCTCCCTCGGCACTGACCCTCTGACGGCGCGACGCTCCCTCGGCACTGACCCTCTGACGGCGCGACGCTCCCTCGGCACTGACCCTCTGACGGCGCGACGCTCCCTCGGCACTGACCCTCTGACGGCGCGACGCTCCCTCGGCACTGACCCTCTGACGGCGCGGCGCTCCCTCGGCACCGACCCTCTGACGGTGCGGCGCTCCCTCGGCACCAACCCTCTGACGGTGCGGCGCTCCCTCGGCACCAACCCTCTGACGGTGCGGCGCTCCCTCGGCACCGACCCTCTGACGGTGCGGCGCTCCCTCGGCACCGACCCTCTGACGGCGCTCCCTCGGCACCGACCCTCTGACGGCGCGGCACTCCCTCAGTACCGACCCTCTGACGGTGCGGCACTCTCTCAGTACTGACCCTGTGCCGGTGTAGCACTCCCTCAGTACTGACCCTGTGATGGTGCAGCACTCCCTTAGTACTGACCCTCTGACAGTGCAGCACTCCCTCAATACCGACACTTGAGTGTCAGCCCTAGATTTTGGGATTAACTCACAACTTTGGACTCAGAGATGAAAATTCTACCAATTGAGCCTTAGGTGAGAAGCATATCCTATTTTCATTTGTTAAACACGAGATGTTTCTTAAAATGTAATGAACCTCTAAGAATGCAAATAGTTATTGTGCATTTCCTATGCTACTTACTCCTTATTCATATCTCTTAAGACTATAGCCAGGATTTTCCTTTCAGCAATGAGGAGGCACCACTGATCCAGTGAGCTCTGTGGCGTGGTTCCACCTTTCTCAATGTTAATTTCATTTTGGCTTCAGCTGAAGATTTCTGGTGTCCAGCAACAGTGATGTCATAATGCAGGCTAAGCAGCCAATCAGAATGAAACATTCTCACAGGCATCAAACCAGAAAATAACTAACAGATTTCACATTCGCTTTTCATAATTTTACAAGTAGTCAAGGCAGATTTGAGTTTGCAAATGGGATAAGTTTGCAAGCTGATAATCAAATTTAAAAATTAATTCACCTTTTTAAAAATCTATGGAATTGATATCGTGGAATGGAGAAATGTGATATTCCACAAATATAAAGAAAAGCTTTTCATGGTCAGTGATTTTGTTCAGAATTATGCAGTTTGTAAATCATTAAAGAAAAAACTCATTTAACAAGACGTAACTTTTTCAAGCATTCTTACAGCCGGAATAATCGTGCAAAAAGTGGAGGTTCACATCAGATTAGTGATTTCTAATTGATTTAACCTGCATGGAGTCTAACATTGCACCCTGTAAAGAGGCTACTTTACTTATGGGTGGTGGTGAGTTTGAGGTTTCATGTTATTGCTTTATATCCCATTGCAGGGGAATATACCCATATGTAACTGCTTTTGGTTGACCTTTTCCTTCCCAATCACTGACTAATGGAGGTATGTAATACAGTTACAATTAAATAAATATGAAAACTAATATTTGAAGTTAAACTCTTTTAGCACTTTAACACAATTTAGCTTGACAAATTAAAAGTTTTGCATGAAAAAATTGATTAGAAAAGACAAAAAAGATTTAACCTAAAACTTTATTAAATACTGCAAAACATAACAAACTTGCTTTCCTATAGCAAACTCAGTATCAAAATAATTGGTCAATAAAATCTTAAACATTCCTCGTCAAATGTACATATAGCCATTGCATAAATGTTAACTGTAATTTAAATCTACAGTAAAATATTTGTAAACCACACCTTAATTTGATTTCTACAAAAATGGTGTTGTGTAGAATTTATTTATAAAACCCATTCATTGAACAACTTAGTTTTACAGGTCATTGCTAAACTCCAAGCAACAATGAATCAAACAAGACATTTTTAAAGTTTATCAAGAGAGATACTCAAAAGTTTTGAATATTTCTTGTTGATGCCATAATGATAAATAATTTCAGCTGTGATTTGTGAGTATATGAGATTGTGTTATATAGTTTATTGTATTCTCTGAAGTTGAAAAGAAAAAATACATAGTCTAATGAAAAATGTTTCAATTACTTTTCTGTTTATTTTGTATAGTCACATGATGAAATAATATAGAACATTGGAGAGCCTACGTCAGTTCTAATGATACATTGGTTCTGTTTGTACCTATCAGCCATGGATAGAACGATAAAAGGGTGTCAGCTTATTTCTTTTGTGAGCAAAGCATATTCTGCAGCTAGTTTCTCTTTCTCGGCTATCTTTTCCAAAACCGCTTCGATTAAACGTGAAGCACAAGGAAACTGCAAAATTAAAGAGAATGCAATGAAGCAACACATTTTGCAAACCACTTAATTTAATCAAATTTAACAGCCTGTCTCAGGATAATAATCAGACAATGACAGAGGAACAAGGCAAGGGTACTTTCTGTACTGCCACTTACCATCAACAATGCTAACGCCCTGTGTAACAGCAGGAATAACTAAATGCAGAACTAAAAATACTTCTGTTCCAAATCAGCCTACGTTATACTTACTTAAATCTATACAACCACGTCATCTTTCACAAACTTCCCGAAGGATTTCAGTTTCCAAATATTTGCAGTGAGTCAGTTATTAAAGACAGTAGCCAGCCACTGAGGCATACTTCATTTCTACAGCCAAATTTTAGCACATTTTAAATGCTACAACTATATCCCTTTGCACGTTATCTAAACGCTTTATCTAATTACTTTTTAAAAAATGGTCTCAATTGCATGAGCTGTCCAATACTTCCAAGAGTTCTACTAAAATTTAATCAAATGAAGTAATAGCGGCAAAAACCATCCACATTAATTTTACCTGCATGTAAAAATAATGTTAGAACAAATCAGAATTTTGTTCCACATTAACTTTTGCAGAATGGCATCTCTATCATTCATTAGGTTCTGCAACTAACACTTTGTCAAACTATGACTTAATACAAGTCACTAAATTGATTTATTTCACCATGAGTGAACATACAAAGCAAATGTTATGATCAGGTTAATTCGACCATTACAACTCACTTCTGCATCATGATATAAAGGACACAACATGTTTCCCACATCATTCTTATGTTTTCTTTCCAAAAATATACTTTATTCATAAAATATCTGAATGAACATTACAAACATTTCCAAACGGCCATCACACAGAGTGCAATAAATAATATTCAGGTTCTCTCCATACATCGTGTTACAGTCTGAGGTGCTTCAGTGCAGCCAAAGAAAGATTATAGACATTTCAAAGTGGTCATTACAAATGGTACAAAGCCATAGATCAAGTTGCACTTTGAGGTGCTTCCCTACAATTGTGATATCTGTAATATTCACTGTAGACATTCAGTGAGTCATTCAGCCTGAGGGGGTTCTGCTCCCTTCAGTTCACTGTGGCTGAAAAGGTCTTGGACAGCTGCCCCAGGCTTTACTGCATTTCTCAGTACGGAGTCCTGGGCTTTGGAATTTGTCAATCTGCAACACTTGGTCAGGGACAACCTCGCACTGGAAAACCAAGTTTCAGGCAGAACGAAAAGCATTTTTTGCCGAGCTGATGACCCTCGAGCAGCAGCTGGTGTTTGTGTCTGAGTGCGTACCTGGGAGCAGCCCATGGAGCACAGAGTCCTTGTCCTCGGGAACAGCCCGTAGAGCAGATTCCCGTGTCCTTGGAAACAGCCCATGGAAGACAGAGTCCTACATCCCTGACAACAGCCTGTAGAGCACACAGTCCTGCGTCACAGAGCTGCTCAGGATGAACCATGGCAAAAACCACCTCATCTCACTCCAGATCTTCTTTGCACGCACATTCCACCAGGAGATGGATGATGGTCTCTCACTCACCACAGTACCTTGAGCGCAATGTGTAGACAGGGTGAGACTCCAGGCGTATAGGATGGATCTAATTGGAAGGACCCTTCTCACCATCAGCCAAGCCAGGTCTTGGTGCTCGTTTTAAAGTTCTGGTAATGATGCATTCTGACAAATGACATTGATAGACTGCTCAGGGAACCATCTGACAAGTTCCACCATCTCCTTTTCCTATGGGGCCTCTAGGGCATTCTGTGCAGACCACTGTCTGATGGACTTGTAGTCAAAGATGTTTCTCTACATCAGTGGGTACTGTAACTTGAGTTGAGTAACGTATCTTCAAACAACGTGCTCTCGTATTTCAAATCTCTTTACCCGAAAGAAGGATCTCAAAGCTTTCCCCTTAACAATGCATGACATTTTTCACTGAGTGTGCATCATAGAGGCATAGAACCCTACAGTGCAGGAGGAGGCCATTCAGTCCATTGATTCTGCACCGACTACAATCCCACCCAGGCCCAATCCTCACAACCCCATGCAAAAACCAATTTTGGTGGCCAACAGCCTGAACCACAAGGACCCCTGAGAAACGTTGGACTTGAAGCTGGGCCGAACCATTTTTCACTTGTTCCTGAAAGTTGCCCAAAACAGGCATTAGGCACACTGCATATGTAAATAAGGGATTTAATAGCTGCTTCAGGACCTTTTTGCTAAATCAGCCAACAATGAACAGGCAGATGATGGGTCTATCTCAGTCTTGATTCTCAGTCAGCAGCCCCAGTGAAGCTAAGTTTATATAAAGGCTCACAGAGTAAATTCAGAACTCACTTTACAGTCAGATGGTCTATTTAATTTTGGCAACACTCTGATTTTGTATTACTTACAGTTAAATAACAAAGTGTGCAGGAGTTTAGGAAGTCCTGAAGTTAAGTTGGTTGGAACTTTGGAAATTTGTCATGGCAGAGCCTCAGGAGTGGGAAAGGGAATACTGAAAAGCAGCAGTGCCACTACTGGGAGGAGGATGTAATTACAGTGTGACATGTTTACACAGGAAGATTCCATTCTAAATGTGGACATTAGAATTTAAAACAGGAAATGCTGACCAGAAACACAAGATGCATAATAGTGATATATATTTGGTTAGTATTGCAGTTGTGCATATCAATGTATTAAAACTGAATTCTCTACTTCTCATTAGCAAGTTTACAATTTAAATTTGAGTTTAACTGGTGTGTCTTTCATATGAACTCTAAAGGATGTTCGACAATTACAAAATGAACAGCGCTTTTGTGAAATCAGAATTGCTTCTAGCGTAAGATTCGCCTTTTATTGTTCGCCTGAAGTGATGTATCTGCTGATGTTTAAAGGATGTCATGTGGTTAAAGGACAGACTGAATCTTTTCAAACAGCAAAGCGTTTCCTTATATATAAATTATCCAAATTTCCACGCTAAGAGGTCACTCAGCTTCAGATTCTGTGAGTCACAAAATGAAGGCATCTGTGTAGATTCTAACATATTCAAACCTGCGCACCATGTGGCTTCAAATATACTTATTCACCAAGTACAGACAGAGCTTCATCTTTCATGGAAAGCTACAAACTTCAACAACTTTAAATCTTCACTTTCTGAAAGATGACTTATCCTGTTTTCCTGAACAGTTCTTGGACTGTAACTAGCACAGTATCAAGGCATGGGGAAGTGGTGATGGAAGAGAGGAACAATGTGAAACTGGTCCAGGAAAGGAAAACTAAATCCCTAACGTTGTAGTCTCATTGAACACTCAGATGGAAAAAAGTGTAATGCCAAACTTTATCAATTAACCTTCTGAACTGAGGTTAGGCGACCGATATGAATCATTAGATTAGCATCTGCTACATGATCTGCAGGATATGAATAAATAGTGTACTGGATTCAGAATGGATTGGCTGTTTTCAATAAGGATCTGGGATACGTTCCAGGATATCAGCACAAGCTTTAACCAGAAAATGTTAGCTTCCATCTTCAACTGACATATTAAAACAACAGACATGTGGGTTTATAATACACATATGGAATCTGAACATAAAAAATATTTTGTTCATTACAAGATAGCTGTATATGAAATAGGAGGAAGCCATTCAGCCCTTTGAATCTGTTCTGCTACTCACTCAGATTGTGATTGATCTGCAGCTGCTGCTTGTAAAACCCCTCGGGTGGCTTTCCTGCCGATCCCCAACCTGGTCCACAATCGTACAGGAAACAGGCCCCATTTGAGGTCTTAAACTTACCCTTTCTGCCAGCCGCTTTTGCCCAGCTGACGAGAGGGGATCAGGAACAGGGAAAAGTTTGGCAGATTACCTTAGAATCATTGAATCCCTACAGAGCAGGAGGAGGCCATTTGGCCCAATGAGCCTGCACCGGCCACAATCCCACCTAGGCCCTATCCCCATAACCCCTCATCTTTAACCTGCTAGTCCCCCAACATTAAGAGTTAATTTAGCATGGCCAATCAACCTAACCTGCACGTTTTTGGACTGTGGGAGGAAACCGGAGCACCCGGAAGAAACCCATGCAGACATGGGGAGAATGTGCAAACTCCATGCAATCAGTCACCCGGGGCCAGAATCGAACCCAGGTTTCTGGCACTGTGAGGCAGCAGTACTAACCACTGTGCCGCCTGCTGGAATTTCCCTCCAGGAGTAACAGCTTCTTTGCAACTTCCTGAGAGAAACAATTCCTCATTTTGTGATGAGGGTATTGTGAGTCTACAGTGGGATAGAGATAGATCAGGTGACTGGGCGAAAACCTGGCAAATGGAGTTTAATATGGGGAAATGTGAGGTCACGCACTTTGGTAGAGGGAATCAAAAGGCTTATTATCTAAATAGAGAGAGACTGCAGGTGAATGAAGTACACAGGGATCTAGATTTTCTAGTGCATAAATCACAAAAAGTGAGCAGGGCCAACAAGTAGTTAAAAAGACCAACGTCATTTTGTCCTTTATTGCAAAGGGGCTGGAGTTTAAAAACAGGCAGGATTTGTTACAATTGTACAGGTGTTGGTGAGGCCTCACCAACTAGGTATAGCTTTGGTCCCCTTACCTAGAATAGGATCTAGTAACATTGGAGACAGTCTAAAGGGATGCACCAGGCTAATTCCTGGGTTGATAAGGTTGTCCTTTCAAGAGAAACTAAATAGTCTGGGTCTGTATTCCTTGGAGTTTAGAAGAGTGAGGGGTCACCTTATTCAGACATATAAGATCCTGAGGGGGTTTGATAGGGTAGATGGTGAGATATTTTCACTAGTGGGAGAGTCTCGAACAAGGGGACAGAGCTACAAGATAAACGGCCGGTGAGTTAAAAATGAGGTGTGTAGACACTTATTTTCGCAGAGGGTGGTGAATCTCTGGAATTCTCCATCCCAAAGGGAGATTGTGGATAGATCATTAGAAGTATTTAAAGTGGAGGTGGAGAAATATTTGATAGATTGAGGAATGGAGGGTGACGGGGAAATGGCACAGAGAAGGAGCTGAGGTCGTGATAGATCAGCCATGATAGTATTGAAAGGCAGAGCTGCTTGAAGGGTCTGGTGGCCTCCTCCTGCTTCTATTTCTTGTGTTCTTTTAAAACCTCAACTAAATTACGTCTTCAACCTTCAAAATTTTGCCTCGTCTGTAACTCCAAATTGGAAAGTAAAATTTCACTTCTACTAAACCAATAAATTTTTTTTACATAAATCTTAAAACAAAGTTAAAAGTTAAACGTAATACAATCACTTAAATAGAATAGAACGAAGCAAGGAGATATCGAGTCAAAATTCTATCCCTCAAATCACCTCCAGAGGGCAATAGTCTTAAATAAATAAGACCAGGAAGCAGCAGTTCCACATTTATACTCCACAATATGACTAATTCCATGTGACACTCTGTCTGGGGGTTACATTCCATTTCTAATACCCTTCACAACAGTCACTCCTGCTAACGACTTATAGATGGAGAAAGGAATTTCATTAAGTCTCAATGCTCATCATTAACATGACCACAATTGCTGATATACCCTGTCCCTCTCCCGATATCAGTTCACAAATAATACTCATCAGCTCTTAGTAAAAGGCATCTGTGCAGTGACGAACGACAGCACCACCCTGACACAGTCTGTGTCACAGTGACAAACGACAGCACCACCCTGACACAGTCTGTGTCACAGTGACAAACGACAGCACCACCCTGACACAGTCTGTGTCACAGTGACAAACGACAGCACCACCCTGACACAGTCTGTGTCACAGAATCCAAAAAAAAACAAAGAAAAAGGGAATGGATACAAGTCCATTTTTCTGTTGGGCATTCTGTGCATATCTTATTGAACTATTTCTGGTTTAATCATCTTCTTAATGACATGATTTGCAATAACACTTCATCTTTCAACTGCTATTCATCCTTAGTTGCCAGATCAATAAAGTATGTTACTGCTGTCTCCAGGGCACATCCACATTACAGTAATTTGTTCTTTGTTCCTGAAAATAATGTGTTAACAAGATTTTTTTCCACACAGGTTGTGCTATTTATATTTATATTCTTGACGCTGTTTGCAATTATCATTGACTGGATAAGTAGTACAACAGCTGTAAGAAGGCTATCATATTATTCTGGTTTTCTTTTAATTGATCATGGAAATTATGCAATGCTTAGAAGCGAAATGCCCAGAGGTAAATATCTTTGATTTGCCTTTAATTCAAAAAAAGTTGTCTTTCTAATCGGTCTGGATTGCACTGTGTGTGTTTATGCAAACGGGATGGGGTGCAGTGAGGGAAATTTAAACATGCAATAAAGGTGACTTTACTCCAACATATTTTCACTCTGGCCACTGGTAAGAATTCAGGTCACCTTATCAAGTTATTTTAAAACATAAAACATATTTAACTTGAGGAGATTTAATTGATGTGTAGTTGCCAATGTTTCACCTGAAGTGTGCAGAATGGATCCAGCGTATAAAGCACACCAACAAGCTGATAGCTGGGACTGGACACTTGTTCCAGAGTACTTTCCAACACATGAACTCCCCGCAAATTCACAAGAAAGGGGAGTGAAAGGGGGGCAGGGTGGGAGAGGGAGAGGGAGGAAAGGGAGGGAGAGGAAAGGAGGGGAGGAGGAGGAGGGAGAGGTAAGGGAAGGGAGGAGGGAAAGTGGAGAGGGAGGAGGAAAAGTGGAGAGGGAGGAGGAAGAGGGGAGAGAAGGGAGGGAGAGGGAGAAGGGAGGAAGGGAGGGAGAGGGAGAAGGGAGGGAGGGAGGGAGAGGGAGAAGGGAGGGAGAGGGAGAAGGGAGGGAGAGGGAGAAGGGAGGGAGAGAGGGGGAGGGACAGAGGGAGAGGGAGAAGGGAGGGAGAAGGGGGGGAGGGAGAAGGGAGGGAGAGAGGGGGAGGGAGAAGGGAGGGAGGGAGGGGAGGGAGAAGGGAGGGAGGGACGAGGAGGGAGAAGGGAGGGAGGGACGAGGAGGGAGAAGGGAGGGAGGGACAGGGAGGGAGAGGGGGAGAGGGAGGAAGGGGGAGAGGGAGGAGGGGGAGAAGGGAAGTGGGGGGGGAAGAGAGGGACAGGGGAGGAAGAGACGGGGGAGGGAGAGGGGAGGGATGGAGAGAGAGGGAGGGGATGGAGGGAGAGAGAGGGAGGGAGAGAGAGGGAGGGAGAGAGGGAGGGAGGGGGGAGGGAGGGAGGGGGGTGAGGGAGAGAGAGTGGGGGAGGCAGAGGGAGGGGAGGGAGGGAGGGAGAGAGGGAGGGAGGGAGGGAGAGAGAGGGAGGAGAGGGAAGGGAGACAGGGAGAGGGAAAGGAGGGAGAGGGGAAGGAGGGAGGGGGGGAAGGGGAGGGGGAGAGAGGGAGAGGGAAGGGGAGGGGGAGAGAGGGAGAGGGAAGGGGAAGGGGAGAGAGGGAGGGGGAAGGGGAGGGGGAGAGAGGGAGAGGGAAGGGGAAGGGGAGAGAGGGAGGGGGGAAGGGGAGGGGAAGGGGCAGTAGGGGAGGGGAGGGGAGGGGAGTGGATGCAGATGATGGGAGTTATTTGCACAGTGCTGCACAGAATGCTCTGTTTTATCTTGTGTTTGATTGCTCGGGGCATCAGTTGTATAGGTTTTTGGTAACAATATTTTGCACTGTGTCGTTCTCGAAATTACCCGACACTGGGATCCCGGTTAATGTGTCCTACACAGGGTGGGTGCTGCGCTTTGAAATTCACTGCCTGGAATGGTGGTAGAGCCAAAACATTGAGGAAAAATACTTTGAAATGCACTTGAGGCGCTGCAACCTCTAGGATTACAGGGTGAGTTGGGCAGTGGGAAATGGCTGGAGAGCTGTTTCTCAGATACAGTCGGCCATCTGTGCTGTAAAGTTCTGATTTTTAACTGGGTCTAAAGAAAATGGATTCTCATCTTGAGTTCTTCCCTTGGCACAAAAGGGCAGCATTGCAACACCCACTGAGGTTATATTGGTGCTGAGATTTTTTAATTTTACTATTAATATTTTCTTTCACAGAGACAGAATGATTTGGTCAAACGCACATATTGCTATGTGGCATTGTTAAGCTGTGTGGAGCTTTCTGAGAGGGAATATCACACCAACATTTCAGTGTGTCATAGATGCTACTTTCACTGGAAGGTTAAAGAATATTTACTCAGTCTGCTGCTCTCTGCCATTCTGAATATTTACTCTGCAGTGCGCTTACACTATCTAAGGTGGGGTTAAAGAAGCTTCTTTTCTGATTTTATCTCCTATTAAGAGTCAACGCTGGAAGCTGAATTGTTCACACATCAACTCCTAAAACACAATATGTTGAAGATGAATGAACTGATGATGAACCTCAAATGACACCAACCAGCTGAGTCAGAAGGGACACAGTGGACACATTCATCACATGCAACGTCTGTTGATGTTTTATTTTTAAACTCTTGCAATTGCATTCATGTTAAAAGAAAAGCGAACTTAGAGAGACCATTTGGGTTGCTTTAGGATATTCTGAAAATCAGTGAAAGCTTCACTATAATTTTCTTACACAAGCATCGTAAATAGTGAAGACATGTTTGGGTGGCTGTTGGAGGCTACATTTATCCAGCTGGATAATTTAACATTTAAAAAAAAGTACAAAGCAGACGATATCACCAGCCCATGATAACATTAAGTTGGCACCCTGAGTAACTATCATCTCCCATCATCAGGACAGCACTCCTGGAATAGTATTTTCTTAAAACAACGAGAAAAGCACAGGATTTGCTCCCTTGGTTCTGTTGATTTCAGTTGGCTAACTTTGATTTTTATGCACTGGAGATTGTGGGATTGGCAGGGAAGTATATTTCAGTGTACAGTTTTCAAGGAAAGTTAAACAGAGTGAAGCTGCGAATTGTACTGGTATCCTGACACATGGAATAGCAAGTTCTGTGAAAATACAATTCCTAGATGTTGGTCAATTAATATAAATTGCATAATTTAAGTAAAGCAAACAGTGCTTACTCTAAACTTTATTTTCTATCCTCCAACTCAAACTGGTTGCTTTGAAAATAATCTGCCACGGATGGCATTATTTTATAAAGTATAGAATATGAACGGGCAATTGGATTGTTGGATTGTTAGGGATAGGGATAGGGTTCGGTCAGTCTCTATCCGATTCTTGGTCATATTATTAAAAATTACGCAATTCATTCACGGGATGGGACAATGATGGCTGGCGAGCATTTATTGCCCATCCCTAAGTTTCTTTTGAGAAGGTAGTGGCAAGCTGCCTTCTTGAGCTGCTGCAGCCACAGTTCTAATAAGGAGCGAGTTCCATGATTTTGACCCAGCAATAGTGAAGGAACAGTGATATAATTCCAAGTCAAGATGTTGTATGGCTTGGAGGGGAATTTGCCGTTGTTCTTCTAGGTAGTGGGGTTTGCAGGTTTGCTGTTGAAGAAACCTTGGTGAGTTGTTGCAATGCATCTTACATATTGTACATGTCGCTCCCAATATGCCTTGGTGGTGAAGACTTTGAGTATTGAAGGTGGTAGATGGGGTGCTTATCAAGTGGGCTACTTTGTCCTGGATGGTGTTGAGTTTCTTGTGTTGTTGGAGCTGCACTCATCCAGACAAGTACAGAGTTTTCTAATTCCCTCTTGACTTATACCTTGGAGATGGTTTTGGAGAGTTAGGAGATGAGTTACATGCTGTAGAATGCCTTGAGCTGAATTTTGGTTACCAAGGTGTATAATTGCGAGTGGGAGATTTCCTGACTCTTGGCCCCATCTCAGTAAAAGAACCCCATAACCTTTGATTTTTGTTCTGGATGCAGAATGAAGATAGGCCTGTTGACCCCAGAAACAGATGCTAGGAGTGCATAGGGCTGGGCTGGTTCAAAAGCCTGTCTCAGCTCTTAGAACTAAGTCATAGTTGTTTGTGAAGATTATAGGCTTTGAGTCCCACCCCTCCTCACCAACCCTCTCCACGCCCCAGGCTCCTTGTACTTTCCCCAATTATATAAGGCTAACTCATTCTACCACCCCCCACTCTCTTCTCCTCTCCCTATTCACATAACCCCTTACAGCTAATTCCCCTGACACTAACGGGCAATTTACCATGGCCAATCCACCTAAACCGCACATCTTTGGACTGCAGGAGGAAACCGGTGCACCCGGAGGAAACCCACGCAGTCACGGAGAGAATGTACAAACTCCACCCAGACAATGACCCAAGCTGGGAATCAATCCCGGGTCCCTGGCACTGTGAGGCAGCTGTACTATCCACTGAGCCACCATTCCACCTAAGTAGCTCGAACAGATAATAGATCAGCTGGCTTATCAACCAAAACAGCCCTGCAGAGTTTTTTTAAAAATAATCACTGAAGCTGCAGCTATTTTTTATTTGCACGTTAAAGAACGGGGAATTTATAAAAAAAATCTGAATCATGAGAGTTAAACAGCTCTCATCTTCCCTTCAAGAGCATTTACAGTTAGTCTGTATGTTTGTGACTTCCACAGTGTGTACTCAGACTCTTGCAAGAGCCAAAATTGGGTCTGGTTGATTCAGCACAGTTCAAGCGACCCTGCTGAGTTCAGTTTCCTTCCTGTGTGAATCACACCATGATCCCTTTCCCTGAATGGCAAAAACTGGATCTGTTGGAAATGAGGGCAGGAATTCTGAAACTTTTAAAAGTGGATGGAGTCTTTCTAGATCTACCGAAAGCCGTGGGCTTTGGCCGCTGACTTCATTATGCAGCCACAGTATTTATGTGCTTGATGTAGTTAACTTTCTGCTCAATGATACTGCTAGTTCCCCACGGTATTGATGGTGGGAGAGATGGCCAGATTCTCTCCTATCGGATATGGTCATTACCTGGCACTTGTGTGGCATAAATGTTAGTTGCCACTTAGCAACCCAAGTCTGAAAACTGACTAGATCTTGCTGTATGTGGGCAAAGATTACTTCATTTGGCTTAACACCCGTGCCTGGTGAGTTCTATACAATCACTGCAACAAATATTTTAAAATTCTGAATAGTGCAGTACAGAAATATTCTGAAGCTTGATTAGTACAGCTTTATCTATATTCCAATTAAATAATTTAATCACAGGAATATATTTTGAACAAAGGATAAATTAACACAATCTTCAATATATAGTTTAGCAATAAGTTACAAGCACATTTAAAGCTCCTGATATAGCTAATAGGTTATAATTATTTGTGCATTGCACCATAATGGCTGATAGGATTCCCAGGGTTTACTTAATGCGTTTTTAAAATAGTGCCAGCTTAAAAAAAATCAACCTAATTAATCATAATTGGGAAATGCGCATGACACATTGAAAAACCTGTCCCTTTCTAAACCCTTGCAATGTCACAAGGGAGTTTCACACTGCTTTCAAAAGAATGTATTAGTTTTCCAAATTCATTCCAAAATCCCAAGTGAAATTACTTTAATCGATAAATTATGTTTAATTTTAAAAAGCAACAGAATGATTTCCAAGATTTTCCATTCTGAACAAAATGTTCCTGTAAAAATGTCCAAAAGAATTTAGTACTTTAATATTTTTGACTAATTAATCTATAAATTCCAGTTAAATATTGGGACCACAATTATAGAAAAACATAATAAAACCAGGTACATAATACACTTCCACTGATCTCTATCTTAAAGAAATATCAATATTTAAAAACAGAGTTATCACCAATTTTTAAAAATAAGAGTGGATAATCTTTGGTTTAGCAGTGACTGATGGAATTTCTCATGTTACAATTCCAAGCTCATACAAGCCCCTCTAGTCATTGAGTTAAACCTTTGTTCACATGTGCTGTTGAATGACCTCCATTCACTGAACTGTACACTTTGCAAAAAAAAGCCCAGATTAAATATCCTTACATCAAATAATTTAATACATTTACTCGTACTACTGCAGTAAAAAAAATAAAGTCTCCATAATCCCAAATCACCATAGGTTACACCCACTTTGAGGGGGAGGGCTGACTGGTGGTGGTTTAACCTGAGTATCACCACACCTCAGGCAAGGGGCAAGGTTGAGAGGGCAGGATCTTTGTGAATAACGTCAGCTGGTACAGGAATTGAACTGGAGCTGTGATGTCACTTTGCATCACCGCAGTAAAAGCAATGCATTAAAACTTTACTCTCTTAAAATATAGTGTATATTTTAAATTGACTATTGCATATTGAGTTCCAAAAGAAGTGTTACTTTGACAACCCAGGATAGAATAGCATTTAAGTACTTAAGTAAAAGCAAAAGACCTGGAAGGTTCTGGCTAATTCAGCAAACACCGTAAAGAGATTTATAATGCTGTTGAAAGACATTCATTGGAAGAAACCCACAAGTTGAAGAATTCCAACTATACGTGATCACATTTTCAATATTTCCTGAGTATTTCTAAATCCCTTGGATAAACAGCACTTGATAGAGATACTTGTTTTAGACTAAGGCTGATGTAAGATCTCTTTTTTGCTTCGTACTGGTCTTTTATGTATGTACGTATCAAAGTGTTTCAACATTTTCTGATTATCAGTTTGTGAAATAATTCCTGAAATGATGAGCTATGAAAGCGAGTGGAGTAGACCAATCAGCAGCGTCCATCAGCCTGACAGCAGACCAATCAGCAGCGTCCATCAGCCTGACAGCAGACCAATCAGCTGGGTCTATCGGCCTGACAGCAGACCAATCAGCTGGGTCTATCAGCCTGACAGCAGACCAATCAGCTGGGTCTATCTTTACCAATCACTAGCAATTATCAGCAAATAAGAACAGCAAACATCACCAACCCAATGTTTTTATTTTAAATGCTGCAGCCATTATTTAATAATCTACAATTTAAACTAGAAAGTCAGCATAAAAATGAAGAAACCACAAAAGAAAATGCTGGAAATATAGAACTTGAAAAGAGTAACTTTCAAGGGGAATACTTTTTGTCAGAACTCTCGGTTCAATTCTTGTTGACCACACGTGAGAGCAACAATCATGAAAATATTTTAGGAATTACAATTCTGTAGTTGAAATATTCTGTATCTTTGAAAGAAATAATATGACGATTTTCTCTCCTCCTTCATCTTAAGTATTTCACCATAAATAACACTATGGATTTCATCACTATTTTAATTGTTTCAAAAGTGAATCACTAGGACAGGGATTTTGAGACAAAATTACCTGCTTGTAAAAGCAACATTGTCGGTTAGACAAGGAAATTCAAGTTGCTAAGAAGTATGTTTTAATGTTGTTTCATTACTGTTCACCATCAATAATATATAAAATAAATAAATTGTGTTCATAAATTATATTCATTTCCTCAAGATGCCTCAGACGAACTTCACAACCAATCCAGTTCTTCTGATGTGTAGTCACTGTTGTAGGAAATGTGGCACTCAATTTGCACACAGCAAGATCCCACAGCTCAGCTGCTCCCTCTGTGACCGGATCCTGAACTTCTTAACCCACACACTGCAATCAGTAAGGACAGACAACAACACTTCCTCCATGATCATCCTCAACACTGGTGCCCCACAAGGCTGTGTTTGTTCTGAGCTTCTTACTATGCCCCTTATACATCAATGACTGTCTGGCCAAATTCTCCTCCAACTCGATTTTCAAGTTTGCTGATGACACCACTGTAGCGGGTCGGATCTCAAACAATGACCAGAGTACAGGAATGAGATAGAGAATCTGGTGAATTGGCGCGTCACAGTAATCTTTCCCTCAACGCCAATAAAACAAAGGAGATTGTCATCGACTTCAGGAAGCGAAGTGGAGAACATGCCCCTGTCTACATCAATGGAAACAGAGAGCTTCAAATTTCTAGGTGTCCAGATCACCAACAATCTATCCTAGTCCCCCAGTGTCGACACTACAGTTAAGAAAACCCACCATGCCTCTACTTTCTCAGAAGACCAAGGAAATTTGGCATGTCCACTAGGACTCTCGCCAACGTTTACAGATGCACCATAGAAAGCATTATTTCTCATATCACAGCTTGGTACGGCTCCTACTCTGCCCAAGACCACAAGAAAGTACAAAGTGAATAAATCCCAGTTCATCATACAAACCAGCCTCCCATTCGTTGACACTGTCTACACTTGCTGCTACCTCGGAAAAGCAGCCAGCATAATTAAGGACGCCACGTTCCTTGGACATTCTCTCTTCCACCTTTTTCCTTTTGGGAAAAAGATTCAAAAGTCTGAGGTCACATACGAACCGACTCAAGAACAGCTTCTTACCTGCTGCTGTCAGACTTTTGAATGGACTTACCTCACATTACATTGATCTTTCTCTACACCCTAGCTATGACTGTAACATTACATTCTGCACTCTCTCCTTTCCTTCTCTGTGAACAGTATGTTTTGTCTGTATAGTGCACAAGGAATAACACTTTTCATTGTACGCTGATACATGTGACAATAATAAATCAAATTAAAATCAAATCATAGTCCAATAATGTGATTGTGACCAGATGGTTTGTGATGAAAGCTGAGAGACCAACATTGGTCAGGAATGCTCCCAGAAAGCACAAAATAACCTGTGTGGTGCTCGTCTAGTGGCTCCTTAATATGTTACATTTAGCTCTGATATCAGTTCCTCCATGGCCATGACCTGTGGCAAAGTTCTGGAAAGTTTTATTTCTTCACCATAATCAAGTTGACACTTATTTTGTACAGAACTCCCACACACCCCAAGTCACGCTATGGCTTTCCTCTCATTCATTCATTCAGCTAGCTGGTGCCTCAAAGTTATTGTAGCATCAAATAGCCTAATTTCTATTGACCTCCTGTTTGTGATCAAACTCTGGAGGTAGGCATCAATGGGTCTGGATTTCAAAAATACTCAACTAAAACATGACGCAAATGGTTCTAATCCCTCTTTTTCCGTACAAATCAGTGAGACAGTATAGAAACATAGAAAATAGGAGTAGGCCATTCGGCCCTTCAAGGCTGCTCCACCATTCATTTTGATCATGGTGGATCATCAAATTCAAGATCCTGATCCTGCCTTCCTCCCATATCTCTCGATCCCTTTAGCCCCAAGAGATAAAGCTAATTTCTTCTTGAAGTCAGACAAAGTTTTGGCTTCAACTACATTGTGTGGTATTTTGTATTTAATGTGCAAAAACAAGAAGCAGATTACTACCTGAGTGGCTGGAAATTGGAAGAGGGGAGTGTACAGCGGGACCTGGGTGTCCTTGTCCCTCAGTCACTGAAGGTAAGTATGCAGGTGCAGCAGGGCAGTAAAGGAGGCAAAAAAGGTACGTTGGCTTTATTGCGAGAGGTTTCGAGTACAGGAGCAGGGATGGATTGTTGCAATTAAACGGGGCCTTGGTGAGGCCACACCTAGAGTATTGTGTGTAGTTTTGTTCTCTTTTTCTGGGGAAAGATGTTCCTGCTCTCAAGGGAGTGCAGCGAAGGTTTACCAGGCTGATTCCGGGGATGGGGGACTGATATATGAGGAGAAATTGACTAGGTTAGGATTATTTTCACTGGAATTCAGATGAGTGGAGGGGATTTCATAGAGATTTATAAAATTCTAACAGATCTAGACAGGATAGATATAGGGAGGATGTTCTCGATGGTGGGGGAGTCCAGACCAGGGGTCACAGCCTGAGGATTCAGGGTAGACCATTTAGGATGGAGGTGAGGAGTCTTTTCTTCACCCAGAGAGTGATGAGTCTGTGGGATTCATTACCACAGGAAGTAGTTGATGCCAAAACATTGAATGTATTCAAGAGGCAGCTGGAATTGGCATTTGAAGCAAATGGGATCAAAGTTACAGGGAAAAAGCAGGATTAGACTATTGAGTTGGATGATCAGCCATGATCGTGATGAATGGTAGAGCAGGCTCGAAGGGCCAAATGGCCTCCCCCTGCTCCTATCTCCTATGTTTCTATGTAACAAGCCAGATGTGTGGAGAAAATAAGTTATTCTTTATCCATTATTTAACAGCAGTTAACATCCTTTGATGTAGCATACCTACGACTCTAGCATTTGGAATCTGGTTGGTTACCTGTGTTAAGGTGCTAGTCAACCAACAAAAAAATTGAGGCAAACAGCTGAGAAACTTCACTTAATGTCATTTTGGTCTAGACATGATTGATGCAGTGTTCTGACCAGGAATGGCCAGCATGTTGTATGAGGAAAGGTTGGAGAGATTAGGTTTATATCGACTAGAGTTTAGAAGGGAGAGAGGTGAGTTGATTGCAACATATAAGGTCCTGAGGTGATACTGACAGGGTGGATGTGGAAAGGATGTTTCCTTTTGTTGGAGAATCTACAACTACGGGTCACTGTTTAAAAATAAGGGGTCAACCATTTAAGAAAAAGATGAGAAATATTTTTACTTTGAGGGTCGTGATTCTCTGAAAACAGAGTCTTTGAATATTTTTAATGGTGACCAAGATAGATTCTGGAATAACAAGTAGACAAAAAGTTATCGGGGTAGATAGGAATAAGAGGTGGAGGTTACATTCAAATCAGCCGTGACCTTATTGAATATGGGCAGCCTCGAGAGGCTGAATGGCCTAATCCTGCTCCTAGTTCACATGTTAGTATATTTGACCAGCTACCAGTGATAGCATGCTCAATAATTACTGGTTCTAATACATGGCCCTGGATTTTAGGAATAATAGTGTGGTTATCAATGCTCATCCTTGGAGTAAACTGAACAACAACTTCTGGAGATTATAGCAAATTCCTACAGATACTGGAATCTGAAACAAAAACAAAAAATGCTGAAAAATCTCTGCAGTTTGACAGCATCTGTGGAGAGAGAGTGAACAAATGTTTTGGGTCTGGATGACTGTTTGTCAGAAGTACCTTCTGGAGTCTGCAAATGTGTGGTTAAACATGGTTAAATCTCCACTCTTTCTTCATATCCTGGCAGTTTATCCTCCTTCAATTATTTGTCCAATTCCGTTATGAAGGGTACTCTTGATTCTGTACGTACCACCGTCAGGCTGTGCATTTCCTCAAGTTGTCTTTGGTTCTCTTGAGAATTACTCAAGTCTGCGCCCCCTGCTATCAGCCCTTCAGCTACTGGGAACAGTTGCTCTTCACTTATTCAATAAAAAACCCTTTCATAATTGTAAACACCTCAATCAAATCTCCTCGATCTTCTTTTCTGTAAGGGAAACAAGCCCACCCTTTTCAGTCTATCCATGTAACTGTCATCCCTCATTCTGGAACCATCATAATAAACCTTCTGTACCCGCTCCAAAGCCTTCAATCATGGATCTGATACAACATGTGCCTGCTATCTAGGACCTACTTGAGCTAGGCAATCCAAGTACCTTCAATCAATCAGCCAGGTATACCAGACCCCAGTGACACGAATTTCCAATGCAAACTATGTGGGCAGTTGTTAGTGTAATGAACAGCAAGCTGGCTACAAAATCCGAACTACAGCGTTTTCTGCCTCTCTTTTTACATTGAGAGAGTAAGGAATAGAAACATAGAAGATGGGAACAAGAGAAGGCCATTTGGTTGTTTGAGCCTGCTCCACCATTCACCTTGATCATGGCTAATTGTCCAACTCAGTCACCTAATCCTGCTTTCTCCCCATAACCTTTGATCCCATTCGCCCAAGTGTGATATCCAGCCACCTCCTGAATACATTCAATGTTTTGGCATCAACAACTGTGGTAATGAATTCCACAGACTCACCACTCTTTTGGTGAAGAAATTGTCTCTTTATCTCCGTCCTAAATGGTCTACCCTGAATCCTCAGACTGCGACCCCAGTTCTCATAAATGATGGCAAAGTTTGAGATCTCTAATCTTTTTGTTCTGATTGTTGACATGTAGCTGCTTTCCAGAACACAAACAAGTTTTCAACACAGTTAAATAGTTTTTCAAGCTCCAACACAATTGTCTTGAGTATGAATCCAGTTTAACTTAGATATTACTGCAGAAATGCACAACTGACTTTACCACTGTTTTGAAATGATGTTAAAGATGCCAATACAGTTCTCAGAAGTCTAATTCCTATTTGTAATATGGCATGGGGTGGACATCTTGTTCAGATTTTCCCCGTGTGCAATCGTGTGTAAATGTTTAAGAGTGCAACTGGTGCTGTGCTACCTTCCAACTTGCCAGTAAAGAAAGATAGATCAGCGATTAGAAAATAAGGAGCATGACTTTTTAAATGTTATTGTGTTGTCATAGTGGAATAAGGTAGAAAATGATGGTGCAAAATGATCCAAAGGGACGCGATGCAGTACATTATGTCCAATAGCAGGAGCGGCAGTTCCCAATCTTCATAAAGACTGCTCCATTAAATTTCCTCCAGTCAATAATTAGGGTTCCACAAATAAACCAAGGCAATTAAATCAATACTGTTGGGCAATTACCTCAGAGATTTTGAACTCAGTGGCACAGAAAGACACTATATCTTAGACTGCATAATCAAACATACTAATGCAATTTCTATCAAGGTCTTGATTTACTTAAAATAATTGGAGAGGTAAAAGGAGATTGTTTTTCCACAGAAGAGAGTGCTATTATGAGCTCAACAATGGATTGTGCATTTTGGTTTCTGCCTTCTGAATTTCTCACGCTGCCTTTGCTGTTCTAACTACTTGAGAATAAATTTATTCTAATGTAGAGATTATTTAAATAAAAAACACTCATTATCAATATCTGTTAAAGGGCTATGGCAATCAGACTTGAATCTTTATTATACCACATGCACTGTAAAATGAAAGAGCAATCTATTTAGGATCACTTTCTGAATCTCAACAAGTTGCCCAGAGCCACGCAAAGATTTCTGTTTAAATAGTGTAAAATAATTTTTCACTAGGCTCATGAATAAACATGCGCTGATTTTTATCATACTGTGAAGCCCACTTTTATTAACATCCTATATTAGAACATCTAATTTATTACATTTCTCCTCTAGTCAATGTGTTAATTTGTTCAAATACGTCAAGATTAAAATGAACACATTTTTTGTTAATTTGCACACAGATGGTTGTTTTCACTACACTTCAGGCAAGATATTCCTCTACAAAATACCTGGAAACAAAATGTATGCTGACTCTCGTTCAAACCACGCTGCTCGATAACACTGCCCACTCTCACACTCAGGACCCCAAAAAGAGGTTGTTGAAAACTAAAGGAATGCAATCAAAAACTCCATATTTTATTATTTTGATTATTACAAGGATTGAGATAATTTCAACAAATACCTAAAGCAAAGGTATTTTTCTGGATTCTTGAATTTGCGTCATTTGCACCTTCTTAATGAAAAGATTAGACTCACTTAGATGGGCCTGTTTTTCCTGGATTTAAAGATCTCGAGTTCAGATGCTGCTCACAAACTATTCAGCTTTGTTTGTATGTTATCTGATAAAATCTCATTGACAAATAACTACACTCTAATCTAGGCCAATATTGCTAACTTACACTAAGTACATCAGGGTTGATTTTAATGGTGAATAGGTTAGTTTCCCACCTGGCCATTGCAATTTTAACCACCTGGCTTCATTAACATGTTAACTGAGCGAGCAGGGAATGGCTGTTCTTGCGAAAATCGACTGGATTTTCTTTGGGGGCCCAGAAAACATTCCCAATCCATCTGAGCCCATAAATAAAAGTAAAATGATATCCCTCTTGGTGCCTCATCACATTCCAGTCTTCTTGCAAAGCGGTTAACAGCATAGAAATAGGCCATTCAGCCCAAAGTGTCCATGCTGCCGTTTATGGTCAATTAGCTCTTCCTCCCATCCCCTCTTCATCACTCTGTAACAGCATAACTTCCTATGTTTTTCTGCCCCGTGTGTTTATCTAACTTCTCCTTGAATGAATTTATGATGTTCACCTCCACCATTCCTTGTGGTTGAGAATTCCACATTTTTACTGCTTACTCGGTAACTCATTTTTCTTGAATTCCTGTTTTTTTGGTGATAACATTCACATAAGGAACATTCAATGTGGATCAACGGGCTGATAGTCAACTCATAATTCCTTCCACCACCTCCCTTACTCTTCCCCAAAGGGTAATAAAACAGGATGGGTGTGAAGATACACTAATGACAAATGATAACCTTATATTCATTGCTCCTAGTTTTGGTCTCGCCCACAAGTGGAAACATTTTTTCTATGTCTTTAGAATTTGTTCTGCTGTGTGGGAAAAGACAGCAGCTCTGTCACTTTGGCCCATGTTAAAATGCCACTGGGATCCAACAGACATCACCAGGCCCTGATTAACTCAATTCAAGAACCCTGCTGGCTCTAGGTAGGTGTCGCTGTCACTCGCTCAGAAGAGCAGGTTGAAATTGGATCCAGAGGGGTCCAGGCAACCGCTGGTATCGGGGGCAACTATCCAACCTAAAGGCATTTTAACTGCCCACTAGCCCAGTTTCTACGATTGTGTAGGGGTGAAAATACCTTGCTGTCTTCACGACATGATTTCCCGTTCATCATATTCGAGGTTTAGGGGATCGCCTTTCGGGCTATGCTTATACAGTGTGCTTGGTTTTGACCAAAATTAAAATCAGCGCGTGATGCTCCACCCAAAACAGGCTTTTGGTCCCTTTCTACTCAAAACAGGCCCTGTCTGAGCTCCCAGGCTGAAGCCTCCTAAATATTTTGTTGGAAAGCATAAGTATATATGTAAGTCTTGGAATATATACATATATGTCACATTAACTTCCATTCCTTCAACAACAAGTTGCACTACCTTTAACATAATTAAATGTCTTAAGTAATGTTTCTGTAGGCTGCATTTATCTGAGTTTCCCGACATAGGACATGCACAAGTTGGCCCTTTTAAGTTACAGCTCATGCACAGTTGTGCAAAATAAATTAATAGTTTAAAATTTATTTATTAGTGTCACAAACAGGCTTACATTTACACTGCAGTGAAGTTACTATGAAAATCCCCTAGTCACCACAACCCAGCGGCCGTTCAGATGCACTGAAGGAGAATTTAGCACTGCCATTGCACTGAACCAGCATGTCTTTTGGACTGTGGGAGGAAACCGGAGCACCCAAAGGAAACTCACGCAGACACGAAGAGAAAGTGCAGACTCCGCATAGACAGTGACCCAAGCTGGGAATCGAACATGGGTCCCTGGTGCTGTGAGGCAGCAGTGCTAAACCACTGTGCCCACCATGCCACCCAGAAATTTAAATGTGCTGCGCATTTAAATAAATTACCCACGCCCGAAAAACATTTGAGGGAAAGCACATCACAGGCATGTCACTGGCATCAATAGAAACATGATGCAACCATGTAAGGAAGATATCAGAGCATCTGTCCAATAGCTATGTCAAAGTGGTGAGTTTCCAAAACAGCCTTAAAAGAGGAAAGATTCAGGAGGGAATTCACGATCTCAGGGCTCAGGCAGTTGAAGGTACTAAGGGTGGAGTGATTAACATGAGTGATGCTTTAGAGGCCAAGGTTGGAGGAACAAAAGGGTCTCGGGGGCGGGGGGGGGAGGTGGTGTGGTCGTCGAGTTGGAGATTACTTAAATAAGGAGGTGATGGTGGGATTTGAAAACAAGGATGAGAATTATAAAATTGGCAGCTAGATTACTTTTAGAAAAGGGATAGTTTGGACACAAGTACATTGCCATACAATGAAAAGGCAGGGCAAACAAATCCAGAGCTTCCGGGATGAAGAGAGAGAGAGAGAGAGATTAAGATGAAGATGAAAAAGTGCGCGTGTGTCAGGTGGAGAATACACCTGAGAGACAGGCTGAATACAGAGGGTTCAAAGGGGAAGTGATAAAAATATCAGAAGCAGAAAGAAGAGAGAACATGAAAAATGATTCCCAGCTACAGCTACAGAATCTTAAAACCAGCAAGCTTGGCACTGAGTCTATGCCAACTTTGGACCTTGCCGATTTTCATGTCAGATCAAGGGTCGGCTGGACCACCGACAGCGCAGGAAAAGAAAGGCACACAGAGAACTTGTTGCCGTGCCAGTGCAGCACCCTAGTTCACAGCAGGCTGGTAAGTAATTTTACTCCTACACTAATAATAAAAATTCATGTATGGCAGCTTGGAAGTGACGTCCAGTTCTTGGGCATTGCCTGTTTCCAGATAATCAGATTCGAGACACTATAGCTCGAATGTCAAAGGGAATCTGAAAGTTCTCTGCAGGCATATAAATAGTAAAAGGCGAAGGATACACGGAGGCAGAGGGCATGACTGAGATAGGAAATGAGTGCTTTGCATCTGTCTTTATCAGGAAAGAAGCTGTTGTGCAGTACATGGTGAAACTCGGCACCTGAAGGTTTTAAAATTGACAAGGAGGAGATATTGGATAGCTGTTTGAACTTAAAGTTGACAAGGCATCAGGAACAGATGAGATGCAACTGAGAGAAGTGAGAATGGAAATTACCGAGGAAGTGGCTATAATTTTCCAATCTTCCTTTGACTCAGAGGTGGTGCCAGAGGACTGGAGAATCACAGAAATTACACCCTTGTTCAAAAAAAGGTGTAAAGACAAGTGCAGCAAACACAGGCCTTCGGAGCGAAAAGCTTCTGAAAATGGTAATTCAGGGAAAAAAAATACTCGTCATTTGGGCAAATGTGAGTCATGAAGGAAAACCAACATGGATCTTTTAATGGCAAATTGTGATTAATGAATCTGCTGGAATTTTTTTGATGAGGCAACACAGGGGGTCAATGAGGACTTAGACACAGACTTCCATTTGGCATTTGATAAAATTGCTGAACAACTAAGGGGAGGCGATGGCCTAGTGGTATTATCATTAGACTATTGATCTAGAAAGTCAGCTAATGTTCTGGGGACCCAAGTTCAAATTCTGCCATGGCAGATGGTGGAAATTGAATTCAACAAAATATATCTGGAATTATATGAGCTATGAAGTGGAGATGCGGTGTTGGACTGGGGTAAGCACAGTAAGAAGTCTCATAACACCAGGTTAAAATCCAACAGGTTTATTTGGTAGCACAAGCCACAAGCTTTCAGAGCACTGCTCCTTCATCAGGTGAGTGGGAGATGCAGCTGTCGCTGCTGGAAAGGATGTCCCGAGGCATGGTACATTGGGGAGACCTTGCAGATGTTATGACAACGGATGAATGAACATCGCTCGACAATCATCAGGCAAGACTGTTTTCTTCCTGTTGGGGAACACTTCAGCAGTCACGGGCATTTGGCCTCTGATCTTCGGGTAAGCGTTCTCCAAGGTGGCCTTCATGACACACGACAGCGCAGAGTTGCCGAGCAGAAACTGATAGCCAAGTTCTGCACACATGAGGATGGACTCAACCGGGATCTTGGGTTCATGTCACACTATCTGTAACCCCCATAACTTGCAGGGCTTGCAAAATCTCACTTACTGTCCTGTCTGGAGACAATACACATCTCTTTAACCTGTGCTTAACCCTCTCTCCACTCACATTGATTACCTGTAAAGACTCACATTCCAACCATTATTTTGAAAATTGAGATTGTATCTTTATGTGCTCTGTTTGTGAACTCACCTGATGAAGGAGCAGCGAGCACTCTGAAAGCTAGGGACTTGTGCTACCAAATAAACCTGTTGGACTTTAACCTGGTGTTGAGAGGCTTCTTAGTGTGATTAAAATGACCTGCCATAGGTAGTAGCACAGGCAGGTACAATTTTGCCTTTTAAAAAGCATTTAGACAGTTACATGGGTAAGATGGGCCAAATGTGGGCAATTGGAATTAGCTTAATGGTAAAACCTGGGCAGCATGGACATATTGGGCCATAGGGCCTATTTCCATGCTGCAAACCTCTATGATTCTATGACTCCTGATGACCATGAAACCATTGCCAATTGTTGGAAAAACCCATCTGGTTCACTAATATCCTTTAGGGAAGAAAATCTGGAATTTTGGTTAAAGAAGGTGAGCATAGATGTGGATAAAAGCAAATTCCTGTGGATGCTGGAATCTGAAACCAAAAAAGTGCTGGAAAATCTCAGCAGGTCTTGAGGAGAGAAAAGAGCTGCCTTTCGAGTCCAGACGACCCTTTGTCAGAGCATAGATTTGGAAACTGACATCATGTTCGAGGACATGGGACAGTTCTTCATGTTTAGGCAGGAAACAATGGGGGGGGTTGGGGCAGGGTGAAATTCTCTGGCTTCCCCGCAGTGTGTTCCTCATGGTGGGAGGCAGTGCACCACCCTCCAGCAGCACGATGTTTTGGTCGCAAGGCTGTGAATGGGATTTCTCAGTGACTCCACCTCATGCTGCCAGGAAATCCATGGCGGGGGGTGTGTCATCAATTCCACCGATAAACAGCCGGAGAACTCTGGCTAATATGTTATTTAAAATGCAATGTAAAATAATCAGGATTTAAAGTATGTGTTTGAAAAGCTTTATGGAAATGCACCACCATATTCCATAGACAATTTGAGTTTGGAGTTCTGACATTAGAAATCAAGGTTAAAGTTCAAGCCATGAATTTCAGCCAGTGGTGGAATTGGAATAAAATTTAAAGACACCAACAAGGCTCAATATATATCGTGTCCTCAATATATATCGTGTCCTCTACTGGATTCCACATCCATAATCTGTGGTGAGCTTTTATAAAAATGTGGAGTACACACACGGCTCTGCTGCTACTTACATAATGCAACACCAATGTGTTTTTTGGTAATTGTGAAGATAATCTCATGTTATAAAACACTAAAACAGCAATGTGCTGAAATGCATAAAGACAGACTTCATTCACCTCATTGATAATGTCCCTCCCAAAACCTCAGAAAGTCAACATTTGATAAAAGAAATCTTGCACCGTTTCAGCTCAATCCAACTTCAGACCTTATTCACATCAAGAGACTAATACAATGGACAAATTGGAATAACCAAATGTCAATTGATTGTCCTTAATCACTTGTGACAGACCCAGTATTCCTGAAGACGGTATGTTAATAAAGAAAAAGAACTTGGAAACTGATAAGAGAAAAGAAACGCAGAGGTCACACCAGGATCCTCTGTGGATTTGCCTGTGATTCAAGATAGTCTCAGTCTTGTCATCAAGTGTGCAGCTTTCCACCCAGCACGGAAATATCAATAGGAATATGTTTGAGAGGTCTCTAGTGGACATTTTTTCATTCTTTCTGCATCGACAGGATTCCAAATCAATATTCAGTTCCCACTAACAAGCCGTGCACAGTCTCTGTAGAAAATATTGCGCAGAATACAGGAAGACATGGTAATAAACAGCTGTCCAGCTGTGAGGAAAACATGAATTGACTGCAAGTGAATCCCTCAGAAAAGGTCACAAAGCTATGAACCACTCTTCAGGTGTTCTAATTTATTGCAGAATATAAACAACTAATAATATTGTGATACTGCAGTGATCTCATTACCGAACATATTTTATATTGGCTTGCTAGAGGGGCAGCCATTTTTATTGATAAAATTATGATGCTGAGAACAGCCACCTCTAACCCTTCCCTGTTTAAAACTTATATTTAAGAATGCATTAGAAAGAATGATACTTGCACACGCGAGGTAATTGCAGCATTATTCTATAACACAAACAGCAACTTGCATTCATGTATCAACTTGACATTGCTGACACCTTAACAAAGGAAATAGGCTAAACATGGAATGGGCGAGATTGTGGAAGACTGATCATGCAATTATACACATAGGTCTTAAAGAACTTGCTAAAGGATGGCATAATGGATTTTTGAGATTTTTCAACAAAACTCTAAATAGCGACTCAGAATAACAGCAGAGAATGAAGAGTAATGCAGATACCTTGGAGGGCAATGAGGAAAAATGTAATAAGAACATAAGAACATAAGAAATAGGAGCAGGAGTAGGCCATCTAGCTCTTCGAGCCTGCCCTGCCATTCAATAAGATCATGGCTGATCTGTCGTATCTCAGTTCCACATTCCCGCCCTCTCCCCATAACCCTTAATCCCCTCACTTATCAAAAACCCATCAACCCGCGTCTTAAAAATATTTAGCGAGGCAGCCTCCACCACCTCAACGGGCAGAGAATTCCAGAGATTCACCACCCTTTGAGTGAAGAAGTTCCTCCTCAACTCCGTTCTAAACCACCCCCCCTTTATCTTGAGGCTGTGCCCTCTAGTCCTACTGTCCTTTCTGAGCGGGAAGAGCCTCTCCACCTCTATCCTATCCATCCCATTCATCATCTTATACGTCTCAATGAGATCTCCCCTCATTCTTCTAAACTCTAACGAGTACAAGCCTAGTTTATTCAGCCTCTCCTCATAGCTCAACCCTCTCAACTCCGGTATCAGCCTAGTAAACCTCCTCTGCACTCCCTCCAAAGGCCAAAATATCCTTGCGTAAGTACGGCGACCAAAACTGCACACAGTACTCCAGCTGCGGCCTCACCAATGCCCTATACAGCCGCAGCAAGACCTCCCTACTTTTATATTCAATCCCCCTCGCTATGAAGGCCAGCATCCCATTAGCCTTCCTGACCACCTGCTGCACCTGCAGGCTGGGTTTTTGCGACTCATGCACAAGGACCCCGAGGTCCCTCTGCACTGTTGCCTGCAGCAGTTTTTCACCATGTAAGTAATAGTCCTTCCTACCATTATTCCTACCAAAGTGGACCACCTCGCACTTGCCAACATTAAATTCCATTTGCCATTTCCTGGCCCATTTGCCCAGCCTATCTAGATCCTTCTGCAGACTCTCCACACACTCCGCACAATTTGCCATTCCACAATCTTGGTGTCATCAGCAAATTTTGACACCATACACTCGGTTCCCTCCTCCAGATCATCTATATAAATGGCAAATAGCTGAGGCCCCAGCACCGACCCCTGGGGCACTCCACTAGTCGCCAACCGCCAATCCGAATAGCACCCATTGACCCCCACTCTCTGCCTCCTATTTGACAACCAGTCCTCTATTCACGCTAACACCCTACCCCCAACTCCAAGTCCCCTGACCTTCTGCAATAACCTATGTAAGCCAAAACATTTTGATGAACTAAGATTGGGAATGGATGGAGGAGGAAAGACAGGGTGAGGGGAGATGGGGGATTGTTACAATTTCCCAAGAGACTGTTAGTGTTTAGAAATAGAATTGAAACTTCCAGTTGATAGCTTAAAGCATGACAAGATTTTATGGTTTAAGACTCTTGCTGTAATAAACAGAATAAAACCCTGTTAAATAAACACTTATTTTTATAGACAACTTGTACTTTAAACTCTCCAACTTCATGGTTATACTTCATATTGTCTCTCAAGTTCATAGAATCATAGAACCTTACGGTGCAGAAAGAGGCCCTTTGGCCCATCGAGTCTGCACTGACACAATCAGCCCCACTCAGGCCCTACCCCCATATCCTTACACAGTTTACCCACTAATCCCTCTAACCTAAGCATCTTAGGACACTACAGGGCAACTTTACAATGGCCAATCAACCTAATCCGCACATCTTTAGACTGTGGGAGGAAACCAGGGCACCCGGAGGAAACCCTCACAGACACGAGGAGAATAGAACATAGAACACTACAGCACAAACAGGCCCTTCGGCCCACAAGTTGCGCTGATCACATCTATACCTACCGAGCCATAGAACTATCTGTAACTCCCAATCCCATTACATCCCATACACTCATCCAGAAGTCTTTTAAAAGACCCCAGCGAGTTTGCCTCTACCACCACCGACAGCAGCCAATTCCACTCACTCACCACCCTCTGAGTGAAAAACTTACCCCTAAAAGAATGTGCAAACTCCACACAATTCTCTATGAACGGTATGCTTTGTCCGTATCACATGCAAGAAACAATACTTTTCACTATATACTAATACATTTGACAATAATAAATCAAATCAAAATCAATTTTCTCAAACTCAGTCGAAAATCGTTCTCAGCTTCCAAGTGTCTACTTCTGTTTTTTCCCTTTGGTAGCCTTGTAACTTTTAATCTAGAACTGACTTACAGAATGCGAGTTTTTCCTGGCATAGAACATAACAGCGCACTACAGACCCCTCGGCCCTTGATGTTGCGCCGACCTGTGAAACCAATCTAAAGCCCATCTAACCAACACTATTCCAATATCATCCATATGTTTATCCAATATCATCCAATGACCATTTAAATGCCCTTAATGTTGGCGAATCCACTACTGCTGCAGGCAGGGCATCCCACGCCCTGACTACTCTGAGTAAAGAACCTACCTCTGACATCTGTCCTATATCTATCACCCCCTCAATTTAAAGCTAGGTTCCCTTTTGCCAGCCGTCACTGTCCGAGGAAAAAGGCTCTCACTGTCCACCCTATCTAATCCTCTGTTCATCTTATATGCCTCTATTAAGTCACCTCTTAACCTTCTCTCTAACGAAAACAGCCTCACGTCCCTCAACCTTTCCTCATAAGATCTTCCCACCACACCAGGCAACATCCTGGTAAACCTCCTCTGCACCCTTTCCAATGCTTCCACAACCTTCCTATAATGCAGCGACCAGAACTGTACCCAACATTCCAAGTGCGGCAGCACCAGAGTTTTGTACAGCTGCAACATGACCTCACGGCTCCGAAACTCAATCCCTCTACCAATAAAAGCTAACACACCGTACGCCTTCTTAACAACCCTATCAACCTGGGTGCCAACTTTCAGGGATCTATGTACATGGACACTGAGATCTCTCCGCTCGTCGACACTACCAAGTATCTTACCATTAGCCCAGTACTCTGTAATCCTGTTATTTCTTCCAAAGTGAATCACTTCACACTTTTCTGCATTAAACTCCATTTGCCACCTCTCAGCCCAGCTCTGCAGCTTATCTATGTCCCTCTGTAATCTGCAACATCCTTCCACACTGTCCACAACTCCACCGACTTTAGTGTCATCCGCAGATTTACTAATCCATCCTTCTACGCCCTCATCCAGGTCATTTATAAAAATGACAAATAACAGTGGCCCCAAAACAGATCCTTGCAGTACACCACTAGTAACTGAACTCCAGGATGAACATTCCCCAACAACCACCACCCTCTGTCTTCTTACAGCTAGCCAATTTCTGATCCAAACCGCTAAATCACCCTCAATCCCATGCCTCCATATCTTCTGCAATAGCTCACTGTGGGAAACGTTATCAAACGCTTTACAGAAATCCATGTACACCACATCAATTGCTTTACCCTCATCCACTGCTTTGGTCACCTTTTCAAAGAACTCAATAAGGTTTGTGAGGCATGACCTATCCTTCACAAAACTGAGCAAGCTTGACAAAGCCTCTTGTCAAATCTTCATGAATTTGGTCTTTTGAATCTGAGTGCAAGCTCACACCCACATTCCTTACAATGAACCATAAAGATTAATGGCCCCTAGATCTCCCTCTCTTCCAGATCCTGGTAGACTGCTTCGGCGAGGTTCTCCGGCCTTCCACCCATATGTTTACTGCTGGCGGGAGGTGGCGTGTTATAGATTTAGCTGAGTTTACTGAACAGCTGGTTGTGATGCAGAGCGACGCCAACAGGATTGAGGTGTGGTGATCTTCAGGTTAAGTCACCACCAGCCAGTTCTCCCCCTCAAAGGGGAGAGCAGCCTATGGTCATCTGGGAGTATGGTGACTTTATCTTTTTATTAGATTGATACCTGGAATGAGTGGGTTGTTTTATGTGAGAAAGTTGTACAGACTGGGCTTGTTTTTGTTGGAGTTTAGAAGACCGAGGGATGCCTTGATTGAGGTATGTGAAATCTTGAACGGTTTCAATAAGGTGGACATAGAAAGGATGTTTCCTCTTGTGGATATGTCCAGAGGCCAGGAGATACTGTTTGAAAATTAGAGTCACCTTTTTTGGACAGAAATGAGCAGAATTTTTTTCTCTCGCAGGGCTGTGCAACTTTGGAACTTTTTACTTTAAAAGGTGGTGGAGGTGGGGGTCATTGAACATTTTGTAAAAGTGGAGCAAGATAGATTCTTGTTCAGCAGGGAACTAGAGGCTATCAGGGATAAATGGGCATGTGGAATTTGAAAACAAATTCAAATTCAGATTCAGTCATGATCTTACAGGAAGCTCAAGGGGCCGAACGGCCTACTTTTGCTCTTATTTTGTATTTTCATATGTATGTGGGCCATGTATCCAGGTAAAAATACTGATTCACTATCCTTGAGACCCAACTCTATTTTATCTTCAAAGTAAGCAGGCAGTTTAAAGCATAACTGCGTACAAACCAACATTCTCAACAACCTGTGGGACTCTGTAGGCTAGCAGTCTAACCACTGTAAACACAGATGGTTCTGCCATTGCCTCCATGTGCAAACACATTACACCATCTTTACAGAAATCAATCCGGGTTTGTTGTCAGGCAGATCTCAGAACAGATCCCATGACTTCCTTCGTTAGTCCAAAACATAATTTCATAAACTTCGTATTTATAATAGGATGGAGATCATCAAAATTAACAGTTAAGGTCATGCTTGGGGGATAGGGAACTATTCTACAGTGAAGTAAAATGACTGTTTTGGTGACAGATTAGATCTGGAGTAAGGTCAGCTCAGATTCAAGTTAATCTTAAAGACTACACATTATTTGGTCAATTCGTACAGCAGAAGGGAGGTTGATGGGATTGGAGCAGTAGCTGTAAAGACAGCAGTGAGGTCTTAGACCACACAGTTAGAACAATGAATCATAAAAATACAAATCTTAGTTTCCAAAGATTCCCTGGAGGTGGCTAATAAGGCAAAAACAATTTCAATAGCTATTTCATTCATTAATTGCCAGCATCAAGGTCTGGATCTGAGCCCTTGGTTTCCTTCAATATGTCCATCAGCTCCTTACTAATTTATCTTTCCCTTAGAATCTCTCGTACTTCTGCTGGAAATTACATCTCAATACTCAGAAATCTGTTGAAGGACTTCTCCATGAATAGAAACATAAGGGGCAGAATTCTCCCCAAAAAATTCTAAGCGTCAAATTTGCGTGAAAACTGGAGTAATTCATGTTGATTTTCTCAGTGGGAGATTAAAGAATCTCCTACACTCTGTGCGCTGCACAAGCCACGAATGTGGAGATCATTACATTTCAGGGGGTGGGGCCTATCCCTGCTGGAGAGACTGAAATCAGCCCGCTGAATGGGCCCACTGCGAATGTGTTGATCTGTCAGTGCCAAGATCAGCGCATACGCAGTGGCCTGTGCTGATAGCCAGCAACTGGGAGGCCAACTCGATTGCGGGCGAGCCCCGTGGCCCCCACAACACTGCCTTTCTGGCCCGATTGCTGGTCCCTGACCATCCCCAGGCCCAGTCCCAAGCCACCCCTCTCCCTGCAGTGCTGACCCTTCAGCAGGCTGCCTCCCCACCTTTGCCCTGATTGCTGGCCTCCCTCCTTCTCCGACCAATTTCAACTGCAGGGTGGCAGCAGGACCCCTCCACCCCCACCAATCACCTTACCAGGACCTGCCCCATCAGGCCCCACCTCTTTGGTACTGTGTCATGCCTGATGGACAGTGTCAAGGTGCCCCCGGGCATTGGTACTTGGCCCTTTGGATAGTGCTACAGGGCCCAGGCTGGCTCTGCTGGGATGCCAGTGCCCAGGAGGTACCCGCTGCTGCCCGACCCTCCGGGGGCCCCGACTGCCCCCCCCCCTTCGCTCCAGCAGAGTTGGGCCACTAGCGTCCTGTTAGTGAGGAGCTGGTGTAACCCCCCCTGGAGTGAAACTTTCTGGAGGAGTAGGAGAGGCCAGCAGACCCAAAACTAAATTTTATTTAAATCTTTTCTGCACCTCCCTGCTGATTTCCAGTGCGGAGCAGATGCCGCTGGAAACCTGGCATCTGAATGGGAGAATCGTGGCCGAGGTATACATTTAAAGCATTTACTATTGCTTGATCACCAGACCTTCCTGAACCCCAATGTGGGTCTGATTATTCAAATATATTTATATTTACAGTCTGTTTTATAAGTCTCTGATCACTCCACCCCATTGATGTCTTTGTTTAATTCCTCTCCAGGCTTGATTTATTCTTAGCAAGGGAGGGGAAGGAGAGGGAGTAGGAGAGAAAATGAAAGAGAGGGAGAGATGTAAAAACCAAAAGGCCACTATGATCTGAATGGTACCACAGATGCTGTAATATTTCACATATAATTGTCTCTATCCAGTGCTGTATATGCATCTTCACGGTATTATTGCCTCTAATAGCCAAGCACTTCTATATCCCCTCACTGTCCGAAGAAAATGAATAAAATGACCTCTGCAATGTTGCACTGAAATTGCTGGGCCACTTCTGAAGTGATTCTGCATTTGTGCATCAGGATCTCATGTGCTGTGGAATGGAACAAAAACAGCAGCACAAACACAAGGTTTCAAAAGCACATCATTCACAACTTGCATTTCTAGTTGCCTTCCTATCCCCGATGGCAGGGAAAGATCTGTACAGATCAATGAATGTAAAACCACTTGGCTAGCCTGTGGTGAGCTGTGCTGCTCTGAAACACATGACTACCTTTGCCTCTGCATTCAATTCTCTACCTACTGCCACTGGGGATAAGCCTGCTTCTAGAGCTTTCTGTGTGGACCACTGTTTTTGATGCAATAGACCTTTTGGAAGTAATAGCCTTGCCTTGTTAATTTGCCTTGCCATTGCACAGATCCATTATTTTATTCTTATTCCCATGCAGATTTGGCATTCTGAGAGCAAGCACCAATGATGAAATCTATGTTATAATGTCATAAAATGTGGTTTTAATTTAGATAAATAAATCACATCTTCAGCTTCGAATTAGTTACATCAGTGAAACCATCAGTGTGTTAAAGTATTAGTTTAAGTAAATATGGCATGAAAGCTATTTTATGTTAAAACAATAAAACTCTGCAGATCGGTAAATTCAAAAGCTGAACTGAGAAATGGAACCAAGTAAAGTAAAAGCATAGGATTAATTTATAAATACTTTTATGCCTAAATAATTACCAATGATTTACCATTTGAATTTCTACAATAACTATTTTAATTTTTTTTGTATAACGAACCTGCGAGGCTTAGTTGTTTCTTACTATATTTAGGCTACACTAAGCTACAAAATATTATGAACACACAAGATATCTCAATACCTGGTCTTCCAGAATCCTCTGAATTTCAGCCAGCCAGTTCTGATCTTTCTGTAAATCCTTATTACTTTTTTCTGCTTCCTACAGGTGAATAAAAGATGACATGATGTTAAGATGCTCCTTGTACTTTATTAAGATTAGTCTTATTCGCTTAATTCATAGTTAAACAGAATTACATAATCCACATCACAAAAATAGGTAATTTAGCTCAGCAGGTTGAGACTGCACAAGTCCCCTGCCATTCCATCCACCCAATTTCAGCCCTGTCTCCCACATACTCGGCTACCTTCCATTTGAATCTAAGCTATTTGCCTCAACCACTCCTTGCAGGAGCAAGCTCTACATTCTAACCACCCTCAGTAAAGAAATTTCTCCTTAATTCCCTACTGGATTTATTAGTAACTATCTTCAATTTATCTTGTGCAAGGCTGCAGTGCAGATCAGGTAGGTCCAGTGCTATCTCACTTGCAGGATTCTTTCCGAGGCCTGGGAAACCTGGCTGACATGAATTAAGAATTTGGCAGCTCTTAAAAATAAAGGTAGATATCTTCATGATGATAATAAATAACCAAACTGCTTCCTGTGAGCAGATTGGTGCCTGCTCCCTGCCTTGCCTCCATTCATTCTGGAAAATAGCGAGTTGGGTTCTCATTTCAGATTATTTGCAGTTTAACACAAAGCCGTAGAAACTAGAAGCAGGAGTGGGCTATTTGGCCCTCTGCTCCGCCATTCACTATGATCATGGCTAATCATTAAATTCAATATCCTGATCCCCCCTTCTCCCCATTTCCCTCGATCCCTTTAGCCCCAAGAGCTATATCTAATTTCTTCTTGAAATCAGACAACGTTTTGGCCTCAACTACCTTCTGTGGGAGTGAATTCCATACATTCACCACTCTCTGGGTGAAGAAATTTCTGCTCACCTCAGTCCTCAAAATCCTCAAGTGATGACCCCCTAGTTCTGGACCCCCCCAGTACTGGGAACATTCTAAATGTACCCTGTCTAATCCTGCTGGAATTTAATAAGTTTCTATGAGATTCCCCCTCACTCTTCTAAATTCCAATAAATACAATCCTAACTGACTTTGTCTCTCCTTATAAGACAGACTAGCCATGCCAGGAATCAGCTCTTCAACCTTCACTGCACTCCCTCTTGGGGGGGCATGGGGGCTCAGTGGTTAGCACTGCTGCGGGTTTGATTTTCAGCTTGGGTCACTGTCTGTGTGGAGTCTGCATGTTCTCCCTGTTTCTGCATGGGTTTCCTCCGGGTGATGCAGCTTCCTCCCACAGTCTGAAAGATGTGTTGTTTAGGTGCATTGGCCATGCTCACTCAGTGTACCCAAACAGATGCCGGAGTGTGGCAACGAGGGGGTCGTCACAGTAACTTTGTTGCAGTGCTAGCGTAAGCCTACTTGTGACATGTAGAAAAACTAAAAAAAAATTTGATAGTCTGCTTCCTCAGATAAGGACACCAAAACTACACAACACTCCAGGTGTGGCCTCACAACGCCCTATACAATTGCAGCAAAACATCCCTATCCCTTTACTCAAGTTCTCTCGCTATGAAGGCCAACACTTGCCTGTTTTACTGCCTGCTGTACCTGTGTGCTTATTTTCAGTGACTGATGCACGAGGACACCAGGCCTCACCTGAGTATCCACCTCTCTCAATTTACATCCATTCAAATAATGATCTGCTTTCCAATTTTTGCTACCAAAGTGGATAATCTCACATTTATCTCCAGTATACTATCTCTGCCATGTATATGCTCACTCACTCAGCCTGTTCTAATAATGCTGAAGCATCTCTGCATCCTCTGTTTATATAACGCTAACACTCCTGCTACTGGGAGTCAAGGTTCAGACCCTACTCTCCACATCTCCCCTGTCCAACCCATTCCTAATTTTCAAGACCTCTATCAGTTCACTTCTAAATCTTCTCTTTTCTAAAGGGAGCTGCTGCAACATTTTCAGTCTTTCCTAATACAGTAGCTGTAATATCTCAATTCTGATATCATCTTGTCAAGGATTTTATGTAGAAAATAATGAAAGATGAATTACTCACTTGAAAACCTGAAATTATATTACAATAAAAAAGTCACAACAGGAAATGAAAATGTGCTCACATTAAGCCAACTGCTGCACGATCAAGATTATTGCTTAGCATATTACAGGGTTATTTCCAAAGTGTAAAAGGTTTGGTGTGCCGTTTTATAGATGACTGGTTAAAAAAAGGATTTTTTTCTCTTTTCCTGTCTGAGATCTCACTGTGGGACAGATGGTCAAGAAAGCTTATGCATTCATAATGCTCCATCTGCTTTTCACAGAGCAAAGGGAACCCAGAGCTCTACCAGGTACACCTCAAGAACACTACTTACCACAGCACAAACATGATCAGCATTGCAGTCAGGTACAATCAGATAAACATGCCCTTGAAGAAAAACCCCACAAGATTGAGGAAAGGAACTGGGTGAGACGCAAAGGCTTATTGATGAGATATTGGCTATTGATGAAGAGCCTGTGAGTAACCAGGCAGAGGAACAATGGGCTTCATACGTGGTGCATACGTAACAATGAAAGCTGGTAAAGTTAGAGAGAAGTTCAAACTGCCAGCCAGCACATGACAATACACGGAGAATTGTTATAACCAGGTGAGGACTGGCTCTCCTCTATTCAATACCCACAGTTGGTCACAACAAAGTTTTAAGTTTCTTTTTCACAAGGATACGCCTTTTCCAAATCAGACTGTATTTAATTATTTAAACTGTGACCAATAAGAAGCCTATCAGACAAGATTTTCTGATGCCGATGGTCATACCAAACTCTTTACAGGTGTGAGAGAGTCTGTCCATTTGTGACTGAAGATGTTCCTCAGTGTGGAATGTTAATGCGGCATTATCAGTGTAGAATAACTCTCTGATGAGGACTTACTTTTATTAATTTACAGGCTGTGGGCATCGCTGGCTAGGCCAGCACTTACTGCCTGTCCATAGTTGTCCTTGAAAAGGTGATGGTGAGCTGCCTTCTTGAACTACTACAGTCCCTTGGGTGTAGGTGCACAGAACACATTTTTGTCTTGGATCTCAGGTGAGTGAGGCAGAACAGTTCTGTCAGTTCTGCTATGTAAATAAAAACTGCCTGTAGATGACCTAAAGGCAAATGACAGCAGCAGAGAAGAAGATGCCAAAGAGTGTCAGTGCCAGATACAACCTTGTTTGACCCCACTGTGGGTATCAAAGGATCCTGATGTTGCCCCAGCTAAACTGACCTTACCAATCATGCTATCATGGGAAGAGGCAATCATTGGAACAGTTTTGATGGGCAGTCAATTTTCTCCAGCAACTTAAACAAACTGTCGTTGCTCATGTGATCAAATGCCTTGGTCAGATTGAGGAAGGCAATACAAAATGGTCTCTATTGTTCACAGCATTTCTCCTGTCATTGTCAGACTGGGAAGATCACGTCAATTGTCGTTCAGAAATCGCACAGAGATTCGGGGTAGGTGTGTTCAGCCAGGATCTGCAGTCCAACAGGGGCAGCACAGGCAAATACTTTTGCCACAATGTTCTGCAGAGAGATACCTCAATAATTGTTGCAATCACTGCAGTCTCCCTTGTTCTTGCACAGGGTCACAATCTTTGCATCACTCATTTATAAGGGTACAGCCCCTCTCTCCCGCAGATATAGAGAAGTTTGTGCAGATGCTGTGGGAGTGCTGACGTCCCATGCTTGATGAGTTCAGGTGGTATAGCATCAGTACCTGCCCCTTTGCCCATGGCAAGTGAGTCCATAGCTTTGCTAAGCTCTTCCACTGTGGGTTCAACATCCAAATCCTTCAGGACAGGCAGCTCTCTATGGTGTCTAGAGCTTCCTTGAAATCAGAATTCTCCCAGAGTCTTCCACTCATCACTTCATTGTTTACTGCAGTCAGTGATAACTTTTCCTGCCTTTATTTTCAATGGAGCCTTTTACTTTGCTGATGAACTTTGTTGCCTTTGTGATCTCTTCATGCATGCCCCCATCATTCTGTGTCAAAGGGCACCTGGATACTCTGGCCAAGTTGTAAGCAGTCATCCTTGGCTCAAGGCCCAGTAGTCTGTTAGATAGCGTGTGCTGTTCAAAGATTCACATCTGGTGTTGATCGGATCCTGTTGGTGTCAATGTCCTGATCTTAGAAATCAGCAGCACGCCTTGTGGAGTGGTTTGTTCTGAAAGAAGCTGTTAAGTACATGAAGCTCACGATCGCAGCAAAGCTCAAGGGGTTTCTGTCCTTGCTTATTCATCTGTGCCAGGCCATGATGTCTGAGACAGAAGGGCCATGCCGCATGGTCAGTGCACACTTTTACATTGAAATATCTCAAAAGGTAAAGATATTCTGACTTGGGGATTCTGCTGATAAGAGTGTAAAGCCTCTCAGTGGACTGGTCTTTCACCTCTACAATGGTGCAGTGTTGGAGCACAGATGTTTATAAGGTTAACTGTTTCAAGATTCACTCTGGAGGCTTGAGCATATAATCTAGGCCTGAATTCCACTGAAGCACTGAGGGAGTGCTGCACAGTTGGAAAAGCTGTCTTTTAGATAAGAAATGGAAATCCTCTCTGCCCCCTCTGTCAAACATGGCACTATTCAAAGTTATTGCAAGGGTTGCAGGGAATTGCAAGGAAGAACATTTTTATACAGTGAGTGGCAATGAGCTGGAGCTCTCTATCTACAAAGGTGTGGAAGTGGAGGTGATCAATGAATTCAAAAGAATTGGGCACACGAAGGAAAGAAGCTGGTAGGGCCCATGGGATAGAATGGGGGAATGGGACTGATTAGATTGCTCTATACAGTCAGCATAGACTCAATGGGCTGAACAGTCTTATTTTATGCCATTTTGACTCTAGCTATATGGGCAGGAGAAATCCACCCCCCCGGTGCCCGGAACAACATTTATCAGTCAACAAATATCTTTAATATAGCTGATCAAGTCATTGTCATGCTGCAACGTGTAGGATCTTGCTGTGAATAAACTGCTGCATTTTCTACATTACAACAGTGATGACACTTTAAAAGAACTTAATTGGCTCCAAAACTCTTTGGGCTTCCTGAGGTTGAGAAAGGTGCTCTAGCAATGCATGTATTTTTTCATTTATATTCTCATATACACAATTCTCTGCAGGAAAATCTCATTGCTCGATAACTCAAAGTGAAAGGTGAGATCACAAGCAGATTAGCTATGATCTTACTGAACAGTGATGCTATACCACCTGAACTCATCAAGCATGTGACATCAGCACTCCCACAGCATCTACACAAGCTTCTCTATCTCTGCAGGAGAGAGGGGCTGTACCCTTATAAATGAGTGATGCCAAGATTGTGACCCTGTGCAAGAACAAGGGAGACTGCAGTGATTGCAACAATTATTGAGGTATCTCGCTGCAGAACACTGTGGCAAAAGTATTTGCCTGTGCTGCCCCTGTTGGACTGCAGATCCTGGCTGAACACACCTACCCCGAATCTCAGTGTGATTTCTGAACTGAAACAATTACCATGATCTTCACTGTCTGACAGCGAGTACACAGCACATACACTCTTACAACTTATAATAATTGCTAGTAATTGATGAATCCTCATCTTCCATGATGGAAGATAGCACTTGGGGATAATGAAATAAAGACATTTATAAAAAGACAATGGCAGCTACTATTCTGCAAGATCTCACACGCTGCTGACAGAGGAAGACTTCAAATTTAGCCATATAAGATTACGCCAAGGACTAATCCTGTGAAGGGCCAAGCTTAGAGCACCCCAATAGGATCTGCTAACTTGTAGTTTGCCCAGATTTGTGTAAGTTTGCATGAGTCATTTGTGGTCACACAAGTGTTATATCTGAAAGGTTACAACTGAATAATACAAGTTATCAAATAAAAATAACAAAAGGTTGGTTGCAATTAATTACTCAAGAAGAAAGAAGAGTAACCTAAATTCAAAATCACAAAGACTTACTTATTGGTTATAAGTCTGAATTGCTCTTTTCATTCACAATACTAACCTCAATCTTACAAATATTACATAAGGGGAATTTTCCTTATTAAAACACCATTTTCCTCTATTTATTATTCACTTCTTTATAACACTGATAACTAGAATGCATGTGCAAATATTTCTTACCACTTCATCCTCAAGATCCAAAATATCTTGTAGATCACTTTGTGAAATATTTAGAATTGATGCCGCCATGGATTGAGCTCTGTTGATAGACTCTTTGGAAAGACCATCATGACTTATTTCTTTCACCTTTGCCTTTTTCAGTTGGGTTCTCCTGCTTTGGATTTCTCTACATATCTCTCTGGCTAGGGCCTGTCATAAAGAATCATACCATTATTTACACAGAAATGCACAAACATGAGTGATTGAAGCTTGCATTTCAATTGAGCATTTGGAAAAAAAAAGATCAAGATGCTTCACAGAGACATGAGGAAAAAATGGAAGCTCAACTAAAGGAGATACTACCAGGGGACACCAAAAATTGGTCAAAAAGGTGGCTTTTAAAGAGGGTTTCAAAAAGTAGAGAGCAAGGTGAAGGCAGAGGAGTTTAGAGAGCGAATTCCAGAATATAGAGGCATTGGTGAGAGTGGTTAGGATGTAGGACTTGAGACCACAAAGAGTATTCGAGACAAATAGCATTGATGCATTTAAGGAAAACTAGGTAAACACGCGAGGCAGAAAGGAACAGGTTATATTAACAGTGAGATGAAGCAAATAGAGTGGGAGAAGATCCATGTAGAACATAAATACCACCATTGAGCAGATGGGCTGAATGGTCTGTTTCTGTGCTATACATTCAGTGTAATTTTAATTCTTTGTAATTAAAGTCTCACACTAATATTACATCAGTTAGTTGCTTGTGTGTGTCAGTAGGAAAAATAAGATGTTTACAAATACACTTTTTTCTTTGTAGCAGACTTAGTCTATGAATAAGTAAACCAGAAAAGGAGTTGGGACATCTTTTTGAAGTTGTACAAGACATTGTAAGGCCATGCTTGGAATATTGTGTGCAATTCTGGTCACCCCATTATAGAAAGGATATTATTAAACTAGAAAGAGTGCAGAAAAGATTTACTAGGATACTACCGGGACTGAATGGATTGAGTTATAAGGAGAGGCTGAATAGACTGGGACTTTTTCCTCTGGAGCGTAGGAGGCTGAGAGGTGACCTTATAGAAGTCTGTAAAATAATGAGGGGCATAGACAAGGTAGATAGTCAAAATCCTTTCCCAAAGGTAGGGAGTCTAAAACTAAAGAGTTTAAGGTTAGAGGGGAGAGATACAGAAGTGTCCAGAGGGGGGCAATTTTTTCACACAGAGGGTGGAGAGTGTCTGGGACAAGTTGCCAGAAGCAGTAGTAGAGGCAGGCACAATTTTATCTTTTAAAAAGCATTTAGGCCATTACATGGGTGCAACGGATATAAGGGGATATGGGCCAAATGTGGGCAATTGGGATTAGTTTAGGGGTTTTCTTAAAAAAAAGGCAGCATGGACAAGTTGGGCTAAAGGGCCTGTTTCCATGCTGTAAATCTCTATGACTCTAAAGGCATTTGCAAAGCTTAGGACCTGGGCAGCTGATTACACCAAAGGTGGGAGAATTGGTAGAGCACAGATATCTTGGAGAGTTGGAAGTTGGGAGTTGATGATAGAAACAGGAAGGGGTGAGGATATGAAGAGATTTGGTTTTGGTTGACCAGACGTGCATCAGAATAATTAATTCTAGAGGAGAACAAAGACATGGGTGGGGTTTCAGCAATGGATGAACTGACACAGGGTGGTTGAGTTCTGATGCTCTCAATGGGGGAGATGTGTTCCCTTTACAAGCTGACAATCACACAGATGAGATTGGGAACACGTATCTAAGAGCTCACACGTGAAGCTGTGTTCCGTCACTCATAGTCAATGTTCCTCACTTCCTTTTACTTATGGGATATGTCTGGTGATTCAAAGTCATCCTTTGCCCATTTTAAATAAATTATTCAGCAATTTGAATTAAACACATGAATTAAAATAGTGCAGCAATCCTTTTATGCACAATTCCAATTACCCTGCTATTTAAATTGAGCAACTTTTTATGTATTTCAATTACATCGTCAGTTTTTTTTTAAACGTCGATTTGATCTGCTCATTGCACCCAAGCTCCGCTGCTACAGTTATTGTCACCACGGATAAGTGGTGGTCCCTAATGTTTCATTACTTATTCAACTTGTACTGATTATTAGGCAAGTAGAGAACAATGATTGAGTTTTAAAGTGAAAGTGGATGACAATGACAGTCCATGTCCCATTAGATTACTGGGTTGGCAGGAAGCTTTCTACAACAAAAGCACTGATTGGCAAACTGCAGGGCAGTTACCTATAAAAGACATAATTGAAAGTTTACTGCCAATTCATCCTCCTAAACTGCAAGGACCATTAAGGAAAATACGTGTAGCATCTTCAATGTTAACAATTGTGCCAAAGCAATTCATATTGAGGTGTAAAGAAAACAGTGCCAAACCAAGAAGGAAGAGGATTGAAAGGGTTACTAAAGATTGAAGGGATGGATTTTAAAAAAAGAGATTATTAAAGGGGCAGGTTTAGGGAGGAAGGTGTTACTGTGAGATGAAGAGAGTGGAAGCAATAATCTAAATTTAATTACAATTGTGGTCATGGATCAAGTTTGCTCATGGTTTCCTAGTTTTCAGATGCTGGAGCTTGCAATTACTGTGCCCCATAATTTACATAAAAGGTGCACACATGTTGCAGCATCTGGAAAAGGTGTGTCAGAACTGCTAGCAATATGTTAAAGACTGCTCTCATTAGGTGGAGCAGGCATATATTTTGCAGCATGTGTGAACTGAACACAACTACAATAGTTGTAGCAGCTTGGCGCACAATGGTTTGCTTTCTCTGTCTTACTTCATTGATTGATGTAATCATTTTTCCAAGTGATACTGCAACAGCTATAATTAAAATTCGACCACATTGTATTCACACATTGGTCTGTGGAGAATTCACAGGGAGAGGCTATTCCTGAAGCAAACAGCTCCCTCATTCCCGAGTTGTGCACTCGGCTTGATGACAGTTGCCCCAGAGCGACTTAAACCTAGCATTTGACAGCAACTTCCACCCTTGACAACCTTGTCTAATAACTCTAATAAAGTTTTGACCAGAGGGCACATTTTAGAATACTGAAGTTTAATATCGTGCTAAGGATAACAGTGGCATCTAAATGCTGGTCTGTCTTCCCAGAAGAATGCATTGTAGCGCCAACAATTAATTTTAATCATCATTTGTTATTAATGATTTATAATTGAGTTCATATTATTAGTATTACCCTGCATCTGCCTGAAAGAGCCTGAAATCTTCACCTTGCAGTGGTTGCTTTTTAATAATGATGGGATAGTATTTGCAGGTGTCAGCTAGAGTGGAGCAACCCTGTCAATACCTATTCTGGAGAACTACTTAACAATAGCTTTGTGTATCCTGGGGCTCATGCTTGCCTCAGAGACATTTGAAGTAAGATGGAGAAATTGTGTCCTGGCTTCCTCCATACATGCTGCCAAGGAAGTCTTGTGCCAGAGTTCTTTATCAAGACTTAGCAATCAGCTGTAGACAAATTCACCATTCTCACTGCAACCATTAGATCTGTGTCATAGAGGTCTGCAGCAAGGAAAGGACCCTTCAGCCCACTGAGTCTGTGCCAGTCAAAGACACACCATCCATTAATTCGAATCCTATTTTAAAGCACTTAGCCCATAGATTTATATGCCTTGACATCGCAAGTGCGCATCTAAATACTTCTTAAATGTTACAAGGATCTTTGCCTTCACCACCCTTTCAGACAGTGAGTACCAGATTTCCACCACCCTCTGGGTGAAAAAGTTTTTCCTCAGATCCCCTCCACACCTCCTGTCCCTTACCTTAAATCAATGCCTCCTAATCACTGTTTCCCCTCATCAAGGGGAAAGTTTCTTCATATCTCTCTACGTTCTCATAATTTTATACATCTCATCCCTCGGTCTCCTTTGCTCCAAGGAAAACAAGCCCAGTCTATCCGATCTCCTTTAGTAACTGAAACTCTCCAGCTCAGGCAGCATCCTGGTAAATCTCCTCTGCACTGTTGCCAATGCCATCACATCCCTCCTATAAACGTGGATTCCAGAACTTCACACAATACTCTAGCTGTTGTGGACTGGATGCAATACACAACCATTTTGCTGTTTAAGTAGCTGCTCAGATGGTGGTCTCTGAACGTGTCATTTCTTACAAGCTGTTTTTTAAATTGTAATAACCTTGTCAAGGTCAGTCCTCTGGTAGAACGGAGCTTTACTGAAATAAAGGAAAGGGCTGCATCCGTGACTCTCAATAACTCAAACCTGTGCTCCAGATCTCCAATACCCCGGTCCAGGGTTTTAAACTCTCACCACTCACTGTCACTGGCCAAGCTCCTGCTCGATCAGTAAGGAAAGTCAGATTTCACAGAGTCGTTGGGGAGATCGGTTAATGAAGTCCCATATTCTTCCTGGTCACAAGACCTTCAATGGTTTTCCTTTCCGTTTTGTGAAATGTTTCTTTCTCAAGATAACTGCTGTATTTTCACGCATCATATTACTTGATTAAACATTTTTTGACTTGCATTTTAATAAATACTGGATGCTGTGATGCACAGTTTTGGCTGTAATTCAATTTCCTAATTAGAATTTTCAGCACAGTTTTTGCAACGCCTCAATGTCAGATAATCTGCAAGCTTCAATTCTGCTATCTGAATGCAAAGTTATTGCAATCTCTTTTTTGTGAATCAAAGGTTCCATTTTACACGTCTAAAGTCAGAGAAAGGTAAGTTACCTAGTTTAAGACAGGTCTTCATTCAATGAAATGAGCTCATTGTCACGGGGTGGTACAGTGGTTAACAATTCTGCCTCACAGCGCCCAAGACCCGGGTTCAATTCCCGGCTTGGGTCACTGTCTGTGTGGAGTTTGCACATTTTCTGCGTGTCTGTGTGGGTTTCCTCTGGGTGCTCTGGTTTCCTCCCACAGTCATGATGTGGATGTGCCGGCGTTGGACTGGGGTAAACACAGTAAAAAATCTGACAACACCAGGTTTTAGACCAACCAATTTATTTGATAGTAAACGCACAAGCTTTCGAGGTTTCCCTCTTCGTCAGGTCACCTGACGAAGAGGAAACCTCAAAAGCTTGTGCGTTTACTATCAAATAAATCGGTTGGACTAAAACCTGGTGTTGTCAGACTTTTTACTGTTCCTCCCACAGTCCAAAGACATGCAGGTTAAGTGGACATAATATTGAAGTTTATATTCAATTCTGGAACTCAAAATAATAGCTTTTACATTCTGAAGCAGCTTATTTAAGCAAAGCAGAACTATTATAATTGCCATAAAAACACACATTATAGCTTGAATCCTTCCACTGTAACTCTGGCACGAGACGGTAGAATCCACAGTAAAGCTAACATTTCTGGGATCAAATAGAATCCTTGTAAGGGACAACCCCCACACCCTTAGTGTCTCCCCTCGAGGAAGGTCAGCAGTGAGGATGTCAATAATAATTACCTTTCTGGTCCTCTTGATTTTGCCTCCTAAAGAGTTCTCACCCTCACAGCTTTGTATGGTTCTATCAAAGACCACGGTAACACAGGAAGGAAAACAAAGGCAGGAAAATATCCAACAAAATGAGAAAAACTGCAGCAGAATGTAATTTAAAAAAGAACAGGGAGGATGGAAATGTGAAACAAAATTCTAATATTAGGCTATTCTTCAACACGTTAATTTTTGATATTCCCGAGAGATTTCTCCCACTATTGAAAGAAATCCAACATTCTTTACCCAAAAGCGGGTATAGCTTGATTTCTGCAGATAGCCTTCCTCCACTTCAAAATTCACACTGATTCTCAGCGAAACTCCATTGCAGACACATGGTCCAATATGGTATCTATCTCCTCTCTACATCCGACTAGAAACTATCCTCTGGGCAACTCCTCAGAACAACATTATTTTCACTGTGGTCGGTGCAGACTCGATGGACCAAATAGCTTCCTTCTGCACTGTAGGGATTCTATGTAATGCAAAAGCATTCTAAAGAGTGACAACTGTGACGTTGATATTTTTACAGAATAATTTCATATACTCTCAACATATGCCAGCATTACTGCAGACAAGAAGAAATATACAGTTAAATATATCAGAATCTTTGAAGAAAATTGAATATTATGTTCTTAGGCTGAATCTCCTACCCTTAAGAATTTTGTATAACCTGCTCACATATAAATTCCAAAGTTACCACATGTGTGAATAATTACCAAATTCTGAGCAATAGTAATTTTTATTATCTTTGATGGATGAGTTAATCGTCATGCTTTGCTTTTTCTAAACACAGAATGTGTCAGGTGATTCCAGCTGTTTATTTGCTTTGCACATCCAAGCCTTCTGAAAAATATCACTGAATTTCACTTTTCCCTTTAATGCTACAGGCATTCTTCATTGCAAATCACAAGTTGCCCGAGGTGCCTTTCCTCAGGCAATAACAACTTTAGCTGTTGTGAACAGTCTGCATGAGATTCTCTGGCAAGTCCAGGAGGAACATCCATGAAGAAGTACAAGGCCACCATGCAGAGTCAGCTCCAACTGGAGCTGTTCATACATATTCGAAAGCTGGCATCTTTTTAAAGGAATATGGCAAAGTTTCATTGCTTCATTTTTGCAGAGTTGAACCAAATCGATTTGAGCTTGATTAGTCCAATGCTGCTAGCTTCCTACGAAGAATTCTTAATAGTTACTGAAAAGGAGAAAGCTTGCAGGCTACAGTAATAAGTCCTATAGAAATTAGGAAGACATCCAACAATAGCCTTGATGAGGATATGGAGTGATTTATAGAAAAGGAAGGGGGGGGTCTTTTGAATTTGAGTTGTGGGAAAGAAGGGTCATTGCCAGTTAGTGCTGGACAAAAGTAATAAACAAGAAGGTTTAGTGGGGGAATGATATATACAGGGAATTGGAGAAAATGTTGCAAGTGATATGTTACGGAATAAAAGTCATAAATGAAAGGCTTTTGGAATAAGCATCATGAAAAGAGCCAACTTAAGTTTAAGGTTGTATTAATATTACTTCAATTACCTATTAAAAATGAAGCAGTCTCAGGCTTCAGGAATCTATTTTGTGCATATCTTTTAAAAGCTCTCCTTAAATGTTGAGGCCAAAACACTATGTTTTCAAGAGAGAGTTAGATAAAGCTCTGGGGGCTAAAGGGATCAAAGATATGAGAGGAAAACAAGAACAGGATAGTGAGTTGGATGATCAGCTGCGATCATAACGAATGATGGAGCAGGCTCAAAGAGCTAAATGGCCTCCTGCTGGTCCTACTTTGCATGTCTCAACAACTTTTATTAATATTGCATCTTTAATGTAATAAAGTGCTCAAAGGTGCTCCATAAAAGCACACGCAAAATAATTTAACATCATACCACATAAGGAGATATAAACAGAAGAGAAGTTGATTGTAAGGATTGTTTTAAAGAAAGTGTAAGATATGGGGAGTTGACGAGATTTTGAGAGAGGATTTCAGGGCTTAAGGCCCAGGCAGCTGAGGGCATGCCCACCAAGCATGGGGTAATTAAAATCGGCACCATGTAAGAGACCAGACTCAGAGCAGCACAGATGTACCAGAAGGCTGTAAGGCTGAAGGAGATTTGCAAAGATACAGGCTATGGAGGAAGCTGAAACCAGGAATGAAAATTTTAAGATCAAGACACTGCTTAACTGAGAGCCAACAGAGGTCAGCGAGCACAGGGGTTTTGGGTGAATAGCACAGGTTAGGACACGACCTCAACTTTAGTGAAGGTAGAAGCTGGGAGAGTGACCAGGAGTATATTTGAATATTCAAGCTGAAAGGTAATAAATGCATGGCGGGGGCCAAGTAATGGTCAGGCACCAATGCAATCAGCCCATCATTGTGCAGTGTGTGATGTTTACATTGGAAACACATTAAAGCGGACATACTCATTTATAATGGGACAGTCGACAGAAAATCTATGACCAACAAAACGCTGAATGGTACATTTAGAAAGTGTGTACAGATACGAATTTTTAAAAATATATTGTGGATGCAGGGAAAAAACACAGACAACTTCACAATCAATGACATACAAGTATTAGCATTAGTGCATGATGCACCTGCCTGCCTGTGTCAGGTTGCCATTATAACTCTTTATTATCTAAGTTATCATGCGCGTCTGCCGTCAAGTTGACATTATTTTAGGATAGTGGGGCTAGAATTATGCTAAATGTGGCTAAAATGTTGTGGCAGCGGTTACCCACAGTAAGTAGAATATATTTGGTTTCAAAGATTAATGAATTCTTTTTCTAATAACTTAAACAGATGAAATATAATTAATTATGCATAAGAGTATGAAAAGGAGCATCTTAAATCAGAGATATCACAGTAGTACTGAGTTATATAATGGATCAGAATAAGTAATACATATTGAAATTTTAAATAAAATCGAATCTGTTTGAGAATAAACTAGACTGATCAGTAGTAATATTTATTATTAGAGTTCATAATTTATAATCAATTTTACTAACTATGGAGTTTATATGTAATAGATCTGGATCTGAAATGAATTATGAAGAAACAGAGATAAAGTTGAAACAACACAGAGATCTGTAATGATTGTGTAAACACAGTAAGAAGTCTTACAACACCAGGTTAAAGACCAACAGGTTTATTTGGTAGCAAAAGCCATGAGCTTGTGGAGCACTGCCCCTTTGTCCGGTGACTGGGAGTTCACCCGAGGAAGGGGCAGAACTCCGAAAGCTAGTGGCTTTTGCTACCAAATAAACCTGTTGGTATTTAACCTGGTGTTGTGAGACTTCTTATTGCGTTTACCCCAGTCCAACGCCGGCATCTCCACATCATGATTGTGCATGTCAGGGAGTAGATGGAACTTGCAAAGGAATTAAGTAAATATTATATAGAACTTAGAAATTCACTAACGTATAACAAAGATTAGTGATTAGAATATTCTAGACAAAGCAGACTTGGTAATTCACATATAATATGTTGAGTTGATTAAGTTGCAGAATTCATATTTAGCTAAATGATGTAGAGACAATACAAGTTACATTTATCCCCTGTGAACTTAAGGCTGATAACGTCTTTAAACATCGAGCAGATTATACTACAATAAGTAGTCTCATAATACCAGGTTAAAGTCCAACAGGTTTATTTGGTGGCAACAGCTTTCAAAGAACCACGTTTTGAAAGCCTGTGCTACCAAATAAACTTGTTGGACTTTAATCTGGTGTTGTGAGACTAGTTACTGTGCCTACCCCAGTCCAACGCTGGCAACTCCACATCAGATTATACTAGACCTGCTATTGTGCAATGTGATAGGATTAATTGATAACCTTATAGTGAAGCCACCCCTAGATAGCAACAATCATAATATGATTGAATTTTACATTCAGTTTGAGGGGTTAGAGAGTGGTTCTAAGGCTAGTATTTTAAACTAAATAAGGGCAATTATTGGGGCATGAAAATAGAGCTCATGAAAGTGAACTGGCAAATGAGGTTAACGAATAGGTCATTACAGTTGTAGTGGCAGACATTTAAAGGCGCATTTCAGGATATACAAAATAGATACATTCTAATGAGAGACAAATTCCAAAACCCACCATTCGTGCTTAATTGAAAAAGTTAAAGATAGTATCATAGAAAAGGCCATTCAGTCCATCGGGTCTGTAACTACTCTCTGACAGAGTATCTTACCCAGGCCCTCTCTCCCCTGCTCTATCCCTGTAACCCCACACATTTACCATGGCTAATCTCATTTAACGTATACATCTTGGGACACTAAGGGGCAATTTATCATGACCAATCCACCTAACCTGCATATCTTTGGACTGTGGGAGAAAACTGGAACATCCGGAAGAAACCCATGCAGACACAGAGAGAATGTTCAAACTCCACATAGACGGTCACTCACCCAAGGCCAGAATCGAACCTCGGTCCCTGGCGCTGAGAGGCAGCAATGCTAACTACAGATACTGTCAAATCTACTGAGGTTTTCCAGCATTTTCTGTTTTTGTTTCAGGTTCCAGCATCCGCAGTATTTTGCTTTTATCTTAGTAATTTCATATTATTTAGTTACTGAGGCAAAGATGGGACTATGGAGTTAGGTCACAAATTAGCCATGATCTCACTGAATGGCACAGCAGGCTTGAGGAGCTAAATGGTGTCCCCTTATTCCTGTGTGCATAGAAAGAATTACAATGTAAAGATATGTTGCATAGACTAGCCTTGTATTCCCTTGAATTAAGAGGCTAAGGGTTGTACTCAGCAAACTATTAGATAGATAAAACTCTGGTGGAGGATTTTAGAAAAAGAAGATGTAAGCTTAGATCAGAGTCAGGTCACTGAGGGGAGAGGCATCGCTTCACACAAAGGCTGGCAAAAATCTGAACCCTTCGTTTCCACAAAGCCAATAAGCTAAAGCTGTGGGTCAGTTAGAAATTTCAAAACTTAAGATTATTTGTTCGGGAAGAGTACAAAGGGATTTGCAACCAAGGTCGGTAAATTCAGTTCAATTACAGATCAACCATGATTGAATCAATGGCAGAACAGGTTTGAGGGCTGAATGGTCTCCTACTGCTCCTCTATCCCTACTATCATTCTGAAATATACAGAAATGATCAGTGTGGAAATGTAAATGCCACAAAGGCACAGCAGGGAATACCAAACAGATAGAAGGTTAAATCAATTAATGGAGGAATGTAAAATTTGCTTTATTCATTATTTAACTGAATTAGGAGGCCAGAACAAAGACATGCCTCAAGTCTATAAACTTAAAAGAATATTACTGTCTAATAATGCAAATTGTCCACCAAATCTTCAAGTTCTGGTTTCAATTTGTAGAAAACAAATACCCTCATATTTTCCAACTACAGTGTCATGTATATTTGAATATTCCTCACTAAACAAACAAATGAAAACCGCATTATTGAAGTAATCAACAATTGTCAAGTAGAAAACAATTCCTGTTTACTCAAATCCATTTGCAGTCTGATTCAGTTTTATGAATCTGCTTCTTCCCTACAAAATAAGATATAACTGTAGCTTTGGGCAAAACAGTCCCCAAGTTTACCTATTAACAAAGCACACTGTCCCCAAACAGCAAGATCTAAGCCATCCAGTTCATTAACAGCCACCCAAGCCTATTATTCTGTTTACTACTTAATAGATATTCACTGCCACAGTTCTACCTTGTGTGCGCAGAGATTCAATTTGACCAAATCCCAGGTGCAAAGTAATCCTGATGGAGATTAACTGAATTTATCTCTGATTTCTGCTGAAAAGCATCATAGTGAGTAGATCGCTTGATGTTTATCATCTCATTTTGGTAATAAGAAAGGTAGAAATGCAGAAACTTAGTAATTCATTCGTTCTCATTTCCTTTAACTAACCCAGCCTACCTCTGGCACAGCTGCATTCAGAAACCTTTAATGAGTGCTAATACTGTTTGTTAAAAAGAACACATTAAGATTGAACTTGTAGTATTCAAGCTACTGGGACTGAAAGCTTGCAATGCTGTTAGGAAATCCCAGTCATGATCAATATTTGAGAAGATTAAACACTCCTGAGTATTAAGTCCATCCATCACAGATTTAATGCATTCATATAGATCACTTGCATGCATTCATCTGAGATAAACTCAAGTTGCTCTCTCTCCAATTTCTACAAACGTATTACCTTTCTGTTTATTTTCAAATGACAACTGAATTAGTAGAAACGGGTTTCTGAATTGTATGCCTTCAAACAAAAATATGAAAATCATTCGCTAAGCTGCTTCTGATAATGTAATTGAACTGTTTGTATGTCACTGAGCTGGGGAATAATTGAAGTGATTAAAGATATTTAGGAATGGATACTTTATTTTAAGACAATAAACCATCAACACCTAAGGATATAAAACATTAAAAAGCTAAATTATAGCTTTTACTAATATATGTTCTTACAAAAGTATCCCCTTCAATTCAATGTGTAATTTTGGTCTTATTGCTGAATTATTTTGGCTGGAATTTTCCAGTTGTTCACACCAGCGGGATTCTCTGGTCTGAATGCCAAATTCTCCATCCTCGCTTGCAGCAGCCATGGGGCATCAATGGCCAGAAGATTTCCAGCCTTTATCTCTTTTGAGATTCTAAAGTTAGATTAGAAGAATGTTATCTATTTAAAAAAAATGCATTAGTTCCAAAGGAAACTGAAACTTGCTATATACCTGCAATCCATTAAAACTGTACATTGTGGTTTCCACCCATAAGACATAGGAGCAAAATTAGGCCACTCGGCCCATCAAGTCTGCTTTGCCATTCAATCATGGCTGATACTTTAAGCATAGATAGTAGGAAGCAGCTAGTTACATTAATGTAAAATACAAATACTACTTACGCTGAAAATCAAATATAAAAACAGGAAATGCTGGAAATACTCAACAGGTCTGGCAGCATCTGTGACGCGAGGAACAAAAGTTAACATTTCAAGTCAGTTGCTTTTCATCAGAACCTTACCTTAATGAATGTAACTAATTCTTCCACTCTTCCATTTGCAAGAGTGAGTTTCTTCTGAATGACTCCTAGAGCCTGTTCACTTTGCACTGCTAGTCCATGCATCTGCTGCGATGCTGTTGTCTCCAGCTCTGTCATTGCTGATTCAGCTTCAATTACCTTGGTTTTGAGATCATGCAGTTTCTGATTCTAGAATTGGCAGAATAAAACAATCAAGTAAACTGAGGGGTCTGGTGCAGATATGGATAGCAAAAATGGTGGCCTGGTGGTATTGTTGTTGTACTAATAATCCAGAGACCCAGAGCAATGCTCTGGGGGCCTGGGTTCAAACCCCACCACGGCAGATAGTGAAATTTAAATTCAATACATAAAAAACTTTGGGAATTCAAAGTCTAATGATGATCATGAAACCATTGTTGATTGTTTGAAAAACCCATCTGGTTCATTAATGTTCTTTAGGGAAGGAAATCTGTCTTCCTTACTTGGTCTGGCCTAGCTGTGACTCCAGTGCAACAGCGCTGTGGTTGACTCTCAACTGCCCTCGGGGATGGGCAATAAACGCTGGCCAGCCAGTGACGCCCACATCCCATGAATGGATTTTTAAAAATGAAACTAGCGGAGAATCACAATGCATTTGCAGTAACAATCTTTAAAAGTTTCTCCAATGGTCACAAAGTTATTTAATCATAACCGCCAATGAGCTTAACACTCCTGCTGTGGAGTGAGCAATTGTTGAAGAAAATGTTTGAATGGCAGAAGAAACTTAGAAAATAGGAGCAGGTGGCTCTTTGAGCTTGCTCACCATTCATTATGATCATGGCTGATCATTCAATATCCTGATCCTGCTTTCCCTCCATATCCTTTGATGCCCTGCGCCAATATCTAACTACTTCCTAAAAACATTCAATACTTTGGTCTCACGACTTTGTGGTAGTGAATTCTATAGGCTGACCACTCTCTGGGTGAAGAAACCTTTCCTCATCTCAGTCCCAAATGGTCTACCTTGTATCCTTGGACTGTGGCCCTGGTTCTGGACACCCCCACCATCAGCAACATCCTTCTTGCACCTTCCCTGTCTAGTCCTGTTAGAATTTTATAGGTTTCTAAGAGATCCCCCCTCATTCTTCTAAAAGCGAATGCAATCCATAGAGGTGTTGACAATCGGAGATGGTGCCGATGGCACACACGCGGTAACATAGAAACGCACAAATTGCAAGGGGAACGACAGATCCACAGTGCATCACAGTGAGGATCAGTGTCGCTCCTGCCAGGTAGGAGATTTGAAGAAAAGTATGTAAGCAACACCTGACCATTAATCATGCACGATGCTGAGGAAATAAGTGGCTGCTCAAGAAATTTGCAAAAAAATAATGGGCTGGCAGGAAAACTTTACCAAAGGCGTGAAAATTAGGAGAGCTTTGATAAGTTACACTATGCATGTCATAATCGGAAGGAATCAAATGCAGGAAAGGCCTTCCCTACACCAGATTCCAAAGGGTTAGGACAATGAAGAACACACCTACCATTTAGTCAAACTTTAGGCACAGAGAAGGACTTCATTTTACATCACAAACCCAGCCGTTTTTCTGCTTAGTGGCAAAACTGGTGCAAGAGGGTGTAGTAACTAACAGGTGGTGGAAGCCCACACATTCACAGAACCTTACAACACAGAGGAGCACAAAGGAGGCCATTTAACCTATGATGTCTGACCCAGCTTTTTGATATGCCCCTTTGAGGAAGAGAGAGAGATTGTGTGTGTGTGTGTGTGTGTGTGTGTGTGTGTGTTGGGGGGAGGGTGGGGGAGAGGGGTTGTCGAGTTTACGAGTTTTCTTATCGCTTTCCTATGATTATAGTTTTTCCAAAATAAACTTCCTGTCCGTTTATGTGCCTTGTTGCTTGCCAATTCCTCGCAGTTATTACACTACCCAATGAGTCCCACTCTTCTGCTCGTTTCCCATAGCCTTCCAGCTGCCTACTTTGCCAGTACCAATTCCCTTCTGAAATTCCCTTTATCTGGTTCAGAGGGAGTGAGAATTGAAAATGCTTTTAGGACAATGAAAATTGACAGAGGGAAGAACTTGTCTGGAGCACCACATTAATGGTAAATTCTATTCATAGAATCCCCACAGTGCATAAAGAGGCTTTTCGGCCCATCGAGCCTGCACTGATAGCAATTCCACTCAGGTCCTATCCCCGCGACCCAACATATTTACCCTGTTATTCCACGTATTCACACTAATTTGGCACATTGTGGCCATGCAATCTATGGATGAATGTGCAAAATATATCATGGGCCTTTCTCAGAAATCAGGGAGAACCCAGTGGAGCAGCGAACTTATCCTAAAAAGCACGACTTTCTTCTCTCCAGTCTGCCAGTGGACCAGCATAAGTAGGAAGATAGCATTGTAAAATAAATTAGAAGATTCCAGGGGGCAGCGACATAATTTAATCCCCCTCCTCAGGCCCCATAAACCCATTCCAAGTGACCACATACAGAGGCTAACTTCACAATGCATGTATTCCTTGGGAGTTCCTTCCTACCCCAATGCCCTGTTAGGTTCACCTCTGCCCATTTGAAGGCCCATCTTCCTCGTTTTGCTCAATCTAATACCCTCCAGTCCTATATCAAGACATAACTGTGTAGAAATAGCAACTTTCTGCGTAGGGAGGCCTCACCCACGGGCTCCCTCAACAATATTTGCCTTGCGCAGGGAGAATGGAGGTTGCACAAAACCTTACGAGGCTGCCTGGAAACTCCTGGAGCTCGTAGAGGCTCAACCCAACTGGTACTATTTTACAGTAGGTTCCACCTGTGGCGTTGAGGATACATGTAGGTTTTGTGGTGTCAGATTGATGAGTAACCTGAAGAAATGCAAACAAGGTTTGGAAAATCTTTCTTCAGCTTTTACCTTGGTATGAGAAACAAAGCATCTTAAGAATGAGTACTTAACTCTGTTAAACTCAAAGCTTTTTCACTATTAACACAACAGTCAGATTTGATTCTACAATGACACACTTACGAATCAAACAAGGCTTTACAGCAGAGGATTTCACTGTAATAATTTATACTCCAGACTTCAAATTCATCACTGAATAACACCTAATCTGCATTGCTCATAATCTGATGTGAAAATATACATTCTTGTTCTTAAATTCCACACACACATTTAATGATATGTTCTGATCTACTGGACAAGGGGACAACCACTCACCTTTCTATCCAGTTCTCCAGTGGTCTTGCGGTGCATTTCCTCATAAACTGATTTCTCTTTTGTTGCAACATTAAGTCTTTGTTTTAGTGACTCTGTAAGTGCCTTTCTGGTAGAACCTTCTTCGGTTAGTGTCCTTACCTTCATAAAATTCAAACACGTAACACCTCTGACATGTTGTAAATTGCTGAAGTGTTAGAATACTTGCATTTTCATTATTACACAAACTATTATTGAGTAAGAAGCACAATGCCACAACTGCAGGGAAGGAACAGAGTTCGGGGCACAATAGATATTGTTTCATGGCATAATGCCTGTAACCAAGAAAAAGTGGCAAAAGTCTGTTCATGTTGGCATGACTGAAAAAGGAAGACCGTAAAGGAAATGAAGGAGACCAGTCCTCAGGTCAGTCTGATGCCCACTATGCTTAGTGCAAGTAAGGCCAGTCTTTACAGACAGTTGTGAATCCACAATCTGTAATAATTGGAGATATTATCAGCGATCATCATCATGACATGCTGTCCTATGGGTTATGTATCAAATAAAACACATACATTCATCATAGATTTCTTATACATTTGATATAAAACAACTATATTCAGAAGGGCATAGTTCTGAAAAACCTGCAGATCTTTCATTTGGAGCGCTGAAGATATGCATAAGGATAATCCCAAGCATCTGCACTGCAGTTATCTTTGAATGCTGCCTAACTGAAGTATGCTTGTGTTTTATCTGCTGTACATGTGGAATGTCTTTGTTTAATCACTGGATGCCTGCCCTGGTTTGAGACTCAGGAGACACAAACTGAAGTAATAGTCGGACACAAAGTGTATTTGATTAACATCAGTGAAACGTTAGACTTCTATGGGCCAGGGTTAAAAGGTAATGCTGAGTTGAATAGAATTCTGATACTACTTTAGTTAGAAATCTAGGATGTGCAGAGATCACAGTAAGATAGAATATCTATCATGTAGACGTACAGTCCTCTAACTCTGAATCTAAATAGGGTAAGAGCAATATAGTCTTTCAAATCAGCAGCATAAGGTTCAGAAATAGAGTCTATATCTTTTGAGGTGCCATGTATTAGTAATGAATATCAATATTGAACCTCAAGTTCTTATGGGCTTCCCTGATCCCAATGCAGGTGAATACATCTTTGAAATACTGTGCAGTTATCTGGTTTCTTGGCTGCACTGATTGAATGATATGTAGGATGGCGACGATGCTGAAATTCTGCTTCAAACTGAAAATATTTAGAAATTTAAAGTCCAGAGCTAAAAGTCCAGTCTAAAACAGTTTATGTTTCATATTACACATAAAGCTTTACTATCGCCTAGCTGAAGTGCTATATGTCTGAATTATCTTTTTTTCCATCTATTGGTTGTGCTTTCTGTCTAAATGGCATGTACCACAGTACACAGTAACATTAGAAATAGGGACAAGAGTAGGTTATCTGACCCTTCAAACCTGTTCAGCCATTACCTGACTGACCTTCTAACTCAGCATGATCCTCATAACCCTCAATTCTTCTCCAGCAGGATTCAAATATCTACCAATCTCCAACTTGAATACATTCAGCAATTGAGCACCCACAGCTCACACTGGCAAAGAATTCCAAAGATTCATGACCACTGGAGCAAAAAAATCACTTTGCTTCAGTCTTAAATTCCTGACCTCTTATTTTGAGACTATGGCACCCAGTGAGGGGAAATTCTCCCAGCATTTACCCGTAACAATTTGATGTTTTAATGAGAATATTTTCCATTCTTCTGAATTTGTGGTGAATGACTATGGAAAAAGGCTTTTGAATTTCACAAAATAGGTTTCAAGACACTGCATTGCTTGACAAGGCAATGTGCAGTTCTTTAAGGAAGAAATGCGATGAGACCAATTACCTTTTTTTCCATATCTTCCAATAATCCCTTATACATTTTATCATTTTCCTGGTTTGCTTTGAGTTTTGATTTAAGATCTTCCACAAGTTGTCGCTTCATACTGACATCTCGCTCCAAACGGCCAATCCTGCAGGGAAATACACCAAAGATAAAATTCAATTTACCACCTAAATACCAGTTCCGGTATCGCTGACCAATAGTTTGTTGAAAGCTATTGATATAAAAAAAATTAACATGTATATTCAGAACTGGAGAGCATGCCATGATTTATGTGGAAAAGATAAGCAAGTAAGCAAATCATCTTTGAGTATAATGACAAAAAAATGTTGTAAACACCCAGCAGGCCTGGTGGCATTTGTAATGAGAGAGACAGTTAGTGCTTCAAATCGAATACCATTCATCTCTCTCCATGTGCTGCCTGGCCTGCTGAGTATTTCCACCATTTTGTGTTTTAATTTCAGATTTTCAGCACCTGTAGTATTTTGCTTTTGCACCTTTGCATATAGTCCTTCATTTTATAAAGTTATTTATTTTCCACATAATAACTGAATAGGAAACAAAATTAACAGCGTAAATTACACGGGATATTTGTCTCTTTAGAATGTTTTTAGTCCAAAATCTTCCTTATCCCCTCCACAGATAGCATTCCAAAGCAGAAAACTTTAAGTCTTTTCAATCAAAAGAGCCATAGACTGGACATTTGAAGCCATCAATACAGGAAACAAACTTTAAACACATATGTTGAAAAGGTAATATAATCATGATAGAAGTGGAAAATTGAAATGTGTGCATTCTGTTTTAGGAACAATATCTACAATTGCTCAAAGAACATAAACAATAAAGATCTAATTTATTGTGAAATATCAAACCAAAGGTAGGATGAACTTTCATCCAGTAGGACAAAGACCAGCTGTGGGATTTTTTGGCCTCGCTCCTCGAAATCTGGAAAATCCCATCCGAGGTCAACGGACCTTTGCATGTCCCCCTCCCCGGCTACAATTCCTGCCGTGAGCGGGGTGGGAAAATCCCCCAAAAATAGGTTAAACAGACCAGAAATCTGATATGCAGAGGACAAACTGATTTGGAAGCAAACAATATAACTTCTATGGTGGAGTGTCATCCGGATTCAAAACATTGGCTCCATTCTCTCTCCATAGATGATGTCAGATCTGATGAGATTTTCCAGCATGTTCTGCTGGTGTTCCAGATTCCAGCATCTGAGGTATTTTGCTTCTATTTATAATTTCTGAACCATTGTTTACATATAGAAAGATATAGAAAAAGTGATAATCCAGGAAATTATAGACCGATGAGTGGTTAGGAAGCTATTGGAAAGGATTCTTAGGGATAGGATTTACATACATTTGTAAAAGCATGGTCTAATTAGGGAAAGTCAGCATGGCTTGTTTGGGGCAAATCATGTCTTACTAGATTGATTTTTTTTCAAGATGAGGGTAGAGCAGTGGATGTTGTGTACATGGATTTTAGTAAGGCTTTCAACAAGGTCCTTCATGGTAGGCTCACCCAGAAGATGGAAATGAAAATTTAACAATTTGAACACAAAGGCAGCATTTTGTCAAAAAATCCAGAATATGGCTTTTACTGAATTAAAAAATATCTTAAAGGGGAGTGTGGCATTTCCAACAAATCTATTTTTAATGCGGTGTACAAATTTAATGCAAGATTTTAAAAAAATAGTTCCTTGCTGTCTAACAAAGATTGTTGATCGTAAAAATGTGCCACGTGCAATGAACAAGGTTCAACTCAAGCAGCCATTGATGATTCAAATTCGTTTTAAATTGATGCTATCCCTGAAGGAAAGGAAATATATTTCATTAAGTTTCACATTTTTTAATGTGTTCAAATATATAGCTCAATAAATCTCTTTGCCACAAGGGCTATTAGTTAAAGAACTAGCCTAAATAGGATAAAGAGCAATCCAGTCAATGTGGAATTAGTATTATGCAAATTAGGGACAGGTAAGATATGAAGAAACCACAACATTCTATATTATTCATATAATGTTGAGGATGGTGAAGTGCCCAAGGCTAATACATCGTTGGAGACCAATTAAGTTCCTCAAATCAATTCTGCAAGAACAACTATTTTAAATAAAAATGTAAAGTGCTGAAAAACTCAGCCAGTCTGGCAGCATCAAGTTTCAAAAAGAGACAGACTGGACTTGAAAAGTTAACCCTGTTTCTCTCTCCACATACACTGTCCGACAAGCCGTGTTTTTCGAGCACTTTCTACTTCAGATATACAGCATCTGCAGTTTTTCGCTTTGAAGCTGTTTAAAATTGTACTCTGCTCATTTTTTTCATTAACTTGTCGGTTTCTCACAGTAAGAAGTCTCATAACACCAGGTTAAAGTCCAACAGGTTTATCTGGTAGCAAATGCCATTAGCTTTCGGAGTGCTCACTGCTCCTTCATCAAATGAGTGAGAGTTCTGTTCACAGGTAATACAAAGACACAAATTCAATTTACAAAATAATGGTTGGAATGCGAGTCTTTACAGGTAATCAAGTCTTAAAGGTACAGACAATGTGAGTGGAGAGAGGGTTAGGCACAGGTTACAGAGATGTGTATCGTCTCCAGACAGGACGGCCAGTGAGATTTTGCAAGCGCAGGCAAGTTGTGGGGGTTACAGATAGTGCAACATGAACCCATGATCCCGGTTGAGACCGTCCTCATGTGTGCAGAACTTGGCTATCAATCTCTGCTCAGTGACTCTGCGCTGTCGTGTGTCGTGAAGGCCGCCTTGGAGAACGCTTACCCGAAGATCAGAGGCTGAATGCCCGTGACCGCTGAAGTGTTCCCCAAAAGGAAGAGAACACTCTTGCCTGGTAATTGTCGAGCAGTGTTCATTCATCCGTGGTCGTAGCTTCTACACGGTCTCCCCAATGTACCATGCCTCGACACATCCTTTCCTGCAGCGTATCAGGTAGACAACGTTGGCCGAGTTGCAAGTGTATCTCACAGGCCATTCCCTTCTACAACCTGGGTTAAAAATTGGTAGGGACTATTTCGATAAACACCAAATACGGCTTCAAGACTCTGATGAAATGAGTATTGCAGCTAAATGCAGGAGGATTCACAGCACAAAACTATCCCTAATTTAGCTCTAATTGCCAATCTCATTCAGATACGCTTCATGATGTCTTCAAGCTTCCACAATGATCAGATGGGGAGCCAATATGGTTCTCTCACATCAGAATGTGGAGTGTTTTGGAACTCCTAGCTATGCTATCCCTAATGGGGGCATTCGTTTCCTGAACTGGACACTACTTCATTCACCAGCACAAGCTCCCTTCACAATGACCACAGTGATTCACACAGAAATGATTGAAAAGTATAATAAGCTTCAGACAAATTATTTTAATATTACACCCTCTTGATAAATTCAGTATTCTGATTATCCACTGAGATTTAAGTCTTAGGGAATGAAAATGGAATTAAACTCTCCTAATAAATGCAGCACATTGATAAACATCTCAACCAAGGAACTTAAGTAGAAAAATGATAAATTACTGCTCAAAATGGAGAATTGAGGAACAAGACTACAAAATGAAAATGATGGAGGAAATTGCAAACAGTTTATAAGAATTTGATTTAAAGACCTTTTGAAAAAATTAGACTGCAACTGGATTGCCATGAAGAATCATGTGGAAATTTACCAATAAAGAATGAGTTGAAGTGATTCAATTAATTTCTTCCAATGATTGGCAAAAGCAGTATGGTATGATTCAAGAATGACACAACATAAAGTCATGACAGGTTGGGAAATCAAAGGACTTAGACTAGTTGTATTGATGTCAACTATTTAAAAGATGGTATGGCTGGGTAATGACCTGCTCATTTCTATGAGTTTCCAGCCTCAGATCCTCTCAATCCCTAAGATTCGCTACTTTCGTCTCTGTAATATCGTCAGTTTCTTCTTCTGATTTGATTTGATTTATTATTGCCACATGTTGTAACATACAGTGAAAAGTATTGTTTCTTGTGTGCTATACAGACAAAACATACCGTTCATAGAGAAGGAAAGGAGAGCGTGCAGAATGTAGTGTTACAGTCATAGCTAGGGTCCAGAGAAAGATCAACTTAACGCAAGCTAAGTCCATTCAAAAGTCTGACAGTAGCAGGGAAGAAGCTGTTCTTGAGTTGGTTGGTACGTGATCTCAGACTTCTGTATCTTTTTTCTGAAGGAAGAAGGTGGAAGAGAGAATGTCCAAGGTGCGTGGGATCCTTAATTATGCTGGCTGCTTTGCCAAGGCAGTGGGAAGTATAGACAGAGTCAATGGATGGGAGGCTAGTTTGAGCGATGGACTGGGCTACACTCTGCCTCAGCTCCTTGGTTGCTGAAATCCGCTTTCAAACTTTCATTACCTTCACATTCAAGTAATTCAGTGATCACGCCACCTCCAGCCCTGTATAAATTTAGCCCTGTAAAAATTCTACTGCCCCCGAAATTCTGCTAACTCAAACTAAGTCCTGTTAACTCCTGTGCTCACTCGTTTACAATGGTTCAGCAGTAGGCAAGGTTTCAATTTTAAAACTCTCAACCTGGTTTTTCTTCCATGGTTTCATCTTTCCCTCTCTGTATAACTGCTCCAATCCTACAAATCTCCAGTATCCGTGCTCCTCTGATCTGGATGCTCATATACTCCAGATTTTAAGTACTCCACCATTGAAGGACACGTCTTCAGCTGCTGAGGCCCTAAGATCTGGGATTCGCTTCCCGACCATCTCTGTCTCTCTCATACTTTAAAATGCTGCTGAATCATGTGGTCACTTCTTCAATTAATTCATTCTTCAGCTCAGTGTCAATAGTCTCAAACTAAAATTACATTCAATAGTGTCCATGGTTGCATTCTGAAGTATTGAAAAATGGTGTTTTGCACCATAGAAAATACTTCTCATTCTTCAGTCTATTTATAGAATCTTACAGTGCAAAAGGAGGCCATTCAGCCCATCGAGTCTGTACTGATTACAATCCCACCCAGGCCCTAGCCCCATAACTCCATGCAATTACCCTAGCTAGTCCCCCTGACACTAAGGGACAATTCAGCATGGCCAATCAGCCTAATCCACACGTTTGGAGTGTGGGAGGAAACCAGAGCATCAGGAGGAAACCCACACAGACACAGGGAGAATGTGCAAACTCCACACAGTCAGTGACCCAAGCCAGGAATTGAACCTAGTTGCCTGGTGCTGAGAGGCAGCAGTGCTAACCGCTATGCCACCGTGCTGCTGCTTGTTTTCTAAAAATTCTGTGGGTGGAATTTTCCTCTCCTTTGGCAGAACGGTGCTTAAGGCAGGAAAACGGCATGGAGGCTGCACATAGCTGAAGATAGTGAAGGGGCGGGTCCCAAACACTGTTCACCAAACATCGACTCCCATGGAGCCCCCCCGCCCTCCGCATGCAGTAAGTGCTCCAACCCCATCGAACAGGCCCACTCGCACTGCCCCCCCCCAGCATTCTGCCAGCAGTGCCCTGGCACGACCCTCTCCCCCAGAACGGTGTAGTCACATAAATTCCTCTGGCAAATTCTGTGCACCAGGTTCACATCATGGGAGATCTATCCTAATTCTTATCAACGTGAATGGATTATGTAACGGGTAGGAGAGGTCGGTGTGGGCTTATCAGTCTTTGAGGCCTGATAATAAGATGTAAATTTATTGTAATGGGCTTCCTGATATTGAACGTTGGAATTCCTGTTACAGCACTGGTGCTGGGTGGGGCCAACTGCAATGGAAAATCCCACTGGTGTGTTGGGCATCTCATAGAGTCTTGGCTCCATTCACATCCGCTATCAACAGGGGCACAAACTCTTAGCCTTTATAAAGATTCTAAAGATAATTTAAACTTAAAATCATTTCTTGTCCTATCATTTGATATTAGCTTTCAGAGAAACTCCCCAACAATCTGACAAACATCCAACAATGGAATATCTGTCAATCTGATACTTCTGATGGAGACCATCAGGAACCTCAACTGAGAACTTCCCACATGAATCTAAAGATACAAAATAGTAGATCATTATGGGGAAGAAATGATCTTAAAGGTGGGAGTCTTCAAAATACTTTAAAGAAAGCAAATTAGTTAGCTAGCCAGTATGATATTGAAGTACTCTACCAAAGCTTACTTGTCACTAAATTAAAACATAAAAACCCATTTACATTCTTCTTCATTGTACTTATAATTAACTAGAACAAATGTGTAAGCACAGTAGGATTTCGGTGCTTTAGATGTGCATGAGTCTATCAATAGCTCAAATTCTTGACAACGCACAATATATTAGGTAGGAGGAATAGCTTACTCTTTCCTAATTCCAATAAGTGGGTTAGGAAATGAAAAAAGCATAAAAATAAACAGATTTCATTGCTGGGTTTATACCATTCATGATTGTCAACACTTATTCCTTCAGTATTGTCAGTAGGCAATGCCTGACACATTTTCAATAAACTCAGCTCAGTCTAGTTTAAAAGATGACCCCGGCACATTGCTTGCCCCCCCAAGCGCCGTACTCACTTCCGAGCTCCCCAAACCAGTCGTGTCTCACACCATTCTGACAGCACGCTGCTGTGGATGGATTTTTTTGAAGTGGAGGGATGATGCCAGCAAATGGGCCGGATAATTATAGGTTAATTTATTATAATGAGTTCCCGACATCCAACGTCAGAAAATGTGGCCCACCACTGATGTGGGGAGGGGGACAATCACTTCCTGTGATGCAACTTTGGCTTTCTCATGATAGTTTCCGTTCTCGTTGCCAAATGAGCCTGACACGAATGGGATTGGAAAATCCTGGCCATCGAATGACAAAATAACATGTAAAGGAGATGTGAGCACTGTCAAAGCAATGCACATGAAAATAATAACCTGGCTTCTTTTACACTGACTAATACCTTGATGCTTTAGCCACTTTTACCACAAGCATTCAGCTGGATTCAATTCCTATAGTTCAGGTATCATAAAGTTTTGAGTCAAAATGCTAAGTCGCTGCTGCTTTGAGTTAATCCTGCCAGGAAATCTGCTGTCAATTGTATGTCACACTCATCTGTCTCGCATTACCCACTGTAGCTCATCTGCAGCCACACAGTGACGTCCATCATCCAACAACACCAAGTCGACCTCTCTTTCTGTCTCTTTCTACTTTTCCTTCCAGAAGAGATCTTGGTAACTTTACAGCTCTGATCAAATGGTCAAAATACTGACATTTTCTGTTCTGGGTGTCACACTTTAGAGATCTTTTTGCTTTTGCTATTTCAAACACCTCTTCATTTGTCTTGCGGTCTGTATATAGAATTTCCAGCGTATCTCAGCATCCTCATTTCAAAGGATTCTGTTTTCTTCCACAGATCTTTATTTATTGTCCAGGCAGACAGAAACGTGGATAGAATGGAGTATCTCTAAGTCTATTCCTGCTACAGGCTTGAGTTTTCTTTTTTTTAACATATCCTTCATCTTTATAAAATTACTTGCTGCTTTCTCGAACTTTCTTCCGGCTTCAGCATCACATCCCCCCTCTTCTGTTATCGTTTATCCTAAATCGACAAACTTATCTACTTGTTCGCAGTGTGACACCATCCTCCCCAATCTTCTAATGTATTCCTTCTAACCACCAATGATTTTATCTTGTTCATATGCAATTCATATTCCAAACTTTGGGATATTACTTGATCTACAATATTATCTAGGGCTTTTTCTGATTCTGCATGTAGTGCTGTGTCATCGGCCTATCACAAGATTATTATTTTCTTCCGTTGAATGTTTGCCCCTGGAAATTTGTTTATTCTGAGTAATTTTGCTGATGGTACACAGGCTTGAGGTACTCCTCTCTTCACTTGATACAAGTCTGGTTATTCATCTTCTAACTGATGCTCACTAATTGGTCCCAATATAGGCTCTGGATAACTCTCACATCTTTACTGTCAATGTCACATTTCAATAACACATTCATTAGCTTTTGGTAATAAACACAATCAAACACTTTTTCATAGCATATATAAATGCACCAAAAGGTAAAATCCTTGACAGATCAAAAAGGATAACAACAGATAGTGGATACATGAAGATGGTAAAATATTGCTCGAAAGGGATGCAGTAGCTAAAATTGGATAGTATACATCAGTGAGTTGTATGATTATTCAAATGAAGGAAGTCTTCAAGATAGAGAGACAAACAATGGACCAAACATGATGATATCTGAGATAATGAATGCTTTGAAATGGATAGGTACAGGAAAAGCTCCAGGTATGAATGAAATAACAACAGAGCATCTAAACACTCTTGGAGAAACAGAATTATAAGTGATATCAGAAATACGTGATCAAATATATACCAAAGGATACATTCCAAATGATTTCATACATTCAGATTTGCCAAGTTAGCTAAGAAACCTAAAGCAAATGTAATCATATTAGAATTATAACATTAAAGCATCATCTTATTAAAGTGATCTTGAAAGTCATAATAGAAAAAGAAAATAATGCTTTGAAGTAGAATTTGATGAAATACCATCTGGATTTAGACAGGACCTGAATTTTACACTTCTCCATTGACGGTTGTGTAGCTGGTGAACGTAAAACTCCGATGGAATCCCGTGCTGGATTACTGCCCATCTCTCTATAATTTTATACTGGGACAAGCAAGGTTTCAGATGGCCCACTTGCCCTTGCCCCAATTAAGGCCCTTAAGTGGCCCATAAAGGGGAATTTCACAGTAATTTCATTGCAGTGTTAATGTAAGCTTTACTTGTGACTAATAAATAAACTTTACTTTTAAAGGGCAGTTTGCTGACCAGCCTCAATTTTTAGGCTGGGGGCGGGGTGTGTGTGTGTGTGTGTGTGTGTGTGTGTGTGTGTGTGTGTGTGTGTGTGTATGGGGAGGAGCTGCCAGGAAATAGAGAGAATTCAGACCTCAGGCAAGAAAGGGAAGAGGTGCTTCTATCAGATGCACCTTTGTAACTTCAGGCATCCATGCTTAAGGTCTGACAGCTGCAGGGCCCCCACCACCCTCAGGCTCTCCCCAACACCCAACACCCAACATCCAACCCCCTTCCTGATCCATCCACCCTGTGACCCTCAAAAATACCTTTCTTTCTGGAATCCTGAGGCTCTCTAAGGTGGGACTTCCTCCCAATGAGGGGCAAACGTTCTGCCTGCAGCCATTAATGCTCATTGGAGCTTGAAATCACTGGGGGGTCAGTGCCTGCGAGGCTGCGTACCCCATTGATTCTTCAGATGGCAGGGTCGAATCCTGCCATCTAAAAAATCCTGGCCCTGGAGTGGTAACAAAGGAGGGAATATTTAACCAAAGAACAATCTTGATAAATACCTCATAAAATCAAATACATTTCCACGTGCTTTCCAGACTATAAAAAGGCGTTCAATCCTCTTTATCAAACAACCTTTACTGGATGAAAGAAAACATGAATTCCCTAAATATACATTCCTACAAAACATGATTTTGATAATGAAGAAAATACTACCAAGTTAAATCAGCCAGCAAACAATAAAGAGACTGGAGTCATCTCGCCCCTCTACACCTTCAGTTACAAATTAGAACGGCGATTCCAATTCTTAGCCCTGTTAACGTAAACCGAGAACTTAATAAACATGACGAAACAGCCAATGTAGCTGACTCTCAAATGAGAAGTTGTAACAAAGTCAGGCCTGACAAATCAGTATTGCTTTATCCATCTGGCTGGGCCAGAGGGAGAAAGTTCAGTATATCATCATTGAACTAATGTCCAACTAGAGTCTGTTTCACAAAGTCAGATCAATTCAGGCAATTGCAGTTATTGCCAGTCAGAACTAATTAAATGTAGGTGAAATTGAAGACTTTAGGATGCAGCTGTCACTAAGTGCAGTCCTGAGGGAATAAAATGCTGACGTGCTGGAAAACAGAGTTATAGGAACAAGCAATGTCCAATTGTTAGCTAATATGAGGTGTTCAAGATGGCCCAGCGTTGGTTACACGGCATCTCTATATGGATCATACAGTAACAAAGATTGACCATGACACTAAGAGAAAAGAAAGCCAATGGGTAAAGCCAGCAAGAGGGACAAATAAAGTTTTGTGCATCTTGCCATTCACAAGTGCAAAGTTTCAAATATTCATGAGTTAATCCTCAGGTTGCTGTACTTGTTTCAAGGCAATTGAATGCCTGGGGAAAATGTTGCAGTGGGAAGGGGAATCGACCACTGCCCACAAGGGTGACACTGGAGGGGGAATGAAGTGAGCTGTAGGAAACTGATCTCCAGATGTGTAAGTGACACTGGCTCTTGAGGCCAGACAAATTATGGGCTGATGCACCGGAAGAGGATAGAATTGAGCCCAAATATGAATTTATTCCATGAATTACCTGCAGGTTAACATATTCTGTTTTTTTCTGGAGTGAGGCACACTTCTCAGATTCGGAACACCAGGTAAAGTAGGATTACATTGGTTAATGAAGCCTTTCTGACGTGCTGCTCTAAACTGTAAGGGGTTGTTAGTGATTATGTAGAATTGTACAACACACAACGAGACCATTCGGTCCATTTTTGTCCCTGCAGCTTTTTGAGTGCACTAGTCAATGAATTTCGTGCACCTGCTCTTTCCCCACAGGTTGTAAATTTTCTCCCCTTCAAGTATTTATCCAATTCCCTTTTGGAAGTTACCACTGAATTTGCTTCCACTGCCCTTTTAGGCAGCATTGTCCAGATCAAAATCTAAGCCATTTGAATAGAATACATGCCTTGCATTCTCTGACGCCAATTTTATATTAATTAAAATACTTGGATTCTTCTTTTCACAGTATGTCCTTCAGATGACAGCAATAATTCTGAGGCCACATGAACATTTAGGGGAACAGGTGATCTTAAATCTGTTCAGAACCTAGTATAAAGTTTTTCTGAAGATTGAACAATGCAATGTGTAACCATTCAACTACACTATTTGATAATGACAAATGCTTATTCATACACCACAAATATTTCCAAATTGAATGTAATTTTTGACTGATTAATTGCATCAATATGCATGGCTGTAAATTGAGGGCAGGACAATGTTTAGTCTCAGGGACAGGGACCCAGGTTCAATTCTGCCTTGGGTGACTGTCTGTGTAGAATTTGCACATTCTCCGTGTCTGCATGGGTTTTCTCTGGGTGCTCCTGCTTCCTCTCCCAGTCCGAAGATGTTTAGGTTAGGTGGATTAGCCATGGTAAATGAGCAGGGTTATGGGGATAGGGTGGAGGAGAGGGCCTGAGTTGAATGGTCTTTCAGAGAGTCGGTGCAGGTTCGATGGGCTGAATGGCCTCTTTTGGCACTGTAGGGATTCTATGTGCAACAGCTGGATTTTAATCTGTAATCTTACCAGGATTATTTAACTCAGTTTATATTAATCACCTGACAGTAATTTAAAACTAAAAACTTAAATAACTTTGAGAGATAAATTGGAAAACAGTAATTACAAATCTTGAAAAAAACGTAGCAAATGTTGGAAAGAAAGTGCACAAATTATTGAGTGTCTGAAATGTTAATCTCAATTTCCCCACATTACTTGCTGGGGATTTCCAGCAGCTTCCACTTCAGAAACATAATTTTTCCAGAATGCATGCTTTTTCCTTTTCGTCCTCAGATTTGCATCCAAAACGAACGCTGCAAACCTGACATAGCTGCTGGTGGGAGATCGGGAAAATAGTCTGAGAACAACACACTTCCGTAACCAAGCATCCCCACTGGACACACTTAACTTCAGTGAGATGCTAAAGCCACAGAACTTGATAATAAATCATAAGTGTTAACTGATGGTTAACAGAATGTTGCTCCTGTAAATAAGCATTTGAAACAATTCTTTAAAAATATCAATTCTATACAGTATACAGTTAGTACGATATTTAATTTCTGACAAGAATTTGGAAGCTTTTGCAGTTCTTTCATATCACATCTTTGCTACAGCATGTAAATTGAGTATGGTCTATTAGTTATCTAATTACTGTCCAGTAAGAAATAGTTCCAGATGAAAGCAACCATTTAACCCATCAAAGTTTGTCCACCCAGAAGAAACGTACAATACCTGCATCATAATATATATTCCTTAAGTAATTCAATACTCTTCTTAACAAACACTTTCGGTCTGTTTTCACAAAACCCGAAGGTGTCAGAAAAATGAGGAAGATCACTGTCATTTTTCTCACATATTGGCAAGTAGACAGGTGGTGGTGTGATTGTTGTAATTGGATTAAAAGACAGGGTGGCTGCAAGAGTGTCCAAGACAATAGTAAGAAGTGGGGTTGACATGTTAATGAACCACGAGGTACTTCAATAAAAATGTATGCAAAGCAACAAAATAAGCAATTTTGGAGTGGTTTGTTTTTGTTCAAAGGAGGACAAGACCAAGGATGGACATGTGGACAGAAGAGCAGGGTGGTGTGTTGGAGTGGCAAGCGACAGGAAGGTCTGGGTCCGATGTGCAGATGGACCGAAAGTGTTCAACACAGTGGTCACCCTTTCTGCATTTGATCTCTCTGATGTAGAGTAGACTGCATTGGGAGCAGCAAATCAATAGACCAGATTAAAGGAGATGCATTTGAAAGGGGTGTTTAGGACCTGGGACAGTGAGCAGGGAGGAGGTAAAGGGACAGGTGTTGCACCTTCTACAATTGCATGGGAAGGTGCCATGGGCAGGGAGTGAGGTGTGGGTGTGATGGAGGAGTGGACCAGGGTGTCCTGGAGAGAACAGTCACTGCAGAATGCTGACGTGGGAGTGAGGAGAAGATGTGTTGAGTGGTGGCATCATGCTGGAGTTGGCGGAAATGGCAGAGGATGATCCTTTGAATGCAGATGCTGATGGGGTGAAAAGTGAGCACAAGGGGGACGCTATTTCCACACAGAGGGTGGTGAGTGTCTGGAACAAGAAGAGGCAGGTACAATTTTACCTTTTAAAAAATACGATGGGGATAGAGGGATACGAGCCAAATGTGGGCAATTGGGAATAACTTAGAGGTTTTAAAAAAAAGATAGCACGGACAAGTTGGGCCGAAAAGCCTGTTTCCTGTAAACCTCTATGACTCTATGCTGATTTTGGGAGGGAGGGAGGGGAGAGGGTAAGAGCAGTGGCCCAGAGGATGGTTTGGAGAGCTCTCTCAACCACAATGGGTGGAAATTCACGATTGAGGAAAAAAAAAGACATGTCGGCAGCGATATTGTAGAAACTGTCTTCATCAGAACAGGTGCGGCAGAGGCGACTTCCACTTCCATTTATTTTATTTCATTTCATCTCATTTTATGATCATTTTTCCAGTTCTTCATTCCAGCTCTCCTTCTTGCTGCCCCTACCCTACACCCCCCACCCCACCCCATCATGGCACCACCCCTTCAGGGCAACTACCATCATCCCCAGGCTGTCCCTTAACCATCTGTACCTCTGTTCTGCCATTCACACATTTTGATCACTTAATGGACACTTTTAGCACCTTTCTCGGTCTCCTGTATCCTCATTTACATTCATTTTCTTTGTCCCATTCCAGCACCCTCCTCCCCACCCCCCACACCCTCAAAATAAATTTCTGCTGATCTTCTTTGTTCTTATGAAGGGTCACGGAGACGCGAAATGTTGGCTCTATTCTCTCCCCACAGACACTGTCAGACCTGCTGAGATTTTTCAGCATTTTCTGTTTTTGTTTCAGATTCCAGTATCTGCAGTATTTTGCTTTTATCTCAATATCAACATCCTGGGAGTTAACACTGACCAGAAACTGAACTGAACCAGCCATATAAGTGCTGTGACTACAAGAGCAGGTCAGAGGTTGGAAAATCTGTGGCAATAACCAACAAGGAACAAGTCAGGAGTATGATGCACTTGCACGAATGAGTGCAGCTCCAACAACACTCAAAAAGCTCAACACTTTATCCACCATCTTAAACATTCACTCCTTCCATTCATCAGACACTTACCTGAAGGGGCAGTGCTCTGAAAGCTTGTGCTACCAAATAAACATGTCGGACTTTAACCTGGTGTTGTGAGATTACTGTACCCACCCCAGTCCAACGCCAGCATCTCCATGTCATACTGATTCACTGTGGCAGCAGCATGTACCATATACAGGATGTACTGCAGAAACTCGGCAATAATTCTTCAGCAATACCTTACAAATCCACGACCTCCACTATTCAGAAGGACAAGAGCAGCAGGTGCATGAGAACCCCACTACCTCCAAGTTCCACTCAAGTCAGAGACCATCTCAACTTGTATGACTGTCGCTATTTCTTCATCATAGCTGGGTCTAAATCCTGGAACTCTCTACATAGCAGGATTGTGCCTTCACAACATGAACTGCAGTAGTCTGCTACCAGAATCGCAAAGTTCAACTAGGGTTGGACAATAAATGCCGGCCTTTCTAGCAACAACAGCAAAGTAGTGACAGAGATTTACCATTTCTACCCATTCTCAAGAAGCCTGCGTTACTTACCTGATCATGAAACTGACAGATGTTATTCATCTAATTGTTAATGCTTCCTAACTTCACATTTATTGATTATAATGTATCTAAGACAAAGAATAAATCAATTGTTTGTTCTGCATTCACTATACTCATCAATGTAACACATATGCTTTCTGTTTAGTCTCATACACAGATTTCTCCAACTTCAGAGGAAAACAATTTAAATGAAATACTAATCGACAGAAAAACAGCTGTTTCATTCAGGCTACCACTAGGTTGCGCCAAACACAACAAACTATAATGCCATTCCTACCTCTCCTGCAATTGCTGAGTCTGTTCATCTTTCTCCTGGTGGTCAGCTTTCAGAGTTTTGATGGTTGTTAAATGTTTCGAAATCTCATTTGTTGCACTCTGCAACAGACAAACACAATAATTAGCTGGGATAAGAGAACTAAAATCTGTTTAAAAAGTAAACCTTGCAATTTCTGATAGTATTCAAATTATTTCAGGAGTAATTTGTTGAATCTGAAGGTCCTAATTTTTAATATTCAGCAAACATTTATATAGTTCATTCCTGTCAACAATTAACTTTTTAGATGTAGATTCCTGTTATGTTTAATGATCTGTCTTTCCCACATGTATATACAGTCATGGGAGCTTTTAAATTATGTTTTCTGTCTTTTACTTTTCTACTTGAGTACAGCTGGAAAAATGACAATTGCATGACTTATTTACTTTTTTAAATTAATTGAAGTATGTCAGAAATTTTTCATGAAAAGTTGATTTGATAGAGCTGCTTAAAATCATGATGGTACAAGAAAGTGTGGAGATTGAACAGATTGTTTCCAATGGTAGGGGATCTTGAACAAAGAGACCTAGGTTAAATAGGAGAGATTTAGCACAGATGGCAGGACAAAAACATTTTTAGACAGAATGCAGATTGTACAAACAGAGTTAGTGATTGAAGCAGAGAGCAAGTCAACATTTAAAATACATTCGATAGACGTTTGAAGAAAAGGGAATAAAGGGAAGAGAGCAGGCACGTGGAATTAGTATACTGCCCACCTGGAGGATAAACACAAATAGGGACTGGTTTTGCTCAACAGCCCATTTCTCTACTGCAATTTCCAAACAATCATTGCATTGCCATTCATGAAACTAAGACGACAAGTGGCAGAAATGAGGGACAGGTATTTCTGGAGGGTAACTATACTCAAGACATAGACAATGAATGAGAGTAACAGAAAAAGGGAGCAAGTGAGATGGAGATACCGAGAAAGAGATAGGTAGAAACAGAAGGAGTGAGGGGAGAGAGGAAGAGGCGTGGAGAGCATGATATGGAAATTCTTTCTGCCCAGCTTCTGTGAGGCAATAACCAAAATGCATGACAACTCACACTACATGGCAGTCAGGTAAAAACAGAACTAGGAAGTTAGAGCATGCACTTGTGAGGGAGACAGGTGAATCAGAAGAGCTGGAGATCCCACCCTGCTTATATGCAACTATAATACCCAGCCTGTGCTGTGAAAACCAGGCAGAAAATATACAAAATGTAAATGAAACAGAAAAAGAATAAAACATAGATTTAATTTTCAAGCTTTGATATTGCTTGTTATGAAGTGAATATTTGCACCTAATAGTTTTCTATAGGGTGGAGATTCTCTTTTGTCATTACTATTGCACTAGGTGCTGAGAGAGAAGTTCCACAGTTGCTTTGAGGCTAACCTTGGGCAATGTGGCTAAAATTAATCAGCAGCATCCAGGCCATTGGAAAATGAGGAGAGAAAAGGAGAGAGAAAAACAAAGGGGGCATTACAGGCTGAAAATGAATTGTGAGGGGATAGAGAAAGGAAACGAGTATATCCCAGGAATCAATTCTGGTTCAAGATGATTTGTCCTTGTGTGAAACCTGCTGATGGTTTAAGTGTAGGTGGCCCAGCAAAAGTCGAGAAGGGTTGTAAAAGATTTGAGCAAGACAGTCAGGTTAGCGGAATATGCAAACCTGGGAAAATATGATTTAATGGATGGAATTGTGCAGGAATATATTTTGGGAAAAGGAAGGAATGGTCGTGTGTGCTCATTGTAAAAGTGCTGAATGCTGTGGATGCAGACACAGTAAAGGTTCAGGTAAAAAATATTCTTTGAAAATACAAGTGAAGTAGACTGTTGATAGCATTCTTCTGTCTCGGGAGAGGGTGGACTGCACCATCACTTCTAGAGTGAACATCCTCTGTTGGTCTTGTGCCAGTAGCAGGTTCGAATAGAGCTTGCCTTTGGAGATGGGGACACCATCCATTCAGCTCACATGATTCAGCCAACAGGATCGCCGTTGATTCAGAAGAGCAAATGTGAGGGGTCACGGCACACCCACGTACTCCCAAATTTGGCACTCTATATTGCCAGGAAATGCCCAATATTCATCTGAGGCTGCAGAGGTGGAAGCCCTTCAGCCACTTTCCTTGGTTTGCATAAGTTGTCTGCACCTGGCTATAATAAAGGAGGATGCAGAGGACACAAGCCTGGTACACATGGACCTTTGTACTGTTCAGTTAATTAACTGTTCACCCACACTCTGACATGACAGCTGCAGCTGCGGCAACTTTAGTGCTAATTTCAGCATCAAGGGACAGGCTGCTGGTCAGTTTTTGATCCAAGTTAACAACTTCCAGAGTGAGGTTATCCATGTTGATGAGGGGTGGCGTCTCTATGTCCTGGTCCATAACCTTGGTCTTCCTGACATTGACTGTCAGACCAAACACCTTGCAGCCTCGGGATAATCAATCTACAGGCTGTTGTAGATTAACTTTAGTGCGTCACTTAGGCATGCAGGTCTTTTTTTATATATGCTCAATGTAGTCAATCAATGCCCTTCACCTACGCATCCTTAACATTGACAATAAAATTAACATACCCTTACTATGAACCGCCCTCTTGGTAATTCAGTGGCTTTCTCGGCTATTTCAGAGGATGGTTAAGAGTCAACCATATTACTGTGGGCCTGGATCACACAGAGGTCAAACTAGATCGGAACACAAGAGTTTCTTTCCTAAAGTACATCTGTGAACCAGATGGATTTTTGTGACAGTCAGGGAATATCATGGGGACCATTACCCAATCCTTGCCTTTTAATTCCAGATGTATTTATTTAATTAGTTTAAATTCCTCAGCTGTTGTGGTGGGATTTTAACTCATTTTTCATGATAACAAGTCCAGTAACAGAAGACTGGTCTGCAGGGAGTGGTCAGTGTGCAGAGCTGAGCATTACTGTGAGTATAAAACAAACTTAGCAGGGAAGGTGATTAGCAGCTGCAGGTCACATTTGCAGTAGTGCAGCCACTGTGACCAGAAGGTGGTTTGTGGAGGAGCTGCTGTGAAGGGACAGTTAAGAGTCAAGAGCTGATGCAGGGAGGCAGGGATTTAGATTTTTGGATCATTGGGATCTTTTCTGGGGAACAGCTGATCTGTTCAAGAAAGATAGGTGACATTTGTAAAGGCAGTGTCAGTAATCCCAGTACCAAACAGATCAAACAGAAGCAGGACAGAGAGCAAAGGAAGTTCAGATTAAACTACATTTATTTCAATGCAAGAGGCCTGACAGGCAAGGCAGATGAACTCAGGGCATCGATGGGTACATGAGACTGGGATATTATAGCAATTACTGAAACATGGCTAAGGGAGGGACAGGACTGGCAGCTCAATGTTCCAGGGTACAGATGCTATAGGAAAGACAGAACAGGAGATAAGAGAGGCGGAGGAGTCGCACTTTTGATTAGGGAAAGCATCATGGCCATACTGAGAGGGGATATATCCGAAGGTTCGCCCACTGAGTCTATATGGGTAGAACTGAGAAATAAGAAGGGGAAAATCACTTTGATAGGGTTGTACTATAGGCCCCCAAATAGTCAGTGGGAAATTCAGGAGCAAATATGTAAGGAGATTACAGATAGCTCCAAGAAAAATAGGGTAGTAATGGTAGGAGATTTTAACTTTCCCAGCATTGACTGGGACAGCCATAGTATTAGAGGGTTGGATGGAGAGAAATTTGTTAAGTTATTCAGGAGGAATTTCTCATTTAGTATGTGGATGGCCCGACTAGAGAGGGGGCAAAACTTGACCTCCTCTTGGGAAATAAGGAAGGGCAGGTGACGGAAGTGTTAGTGAAGATCACTTTGGGACCAGTGACCATAATTCTATTAGTTTTAAGATAGCTATGGAGAATGATAGGTCTGTCCCAAAAGTTAAAATTCTAAATTGGGGCAAGGCCAATTTTGAAGGCATCAGGGAGGAACTTTCAAAAGTTAACTGGGGGAGTCTGTCGGAAGGAAAAGGGACATCTGATAAGTGGTATGCTTTCAAAAGTATGTTAACCTGGGTTCAGGGTAAACACATTCCTCTTAGAGTGAAGGGCAAGGCTGGCAGAAGTAGAGAACCCTGGATGACTTGGGATATTGAGGCCCTGGTCAAGAAGACGAAAGAGGCACATGACATGCATAGACATCTGGGATCAAGTAAATTTCTTGAAGAGTATAGGGTTGTAGGAGTAGAGTTACGAGAGAAATCAGGAGGGCAAAAAAGGGACACAAAATTGTTTTGGCAGGTAAGGCAAAGGAGAATCCAAAGAGCTTCTACAAATACATAAAGGGCAAAAGAGTAACAAGGGAGAGAGTAGGGCCTTTTAAGGATCAACAAGGTCATCTATGTGTGGATCCACAAGAGATGGGTCAGATCCTAAATGAATATTTCTCATCAGTGTTTATTGTTGAAAAAAGCATGGATGTTAGGGAACTTGGGGAATTAAAATTGATGTCTTGAGGAGTGTACATATTACAGAGAAGGAGGTGCTGGAAGTCTTAAAGCGCATCAAGGTAGATAAATCTGCAGGACCTGACAAGGTATACCCCAGGATGTTGTGGGAGACTAGGGGGGAAATTGCGGGTCTCCTAGCCAAGTTATTTGAATCATCAATAGTCATAGGTGGGTGCCTGAAGATTGGAGAGTGGCAAATGTTGTGCCTTTGTTTAAAAAGGGCTGCAGGGAAAAGCCTGGGAACCACAGGCCAGTTAGCCTCACATCTATGGTGGGTAAATTGTTGTAAGGTATTTTGAGAGACAGAATCCACAGGCATTTAGAGAAGCAAGGGCTGATTAGGGACAGTCAGCATGGCTTTGTGAGTGGAAAATCATGTCTCATAAATTTGATTGAGTTTTTTGAAGGGGTAACCAAGAAGGTAGATGAGGGCAGCACAGTTGGTGTTGTCTACATGGACTTTAGCAAGACCTTTGACAAGGTACCGTATGGTAGGTTGCATAAAGTTAAATTTCACGGGATCCAGGGCAAAGTATCTAAATAGATACACAATTGGCTTCTTGACAGGAGTCAGAGGGTGGTTGTAGAGAGTTATTTTTCAAACTGGAGGCCTGTGACCAGCGGTGTGCCTCAGGGATCAGTGATGGGCCCACTGTTATTTGTCATTTATACTAATGATTTGGATGAGAATAAAGGGGGCATGGTTAGTAAGTTTGCAGGTGACACAAGGTTGGTGGCATTGTGGACAGTGAAGATGTTTATCTCCAATTGCAGCGGGATCTTGATCAATTGGGCCAGTGGGCTGACAAATGGTAGATGGAGTTTAATTGGGACAAATGCGAGGTCTTGCATTTTGGCAGATTGAACCAGGGCAGGACTTGCTCAGTTAATGACAGGGTGTTGGGGAGAGTTATAGAACAAAGAGATCTAGGGGAACATGTTCATAGCTCCTTGAAAGTGGAATCACAGGTGGACAGAGTGGTGAAGAAGGCATTCAGCATGCTTGGTTTCATCAGTCAGAACACTGAATACAGGAGTTGGTACGTCTTGTTGAAGTTGTACAAGACATTGGTACGGCCACACTTGGAATACTGTGTGCAATTCTGGTTACCCTATTATAGAAAAGATACTATTAAACCAGAAAAAGTGCAGAAAAAATTTACTAGGATGCTACTGGGACTTGATGGATTGAGTTACAAGAAGAGGTGGAATAGGCTGGGACATTTTTCCTCTGGAGCGCAGAAGGCTGAGGAGTGACCTTATAGAGGTCGATAGAATAATGAGGGGCATAGACAAAGTAGATAGTCAATATCTTTTCCCAAAGGTGGGGGAGTCTAAAACTAGAGGGCAGAGGTTTAAGGTGAGAAGGGGGGAGATGCAAAAGTGTCCAGAAGAACAATTTTTTCACACAGAGGGTGGTAAGTGTCTGGAACAAGCTGCCAGAGGTAGTAGTAAAGGCAGATACAATTTTATCTTTTAAAAAGCATTTAGATGGTTACATGGGTATAATGGTTATAGAGGGATATGGGCCAAATATGGGCAATTGGGATTAGTTTAGGGGTTTAAAAAATAGGGCAGCATGGACAAGTTGGACTGAAGGACCCATTTCCATGCTGTAAACCTCTATGAATCTATGACTAAGTTGAGGCAAAAAACCAGTGACTTTTAAATGAAAAGTGATTCTGATTAGAAGCATCATGAGGTTTGATGCTATATAAACATAGTTTGATACTGTTTAAGTTCAGGAGAGGCAATGGCCTAGTGGTATTATCACTAGACTATTAATCTAGAAACTCAGCTAATATTCTGGGGACGTGGGTTCAAATCTTGCCACGACAGAAGGTGGAATTTGAATTCAATAAAAAACAATCTGGAATTAAGAATTTACTGATGATCACAAAATCATTATCGTAGAAACACTTCTAATTCACTAATGTCCTTTATGGAAGGAAATCTGCCATCCTTACCTACTCTGGCCTATATGTGACTCCAGAGCTACATCAATGTGATTGACTCTCAAGTGTCCTCGGGCAATAAATGCTGGCCAGACCATGTCCACATATGAATAATAAAAAGTTGGAGGAAAATATGAGAAAACATGAATTTGCTTTGGATTTCTATATCAAAAAGCTGACACAGCCATGATGGTAAGAAGTCCCACAACACCAGGTTTAAGTTCAACAGGTTTATTTGGTAGCACAAGCTTTTGCAGTGTCACTCCTTCTTCAGGTCTTCCTCACATGAAGGAGGAGGAACACTCTGAAAGCTTGTGCTACCAAATAAACCTGTTGGATTTTAACCTGGTGGTGTGAGACTTCTTACTGTGCTTACCCAGTCCAATGCCAGCATCTCCACATCACAAATTTGATGGCCCAGGCGTTTCTAAACATCAATATCATTTTATGTGAATGTGTGGGGATGTTTCTAAGAAATGCGGTGAGATAGTTAAAATTATAAGAAGTAGGAGCAGGAGGCATATTGAGACCTCCCTGTCATTCCACCTCATGGACTGCACTTTCCCACATGCTCCCCATCTTCCTTGATTATCTGAGGCACCAAAAATCTGTCCAACCCAGCCTTAAATATATTCGATGATGGCCTATCCACAATCCCCTGGGATAGGGAATTCCAGACATTTACTACTCTTGGAGTGGAAAATTTCTCATCTCAGTCTCAAATCATCAGCACCTTACCCTGAAACAGTGCCCCCATGTTCTAGGTTCCCTAGTTTGGTGAATTAACTTTAGTATCTACCCTGTCAAGCTCCTTCATAATCTTGAATTTTTTGATGAGAGTGCCTCTCATTCCTTTAAACTCCACAGAGTATAAGCCCAGCTTACTCAGCATCTCATCATTAGTCAACACCCTCATCTCAATCCAGTGATACTTAGCTGAACCGCCTCCAATGCAGTATATCCTTTCATAAATATGCAGCCCAAAATTGCGAGCAGTGTTCCAGGTGTGGTCTCAAAGTAATTGTGGCAAAACCTTTTTGTTCTTGTACTCCAATTCACTTGCAATAAAAGGCAAAAATGCCATTTGCTTTCCTAATTGCTTGTTGTACCTGCAGAGTGTACAAGCATATCCAAGTTTCTCTGAATATCAACATTTACAAATTTAATTCTTTAAAAAAAAATTCTGCTTTTCTATTCTTATTACCAAACTGTATACCTCAGTCTTCGCCACATTATGTCCCATCTATCACCTTGCTGCCACTCACTTAACCTATCTATATCTCCTTGCATCACATTTGTATCTCCCTTACAGCTTGCATTCCCACTTACCTTTGAATCATGGCAAACCCATGTACATTAATTTCTGTCTCTTTATCTAAATCCCCAGCATTGATCTTGGGACTCTCTAAACAGAGCTTGCCAAGTTGAAAATACCCTGCTTATTCCTTATCTTTGTTTCCTGTCAATTAACCAATCCTTTATCCATGACGAAATATTGTTCCCAACTCCATGAAAACTTATCTTGTGTATTAAGGGATTAACGTTTAGTTTAGCTACTCTCTTCCTTTTCATATACTTTGTAAACAGTCTTGCAATTTGTTTTTATTGAGTGGACTCATGCAGAAAAATGACAGAATGTTGTTTCTGGCATGAAACCAGGGTGTTTCTCTCCAGAGACAAGCTGCCTAAAAAATCAAGGGGTCGTGTTTCACACTATCTTGCAGGGGTGCAGCACTCAATTTACCAGCAAAACCCAGCTTCGCTGAGATCGGGGTTCTATGCTTAAAGACTGCCCTGATCACAACCTGAGTAAACCTTCTCCCCAGACAACCACAGAGGTCTCAGGGGCTCTCCAAACCTGAACAGAGTCGGTACTTCTCCCCAAATCAAAAATAGCCCCCCTACTCCTGCACCCCCTTTCCCTCCCTGAGGCTCCCACTGGACCCCATCGCTTGGCACAAGTTGGCAGTGCCAGAAGGCATTGTCAGGCCCCTGCCTGGCCACGTCCCTCTCCGCGGGGGCTATACTTACCTTTATGCCACCAGAGAGACCCTCACGACAGGTTTAATTCTGGGTGAACCTGCTGTAAACCATGCTGATGTGATGTCACCTTGGCACAATGTCAATATACAGGTGGGCGTGTCAAAATATAGTGAGCAGGTGGGTTAATGAGATTCAAATGTATTGAAATTCATGTAAAGCAGTCTATGCTCTTACCACAAACCTTCAGCTTGTTGGACAACTGCAGGGCTGAGGTTCCTCTATTGAGACCACCTGAAACCCCATACCTGCCTGATTCAGTCACACCCTCCTTATCCCTGACCATGGACTAAACCTGATGTACCCAAGCTCAGGAGTGAAAAGTATGAAGTGGGCAGCACTGGCAGTTGGTTATTTCCAGCATCAAGTTTGAACATGATAGAATTGCAAACAAGAATTATTCTGGTCTGACAACGTGAAACTGAAAAACTGTTGAAATTATCGCAGTGAGGAAAATACAAAGAAGAGTTGGTCCACGAACCCTCAGTTTACTCTGCAACTGTTTCAGTTCTGCTTCCAGTGTCTTGTGAGGTGTAACTGGAATGTTGAAAGCACGGTTAGAAGCAGAGGATGAACTCTCATCAGCTGGCCTTGTGACAGGAGCTTGTTGCTCTGCTGTTTGATTCAACCTCTTGTCCAGCGCATCGTTCTGGTGCTGCAACTCCGTGAGGTCAGATGTCAGCTTCTGTTTGTAGGTGAAAACATTCAGTCATCAAAAAGCAATCTAATTTGTTAAATCTACATACACAGAGTCCAAACCATATTTAACCAGGCAGAGTCAACAATGTCAAAAGTAGCAAAATACAACTGTGTGCTATGGGATAAACATAAGCTTACAGCTGCAGTATTTTGCAATTTGAATTACTGATCCATTTGAGGAAGAAGCAAGTGAAGATGTCATTCTCCATGTATAAATTAGGACATTGAAGAGGATTGAATGTCCTGCACCTCCTCATTGTAATTATGAAATCGTAACGGTCTGGAAGACTACACCCTTGCAACTCCAATGAGAAATAGAATGACAGAGGAAACTTTAAGGAAAGAACAAGTACATTTGGGAAGGGAGTTTTTTTTTAAGATGCAGCATTTACTGTGTTAATGCTTGAGCTAGGCTGCATTCAAGCTTTTGTTTGCAATCATTATTAAAATAGTTTTGCTACTGATTAACTTGGTAATTAGTTACAATCTATTCATACTGACAATATTTAACCAGCTTAAAGTGTTTTTCTGAACAACATTATCAAACTCATCCAAGGGGCAGGTTAGAAACATGCTGCCTGGCCTCTGTCAATGCCACCATGGAGACGGGCACTGAGGCCAAAGCTGCTGTCGAGCTGGGCACTGAGGTCAATTTTAATGTTGAGCTGAACACTGAGGTGTGAGCGCACCCAGGAAAGACTGCAACTGTAGTTCCCCCCCACAACCCCTGTTGTTAGTGATTGTCTTCATGAATTTATCCAATCCTTGTTCTCTTCTATATGACCTTTTAAGAACACACCAAATTATCAAATTCCCCTCTTCTTATTCTCAAATTAAGCAAATAGGCACGAATGCACTGTGATTTCACTACAGGAATTTTCAGACAATTCAGAGACCCTGGAAATGACAGTTGTCAAAAATATAAAGTCATCAAGAGCATTTCTGGAAGATGCAACTTATAAATGGTAATTCAGAGAGAGAAAAATAATTTTTGGAGAGCAGGTCTCTTCACTTTATAATTTAGATATTTAACTTGCTACCTTTAACATGTTCACCAGAAATGTCCTCTTGGATTCTCCCAATGATCTGGCATAACTTCAAAGACTGGCAAACTGCATACTCATTTCACTTCACCAAGGTTTTCCATGAATCTGTACTCTGTGCATTCACACACATGTAGTATAACCCTCATTTAGATTTTATTACTTACTCTAACTCTGCCTATTAGCTTGCTAATCTCTGAGCTACCTGTACATTCTCAGCCTGGCTCTGGCTGCACTCACCTGAGGAACTAATGCCCTCACCAGCTTCCAAAACGTGAAACCAAGTGGCAAATAAGATAGACTCAGGGGATTCCTGTACTACTTGCCTATTTTAGATACTTTAGATCTTTGAAGTCACTCTGGCTGTCACCCATTGCCTGATAGAAACTAACCCTTCAACTAAATCAATCCCCACACCCACCAAACTCCAAACTGAGCACACTCACGCAGCCCAAAGCAGCATCCAGTGCAGACAAAAGCAGCACTAACAATAGGGATAGAACTGAAAATGGCAAAACAATATCATATTCAACAGCTGAGAAGACAGTAAGAGTGTCCAAGGTGGACTTTCCTCCTGCGGAAAACCTGATTGTGAGGATTGGCACAAAGTCATTAATGCCAAACCTCTCCCTATGCTTACTCAATCCACACACAAGGACTTTCAATGGAGTTAACGTTTTGAGTCAGGATGACTCTTTGTCAGAGCTGAAAAAAAGGGAAGTCGGAGAAGATTTAAACCGTGAGGGTGATGTGATCTGCTGAGATTTTCCAGCATTTTCCTTTTATTTTTCCAATTCCAGCATTCACAGTAATTTGCTTCCAGTCGAGTTGATTACTATCAAACAGCATGAGGAAATTGATGGCTTTTACCCATTCTTATCCCAGCAACACTGAGTCATTGCAGCACCTTCCTCTTGTGCTGATTAATATCACACGTGGTGACCTGCTGAGATCTTTCTGGATTACATAGTACAGCTATTCAATGGATAAAAATATGGAGCCAACCTGACAGTAAAGGATCAGATTAGATTTTGACAATTCTGTGGTTTATAAAAAAAACATGCAGAGTTTAAGAGGGCAGAATTATGCTTACTTTTAAAAATGTAATATTTATACTAAGAATGTGGCAAATATCTAGTGTTTACTTTTAGATCTAATTCCACGTAAACTAAATGTTGCTTTTAACTGAAAGTTGTTGGTGTATTTGGCTTCAATGTGCGATGTAACACCCTCCAATGATCTCAGCTCTGGGGAGAATATATACTCGCATCCAACACCAAGCATCAATAACATTTCTGACAAGCAGACATTTTAGTATTATTAAACAATTGGAATTGGGTGAATACAAGATACTTCAAGTTATGCAATACTACATGAAGAGTAATGGGTCTGATTATAAGGCAGAATTCCAATGTAGTTGTAAACCACAAAATTAAATCTTGAGCACTTCACAACTTCTATGTAAACCCAGATATTAGATTACAGCCCTGAAAAGTCTCTGGTATTTGTTATTATTCATAATGGATAGTGTTTTGATTTATACATGACAGTTTGATTCTGTTTTTGTCCAGTTTTTGGCATTGGATGCCAGTTTGGATGCTGTCAGTATATGTCTGATAAGTAATGACTGTCACACAAGAGGAATTAACTATTGCAGCATTGTTGATATAATTCAGTTTGAAATAATTTGTGGTTATACAATTTATAAATTGAGAATTCATCCTTCTAACAACTCTTGCTAATTATCATGCTGCAATACATTTCTCAGCTAAAAAAATACTTTGAACTCACTACGTGCAAATGTTCTAATACAAATTAGAATTTAGGACTAAAAAATTGGAATAGTTGCTTCACAAATCAATGATTAATGGGAAATACCATTGCTGCTAATGTCGCAGGGAAAGATTCCAGTATTCATAAGTCAAGCCTCCTAAAATATACACCTGTATAAACTCACAATAAATATTCCAATGTTTATGATGTTCCAAAAGTTTAATTAATGACTGATTCTTCAATTATTAGAGTTCTTGAGAAAGTAACAAGAAACATGGATAAAGGAGAACCCATAGATGTGGTGCACTTGGACTCCAGGAAAGTACCTGCATCAAAGATTACCCAGCAAAGTAAAAGCTCATGCTGTAAGGGGTAACATATCAGCATAAATATAGGACTGGCTAGCAACAAGAAATAAAGTGGGGATAAATGGGTCATTTTCAAGTTGGCAAGATGCAATGAGTGGAATTCCACGGGAATCAATCAATGTTGGAGTTACAACTGTTTAAAATATATATTGATGATTTGGAGGAAGGAATATGTTGTTGCGAAACTTGCTAATGACACAAAGATGGCAGGAAAGTAAGGTGTGAAGACGATATAGGGAGTCTGCAAAGGGATAATGAGAGCTAAGTGGGTGGGCAGAAAATTGGCAGATGGAGCATAATGTAAGAAAATGTGAACTTGTCCACTTTGGCAGTATATTATTTAAATGCAGTGAGATTATGGAATCCAGAGGTACAGAGGAATCTGAATATCCTGACATGAATCGCAAAATGTTATTATGCAGATACAGCAAGTGTTCAGGAAGGTAAATAGTGTTGGTGTTGATTGCAAGCGGAATGGAATATAAAAGTAGGGGTATTTTGCTGCAGTTGTATAGGGCATTGGTGAGACTACATTTGGAATATTGTGTACCGTTTTAGCCTCCTTATTTAAGGAAGGATATAATTGCATTAGAAGCATTTCAGAAAAGATTCACTTGACTGACAGCTGGGATGAAGCCATTGTATTATGAGGAAAGGGGGAAATGTTGGCCCCTTGTGAGGGGCTAAAAGTAAGGGGTCTACTATTTAAGATGGAGATGAGGAGAATTTCTTCTCTCAGATCTGAAAGCTCATGATTCCCCCACTAAACCTACTGGACTTCTAACTTGGCGTTGTGAGACTTCTTACTTCAGTCAGACTGTCTTTGACTGTGGAGCTCTCTTCCCAGGGAGCAGTGGACAAAGGGTCACTGAATATTTTTAAGGCTAAATTAAACAGATTCTTGACTGACAAGGGAGTCAAAGGGTATGAGGATAGACAGGAAAATAGAGCTGAAGCCACAACCAGATTAGTCATAATCTTATCAAATGGTGTAGCAAGTTTGATGGACCAACTGACCTATCCCCTGATCCTAATTATTGTGTTCCTATGTATAAAACCCATTCAGAATAATTCTCAGCCAGTTGTTCATTGATGTAATTCATTTCTCTCCATTAAGTGGTACCTGACACAATCTTGGAAGCACCTGGGGGAGGGAGTTTATAATGCTAGGAATGGCAGTCATGAACGTTGCAAAATATCATAAACGTGTACAATCTTAGTTGGCAATTTTCAGATATCCACTTATTGTACACCAAAGAACAGTACAACACAGGGACAGGTCCTTCGGCCCATCAAGTCCGTGCCGACAGAGATGCCTCTCTAATTTAATATTTTCTTGCCTCGACGTAGTCCATATCATTCTATTCCCTGCCTATTCACGTATCTATCCAGATGTCTCTTAAACATTATTATAGAATCTGCTTCCACCATCTCCTTTGGCAGCGCATTCCAGGCATTCACCACTGTCCGAGAAACTTGCCCCTTACATCTCTTTTAAACTTTCCCCTCTCACTTTCAACCTATGCCCCCGAGTAATTGATCCTTTGACCCTGGGAAAAAGGCTCTCCGAAGAGATAGGAGAGGCGCTAAATGAATATTTTTCATCAGTATTCACACAGGAGGAAGACAATGTTGTCGAGGAGAATACTGAGATACAGGCTATTAGGCTAGGTTCATAAGGAGGTGGTGTTAGCAATTCTGGAAAGTATGAAAATAGATAAATCCCCTGGGCCGGATGGGATTTATCCTAGGATTCTCTGGGAGGCTAGGGAGGAGATTGCAGGACCTTTGGCTTTGATCTTTAGGTTGTCATTGTCTAAAGGAATAGTGCCAGAAGACTAGAGGATAGCAAATGTTGTCCCCTTATTCAAGAAGGGGAGTAGTGACAACCCTGGTAATTATAGACCAGTGAGCCTTACTTTGGTTGTGGGCAAAGTTTTGGAAAGGATTATAAGAGACACGATTTATAATCATCTAGAAAGGAAAAATTTGATTAGGAATGGTTAGCACAGTTTTGTGAAGGGTAGGTCGTGCCTGTCAAGCCTTATTGAGTTCTTCGAGAAGGTGACCAAACAGGTGGATGAGGGTAAAGCGGTTGATGTGGTGTACATGGATTTCAGTAAAGCGTTTGACAACGTTCCCCACAGTAAGCTATTGCAGAAGATACGGAGACATAGGATTGAGGGTAATTTAGTGGTTTGGATCAGAAATTGGCTAGCTGTAAGAAGACAGAGGGTGGTGGTTGATGGGAAATGTTCATCCTGGCATTCAGTTACTAGTGGTGTATCACAAGGATCTGTTTTGGGCCACTGTTGTTTGTCATTTTCATAAAGGACCTGGATGAGGGCATAGAAGGATGGGTTAGTAAATTTGCGGATGACATTAAATTCGGTGGGGTTGTGGACAATGTGGAAGGTTGTTGCACGTTACAAAGGGACATAGATAAGAGCTGGGCTAATAGATGGCAAACTGAGTTTAATGTGGAGAAGTGTGAAGTGATTCACTTTGGCAGGAATAACAGGAATACAGAGTACTGGGCGAATGGTAAAATCCTCAGTAGTGTGGATGAGCAAAGAGGCCTCAGTGTCCATGTGTATAGATTCCAGAATGTTGGCACCCAGGTTGATGGGGTTGTTAAGAAGGCATACGATATGTTAGCTTTTATTGGTAGGGGGATTGAGTTTAGGAGCCATGAGATCATGTTGCAGCTGTACAAATCTCTGGTTATTATTATCTCCAATAATTTCCCCAACACTAATGTAAGGCTAACCGGCCTGTCATTTCCCGGATTGTCTCTTCTGCCCTTCTTAAACAGAGAAACAATGTTAGCTACTTTCCAATCCACTGATATCTCACCCGTGACTAAAGAGGATACAAAGATTTTGGTCAAGGCCTCAGCAATTTCTTCCCTCGTCTCTCTCAGTGTTCTGACCCTGGGGACTTGTCCACCCTAATGTTGTTCAAAACCTCCAATACCTCCTCCCTTTTTATCTCAACATGTCCTAGAATGTCAACATCCCAATTTCTACATTCACCAGACAGAACATCCTCCTCCTTTGTGAATACTGATGCAAAGTATTCATGAAGGATCTCACCCACCTCATCTGGCTCCACACACAAATTCTCTCCACTATCCTTGAGTGAATCTAACCTTCCCTTAGCTATTCTTTTCCTCCTTATATGTGCATAAAAAGCCTTGGGGTTCTCCTTAATCCTGACTGCCAAGGATATATTATGGCCTCTTTTTGCCTTCCTAAGTCCCTGTTTAAGCTCTTTCCCTCGTAAGAAGGAGATGTAGCGCTCGACTCGTCGATCAACAGTTCCGGTGCACCACAGCAAAAAATCACACTGTCCTCCTCAGAAGACACACAGAACACGGCGGACAGAATACCCTTCGTTGTCCATTATTTCCCTGGAGCGCAGAAGCTACGACATCTTGGGAGGCTTCAACATGAACATCTCGCCAAGGCCATCTCCATTACTTGCCCTCAAACAACCATGCAACCTCAAACAGATCATTGTTCGCAGCAAACTACCCAGCCATCAGGAGAACAGCGACCATGACACAACACAACCTGCTACAACAACCTCTGGACCAGATCATCGAATCGATGCCATCATCTTACTTGAGAACACCATCCACCGGGTACACGGTACATACTCCTGTAATTCGGCCAACGTTGTCTACCTGATACGCTGCATGAGACGATATCCCGAGGCATGGTACATTGGGGAGACCATGCAGATGCTATGACAATGGACGGATGAATGGACACCGCTCGACAATTACCAGGCAAGAGGGCTCCCTTCCTGTCACAGAACACTTCAGCAGTCAAGGGCATTCAGTCTCTGATTTTCGGGTAAGGGTTCTCCTAGTTGGCCTTCAAGACACACGACAACACAGAATCACCAAGCAGAAACTCAGGATGGCCTCAACCAGGACCTTGGGTTTATGTCACACTACCTATAACCCCCACGACTTGCCTGGGCTTGTAAGATCTCACTAACTATCCTGGCTTGAGACAATTCACATCTCTTTAATGTGTGCTTAACCCTCTCTCCACTCTCATTATTTGCAGCTGTAAAGACTTGATTACCTGTTAAGACTCACAATTCAACCATGATCTTGTAATTGAGTCTGTGTCTATATATGCCCCGCTTGTAAACCCAACTCCCACTCACCTGATGAAGGAGCAGCGCTCCAAAAGCTCATGCTACCAAATAAAACTACTGGACTTTAACCTGAAGTGTTGTGAGACTTTTTACTGTGCCTACTCCAGTCCAACGCCGGCATCTCCACATCATAAGCTCTTTTCTGCAATCTCTGTGTTCCTCAAGAGCCTTTATCCATTTTGAATTTCCTGAATTTTATGTCTGCCTCCTTCTTTTTCAGTAAGCTCACAATCTCTCTTGTCATCCAGAGTTCCTGAATCTTCCCATCTTTATCCTTCATTTTACAGGGATATACTTGTCCTGAATTACTGATCAGTCAAAATAACACAGCCAATCCAATTATCACTCAACATTGTGGGACAGCCACTTATCTGGTGTCATTTATCAGCAAAGGGTTCGAAACTCACCAGGCCAACAGAGGCAGTTGCACACAAACATGTGAATCCCAGTTTGAGGCAGTCATCATTATTAGATTAATTTACATTAAAAATTGCCAAAACCTACATTCACGAAAAAAAAAATTAAATAAAAACAATCCCCAAATCCTGTATTTAGATTTATTTGTTAAGTAACTTAATATCTGTGCAGCCTTGCTATCATGCTTTAAATGGCGTAAAAGACCTCTTTTGTTATGGAACAGCAAATCTTTTCACACAGTGTGAGCAATACCATGAAAGATTGCTTCTATAATAGTGTACGCGCGTGTGTGTGTGATTGTGTATGTGTGTATGCACATGCGTAGGAGCCTTTTTAAAAGTAGTTTATAATAAAAATATTCCTAATTTCCCAAGAGCAATATTTCCATCTAAGTTCTTTCTCTGTGTCTTATGCAAAAATGTGCTGTACTCACTTCATGTTTTTGCCATTTTCTCAATGAATTTCACATGAAACATTTTTGTTTATCTGTCTAGCTCTGCTTTTAAAACATTCAAAGATTCTGCTTCCACTGCCTTTTGAGAAAGAGATTTACAAAGATTCACAACCCTCAGAGAAAAAAAAATCCTGATCCCTGTCTCAAATGGGTGACCCCTTAAATTTAAACACCAACTCCTAATTCCAGATGCTCCAACAAGAGGAAACCTCCTCACCACAACCACTCCGTCAATACCCTCAGGATCTTATATGTTTCAATCAAGTTGCCTCTCATTCTTCTAAATTCCAGTGGATACAAGCCTAGCCTGTCCAATCTTTCCTCAAAAGACAATTCTCCCAACCCAGGTGTTAAGGCGAGTAAACTTGAACTGGTTCCAAAGCATTTACATCCTTCCTTAAATAAGATCAGTACTGTATTCCAGATGTAATCTCACCAATGCTCTGTAAAACTAAGCATAAACTCTCTGTTTTTGTAATAAATACCACTCACAATAAACATTAACAATCAATTACTGTTCCTAATTCTTGCTGTACCTATAAACTAACCTTTTGCGATACTTACACAAGGACAACCAGATCCTTCTGCATCTCTTGGTAGTAACATTGTGTTGTGAGACGACTTATTGCCTCCTAACTCTGCAATCTCTCCTGCCAAAATGGACAATTTCACATTTTCCCACATATACTCCATTTGCCAAGTCTTTGGCCGCTCACTTAACCTATCTATTTCCCTTTGAAGCCTTCTTGTGTCCTCTTCACAACTTACTGCAAGGTGATGGATTTTGGAAGAACTAATGTAGGGGGAAGCTATACAATAAATGGCAGGGCCATCAAGAGTATAGAAACACAGAGGGATCTGGGTGTGTAAGTCCACGAATCCCTGAAGGTGGCAGCACAGGTGGAGAAGGTGGTGAAGAAGGCATATGGTATGCTTGCCTTTATAGGGCAGGGTATAGAGTACAAAAGTTGGCATCTGATGTTGCAGCTGTATAGAATGCTGGTTAGGCCACATTTGGAATACTGCGTCCAATTTTGGTCACTGCACTACCAGAAGGACGTGGAGGCTTTAGAGAGAGTGCAGAGAAGGTTTACCAGGATGTTGCCTGTTATGGAGGGTCTTAGCTACGAGGAGATATTGGGTAAACTGGGGTTCTTTTCCCTGGAAAGACGGAGAATGAGGGGAGACCTAATAGAGGTGTACAAAATTATGAAGGGTATAGATAGGGTGAACAGTGGGAAGCTTTTTCCCAGGTCGGAGGTGACGATCACGAGGGGTCACAGGCTCAAAGTGACGGGGGCGAGGTATAACTCCGATATCAGAGGGACGTTTTTTTACGCAGAGGGTGGTGGGGGCCTAGGATGCGCTGCCAAGTAGGGTGATGGAGGCGGACACGCTGGCATCGTTTAAGAATTACCTGGATAGACACATGAGCAGCCTGGGAATGGAGGGATACAAAAGAATGGTTTAGTTGGATCAATGAGCGGCACAGGCTTGGAGGGCCGAAGGGCCTGTTTCCTGTGCTGTACTGTTCTTTGTTCTTTGTACTTTCCTACCGACCTACGTGTCATCAGAAAATTTAGCAACCGGATTTTTAGTCCCCTCATCCAAGTCATTTATTTATATCAATTGTAAAAGGCTGAGGTCCCAATTATTCAAAGACACTTGTGATAGAAACATGCATATGGACATCAGGTAATGGCAGGTTAAAGCCATGTGATTTCTCCAGTCAAACATCCAGAAGTATACATTTTTACAGGCTGCTGCATGGCGGGAGGACAAGTAGCTTAAGTGGTCCTTTCAGGAATTCTCCGGCCGTTCATACCAGCGGATTCTCTGGTCCCACCTGCAGTGCACCCACTGTTGAGCGTTTCCCGGCAGTGTGAAGTGACTTCAAACGGAATTCCCATTGACAGTGGCGGAACCAGAAGATCCTGCCACCAGCGAACAGCGTGCCGCCTCCTGCCACTGAGAAAAATGCTGAAAGGAGGCCAAAGAATGTCACCCACCATCTACAAATTTGTATGAAGTACTTGCTTTGGTATTTTGGAGAAACGGAGCATTGAATTTTGTAAATCAAAGCATGGCAGTGTGGCTTGGCGAGTGAAGATTATTATTTCACCCTTGGGAACAGCGAAGGACTTTCAATGCAATTTTTCACAGTGCTCAGCAAAAGTATATACCCGTGATAAAGGAGGGCTGTAGAAAAAGAGATAATCAGCTATGGATATCTAAGAAAATAAAGGAGGGTATCAAATTGAAAGAAAATGCACTCAAAGTGGCGAAGATTAGTGGGAAACTAGAAGATTGGGAAATCTTTAAAGGTCAACAGAAAGCCAGTAACAAAAAAAGAGGAAAAATTATGAGTGTAAACTAGCTCAGAATATAAAAACAGATAGCAAAGGTTTCTACAAATATATGAAAAGAAAAAAGAGTGGCTAAGATAAACATTGCTCTTTTAGAGGATGAGAAGAGGGATTTAATAACAGGAAATGAGGAAATGGCCGAGGCATTGAACAGATATTGTGTGTTGGTCTTCACAGTGGACCAAATAACATGCCAAAAATTGATGACAAAGCAGCTATGGCAGGTGAGGACCTAGAAATGACCATTACCACTAAAAAAGCAGTGTGAGGTAAGGCTCCTGGCCCTAATGGAATGCATCCCAGGATACTAAGAGATGGCAGGGGAAATAACAAATGCACTCATGGTAATTTACCAAAATTCGCTGGACTCTGGGAAAGTTCCAGCAGATTGGAAAAGAGCAAATGTGACGCCATTGTTTAAAAGAGGAGGTAGACAAAAGGCAGGTAACTATAGGCCAGTTAGCTGAACTTCTGTCGTGGAGAAAAGGCTTGGATCTATTGAAGAAGAAATAGCGAGACGTCTGGATAGAAATTGTCTCATCGGGAAGAAACAGCATGGGTTCAAGAAAGGCAGGTCATGTTTAATTAATTTAGCAGAATCCTTTGAGGATTCTACAAATGCAGTAGACAATGAGGAACTGGTGGATGTGGTGTATCTGGATTTCCAGAAAGCACTCAACAAGATGTCGCACAAAAGACCACTGCAAAAGATAAAGGTGCATGCCATGACAGGTAATGTACTAGCATGGATAGAGGGTTGATTAACTAACAGAAAGCAAAACATGAGGATAAAAGGGTATTTTTTCTGGTTGGCAATCAGTACTAGTGGTGCGCTTCAGGGATCCGTGTTGGGATTGCAATTGTTTACAATTTACATGGATGATTTGGAGTTGGGGACTAAGTGTAGTGTGTCAAAATTTGCAGATGACACCAAGATGAATGGTACAGCAAAGTATGCAGAGGACATTGCAAAGGGACATAGATAGTCTAAGTGAGTGGGCAAAGGTCTGGCAGATGGAGTTCAATGTCCATTTTGGTAGCAATGACAACAAAATGGACTATTATTTAAATGATAAAAGAATTGTAGCATGTTGCTGTGCAGAGGGACCTGGGTGTCCTTGTGCAGGAATCATAAAAAGTTAGTTTTCAGCTGCAGCAGGTAATTAAGAAAGCAATTGGAATTTTGTCCTTCATTGCAAGAGGATGGAGTTTAAATATAGTGAGATTACGTTGCAGCTGTATAAGGTGCTGGTGAGGCCACATCTGGAGACCATACAGTTTTGATCTCCTTACTTGAGAAAGGATATACTGGCACTGGAGGGGGTGCAGAGGAGATTCACTAATTGATTCCGGGAGTTGAGAGGGTTGGCTTATGCAGAAAGACTGAATAGACTGGGAGCATACTTATTGGAATTGAGAAGAATGAAGGGAGATCTTATAGAAACACATAACATTACGAAGGGAATAGATCAGATAGAAGCAGGGAGGTTCTTTCCGTTGGCAGGTGAAACCAGAACTAGGGGGCATGGCCTCAAAATAAGGGGTAGCAGGTTTAGGACTGAGTCGAAGAAGAACTTCTTCACACAAAAGGATTGTGCATCTGTGGAATTCCCTGCCCAGTGAAGCAGTTGAGGCTACCTCATTAAATGCTTTTAAGGCAAAGGCAGATAGAGTTTTGAATAGTAAAGGAATTAAGGGTTATGCTGAGCGGGTGGATAAGTGGAGCTGAGTCCACGAAAGCCTTGATCTTATTGATGATGTGGAGTTGCTGGTGTTGGAGTGGGGTAGGCACAATAAGTAATCTCACAACACCAGGTTAAAATCCAACAGCTTTATTTGGAGCTTTCATCTGATGAAGGGGCAGTGCTCCAAAAGCTCGTGCTATCAAATAAATCTGTTGGACTTTAACCTGGTGTTGTGAGACTACTTGATCTTATTGAATTGTGCAGCAGGCTTGAGGGGCCAAATGGCCTATTCCTGCTCCTAGTTCTGAAAACTTGACAATAAAATTAGCCTTTATTCTCAAGCAAAGCACTAGAATGGTTCCTTGTATAAAGTACATGGAAAAGAAGCAATGTTTTTCTTTGGTGCAATGTTATAGCTGGATGTCTGCACAAAATTGTACCCTATTAATCCTTTCTATGTGAACTGTTGAACAGTTAATAAGAAACACTCAATAGAAGGAATGGTCTGATTTTTAAAAAAATCCCTTACATCTTATTGTACAGGTATAATGTTCAAAAGCATTGCCACATCACCGAGGAATACTGAAACAGATATGATATAAGACCAGTCTAAAAGTGTTTCCAGTTACTTCATCATTTAGTGACATCATTCTATCCTTGATGTGTGTTTGGAGAACCAGTGCAGACATGGTGGGCCAAATGGCCTCCTTCGCGCCATACCAATTCTGTGATTAGTTAATGCTTCAACATTGCATGTAAGTCTTGTGCTACTGTTTTTTTCCTGCTTTATTAGTCGATATCTAAAACTCCTACTATCAATTCATGGGCAACATACTGTCAGGAAGGCATCTTGTATTAAGCTTTGGTTAATTTAAATTTAGGAAATAATTTGTATATTGAGCTGTAAGTCTTCAATTCTGTTTATTCAATCCTAAACTGTTAGCATTGGAGGCAAAGTGTAGCTTCTTCTTGCAACTTTGATCCATCTTGTCAAACAAGATCTCTATGATCCAAAGCGACATTTAGGAAAAGATATTCCCGTGTCATCAGGACCTTGCTGTTAGGCTTAGATGGGAAACAGAGGCCAACAAATTGTGAGTAACAGTCACTCACTTGTGGTTTTCCTCCCAACTGACCAAATAATGGACAGAGGTAGGCTCACTGTCCAATTAAGAATGGTGGACGGGCTCTCGAAGCTTGGGAGCCAATAGGAGATCCTCCAACTTGGAAAAATCAGCAGGGTGACAAGGCAGACAAGTGAGGGAGAGCGTGACGTAAGATGGAGGTGTAAATCTCTCCAACTTTTTTTTACATCAAAAATTAAAAGAGGCCTTTCCAGCCAAGGCCACAATTGTGGGGAAAATGTTTTGACAATGCAGCCTGCAGCTGAAACCAGGCAGGCAAGGAGTGATGCCAATATCATTATTAAAGCAAAATACGGCAGATGCTGAAATAAAAACTAGCAAGTACTGGAAAAAACTTATCAAGTCTGACAGTGTCTGTGGGTACAGAATTGGAGTTAAGGTTGAACGCATCTTTGAAACTGTTTTCAATTTCAAAGAGTCAAATTGGACTTGAAACTAACTTTGTTCATCTCTCCACAGTGCTGCCAGACCTGCTGGATTTTTACAGCCATTTTTGTTTTTATTAAGGAGGGCCTTCAAGTCTGCCTGGAACATTGGCCGCTAGCGTGTCTCTGGAAGGCTGTCTCTGGAGGATGATTGGAAAATTCCAGCTGGCCTTCAACAGTAAGCCTTATTGGGCCTTTTAAGTGTTCGAGCGGCATCCTTTGGGAAAATGGCATGCCAGCCAGTGGCACAAAATTCTACGCCTGTCCTGGTCAGGAAATAAAAATTCACCTCCGAGTCTGCAGTTGAAGAAGTTAGCTCTATGAGTTTTCAAACTGATGGACTTGGTTACAGGACAGTAAAACACAAACTTAATCAGCAACTTCTAAACAGTCCAAGTGTTGTCTCTTTGTTCTGTCAGTTGTGCAAACAGATTTCATTCTCTGACAGGGATCAAAGAGACTAAAGCTAACTGGAATGCCAATAATTTCAGAACCACTCAAGGTATAAACAACCAAACGGCTGTATCTACAGATGCCAATAATTTATATTGAATATATGACACAGTTTGGTACATTTCAGGTTAAAATAATATTTACACCAGAACATTCTGGAGAGGAAAAATAATCTAAATTTTGATATTGACATCAAATGAAATATAAAAGAATCAGAAGAAACATATATTCTTTATCATTTCATCATATCGTCATTACAGCAAATACAAAATTCCTGCTGTGAAGGTTGAGGATTTTTTCCCCGTAGAATCAGAGAATAGAATCATAGAATTTCTACAGTGCAGGAGGAGGCCATTTGGCCCATCGAGTCTGCACCAACCTGACCCTATTCCTTAACCCTGCTAATCCCCCTGAAACTAAGCTAATTTAGCATGGCCAATCAACCTAACCCGCACTTCTTTGTACTATGGGAGGAAATCGGAGAACCCAGAGGAAACCCATGCAGACATGGAGAGAATGTGCAAACTCCACACAGACAATGACCCGAGGCCGGAATTGAACCCGGGTCCCAGGCGCTGAGAGGCAGCAGTGCTAATCACTGTGCCGCCCCTAGTATAAGTAATTTTCATTGATGTGAAAACTGACCATCTGACTGCACCAACCGATTAGGTTGAATAGCCGTTTAACCCACTCTCAATGTCTAGAAGGTAGTAGTCCGATATTAGGAATTACTCCAGTATGCTGAACATTAATCTGGAGATAGTGGACAACTCTTAGGCTAACATCAGGTGTGTAAGTTTTCCAGTCACACATTGAAATGCCATAAAGCATGCTCATATTAGAATGTTAAAGTCAATTAAATGTTTAGAATATCTTTATTATATTAATCCTAAACCACCACAATGCTAAAAATAAATTTCAATTTTAAAAACATTGCTCATCCTGTTTACACTTTTTTCCCCTAGGTTTCTATGTCTTGTTTTTAAAATGTAATTTTCATTATTCCACTTAATCTTATTCCACACATTATCCTCAGGCCATTTACTGCAGTTCAGGGCTAATTATTAAAGTTAAATTATGCTAGCCCAATGTACGGCAGAGAATTATGACAAATGTTTCAGTCCCTAAAGAAACTGGTCTGGTTATAGAAACTGGGTGTAATAAGCATGTATATGAGAAAGGGTGCTTGTTCATGATATCTTCTTGATTTTATGCCAATGTTTATGTGGAAATAATTACAGATAAATATGAATTTCTATGATTATATAATTAGATTTAATATTTAGCAAATAATGGAGAACTTACTTCACACCTTTGTGAATGTAAAGTGTATCAAAGATCAGCAGGGTACACATTTGTTCAGCATTGTTTGACTGCATCTTATTTACCAATTAACCATCATTATATTCCCACTGGATCAACAAATTACAAGACTAAGACCGACCCATCACAAGAACAAAAATGTCAAAATTATTACAGGATCTCAAGGCAATGTCCTATTAATGTGTGCAAAAGGTTCATTATTTATGTTATATGTAGCGGAACATCTTGTTCAAACGACTTTGCCTGACACACTGAACACAAAGTTAAGTCTCTGGAACCGTAAATCTGCTTTTATATACTTAAACACTTGCTGCAGATGAATACAGAACCTCTAAAAAAAGGCACTTGAAGTTAGGAATGTATATTTAACACAACTTACTCAATTTCAGTACATATCTGGAGTGTACAGAAATTTCTTTACATCATAAAATAAAGTCATGAAACAAAGTAACTATAAAGGTTAAAATATTTGTTCCCTGCAAGGCAAGGTACATTCAATGCTTAAAGCTTTTGTTCCATAACTTTTTTATAAATTTTATCTTGTAATATTTTAATATTTTAAGCTAAGTTGTGAATAAGCCATAATTTCTCAGGAGTAAACTGTTGTGCCAAACTAAAGTGAAATAATATGTCAGCTCTCTATTGCAGTGTTTGAAAGAAATGAGACATTGACAATTGTACAGTGGCTTGTTAATTTCCCTTCATAATCAATGAGCAGAAAATCTATCCCACCTTTAAAACAGTCCTTATTACAGCTGGTTATCAACTGGCAAATCTCCTTGCAGCCACCTTCTGTTGAAAATATGAATATTTAAAGGAAAACGTGATACTTGAGGTATATTCCTGTGTTACAAGGACATGCTGACAAATGGCAAACCAGTTGTCAATAATGTAAGCCATATAACCTAAGGAACTTTACTGTTGCTGTTCTGCTTCTTGAAAAATGGATCTTCAAAATGAAACAGTGGGTGGATTTTACAGCCTCACTCAACCCAAGACAGAAAACCCGGCCAAGATCAATGAACCTTCGCTTTGTCCACTCTCACCTGCTGCAATTCTGGTGGCGGACGGGACGGCAGAATTCCAGTGAGTGGGCAGGATTATCTGGCCATTCACACCAGTGGGAATGGCCAGATAATCTCTGTTCCCACTGCAGATTTGGCTAAGCACCAAATTCTCTGCCCTCACAGGCAGTGGCAGCAGGGCGTATGGCTGGAGAATTCCGGCCAGTATTTCATGCAATTTCAGACAGCAAGGGGATTAATTGAAAGAGTGCTAATTTCTCATCTCTCTACCCATCCATAAACAGAAAGGTGTTTTTGATTTGTTTCCCCTTTATAGGAATGGTGTATTTCTCAATCCCTCAGTTTTGATGTGATCCAATTTCAATTAATAACTCCACGACAAACTTGAATTGGACGAACCCAAAGAGTTAGTTTATTTGTGCACACTCAAACTGTGGGAGGAGGGCTGCAACACTGCCTCCCTTGCATTCACACAGAGCAGGTCAGTCAACTACTGAAAGACAAAGGTCTCAAATATGATTCAAGGAAAAGTTCCAGCTGAACTGTAAAAGTTTGGTTCCTGGTCAGATTTTGAAAACATTTGTATTTCCAATATGCTATTTTTATTTTAAATTTCCAGTTATATGATATCTCTTTTAATCCCTGCCCTACAATGTACCCTGCTCAACAGTACAAAGAGCACAAATGAAATGATTCTGAGGCTGTGTAAGCACCAGGAAGAACCATATAATTTGTATGCAACATATAACTGCAATTACAGCAATTAAGTTTTGCATCACTAAATTTATATCCAGTGGGGAAGGTGGCATTTGAAGGGTTGGGTAGGTGAGTTTTTTAAATTCATTCATGGGATGTGGGCATCACTGGCAAGGCCAGCATTTATTGCCCATTGTTAATTGTCTTTGAGAAGGTGATGGAGAACTGCTGCAATCCATGAGGTGTAGGTACATCCATAGTGCTGTTAAGGAGAGAGTTCCAGGATTTTGACCCAGCGACAGTAAAGAAATGGCGACATATCTCTAAGTCAGGATAGTGAGTAGCTTGGAGGGGATATTCTAGATGGAGGCATTCCCAGGTATCTACTGCCCTTGTCCTTCTAAATGGTAATGATTGTGGGTTTGGATCGTACTGTGTAAGGAGCTTTGTTGAGTTCCCGCAGTATATTTTGTAGATGGTAGACACTGTTGTTACTGTGCGTGCATGGTTGGGGGAGTGGATGTTTGTGGATGTGATGCTAGTCAAAGCAGGCTGTTTTGTCCTCGATAGTGTCGAGCTTTTTGAGAGCTGTTGGAGCCGCATCCATCCAAGCAAATGGGAAGTATTCCACCACACTCCTGACTTGTGCCTTGTAAACTGTGGACAGGCTTTAGAGAGTCAGAAGGTTGGTTACTCACCGCAGGATTCCTAGTCTCTGACTGCTCTTGTAGCTATCATATTTATATGGCTAATCCAGTTAATATTCTGGTCAATGGTAACTTGCAGGATGCTGATAGTGCAGAATTCAACAATGATAATGCCATTGACTGTCAAGAGGCAATGTTTAGATTCTCTCTTGTTAGAGATGGTCATTGCCTGGCACTTGTGTGGCACAAATGTTACTTGCCACTTGTCAGCCCAAGCCTGTATATTGTTTAGGTCTTGCTGCATTTGGACATGGACTGCTTCAGTATCTGAGGAATTGCAAATGGTGCTGAACATTGTGCAGTAATCAGCAAACATCCCCACTTCTGACCTTATGATGGAAGGAAGGTCATTGATGAAGCAGCTGAAGTTGCTGGGAGGTTTGTATGCTCTCCTCAATGTCTAGACCTCACCTCTGTGTGTTCCTGATGAAGTCCCTCAGTGTGACAGCAGAGTTTATAAATAAATATTTTAGTTCAAATGAAACCACAAGAAGCAGAATTGTAGGACTAACTAATTGCCTGGGCACAGTGAGGCAGTTAAAGGCAGGACTGAAGTAATGGCTGCAGCTTCCAGACTGTGGAATCGTCCGTATAAACAGGATTAGGGGTTCATCAACTACAAGATGGTTCACTTGAATGCTGAACCTGGATTACAACACTGCTGGACCGTAGCATAAATGACCACACAAAAAAAAAAATTCTGAAAGCAATAGTTGCAGAGTATCAGCGACAAAAAGACATTTCCTTCACAATGCTACAAACCAAACTCGGTGCATTTCTCTTTGAATAATTGAAGAGAATTCTAAATCAATAAACACGTTGAAATACAATTTACTGTGGTGCTTGCAGCCAGTATCTCTGGGTTTTGCTGTTACAAACACAGATTTTGCATTCTTAAATTTATACCTTGAACCGGGAGTACTAATCAATTATTGTCACTAATTATAAATTGCACACAAATAGCATAAAATGCTGGAGTTGTTGAGATGAAATGCCAGGGATATAAATACTAGAGAATGCATCTACTCTCTTCTATGGGCAAACCCTATGACTAAAGATTTTTTTCAACAAATAAGACACGGAGTACATAGGAAGAATAAATATTTACCATTGAAAAGTCTTTTCTTGCGTTTACCTCCTCATCATAAGTAGTTTCTAAAGACTACGTCTTCCAGTCCCCAAACACCATTTTTTGCCAGTTTGTTCTGCCAAGGTAAAAGTTGTTCGCTGAGCTTTCTTTCCCTGTTTCTCTGCTCTTATTCTGACTGATGCAAGCACTACTTTAATAATTGTCCTTCTATGAAATTTAATTATGTTACTAGCAGCATTTGTATATGGTTTTGTAAGGAAACATATTTTATAGTGCACTTCCCTTAAGCACAGATAGCTATGTATGTCAATAGCTGGGACATGATACAAATTTCCCCACAGTAATGCTTTGCAATAAACACTACTTAAGTCTCTGTCAAGTTAATGATGCAAGTATGTGTGTGGAAACATAGATTAAAACTAAGCACCACCATATGCTACTCTGTATTGATAAAACTCAAGACCATAGCACACATTGCCTTGATTGATGATACACTGACTGCCACTGTCTAATCAGAAGAAAAAGGCATCCCTGTTGCCAAATCACTTGAATGGACAGTAGATAAGACTTTGGGATCAGATGGTCACATCTAATTCCACCAGGATTCTCCTTTCCGATACTGGTTTTCGCTCAGTTTACCTCCATAACATGATCCAAGTGACATTTCACAAATTCCTGGATAAATGTTGCTACACTTGGCCCAGCAGAGAGACAAGCTGTGTCACGCACAAATCAATATGAACACTGTGTTGTTTCATCAACCTAAAAAACAGGCAGAAACCACAGCCCTAGAGAGTCTGGCATGCATAAGCTGGATAATGCCGAGACGTTTGTCTGCTGCAAACAGTCATTAGGTTGAAGTATCAGACAAGACCTGGGCTTAACTCTAACTGAATTTAAAGAAAAAAATTCATAATGTTACTATTAGCTATTTTTATAAGGTGAAAAGCTCTTTTCACTCAGCTGAATCTTGACTTCATGTTAAAGCAATATTGGTGACAACATACTACAGGTGATGGAACAATTTTCTAATCTATTGAAACTAGCAAATAGAAGGGAAGGAAGGGTAATTGGAGATTCTCCCACTGCACCTCCATAGTTTCAGCAAGAAATCTTTTTACGATTGTAAGTGTGCTTTCCATTGATGTTATGGTGGCAAAGCTCCAAGAAAATACACCCCAAGTGCCTAACTGAATAACACGCTTCCTTATAATGACACTGCAGCAGTCACATAATGGGCATTTTTACATGTCTATGCCAGAAATATTTGCAATAGGCATTCACTAATAGCAATGGGGACTCTGCAAACACTCTGCATGTTGATTATGTCTCTGGGAATTTACAATTTCAACCAAAAAAATAAGTGGAGTGATTTAACAAAGGAAACGAACATGGGAAAAACAGGTAAGAGAGTAAAGTGCAGTATCACATTCTCATGGTTCACAAAATATTTATAAAGCACTTTTGTTCAGCTCTTCACTTCATTGCATCTAAACCTATCAATGATGTTTCTGTCTGACAGCTCTTATTTACCCATCCATTTTTCTTTACGTGATAATGTTTTTCATAGTGATCCGAGTACCCCAATAGTGCTGTGGTCAAATTTAAACAGTGTAACTAATAAACTTGCGAGAGATTATCTCGTAGAAAGGATATTTATGGTGTGAATATTGACCAGATTGCAGGTTAGGATAAGCAGCAGGCTGACCTTCCCAAACATTCTCACAAGTCCTCATGGATTCAATGGGCTGAATAGCCTCCTTCTGTGCTGCAATGATTCCATAAGTATGTTTTGACCAAACATGAAAAGTCTTTAAAGGCAGCTAAACACAGAATCCAAAAATGATCATCCCAAGGTCCTTTGCAAAGACACTGAGATAAAGCAGGTAGTAGGAGACCAAAAGCTTCTTCACAGTGGTGAGATTTAATGAGAGTCTTAATATAGTGAAGGGGTGTGTGTGTGTGTGTGTGTGTGTGTGTGTGTGTGTGTGTGTGTGTGTGGGCAGGGGGGGGGGGGGGGGGCGGGGGGGGGGGAGAGGAGGTGGTGGTGGTGATGGTGATGCTTGCAGTATTTATGGCACCGAGATAGCTGATGGCACTATTGTCAATAGTGAGAAAAAGGAAGGTGGAATCCAGAAAGGCTGAAATTAGGTAAGATTCAACAGTCGAATGCATAATATTTAAATTATTGATTTTAGAAATGACTGCCATCTCAAAGTAAACATTTGCACATATACAAATTAGACAACACAGAAAACATTTGCTTTGGTACCAGACCAAGTTACGCCCTTACATTCTGATAGCAGAATAATCCAGTGATTGGCAGCAATACACAACTCTACACAATTTCCTCTTTGAAGAATGATACAAAGGATTTAAAATTATTTTTCACTGCAAATATATTGATACAATAGTGCAGATATATAAACACCATTGTAAAGTGAAACATTATTGCCTTACTAAAAAAAGCAGAAAATATACCTCTTTTTCTCTCACTAAAAGAGAAAATGCTGGAAAATCTCAGCAGGTCTGGCAGCATCTGAATGGAGAGGAAATAGCTGACATTTTGAGTCCGGATGGCCCTTGAAATGTCAGTTCTTTTCTCTCCTTACAGATGCTGCCAGACCCGCTGAGATTTTCCAGCATTTTCTCTCTTTGGTTTTAGATTCCAGCATCTGCAGTAATTTGCTTTTACCCATTTTCTCTCACTTACTTAAGTGCCTCTATTATTAATATTACTAGAATAAAAAGTTTTTAACAATCAATAAAACCAGCCTGCTTATCTAGGTTTGAGAAGGTTGGCTTATGAGGAGAGACTCAGTAGACTGGGGCTATACTCGCTGGAATTCAGAATGATGTAGAATCTTATAGAAACATATAAGATTATGAAGGGAATAGATAAGAACCAGGGAGGTTGTTTCCACTGACAGGTGAGACTAGAACTAGGGGACATAGCCTCGAAATAAAAGAGAGCAGAGTTAGGACTGAGGAGGAATTTCTTCACCCAAAGGGTTGTGAATCTGGAATTCTCCGCCCAGTGAAGCGGTTGAGGCTACCTCATTGAATGTTCTTAAGGCAAAGACAGATTTTTGAACAGTAAAGGAATTAAGGGTTATGGTGAGCGGGCGAGTAATTGGAGCTGAGTCCACGAAAAAATCAGCCTTGATCTTATTGAATGGCAGAGCAGACTCGAGGGTCCAATGGCCTACTCCTGCTCTGAGGTCTTATGTTAGTCTAGATTCCTTAAAATTGCTCCATTTTCTATATTAGGATGCACCACTATTAGTTTGTGCACATCTCCATGAGTACCTTTCTAAGTTTATTGAACAAAGTCAGAAATAACTTGGGTTGAAAGGCAAAATTTAAAGTTATTGAGGTGATGATTTAGTGTCCATAACATGTAATGTTCCCATCCTATCAATTCAAAATTATGAAAAGCTGTATATCAATCTTTAAGATGTTCCTCCCATGGCAGTTTGTTAATTGCACTGTTTTTGCTGCTAAATTTAATACACAAGAAAATATTTCAAGTTCAATCTCTAATCTGCACCAAGATGGCTAATCTCTAAATGGATTGAAGGACAGTGGCCGCAAGGTTCCTGGTTACATATAGGAGCTTTCAGCGTTCCTGATCATTGCTCAGTGACCAGTCCTAGAAAGTGCATGTGGCTGGAAATACAGTGAGGTCAGCATTCGGTTTCACTTTAACTCACACCTGCACCCCCTCCATCCCCCATTTCCAAAAAGAAATTGAACTGTCTGTGAAAACACACCTCCTAGGGCCACATGTGATCAATGGACACTCGGACAACGGAAATAGAAGAATGCTGGTGCCACGGAACTATATGAGTTATCATTCTCAGGAGGGAAAGAAATAGGTCAGAACTTTGTTTTAAAAGGAAAGTGTGATGAAATGTTTGAATTATCTTGACAGCTAATCTCAGTCATTAGGAGGGGTGGAACTTCACAGCAGTCAAAGCTTCATAAAGTAAGTTTCATGAGAATTGCTGACTTCAGTATTGAAATGTGACTGCCCTCCAGATCTTGAGTAGACTATCAAAAGATGAACCTATCTCACCACCAGTGCAGCACAATAAAACTCCGTACACCGACCAAATCCAATTCAAAATGGTGATGCGAAATCAGGTAATTAACAAAAGGAGGCAGCTTACAAATATCCCAATCCTCAGCTATTGTGGAGCACAAAAGATTAGTGCAAAGAACAAGGCTGAATTATTTTCATGCTTTATTAGTCATAGATGCTAAACGAATGATTATACTTCACCTCTTGGCAAGGTTCCCAACAGCAAAGTTGCCAATACCCAGCCTATTAGAGAGTGGTGCCACTGGGATAGTAATCGAGAGACCCAGGGTCATGCTCTGAGACGCAGATTTGAGAACCACAGCAGATGAAGAAACTTGAATTTAATAAATATCTAGAATTAAAAGTGTAATGGTGACCATGTCAACCCATTTGGTTCACTTTTGTCCATTAGGGAAGATAATCTGTCATTCTTACCTGGTCTGGACTACAAGTGCCTCAAGATCTACAGCAATGTAGTTGACTCTTATATATCCACTGAAATAGCCTAGCAGACAACTCACTTCAAGGGCAATTAGGGATTGGCAATAAATTCTGGCCCAGCTTGCACTGTCCACATCCACTGAACAAATCAAAAAGAATTTGGTTCACTCTATGTGATATGAAAGGTACAACTGATGAAAACAAATATTACGGGTCCTATTAACAGCCAGCTGTAATGCTCGAAGTCCATATATCATCAATTGGTCTTTCGCTCAAGCTGTTCCACTGTAACTGTGATAACTGCATGTGTCAAGAATCTGTGCAACGGAATCCGATTCAAAAATAGCAGGACAAATCAAATGGATACCATATTATCATTCAAACCTAATTGCCAAACTAAATTCAAAAATGTCATTATTAAGTGACAACTATTCCCAATAACCTGCTTACTCGCTGACACTCAGTCCAGGTTCCTCTGGAACTACTTGGTGCCGAACCTTGTCACTGACATGATACAGATATTGATACCAGAGCTGAATGCCTGAGGAGAGATGGAAATAACTTCCTTCAACATTAAGGTGGCATCCCACCTACTATTGCATCAAGGAACCCATTACAACTGAAGTCAATGGGAAAAATCTCCAATAGCAGGAACCATAGAAAAGAAGATACCTACAACGGTCAGAGGCAAGAACCTTGCTTCAGGAGTTCATCAGGGCAATGTCCAATATCCAATCATCTTTAGCTGAATCATCAAAGACCTTCCCATGTCACAAGGTCAAGACAGGGGTTATTTGCTGTTGATTCTATAGTGCTCAACTCCATTCATAATTCTTCTGATAATGAAGCAGCCCACTCTTGGACAGAAAGATGGAGTGGCAGATAACATTCACACGCTCTAAGACAACGGCCATCTCTAACAAGGTAGATGAGCCAACTATCCCAAACCTTCATTGCTGAGTTCCCAATCATCACATCATGAAAGTCACTATTGAGTGAAATCTTGACTAACTACATCAACACTGAAATGCAACAAGACAGAAATTAGATTCTCCTCCAATATTCAATTAAAGAATTTAATGGCATATTCACCACTCACTGGATTGATTCAGTTTCAACTATATTGAAAAAGCTTGACACTTTCCAGGGCAAAGCAGTCCACTTGATCACTAATGTTCAATAGAACCATAGAATCCTACAGTGCAGAAAGAGACCAATTGGCCCATTGAGTCTGCACCGACTCTCAGAAAGAACATCTTAGCCAGGCTCACCCTCCCGTACTAACCCCATAACCCCACTCATTTACCATGGCTAATCCATCTAACCTACACATCACTGGACACTAAAGGGCAACTTGACATGGCCAATCCACTTAACCTGGACTGTGGAAAGAATGCCAAGCAGACACAGACAGAATATGCAAATTCCACTCTCACCCAAGGCTGGAATCGAACCTGGGTTCCTGGCGCTGTGAGGCAGCAGTGCTAACCACTGTGCCACCATGCCACCCATTTTCAGTAAAGCGTATTAGTGTTACGTCCATTCAATATGTCCTGAAGTACAATTGTAGATTTTGCTTCCAGAATTGGATTGTACGAGACAGCATTAAAAGCTGTATAACACTGAGATAAACCACAGGTAGTGACAGGTCTGTCAGTGTTAGGAGTAACTTGAGGTGACAGAGTGTCACACTGCACAACATTAAAATGGATTAAGTGAAATTTTAAATAGGTCTAGTAATTACAGAATTTATAGGTGACAATTTTTTTAAGCAAATTTTATAAGTTATTGGTCATTCGGAGAGGATAGAATAATCATCTCTCTCTTCGAGAAAGTCTGGTAAACATCTGGAAAAGGGCATGCTATTAATAAAATGGCAGAATTAGTCTTTATGATTTACTTGGGGAACTACATACGTGTAACACCATAAAACACGGTTTTTATTAGTGGAGAATTATTAAAACAAAAAAAAACTAGATCTTTTTGCTGTTGACCAAAGAATTAACCGCAATTCAAAATTAATAAACACACATGCAAGACTCCTCAGCTAAGTTAATGCCTCTTGCTTTGCATCGTGCAAGATTTTAATTGGTGATTTTTGGACTTTTGCTATAAAACTGTGCACGAAACTCCCTTGTATTTCTTCATATTATTGCTACCCTGAGAGCTTTAAAACAAGTGAGCCGTGGTTGGATAGCTGAACAAAGGCTGTATGGCCCTGATTTTAAACTAGCTTATGGGGACTCCAAACAGCAGTAACTACCGCTGCGAGCAAACAGTAACCTTAAAAGAATAGATTTCAAAACCATCAAAATCTCTCTTTCACAGGATTCTCCTTGCAGCTCGGCTATAAAGCTGAGAGAATTTTAAATCCATTTAGTCACGCAAGGTGACAACCATACTCCAGGAATTAGTCACAATATTTATTTGTGGGCCATAAAAGACTCAAAGGCACTCAAGTTTATCCTTTGAAATGTAATTTTGTGTTACTTTAAGTTTTGATGATCTTTAGGTCTGAACACACGCAGCCCAACCAGGATGTTGTTCCTCTAGAATACCTTCAGAAAGAGCAGGTTATAGATTTTTCATGAGGTGCACAGAAACAAAGCCATAGCTCCACATTAGAGGTATTTAAGCAGCGTTGGGGTATGACAAGTTTGATTTGTTGAATTTCCAGTTAAAAACCTCCAAGCTAAAGTGGACCATAAATCCAAAGAGATCACCCACAATTCAAAACAGAAATAACTGCAGGCTTTAAGCTACATGTTGAGTATCGATGTCACAGCCTTTCTTGTGTTGTGTAGCTGTAATCATCTTGCAGGCCATCAGTCCATTACAGCAGACAGGATGTGATTTCTTTAATATTATTAAATCTGGCGCTGTATCCTGATCAGTGTCTGAGCATGATCCTTAAAATCTATTTGATAATTAATCTCCTTGTCAAGTAAAGATGGTTCCAAGATAGAGCAAGCAGTTGCGATAAGCTCTGTCCAATGGTTCTGACTCAAGGACTGCAGCACTTACACATCTCCAGAAGTGCTGCTAAAGGGTAGCTGAGGACTCACATCTCAGACTTAAACTGTGACTCAAACTGATCCCAACAAGAATTTGCTACCAAATTCCAAAGGTCAGCTAATATTACCATGCTCTTTCCCTTTAAGCAGACATTAAGGACTAAAAAATACAATTCTCCTGCATCCGCTAAAATTAATTTGCACATTTTCCATGGCCTACAGTTATTATTACTAAGCTATTAATCCAGGGACAAAGTTAACGTTCTGGAGACACCGATTTGAAACCTGCCATGGCAGATGGTGGAATTTGAATACAATAAAAAAGTTTGGAATTAAGGGTCTACTGATGACCAGGGGGCCATTGTCAATTGTCGGAAAAACCCATTTGGTTCACTAATCTTCTTTAGGAAAGGAAATCTGCCATCCTTACCTTGTCTGGCCTACATGTGTCTCCATGTCCACAGCAATTAACTGCCCCTGAAATGGAGGGTGAGAAGGGATGGGCAATAAATGCCAGTCCTAGCCACATTCCGTGAATGAATAATAAAAAAGTACTTTCCAGAGGGCTTCCTTCAGGACCTGTCACTTACATTTTAAAATTGACTGTGAAAACAATGCAAGAAAATGCAAAGTACTGCAGATGCTGGAAACCTGAAATAAAAACAGACAATGTTGGAAAAGTTCAGCTGTCTGGCAGCATCTATGGAGAGAGAAACAATTAATGTTTGAGTCTGGATGACTCCTCTCTGGAGAAGCAAACAGACTTGAATAATTAACTCTATTTCATTGTCCACTAGTGCTGCCAGATCTGCTGAGCTTTTCCAGCATTGTCAGTTTTTGTAATTGAAAAAGTTTACCATATTCAACTTTGTTTAAAGCTATGATAGCTCTGTGTTCTCCCAAGTTTATAGTTCAGTGCTAAAATACACATCCCTGAAAAAGATATTCTTCTCACACTCCCAGAATGAATTTCAATGAGTATGTGATGTGAGTGCTTATAGCTCCCACCTCTGGTGTTTGTCCCTAGGTAGACAACAGGGGTGTTTTTTAATTTATGTGTATATACAAAAGTGTGCTCAACAATATCAATGCTCACTGGACAAATTCATACATGAAAAATGAGCCATACAGGGGGTTTTCTTTTGAAGATAAAAGCTCTACTTGTATACAGAAAAGCCTGTTGTGGTCCACACGATATGAAAGCTAAGGATTTGATATGAATGGCTACTACAAAGGTAACAGATGGTTGGAATTATAGAATCCCTATGGTGCAGAACCAAGCCATTCAGCCCATCAAGCCTGCACTGACTCTCCAACAGAGCATCTTACCCAGACCCTATCCCTGTAACCCTGCATATTTACCCTGCTAATCCCATTAACCTAAACATATTGGGACATGAAGAGTAATTTAGCATGCCCAATCCACCTAGCCTGCATGTCTTTTGATTTGATTTATTATTGTCACCATGTATTAGCATACAGTGAAAAGTATTGTTTCTTGCAATACTTTTACAATACAATACTGATACAATACAAAAGTATTGTATCAGCCTAGGTTCATTAGGCTGATACCGGAGTTGAGGGGGTTGAACTATGAAGAGAGGCTGAATAGACTGGGCTTGTACTCGTTGGAGTTTAGAAGGATGAAGGGGGATCTTATTGAGATGATGATTGTAAGATGATGAAGGGGATGGATAGGGTAGAGGTGGAGAGGCTCTTCCCGCTCAGAAAGGACAGCAGGACTAGAGGGCACAGCCTCAAGATAAAGGGGGGGGCAGTTTAGAACGGAGTTGAGGAGGAACTTCTTCACTCAAAGGGTGGTGAATCTCTGGAATTCTCTGCCCGTTGAAGTGGTGGAGGCTACCTTGCTAAATATATTTAAGATGCGGGTAGATAGGTTTTTGGTAGGCAAGGGGATTAAGGGTTATGGGGAGAAAGTGGGCAAGTGGAACTGAGCCACTTCAGATCAGCCATGATCTTATTGAATGGCGGGGCAGGCTCAAGGGGCAAGATGGCCTACTCCTGCTCCTATTTCTTATGTTCTTGCACACTACACAAAGCATATCGTTCATTGAGAAGGAAAGGAGAGAGTGCAGAATATAGTGTTACAGTCATAGCTAGGGTGTAGAGAAAGATCAACTTAAGGTGAGGTAGGTCCATTCAAAAGTCTGACGGCAGCAGGGAAGAAGCTGTTCTTGGGTCAGTTGGTATGTGATCTCAGGCTTTTGTATCTTTTTCCTGATGGGAGAAGGTGGAAGAGAGAATGTCTGGGGTGTATGGGGTCCTTAATTATGCTGACTGCTTTGCCGAGAAAGGGGGAAATGTAGACAGAGTCAATGGATGGGAAACTGGAAGAGCCAGAGGAAACCATGCAGATATGGACAGAATATGCAAAGTCCATGTGGACGGTCACCAGAGGTCCCAAAGTGACCCGGGTCCTTGGCGCTGAGAGGCTAACCGCTGCGCTGCCCGTTAAATCTAATAAATCACAAATCACTGTGATCATTGCACTAAGTGAAGATTTTCCCACACATATTTATTTTTTAATGCTAAACAGTCTTGCTACATTAGTGAAGTGAGATTCAAAGTGATTTTCCAGAGTGGCCACAAGATGAAGCACAGCACTGGCTCAGATCATGCACTCTGGGATTTCTCCTGGAGCTGGCACCAACAGTAATTCTCACCTACTTTGACATAAATAGCTGGTTACTCAGGGGTCTGTTTTCAAAAAGTCTGTTCCAGATTTAAGGAAAGTGCACTCTTCACACTGTAGCCCATCTTGTTTCTCCTATTTCTCAGAATTCTGATCCAATGGAATTCATCTGTTTCAGGATCATTGTAACTCTTTTCAATTTTATGTTTAATTTCATCAATTGCAATACATCAGGGTTGTATAAAAGAAAGTCTTGGCATTTATGTGGCACGTGATCGTATATCTCAGATTTATGGTCATGTGGTTGAATTAGTTTGAAATTCAATGGCTGTTGTTATGTAGACAAGCCATAAAAAACTCTATTCACATTTGAAGTTCAACATTCATTCTTGTTTATTCCCTGTATTAAAATAAAACTGAACAAAACCCCACAAAATCTAAGCTTGGAATTCCCACATACAGTGGCACTGCCATTAGCGAGGAAAATAACTGGTTAGCCATGTGTTCAACCAGAATCAATAAAAACACATTCTTCCGTGGCCCCAATACTCCTAAAAGACTTGCATTCCAACCATTATTTTGTAAATTGAGTTTGTGTCTTTATATGCCCTGTTCGTTAACAGAATTCCCACTCACCTGATGAAGGAACAGCGCTTTGAAAGCTCGTGGCTTGTGCTACCAAATATACCTGTTGGACTTTAAGCTGGGGTTGTGAGACTTCTTACTGTCCCAACACTCCTCCCAGGGGAAACAGCAACTTACATGCAATTCTTTCCACCTACGTATTGTTCAAGAAGCACCCTCCTTTAAGTTAGGGGGACTCATTCCAAAGTGAATTACTGCTTTGCGGAAAACCTCCACTCAGTCTGATAGCATGATTCCTTCATCTGTCGTTTTATATCTCCAGCCCATTCCAACTCTGACCTTACTAGCGTTGAACTACCACACTGTTCCAATGAAGTTCACCATAAGTTTGAGTACCAGCACTTCATCTTTGCTTAAGACAGTTCACAGCCTTCTGAGTTCAACAAATTCAGATCAGTTTCATGATACTAAAAGAAACAGGAATAGGCCATTCGGCCCCTCAAGCCTGCTCTGCCATTCAATAAGATCATGGCTGATCCGACGACATTCCTCACATCCACCTTCTCACCCTTTCTCCGTAACCCTCGATTCCCTTACTGATCAAAAATCTATCTACCTCTGCCGTAAGTATACACAGGGACTCTACCCCCTTAACTCTCTGTGGCAAGGAGATCCAAAGGCTCTCAAACCTCAGAGAAGAAATTCCTCTTCACTTCAGTCTTAAACTGGCACTCCTTCATTGAACCTATGCCCTCTGGTGCTAGACTCTCCCATGAAGGAAAACATCCTGTCAGCACTTACCCTGTCAAGCCTCCTAAATTTCCTATATGTTTCAATGAGATCACCTCTCATTCTTCTAAATTCTAAAGTGTACAGTCCCAACCTGTTTAACCTTTCCTCATCAGACAATCCCTTCTCACTGGGAATCATGCTAGTGAACGTTCCCTGAACTACCAATGAAATAATACCTTTCTTTAATTAAAGGAACCAAACTGCTCACAGTACTCCAGATGTGGTCTCACCAATGCCTTATACAGTTGCAGCAAGATGTTCCTCCTCTCATATTGCAATTTCTTGGAAACAAGGGCTATGAGATTCTGATGCTGCACCTCATTCCTGTATTTTGTACACAGGTGACCCCAAGCCGCTTTGTGTTACAGCTTTCATTATCCCCTTTTTTTCTCTCTTTCCTTCCTCATTTACACCTTCTCTCGACACACCTTGGATGCGATCTTGTCACCCACGCTCCAGCTGCAACAAGTCAGAGAATCTGGCAGCCAGCCAAATCTCAGTTCACTGCAGCGGGATGGGGAAGCGGTAGGATTCTGGCCCTTGTTGTTTCTTTACTTGTTCTGTTACCAATACATTTTCTCTTGTGTCATCATCCCTTGTGAAAATTGTGAAGTTTAATTTAGACAAATGTGAGGTGATGCATTTTGGCAGATTGAACCAGGACAGGACTTACTTAGTTAATGGTAGGGCATTGGGGAGAGTTATAAAACAAAGAGATCTAGGGGTACATGTTCATAGCTCCTTGAAAGTGGAGTCATAAGTGGACAGAATGGTGAAGAAGGCATTCGGCATGCTTGGTTTCATCGGTCAGAACATTGAATACAGGAGTTGGGACATCTTGTTGGGGTTGTAGGAGACATTGGTACGGCCACACTTGGAATACTGTGTGCAATTCTGGTCACCCTATTATAGAAAGGATATTATTAAACTAGCAAAAGTGCAGAAAAGATTTACTAGGATGCTACCGGGACTTGACGGATTGAGTTATAAGGAAAGGCTGAATAGACTGGGACTTTTTTCTCTCAAGCATAGGAGGCTGAGGGGTGATCTTATAGAGATCTGTAAAATAATGAGGGACACAGACAAGGTAGATAATCAATATCTTTTCCCAAAGGTAGGGGAGTCTAAAACTAGAGGGCATAGATTTAAGGTGACAGGGGAGAGATACGAAAGTATCCAGAGGGGCAATTTTTTCACATAGAGGGTGGTAAGTGTCTGGAACAAGCTGCCAGAGGTAGTAGGAGAGGTGGGTACAATTTTATCTTTTAAAAAGCATTTAGATAGTTACATTAGTACGATGAGTATAGAGGGATATGGACCAAATGCGGGCAATTGGGATTAGTTTAGGGGTTTTAAAAAAAGATGGCATGGACAAGTTGAGCCAAAGGGCCTGTTTCCATGCTGTAAACCTCTATGGCTCTAAATGTATTACATAAGAACATAAGAAATGGGAGCAGGAGTAGGCCATCTAGCCCTTCGAGCCTGCTCCGCCATTCAATAAGATCATGGCTGATCTGTCGTGGCTCAGTTCCACATTCCCGTCCTCTCCCCATAACCCTTAATCCCCTCGCTTATCAAAAACCCATCAACCCGCGTCTTAAAAATATTTAGCGAGGTAGCCTCCACCACCTCAACGGGCAGAGAATTCCAGAGATTCACCACCCTTTGAGTGAAGAAGTTCCTCCTCAACGCCATTCTAAACCGCACCCCCTTTACCTTGAGGCTGTGCCCCCTAGTCCTACTGTCCTTTCTGAGCGGGAAGAGTCTCTCCACCTCTATCCTATCCATCCCATTCATCATCTTATATGTCTCAATGAGATCTCCCCTCATTCTTCTAAACTCTAACGAGTTCAAGCCTAGTTTATTCAGCCTCTCCTCATAATTCAACCCCCTCAACTCCGGTATCAGCCTAGTAAACCTCCTCTGCACTCCCTCCAAAGGCCAAAATATCCTTGCGTAAGTACGGCGACCAAAACTGCACACAGTACTCCAGCTGCGGCCTCACCAATGCCCTATACAGCTGCAGCAAGACCTCCCTACTTTTATATTCAATCCCCCTCGCTATGAAGGCCAGCATCCCATTCGCCTTCCTGACCACCTGCTGCACCTGCGGGCTGGGTTTTTGCGACTCATGCACAAGGACCCCGAGGTCCCTCTGCACCGTCGCCTGTTGCAGTTTTTTGCCACGTAAGTAATAGTCCTTCCTACCATTATTCCTACCAAAGTGGACCACCTCGCACTTGCCAACATTAAATTCCATTTGCCAGTTCCTGGCCCATTCACCCAGCCTATCTAGATCCTTCTGCAGACTCTCCACACCCTCCGTGCAATTTGCCGTTCCACCAATCTTGGTGTCATCAGCAAATTTCGACACCATACACTCGGTTCCCTCCTCCAGATCATCTATATAAATGGTAAATAGCTGAGGCCCCAGCACCGACCCCTGGGGCACTCCACTAGTCACCAACCGCCAATCCAAATAGCACCCATTAACCCCCACTCTCTGCCTCCTATTTGACAACCAATCCTCTATCCACGCTAACACCCTACCCCCAACTCCATGCCCCCTTACCTTCTGCAATAACCTCTTGTGAGGTACCTTGTCAAACGCCTTCTGAAAATCAAGAAAGACCACATCCACCGGCTCTCCTCTATCCACCGCCCTAGACACATCCTCATAGAACTCCAATAAACTTGTCAGACACGACTTCCCCTTAACGAAACCGTGCTGCATCTGCTCTATCAAGCAATTCCCCTCAAGATTACCTCCCACTCTATCAAAGTCCCTGTTTTTTGTTCTTTCTTTATCTCTCTCTTTCTGTGCTGGCAGTTGACGGTGTTGAGGGCTGACATGTCACACAGCAAAAAACACTGAGACTTTTCCAATGATTGAACAGGATCTAGTTTTAGTGCAGGCTGTATTAGTATTTCAATTTACATTATATACTGCACAATATATTACATGCCTTAAAGGTAATATTATTAATTTGCAGAAGCAGAGTAAATTATTATACAGTACCATGCTCCATTTGTGTAATACCATACAACATGCTGGACCAGCAACACTGTAATAGGTAAGTTCATACAGCTGGAAAAATGTAACCCACAACTGATTTGAAACATACCTGAATAGTCTGTCTGTTGACTTGGAGTTTCTGGTTAACCAAAGTCAATTGGGCTGTTAATTTCTGATTTTTCTGCTTCAGTTCATTGACAGCATTTAAGGCTACCTTCTTTCCATTCTGAGTCACAGCCATCTGTTGTTGCAATGATATTAGACGTTGTCGTAAGGCAATGATGGAAAGACTTTGCTTTGGTACAGCAAGTGTTCTCGTCTTCTGCTTCCTCACTATGGTTTAAAACAGAGAAAACAGCGTCTCTTGTTAATATTGAATACTTTCCCCCCACCCTGTTTTTGCAAGTGTTGACATTTATTAATTGAAAATTGCAAGACAGAACACCAATTATAATGAAACATAACTGTACAAAATATAATTAGATGACTGCAGAACCAAGCAAATACTTATAGGTGAAAGGATATAAAAAATTGAGAATGAAATCATTTGCAGTTATTAACACATAAAACATTTTGTTACTTTCAATACAGAAATGTTAAACAGTGTGCAGAAGAAAGTATTGCTAATTACTAGTAACAAAGATTAACAATAACAAATGTAAAATCCAGGACTCAGAACTTCAAACGAACTCTCTCTAAAGACACAATGACAAATTATCTTTCTCTAGCATTGACTCATCATTCTCCACAGTCAAAAAAGAATTTCGAGAAGCAATATGAAAAGGAATAAAACAAAGGCACGCTGAAGCAAAGTGAAAGCAGAGAAGAGTAAAAAAAATCAATAACTTCAAAGATTGAATGTATATTGTTTGGAGATAATAACTGCCCCTCCCTCTTTGTTTCAATTTGTATTTGGAAGGCACTTCTGATGTAAGAAAAAGGTCCCAAAGTTATTCCCAGAGGTATAACCAAAAAATGATCTGCTGCCCTGAGGAGGAAAGATTACAAAGAATGGAGTAAAGCCAGGTGAAAGAGGTGAGTTTTAAGGAGCAGAAGGATGTGGAGAGGCAGAAGGGCTTGGGGATAGGGTTGGGGTGAGTGTTCCAGAGTGGCACTGAGGTAGCTGAAGGCATAGCTTCCACTGGATGGGCAGCTGACACGAAGGTAGGGGGTGATGGGAATGCTATCAAAGAGGTTGAAGACAGAGGGAAATAGGCATCGCAAGATTAGAATTGTAGGGCTTTTGAAAGTTGTAGAGATGGAAAAGGGTAACTCTTTGCACGGATTTAAATGTAACGATAAAAACTTTGAAACTGAGATGCTGAGGAATTGGGAGTCAATGTGAGATTAGGTGTGATGGATATTCAAGAAGTGGAGATGCTGGCGTTGGACTGGGGTGGGCACAGTAAGAAGTCTCACAACACCAGGTTAAAGTCCAACAGGCATATACAGTAGCACAAATTCTCAGAGCATTCCTCCTTCTTCAGATGAGTGAAAAGTGAAGAGAACTCTTCACTCACCCGAAGAAGGAGGAGCACTCCAAAAGCTGGTGCTACTTTAACCTGGTGTTGTGAGACTTCTTACAATGGATAATCAATACATTTTCCAAATAGCATATGGACAGCAAAACTTCTGGTAAGCTGAAAGTTGTGAAGGATAGGAGAATGGTCAGGAAGGTCTTGAAGCATAAGAGGACAATGTTACATAGGAGCAAATAAGCTTTCTTTGATGGACAGCATAAAGGTGTGGAAAGCTCAAAACACAATCAAGCAGGGCACCACCAATAAGAGCAGCCCAGTTACAGCCTGATACTCTGGAAGGGAGGGCAAATGTAAAGTTCCTGGTGGACACAAGAGGAAATAAAGATGGAAAGAATAATTACTTATCTAATAGTGGAGAAGAAATCCTATAGCACAGAGACAATGGGATCTCAAAAAAAGTGATGGAGACATGGAGCTGGGTGCTGAGGTCAACACCATACTTTTGGGTGCTGTTGTAAAGGGGTAGGGTGGATGTATGCGAGAACATGAAAAACCCTTCTGGGAACTCTTCTCATGGCTTCTCTTCCCTGGTACAGGAATGCAAAATGAAGCCATGAGAAGACAAACCGTACACAAGAAACAACAGAAATCCAAACTGGCCAATTTCCACACCTTCAATCTGCTCTTGATCATCAGTAAAGTGATGGAAAAGGTTAACGACAGCTCTATTACTCAACAATAATCAGCTCACTGACACTCAGTTTGGGTTCCACAGGGTCACTCAGCTCCTGAACTCAATATAGCCTTGGGTGCTGTTGTGCAACAGTTTCTCCACATGAATAGATCTCGCGCGCAGGCATCTTTGTTCCTGAGCACATCTCCCTCGGCCTCTCAGTAATCAACAAATGGTGGCAGCAGCAGGATTACGTTGTCTAGAAGCTTCCAGTCATGATCTGACACAAAGGTAACAGTTACAAGATGGTCATTCAGCACTCGGATGTGTCAGGAATGCCTTTAGCTGTTGCAACTGTGACAGCTCTTTTTAGGATCCACTCTGCTCATTCCTTGTTGGGCACAGGCCTGGGAAAGGTGCCCTAAACATTGTCTGCCTGATCTCTCCTGATTGGATAACAGCATCCAGAAAGGTCACATTCTCCAGGATGCATAAATAATAATGCTGAGAACCAGGAACATTAGGATACTCATGCTCACACTCGCAGTGGACCCCCAGAGAACTCGGGCAATACGATACCAACGTTGCTGCCTGAGTGAAATCCAGAAAGCTGGAGAGGGAAAGCTGACAGAACTCTGAGGCAGCTAGACTTTCTTCCGGAAATGGAAATCAGAAGAAGAAGAGTTCATGGATTTGGATTTGTCATCACGTGTGAACAATTGGCAATAAATAATAGCTTAACCAGCGATGCCAACATCCCAGGTGCAAATATTAAAACAAAAGGTAAAATTAACTATAGATTTACTGGATTTGTGATACTGGAAGTTCCACTTGTGGTATCGAGCTCATCAAGAATAAGTTGGAAATTTTATCTACATTCATGGGAGAGATTTTAATTTAAATGATGACACTGAAACAAGGTCACATTCTGTTTACAAAAAGTTAACTATCAGAGACACACAAAGCAATCTAGAATGCTAGACTCATTAATTAAGTTTAAGTTTATTTATTAGTGTCAAAAGTAGGTTTACAATGAAGTGAAGTTATTGTAAAAATCCACATTAGGTGGAATACCAGATGAATTAACCAGAAAAGGTCTGTATTCTCACGTACCACATTAATTTTCAGACAATAGCACGTCACTTGTACACAATCAATGGTGCAGTTAGTTAACCCTTTAAGTGCAACAATTGCTTTCATTCAAAAGGGTACTTTGATAAACAGATGATGAGAGCTTCCACACCTAGTCAGGAGGATTTCTTATCCAGGCTAGCAACTTTGTAGCTGAGCAAGCTAATCCTTAACACACTCTGAGGGATAGAAAGATCAGACATTGTCTCTCCTTCTCTCTTAAAATCAAAGATTCTACACTGAGATAGGGATTTTGTTCTTCAACTAAAGTGCGTAGCCAGCCCACCACCTTCCCTGTTCCCCTTATTACTGGGGTGCAAAGAAGCGCTGCAAGTCGGGGGTGAGGAATCAGGCAGCCCATCTTAGGTCTGTGGAGGTCCTTAGGTGGACAGTTATCTGCCACATAAAGGCCTCAGTCTGTGCGAATAGTCCATAGCATTCACTGCATGGGCTGCTGGTGGGCAGAAAGTGGGGGCTCTGCTCTCTGCAAGGGTCCATGTATCTCTTGGAGACATGTTGCCAAAATGGAATAGTGACCATGCTGAATAGTAGCAAATCAAAAGGGTTGATAACATTCAAAGTGTGAAGTCTAATATATACAAAATATTCCTTATCAAATAAAAAAAAATACACATCAAGGGACAGGCACAGGTATAGCTCGTTAACAGAAATAAATATCATGCTTTATCCAGATCTCTGTGACATCCTTTGTCAGTCAGATCTTGGGAAGCTCCAGAGTAAAAGTGCCGCCTGGCATAACTAGAGTATTCAATGTTTCATTATGTTGGAGGTCATTAAGCAGAGCAACAAGAGGAGAAAATGCTGGAAAATCTCAGCAGATCTAGCAGCATCTATAAGGAGATAAAAAAAAGCTAACGTTTTGAGTCCAAACCACTCTTTGACAAAGGGTCACCTGGACTCGAAACATCAGCTCTTTTCTTTCCTTATAAATGCTGCCAGACCTGCTGAAATTTTTCAGCGTTTTCTCTTTTTGTTTCAGATTCCAGCATCCGCAGTAATTTGCTTTTAAGCAACGCAACAAAGCTATGTGAGGTGACAGATACCAAACCAGGTGAGCTCTTCCACAAGTGTAAATGAGACTGATATCTAACGTGGTGTCTTTCTGATACTGAAGTTATTTCAGTTTTTAATGTTAGTAATTTGTGATGCAGTGTTCATTGCACTTTGGGAGTAAGAATTCCTTATCTACTGTGTGTAGAAAGCCGTCTCTGGTGAAGAAGAATGTAGAGAGGGTTGCCAGCGTTAAAATTGCATGGCCGTCTGAGATAGAGACAGAGAAAAACGTGTTGCACTTAAATGTACAATTTTGTCAAGATCAAAGCAAAAGTGAGATTTAAGTCCAGATACACCACCAGCACAGAAAGTGACTGCACGAGCCATGAATCCAGAACGGGACAGTGCCTCAATTGACAGAGCTGCATCATCTGATATCTCAAAAGACTAATTGCAACACTGCAGATGTAACCAAGTCATTCAGATTTATGCCAGCTCATGGGATGATAAAAGCTTTGCTAACTACAGTAAGATAGACTTTAATCTATTCAATAGACTGTCTAATGTTGCTAACTTGTCAATTATTTTGGAAATCTAATCCTGAATTAATCTCAGCAATGTCAGATACAGATCTTAACTTTAAATTTATTATAAGAAATCATTATTTTGACACAACTATTGTCCCTTTGTCACCTGCTATTCATTTGTGAGTTTACTCTATCGTCCAGTTATTTGGACATACAATGTTTACATTTGTGTTATTTATCATTTCAACTTCATGACTTTATTTCTGGCCTCTTTGATAGTTTGGCGAGAGAGGTTAATTCATTTAGTCAGTAATTTATGCATTTGCTCATACCTGCACGAGATAATCTGCAATATAACCCGAGAGATCATCATTACAAACCCATGAATTAATAACAAAAAATTGTAAGTTATTTCATACAATCATAAAATCTTAGTGTAGAAGGAGGCCATTCAGCCGATCATGTCTGTACCACCTGTAATCCGACCCAGGCCCTATCCCCATAACCCCATGCATTTACCCAGTTAGTCCCCACGACACTAAGGGGCAATATCGCAAAGCCAATCCACCTAACCTGCACATCTTTGGACTGAGTGAGGAAATCAGAGCACCCAGAAGAAACCCACACAGGCACAGGGAGAATGTGCAAACTCCACACAGACAGTGACTCCACCCAGGATGGGTCCCTGGTGCTGTGAGGCAGCAGTGCCACTGTGCCACCCCCATACCATTTGTCTAACAGTTCGCTTTGAAAGTCTGAGAATAACAACAACTTGAATTTGTAATAGTATCTTTTGATGTAGTTAAACAAGGCACTTCACAGGACCATTATTAAACACAAACTGACACCAAGTTACACAGCTGATATTAGGGCAGACAATCAAAAGAGGGAGGAGGGGAGGTGATGGTGGTTAGGAGTGTCCTAAAGGAAGAATGAGAGGTGGCAAGGTAGAGGGAGTGCATTTCAGAGCTTTGACAGGAGACAGAGTTTGGATGAACTCAGGACTATGGAGGGTAGAAGATATGAGGTCAGCCAAGAGTGAGCTGGAATAGTTAAGTCTAAAGGTAACAAAGGCTTTCTAGAAACATAAAAAGTAGGAGCAGGAGGAGGCCATTCAGCCCTTTGAGACTATTCCATCATTTATTATGACCACGGCTGATCATCCAACTCAATAGTATGAACCTGTCATCCCCCTCTATCCTTTGATCCCCTTTACCCCAACTGCTATTAAAGTTACAGTTTATTTATTAGTCATAAGTAAGGCTTACATTAACATTACAATGAAGTTATTGTGAATTTCCCTAATCGCTACATTCCTGTTCGGGTCAATGCACCTACCCAGCATATCTTTCAGACTGTGGGAGGAAACCAAAGCACCCGAGGAAACCTATAAGACACGGGGAGAATGTGCAAACTGCACACAGACAGTGACCCGAGCCGAAAATTGGACCCGGGTCCCTGATGCTGTGAAGCAGCAGCACTAACAACTGTGTTACTGTGTCGCCCCCTAACTGATTCTTGAAAACAATGCTTTGGCCTCAATGACTTTTTATGGTAGCAAATTCTGTAGGCTGACCACTCTCTGGCTGAAGAAATTTTTCTTCATCTCTGTCCTCTACCTTGCACTGTGACCCCTGGTTCTGGACACGCCCACTATCGCGAACATCCTTCTTGCATCTACCCTGTATAGTCTTGTTAGATTTTGTTCATTTCTTTGAGATCCCCCTCTTCTGAACTCCAGCAAATACATTCCTAAACGACTCAATCGATCCCAGCATCCAAGGAATTAGTCAGGTAAACCTTCTCTGCACTCCCTTTGGAGCAAGGACGTCTTTCCTTAGATAAGGAGACCAAAACTGTACAAAATATTCTGGATGTAGCCTCACCAAGGCCCTGTATAATTGCAGTAAAACATTCCTGCTCACCTAGTTGAATCCTCCTGCTATGAAGGCCAGCATGCCATTTGCCTTCTTTACTGCCTGCTGCACATGCATGCTTACCTTCAGTGATTTGTGTATGAAGATACCCAGGTCCCACTGCACACTCCCCTCTCCCAATTTATGGCCATTCAGATAATAATTCACCATCCTGTTTTTGCTACCAAAGTGGATAACCTCACACTTATCCAAATAATAAAGCATCTGTTATGCATTTCCCCACTCTCTCAACTTGTCCAAGGAAGGAATTCTACATTCTCCTCACAGCTCATGTCCAGCTTTGTTTTATTTTCAAATTTGGAGATATTACATTTAGCTCCCTCATCTAAATTACTAACATTTATAGTGTAATAGCTGGGGTCCCAGCACTGATCCCTGCAGTGCCCCACTAGTCATTGCGTACTATTTGGAAAAAGACCCATTTATTCCTACCTTTTGTTCCTATCTGCCAGCCAGTTTTTTATCCATCTCAATACACTAGCCCCAGTGTGGTTTAATTTTACAGACTAATCTCTTCTGTGGGACCTTCGCAAAAGTCTTCTGGAAGTCCAAGTAAATCACATCTACTGACTCCCCTTCATCAACTCTATAATTACATTTTTAATGAATTCCAGTAGATTTTTCAAACATGATTTCGCTTTCATAAATCCATGCTGACTCTGTCCAATCCTGCCACTATTTTCCAATTACTTTGCTATAAAGTCTTTGATAATGGATTCTAGAATTTTATCCACTATGGACGTCAGGCTTACTGATCTATAATTCCCTTTATTCTCCCATTTTAAATAGTGGGGTTACATTAGTTACTCTTTAATCTGCAGGGACTGTTCTAGAGTCTATAGAATTTTGGAAGATGACATCAATGTATCCATTCTTCCTTAAGTACTCAGGGAGGTAGATTATCAGGCCTTCAATCCCATCAATTTCCCCAACACAATTTCTCCATTAATACTGATCTCCTTCAGTTCCTCCCTCTCACTAAACTCTCTGTTCACCAACAATTCTGGTATTTTATTTGTGTCCTCCTTTGTGAAGCCAGAACCAAAGTATGTATTTATGTGATCAAGCATTTCTTTGGTCCCCATTATAAATTCCCCTATTTCTGACCTTAAGGGACTTTTACAGTCAATTTTTACGTTTCCTGCAGGCTTATTCTCATATTCTATTTTCCCCTTCTTAACCAGTCCCTTAGTTCTCTTTTGCTGATTTCTAAAGTGCTCCCAATCCTCAAGTCATTTTTTTCTTGGTCAATTTGTAGGCCTGTCCCTTCTACTATGTCTAATTTCCCTTATAAGCCATGGCTTGGCCATCTTTTCAAATTTACTTTTGCGCCAGACAGGAATAAACAATTTCAGCAGTTCACTCGCATGTTCCTTGCATGTTTGCACAACGATTTATTCTTTTCTCTTTACAGAATACCCAGTCTAGAATGGCCTGCTCTCTATTTGGTTCCTCAATATGTTGGTTCAGAAAACCATCCCAAAAACGCCCGAGGAATTTCTCCTCTACAGTGTTGTGATTAATTTGATTTGCCCAATCTATACACAGATTAAAATCACCCATGATTACAGATATTCCTTTTTTGTATTCATCTCTAATTTCCTGTTTAATTACTAACTTCACCACTATTTGGGGTGCCTATACACAACCCCTATTTATGTTTTTTGCCCCTTAGTGTTTTTTAGCTCTACCCATGTAGATTCCACACTGTCGAATCTAATATCCTTCCTCACTGTTGAGTTAATTTCCTCTTTAACCAGCAACGCAACTCCACCGCCTTTACCATTTTGTCTGTCCTTCATAAATACTGGATCCTGCTGGATATTCAGTTCCAATCCGTGGTCACCCTGCAGCTATCTCTCTGCAATCCCAACTATGTCATACCTGTTCATGTCTATTTGCGAGCTTATTTCGTTCCTTTTATTGCAAATGCTCTGTGCATTAAGGTACAAAGTCTAAAGGGTCATCTTTTTAACATTCCAGGTCCCGCTCAAGGGGTCAAATGGCCTAATACTGCTCTCAGTTTCTATGTTCACCTCCAGGACATCAGTCCAAAATTCATGTTATACAGTCTAACTCCAATTGACTACAATCCATGATCTCAACAAATTGGGAATTCATAGATTTGTTAATCACTCATATTGTTACTTATTTTTGTAATTTTTAGAACACTTCATCAACATATCCATTGTGGTCTTGAAGATGTTTCCTTTTTTATATTGACCTCTAGAAAGACTGGGAGGAGGGGAGAATACTTGGTAACTTTGTTTGAGATGTATTAACTTTAGATTTATGTTTCCTCCATCAATTATTGCTAAACATGTTGTCCAAATTTCACGTAATCACAAGAAATAGACAATAGAGGTGGTCATCAATTAGCCTGAATAGCCTGTGCTAACTCTCAGAAAGAGTATCTATTCAATCCCATTTTCCCGCCTTTTCTAATCCTTTAAATACCTACTCAATTACATTTTAATACTTTTATTTTGATTCTTCTTTCACCGAGGAAACAAGTTGACTTTCTCCAATTCCAAATATTAAATCAAAGTTAAACCTCTCATTTCCCAATCATTTTACCTTCCAAATGCTAACTTTGGCACAGAGGTTGATGCTTTGTTTCTACATTACACTAAACGGTAAAGAAGAGGTCAGACCTTCTAGAATATTTTTACAGAATACAACATCACTGAATGTTCTACTCCACAGAGATGCAAAAGCAATATTGCTGCCTGCTTGTATCCTAATAGAGGTTGTCTCTAATACATCATTGAACGGGCACTCAAATAATAATACAGCAAAGTCCTGCTCTTGATGTTGACATTGTAAGCTAATCTCTTCTACCTCTGAATGGCAGGCTTTTGAAATGTATAATGATAACAGTGAACTGCTGGCAGCTACAAGATCATGGCTTCCTATTTCCATGTCTAACAACTGGCAAAGCCCTACATTTGGAACCCACACAATCAAGGATTTTCCTCATTTAACTGAGCATTCAAGCAATGATTGAGTTCAGTTAATATTGTAAAACTAGCTATTGTTATAAAACATACTTATGTGACTTTTGCAATTCACAAAGAGTGAAAATTCCAGACTTCATTGTGGGTGCTGTTCAACAGTTTTCTTTTGAGTTTAATATTTAAAATACTCTCATTCTCCTTTGTCTTTGTAGTCCTTGCACTTGAGATCTTTACATTCTCTTTTTTTTATGCATCCTTTCCAGCACAAGTAGATCATTCTGTTACCAAAATTGAAGCTATTCTAAATGGGGCTTGAGCAATGTAAGGGATTATGCCATGGCATAACTTCAAATGAATTAGATTTTATTAATCTAGGTGCAGATATTCTAGTATACTACTTTATTCTATAAACTACCTTGCCACCAGGGCAGGGAGAAACTTGGCTGTCACTGAGCTACTTAAAATACAATGCAATGAAGCCTTTGCTGCAACCAGGTCTTAAAGGAATAGACTACAGCTTTCCTTGAACAAAGGTACATATGCCTGGCCAATTAAAGAGAGTGTTACTGTAGCCGCCCCAGATGTCATTCAACAATTTAGCCCTGCAAGGTAGCTATATCACTGAGCAGCCAAGAAAATGATGTGGAGATGCCAGCAAGCCAAGAGAAGACAGGCAGCAACAATGAGCGCTAGAAGAGAATTCTGAACCAGGTGTCGAGAAGACTTCTTTTCCCAAAGAACAGGATAATCAACAGTAGTGCTAAAACAGCTTGTAATAGCTAATGTATTCAACGAGTGCCTGAAACATCCACAGTGAAGGAGTTACCACAGATAGCAGCATAGAAGATGGTCTTTAAAGCCCAAAAAATCCTTCCAAAAACAGGGGAGGGTGGCAGTGGGTACCTAGATGTCGAGTATAAAACGTGAGCTGCCAGTGTTGGAGGCGAGCACCATTTTGAAATTTTAAAAAAACACGGATAATTCAATGTAAATCAGTGTGACATGTTTCATTGAATTAATTAATTCCACAAGGGTACTTCTTCAGGGCGGATTCTTTTTTATTCCATTTTCACACCAGTTTTTCCACCAACTCTCAAACCCCATGTTATTTGTCAAGCTAGTGATGGTTACAATTTTCAGCTACCCATTATTAAAAACGCCTCTCAGGACAGAGTAATCCAGCATTTTATTGATATTAAGTGTGTGATGCCGTGTATTCCATCTCAGCACAACTGTCATCTTGTATGGGGTTCTTGTTCTATTCCCCACCACATGTTCCCCAGTGACAGGAGGAAATCTGGTGTATGTTTGCACATGAATAATGACCAACTAGAGGTACTGACATCTGTGGAACCACAGCCAACAGAGAATCAATGACCAGGAGATAAAAACAGAAAAGGGCAAAGCAAAAAAATCTACACCCTAAAATCTCAATGATTTAAAACACATTTAGACCTCTATATGACAATAGTAATTAACAATTTCACAAAATGCAGTCATAATATTTCCCATTCATTTAAGTATCTTTCTTTTGGGCCTTTGTTTTCCAGCTTAATTTGAAGTTTATCAACCTTTGCTATTTTTCATCCCTCAATAAAGGACTTCTCATTAACCTTTTCCTTAATAGCTCTAGTTTCTATAACCTGCTCTTTACAATTAGGATTAGTGCTGTTCATCCTCAGTGTAGTATCCAAAGTTTGTTCCTCTGTTTCGCTGGTGTGGTAACCAGATGTGAACACAATAACCCAGATGTGAACTGACTAGTAATGTGTTGTCGCGTCCAATCTAACCTCTGGTAGCTTTCCTGTTTTAGACATAAATACAGTACCAACATTCTATTCATTTCAATTGCATCTCCACTTTTCCCAGAGACGAATTAATCTATCACTCAAAATTCTCTTTCAAACTCTCCCTGCACCACTGCATATGAAAGTACATTTCTTTAGACTAACGTATGAAAAAATATCCCATTTTTCATTGTAAAATTCCACCTGCTATTTGTCGATCCAACTACATGGAGTGGATATATTGTGTAGAAGTGAACCCTGGAAGTGTGTTACGTTGTGCTTATACTTCTGTATAGCCTGAAATCATTCAGCTTTTTCTGCACACACATTGGTAATAAACTCAAATTTACAAATTAGATACTTCAGCTCCTCAAAACAATATTTAAGATGTAGTATCTGAATGCATTGCAGTATGATTCAACCCAAACTAGTATTTCTGCTGTTTATAAATATGCAGAGCATGCGCCACAGAAGGTTACCTACCTTGTAAGTTTGCCTCTCATCCACCGCCCCTCCCCCACCCCAAAGATAAATTCTCCACACACTGCCCGAGGAGGCAAAATAAAAAAAAACACACAAAACCTCCTTTGATGTTCTGTGGCATTGTGTCAGAGGTGTCTCTGTGTGACCCAGCCTGGGTCAGCGCAGTATACAGGTATGAACTCTGCCTTGGTGCATCATTTTATTTTTGCCTTAAGCCATTTACTGAGACATCAATTATTTACACTGAGTACAAGGCCAGAAGGATTGGCCAGGTGGGAGCTTGGTGTATGGAGAATGCTGCTTAAAGAAAGGTAGGCAATCTTTTTATTCTGCAAATCGATTCTCCACACACCACTGAGATAATCATAGAGTAACCATAAGGAGAAAGGAGGAGTTTATAGTGGGGAAAAGATGCCAAGGCAGAAAAGTGCTTTATATGGTTGCAGTTCAAAAGACATTTACAGAGGTAGTACATTATTCCTTCTGGTTACTTTGCACCTAAACCATGGATATCCAGGAAAAAGGCAATGAATCAGCCTTTCACTGACTGATCCTTTCGGATATCTGCCGGTTAGATGGTGACAATATATGATACAAACAGCAAGCCATCTGACCAACAAGCTTGTCCAAAAAACCAGCTGCTGAGGTTGGTGGAAAGATTTGATACTTTCTTGGCTAAAGATTAGAACTTTACGTGAGGCCAGCGAAAGCAATTTCTCACTTTGATTAATGGATTGGGATTAAAAATTCGGACCATTGTTTCACGATAAGTAAACAATGGGCAGGAAACGTGTTAGCATCCTAAAGGTCCCATCACCAAAGTGCCAAATTCGGCAAGGCATGCCTCAATCTTGCTACAACACTCTCAGTGTGTAATTTTCCAAAAAAAATTTAGAACATGGGTCCCATGAGATTTGAAATCAGGATATATCAATTTAAAACCTTCATAGGATGTGGTGTTATATTCTGCTTGAGCTTTAAGCCATTTTCTGAAAGGAACACGTCCATTATTTATTGGAATTGAAACTTCATAAGCAGCCTTTTCTTTTTATAGATGTTGACTGACTTGGTGTGTTATATCCAGCACATTTTGTGTCCTCACATTTCCAGTTTAATCCTTTTTGTTTTACTAAACTTGATTAGGGACCTGATAGTTCACATTTCCCACACTGTCTTCACAACCTGAATAATGGAATCCTACTCTGAAAAGTGAATGAAAGCAGTTGATTTTAAAGTGTCTTAAAGGAGGAGAGACGTGATGAGAGGGGACACATTCAAGGAGAGAACCCTTGGAGCTCAAAGCCTAGAAGAGTCAAACGACACAACCACTAAAGGTGGGGTGCAAGAAAAGGGAAACAAGTGGCCAGGGTAGGAGGAATGCAAAGTGAAAGAAGGATTGTAGAACCTGAAGATGTTACAGAGAAAGCGATGAGTGAGGCAATGGAGTGACATGAACACAAGGATGCAAAATTTTTAAATGGGGCCATTGGTGGCCAGGAGGTAAATGTAGGTCAGAGGGCTGATGGATGAATGGGACTTGCAGTAAGTTAGAATGCTTCAGAAGAATTTTCAATGAGCGTTATGTTTACGGAGAATGGAAGATTGGAATTCAGGAGAGCACTGGAACAGAATCTCATCACTTTTATAACCAAGGGGAACGTGTTAACAATATTTAAATGTTGAAAATTTCAAAATAATTGCAATATTAAAGTCTGCAACATACTCTCACAAGAAAAATTGTTTAAACTCCCAGCAAACAGTGTGAAGGAAGTCAGATTTGAAAAGCAAACCGTTGGTTAACCTCAGAAACAACCCCAAATGATGTGTAGGCACTGCGCGGTAAAAGTTACTAGATTTTTATAGATCTTAAAATCTATAAGGTGCTGTGGAACAGACCAGGGAGAGTTAGCTCTGAAACTAGTGAAATTAAGATTGGTTGGAACCGTTAAAGTATTGACACTGCATGAAATTATTGTCTTATTTAACTGCACTTCAATTTGACTTTGTTGTTTTGTTTCCTATTTATTAGTAAATATATACTTTGATATAAAATTATCACAAGTAGTTGCAGCTATCATTTCTGGATTTTAAACCTCTCCTCATACCATACAAATTGCAAACACAGTTCAGGGTAATTGTTTCAATTCCTTCTGGGATTTACCATCAGTTGTACCCTTCACATAGAGCTGGAAAAATAAAGACATTTGAGCACATGTGGTTGCACTAACACCATCTCCCTGGTCCTGCACTCAATCCTGGAGCACCGAGGTATCAAAGAGACTTGTGTCAGACTCCTATTTATTGACTACAGCTCAACCTTCACCACCATTATTCCTACAAAACTGATCTCCAAACTCTGTGGTCTGGGGCTCGTCTCCTCTCCCCGAGGCTGGATCCTGAACTTCCTAACCCACAGACCACAATCAGTGAGGATAGGCAACACCACCTCCACGATCATCCTCAACACCAGTGCCCCACGAGTGTGTACTCAACCCTCTACTATACTCCTTATACACCTATGACTGTGTGGCCAAATTCCCCTCCAACTCGATTTTCAAGTTTGTTGACGACAGAGTACAGGAATGCGACAGAGAATCTGGTGAACTGGTGCAGCAACAATAATCTCTCCCTCAACATCAACAGAATGAAGGAGATAGTCATCAACTTTAGGAAGCGTAAAGGAGAACATGTCCCTGTCTACGCCAACGGGGACAAAGTAGAAAGGGTCAAGAGCGTCATGTTTTTAGGTGTCCAGATCATCAACAATCTGTTCTGGTCCCCCCATGCTGACACTATAGTTAAGAAAGCCCACCAATGCTTCTACTTTCTTAGAACACTAAGGAAGTTTGACAATGTCAGCTACGACTCTCACCAACTTTTACAGATGCACCATAGAAAGCATTCTTTCTGGTTGTATCACAGCTTGGTATGGGTCCTGCTCTGCCTAAGGCTGCAAGAAACTACAAAAAGATGTGAATGTAGCCCAAACCATCTCGCAAATCAGTCTCCCATCCATTGACTCTACCTGCACTTCCCATTGCCTCAACAAAGCATCCAGCGTAATTAAGGACCCCAATCATCTCGGACATTCGTTCTTCCTTCTTCCATCGGGATAAAAATACAAAAGTCTGAGGTCACATACCAACCAACATAAGAACAGCTTCTTCCCTGCTGCCATCAGACCTTTGAATGGACCTACCTTGCAGTAAGTTGATCTTTCTCTCCACCCTAGCTATGACTTAAACACCATATCCTGCACTCTCTCGTTTCCTTCTCTAATAATGGTATACTTTGTCTATATAGCGTGCAAGAAACAATATTTTTCATTGTATGCTAATACATGTGACAGTGATAAATCGAATGTATTATGGAAATATATTCACATGCGCACTAAATAATGTTGATTTTCATCGTTCAGTTCACTCAGCTTTGCAAGGATTCCAATCCCCTCAAAATTCACATTTCAGCTACTCAGACGCACGACATGTGATTCTGAAGGGAGAAGCATCTGTGGTAGAGACTTTCATAGCCCCATGTAAGCATTCCCCCCACGTCAACAGATCCTCCAACCATCATACTCCGCTGACTGTCCCGAGCTTTTTCTGTGCTGCCTGCTGGGGTTCCCTTCCAGTCGTCCACCCGCACCAACCAGTATCTCCAGCCACCGACTCACATTCAGCATCTGTGCCCGTCCAACACCAGACTGCAATCACTTTTGTTTATGGAAAGATGGTGATCATTTCAATCAGTTCCTTCTTCATTTCCTTCCTCCATCACCCATGTCCTGCCCACCCCTACATCATTAACATCCACCCCCCGCCCCCCCTCCCGGTTTTGCTATTACTAATGGCGCATAACACGTCATGGATGCCCAGTTTTAAGTTGCTAAATCTGTTTGAAATCTATCCCTTTAGAACAGTGGGAATGCCACACAATGCGATGGAGAGTATCTGCAATGTCAAGATGGGACTTTGTCTTCACAAAGCTCATGCAGTGGTCAGTCCTGCTATACTGCCATGGATAGCTGCAACTATGGCAGGTAGATCGGTGAGGGCTATGTCAAGTTTTTTTTTCTTCTCTTGTTGGTTCTCTCACCACCTGTTGCAGACCTGTCTGACAGCCATGTCCATTGGGACACAGTCAGCTCGGTCTACAGTGCTGTTACTGAGTCACTCCTGAGGGTGGACATTGAAGTACCCCACTCAGGTGACATTCTGTGCCCTTCCCACCATCAGTGTTTTTTCCAGTTGGTGTTCAACATGAAGCAGTACTGATGCATCATCTGAGGAGTTGCAGAGGTTTCCACGCCCATGTCTGACCAGATGCCATAAGGCTTCATGGGGTCCAGAGTCAATGTTGAGGATTCCCACGACAACTCCCCGCTGACTGCAGACCACAGTGCCACAACCGCTGGAGGGTCTGTCCTGTGATAATTTCTAGTGAACGCAATTCAACTCTACATTGTGTGATGAACGTAATCTTTAGAAGAACATATTTTATAGATACACATATTAATAAACATATTAGCAATTATTTGAACATCTGCACCAGCTGCCAAAGGTCACAACATAATAAACCAAATACCTTTGGGATCTAATTGTGGTACAGCTTCCTTTGTTTCGGTTCTCACTTCTCTCAGCCATCGATTTCTTTGTTTTCTCTTTTCTTGATAACATGCCTAAATAAATACATGCAACAAAGAGCATGAGAACTTTGAACAATGCACATAGTAGATAAGGTGAATTCTATAATCTTTTCAGATTTGCTAACCAGTGGATAATCTCTCCTAAGGAACTTCTCCCATTCCAAGGGACACAAAATATCTCTTTGTAGCCATAGACTGAGATTGTTAGATTCAATTGACCATAAGACATAGGAGCAGAATTTGGCCACTCAGATGATTTAGTCTTGATATTGGCATGGACCTTTGTGATTTAAATAGTAATCTTCATTAACAATCCTTTTTTTTATCGTTGTACATTAGTTAACCTCTTTAGGCATTACAGGTGAGATTATGTGCAGGTGATGCTGGGTTAGGTGGAGGGTAATAAATGGGTCAGGTTGAACAAATTCTGTTCCCATTTTTAAGTCAAACATTTCAACAGGAATCTTAGTTGTACCCTTAGAATTCAGCCAGAGAGGAATGTATTGTCAGCAAACATAGATATAAAACTAGGTGGAAATGTAAGCTGTGAGGAGGATACAAAGAGGCTTCAAAGAGATAAAGGCAGGTTAAGAGAATGGATGACAAGGTCGCAGATGAATTATAATGTGGATAAATATTAGGTTATTCACTTTGATTATAAGGATAGAAAAGCAGGTTGTTTTAAAAAGGCACAAAAACTTGTAAATGTTGATATTCAGAGGGACTTGGGTATACATACACACAGAACACAAAGTTAGCATGTAGGTACAGAAAATAATTAGGCAGGCAAATGGCACATTGGTTTTTATTGCAAGGGCATTGGAGTACAAGATAAAGAAGTCTTGCTACTATTGTACAGGGCTCTGGTGAAGTGGTATCTGGAATACTGTATGCAGTTTTGATCTCCATATTTAAGGAAGGGCATTCCTGTATCAGAGGTAGTGCAGCAAAATTTCACCAGGTTGCTAGAATGAGAAGGTTTATCACAGGAAGCGAAGTAAATCGGGCCCATATTTCCTGGGGCTGAGGAAAATGAGGGGTAATATTGAAACATACAAGATTCTGAAGGGATTTGTCAGGATAGACGTAAAGGTTGTTTTCCCTGGCTGGAGTATTGAGCGTAGGGGCAGCACAATCTCAGGGGACAATCACCTAGGACTGATATGAAGAGAAATTTCTTCACTAAAAGAGTTGTGAATCTTTGGAACTCTACCCCAGGGGGTTGTGGACTCTCCAATGTATATATTTAAGGCTGGGATTGGCAGACAGGTTTCCGGTCTCTCAGGGAATCAGGGCTATAGTCATTGAGCACACAAGTGGAGCTGAATTGGAAGATCGGCCATGATTGCAGTGAATGCCAAAGCACTCTGGATGGCTGTACAGCCTACTGCTCTTATTTGGTATATTCTTATGAACCAGTTAACAAAACAGGAATAGATGTTTGGCTGTGGAGGCCCAGATGCTCAGTTCTGTAATGGTTAGTTTGAAGCAGTATATTGGTAGCATTTACCAATGATTCAAGCACACGCCAGCTTTTGATATAATTTTCTCTTGGCGACCTGAAAGTAGACATTAAGAACATCTCTGGAGCACTCTGCTTGAATAATAGCAGCAAAGAAAATAACTTGATTTCTCTTTCATTTTAGAATTGTGTTTAAGTTTCTAAGGTCAAGAGTGGGTCAAAATTTCCCTGTGCTCCAAGGGAGCTCAAAACAGCTGCAATATAAGTGGTTCCTTTTGGTTGTGTCTTCACCTTGATAGCTAAAGAGAATAACAAACCTACTTGGCTTGAACAATGCGTCTTTTGGGGGATATTTTTCTCATTCACCAGTGATAGATGACATTATGCTCTTGAACCTGGAAAGAAGTCCTTCAAAATCTAGGATACACTCTTTGTCAAAGCTCTCTCTCTGCGTCGGACATTGGAGGCAGTGATTGTACACTGATTTTCAAATACAACAGGCTACAAATTACAACAGTGCGTCCTGCCCTAAATAATCTCTCAGATAGAACAATGCTGCAAGGGATCTGTTTAGGGGGAACACCATGATCTAAATGCACTACTGCATAACTCAGACATTTAACGATTAAACCCTCTTACTCTTTGAGCCCATACCAATGCTTTTTACGCATCTCAATAATCTTTTCCAAGTGGATTATGGAAACTCATGGCAAGATGAGACCAACTACAATTGGTAAAACAGACAACAGATATTGGATTCCTCTCATTTTTATTAATCTTACCTATCTTCGTATAATAATACATAATGGTGAACACCCTATCCTTCCCCAGACAGTAGGACGTTTTGCCCAAATTAAACAAAATAACTCCTAACTATCTCTTGCATTTAGCAGAGTCTGTCAAAAGCTTATTCTAGTTTTATGCTTATAAACCAGGCTCAGTGATTGTCAGTCCCTACTTCTATCTCTACATTCAGCACCCATGGGAGAGTACTCTGTTGAGCAATAGGGGCCAGAAAATTCCCAAAACAATTGGCGTGATGCCTTTATTGCTATTCAAGACAGGCAAAAAAATGTTTACTGTTTTCATCTTTAAGGAAACAGCATCAACATCTATCTCATTCCTAACCTATCCACTTGGGCTCTTCTTGTGTGAATATGTTTAACAAATAATTTCAACATTTAAATTACTTTTTTTGAAAATGTTTTCTGAGGCAAGAACATAAGAACATAAGAAATAGGAGCAGGAGTAGGCCATCTAGCCCTTCGAGCCTGCCCCGCCATTCAATAAGATCATGGCTGATCTGTTGTGGCTCAGTTCTACTTTCCCGCCCTCTCCCCATAACCCTTAATCCCCTCTCTTATCAAGAACCCATCAACCCGCGTCTTAAAAATATTTAGCGAGGCAGCCTCCACCACTTCAACGGGCAGAGAATTCCAGAGATTCACCACCCTTTGAGTGAAGAAGTTCCTCCTCAACTCCGTTCTAAACCGCCTCCCCTTTATCTTGAGGCTGTGCCCCCTAGTCCTACTGCCTTTTTTGAGCGGGAAGAGGCTCTCCACCTCTATCCTATCCATCCCATTCATCATCTTATATGTCTCAATGAGATCTCCCCTCATTCTTCTAAACTCTAACGAGTACAAGCCTAGTTTATTCAGCCTCTCCTCATAGCTCAATCCCCTCAACTCCGGTATCAGCCTAGTAAACCTCCTCTGCACTCCCTCCAGGGCCAAAATATCCTTGCGCAGGTGCGGCGCCCAAAACTGCACACAGTACTCCAGCTGCGGCCTCACCAATGCCCTATACAGCTGCAGCAAGACCTCCCTACTTTTATATTCAATCCCCCTCGCTATGAAGGCCAGCATCCCATTCGCCTTCCTGACCACCTGCTGCACCTGCAAGCTGGGTTTTTGCGACTCATGCACAAGGACCCCGAGGTCCCTCTGCACCGTCGCCTGCTGCAGTTTTTCGCCCCGTAAGTAATAGTCCTTCCTACCATTCTTCCTACCAAAGTGGACCGCCTCACACTTGCCAACATTAAATTCCATTTGCCATTTCCTGGCCCATTCGCCCAGCCTATCCAGATCCTTCTGCAGACTCTCCACACCCTCCGCACAATTTGTCTTTCCCCCAATCTTGGTGTCATCAGCAAATTTCGACACCCTGCACTCGGTTCCCTCCTCCAGATCATCTATATAAATGGTAAATAGCTGAGGCCCCAGCACCGACCCCTGGGGCACCCCACTAGTCACCAACCGCCAATCCGAATAGCACCCATTGACCCCCACTCTCTGCCTCCTATTTGACAACCAATCCTCTATCCAAATCTCAAAACCTGGCATGGCCTCTCTCCAGCACTGGATACTATAGTGCCCTGGAGACACCAGCTTCCCCCATGTAATTTGACTGTAGTGACTGGGTTACTCCATTGTGTGAAACATTTTTATGCGACCAAAAAAGAAAACACTGGAAAATCTCAGCAGGTCTGGCAGCATCTGTAAGGAGAGAAAAGAGATGACATTTCGAGTCCAGATGACCCTTTGTCTACTGGTTTCAGGTTGCAGCATCTGCAGTAATTTGCTTTTATCCCATATTTTTGTGTGTTTTGGTTATTATCTGAGAGTGCACTTGATCACAAGTACAGTACATTTCGGATGTCATTTAAAATGATATCTGTTTCTATGATATATGTATGTTTAATTTGTTAAGTCACACAATGTGACTCAAAGTCAAGTGTATTTACTCAATACCTACCATCATTAAGTAACCAAAGCAGTGATGCTGTCATACAAATCAAAAATCATAACCGCACTTTGCTTTTCACCTTATCATTTTACCTACAAATATATAAAAAGGCTAAACTTCATATGTAACATCCTGCAAATACAAATGCTAAGAACACATTTTTCTCGTTTATTTTCTCTAGTTGCATTGTTATCCTGTTAGAATTATTTTTTGCCTTTCTATGTTTCTGTCCTATTTATGTGCTCCTCAATCTTGAGTCAAAGTCCTATTATGTTGTGATCACTGTTGCCCAGTTGTTCCCATATCCTTACTTCTCTGATCTGTTTTGGTTCAATTCTCATTACTGGGTCCAACAGGACTCCCTTGCTTGTAGAACTTTCTATATGCTTTCAAAGGAACACACACATTTTAAAACCTACCTTTCCTTTAACCCCTTGCTACCTCTTCTTGCAAGTTGAGTTGAGGACAGTTAAAATCACCATTACTGTTCTATGTCCACGTGTTAATTGACATACATTTTCCTTCAACTCATTTTGACTATTATGTAGTTTTTATGTACTCTATTAGCATGACTGATTAGGAAAACACTTGCTCTAAATAAAAGTTTTTAAAAAATGGTTCAAACAAGCAGAAGTTAAAGGATTAAAGATAAATAAATCATGAACCCCTTTAAAGTGCAAGAAAATTAGACTTGTGATTTGGACAGCAAATCTCCAATTTTATGGTTAACATTCATGGCAAATACTGTCTGAGGGGCAAATAATTTCAGAAATCAAAATTAACAATCCAAAATTACTAGATTATCATATTCTCGAAAGCAGCAAGTCATTTTTTTCACATCAACCTGAGCATTCAGCAGTACATACGCCAAAACTCATCATACTTCATTAATTACCAATTGCAGAACTACTGTACCATTATAATGGTTGCTATCTATCATAACCAGGATTACTGAATTTATAGCATAATAATAGATTGGCTATATTATTATCTTAACTAATACATCCAACAAGAAAGATTCAGAATACTAAACATTATAGGCTTTAATGGATCATAAGCTAATTCTCCAATTTGTTTTCATAGATACATGGCGACAGATTATTCAAAGCAATTAGAAGCTTTTCAATAAATTCTGTATATTTTTAATATGCTGCTTTCCTAACCTTTCTCCGGCTATAAAAATGTCAATCAACACGATGTATTTCAAGTATATTGCGTTAAGACGTCTTGGAATTTACTAGAAGGCTCATATATGCAAGAGAAAAATTACATTCTGTTCATTTCTCTAAAATGTACTCTGCAAAACATATTACTGAGTTTACTCCATATACCAACTACAGATTTAAGAGGTTTTCCCTTTAGGGGCTTTAGTCAAATTTTAACATTGATTGTTGACTGTAAAATCAGCTTTTTGTCTCCACTGAAATATTTCCTACTTACCGCATTTCTTGTTGCTGGTGGAATCCTTTGCTGAGCAGACTTCACTATCAATTCTCCCAAACTCTCCGCAGCAGTCTCCTCGGAGTCACTAGGATAGAAATACAGTGGGAAAGTGTGATTTTATTGAAAGAACAGGGCTTTACAATAGTCAGGAGTTTCAATCTTAATGCAGAAAAGTACAACTGTAAATACCCCCTGAATGGAAATTAATAACAAAACACCTCATCTTCAGCTATCATTCAATTAACATTAGTTCAATGACTGTGCATAAAACATACATGAAATAATTAGTGTGGATGGTGCTTAATTTAAAGGATGTTAAACAGCTTGTAAGCATCTGGTAGCAAGCTAAAATAGGTCATTCAAAATTTATCTAACTAAATTAAGAGGAAAAAAATTGGTTTCTCCTCCTGGATCGACATGTCACAAGATAACTAAACTGACTTAGCAGGGTTGCCTGGGAATCCTTAGCTGTCAGTGGTGAATATGCAAAGGGCCAGCAAATTAAATCAACCTGCCAAACTGTCAATTTCAAGCCTCATGACTGCATGAAAATGGCATCACTGAAAGAAATCATGCATTGCCTTATTCTGGATTTCCTGGCATTAATTCAAAACTTCATGCAGTTGGAGCTAATTTCACATGCAAATTTCAGTCAATAAGCTTGAAGCAAGACATCCCATGACTATTCAAAAATCTGACAGGATTATTTTTTCCCCTGAATATGAAATCGACAGTACATGAAATCCAATCTCCATTTGCTTACAGTTTGCATATCCACACTGTCCCATCTGCAGGGCCAAGTTAATGAGAACTGTACCTGGCTCCAGTTACATCTTCCCACCCATCCTTATTGAAGTGCTCAAAGACTCTGCTCATCTCCTTGATGGATCGGTTGAGGAAACGCTGGTACCGTTTCAGCGAATTGTTCTTCCTTCTTTTTGCTCTAGGATTGTAGCCCATTGTTTTGCATGCACAGTTGCCATTACCTGCTCTCTCTGCAGTTCTAATAACGGTGGCAACAGTCTTAGACTCAAGTGCTTGCTGCAGCTCCTGTATTTTCTGTAATAACTCCTCATTTTCATTTTTCAACTTTATTCTGTTTGCCATTTGCCTCTTTAGGGAGGCAGCTTCCATTTTCAATTCTTCTATCTTTGTATCTAGCTCATCTTTCTCTCTCATAATTTGTTGATTTGTCTTCATCAGTTCTCCTATTTCAATAACTTGATTGTCAAATTCAGTTTTCAGTGAAGCTTTGGCTTGGGTCAATTCTTCATTTGTTTCCTTCAGGTCTTTGGCTTCCCTCTGAATAGATTTTAGCTTCTTTTCCAAATGACTGATCTGAAACAGGAAACTAATTACTTTAAGCTTAGCTTGAAACATGACAATATTTCTCCCCTATTATTTTGAGCAGAACCTCACAATCATATGGCCCACAAGGTCCCAGTCCTATTCCCTGCCTGTGCTGAGATAGCAGATTTCATCCAGGGAGGCAAAGAGGCAAATGAAACTGAGGTCAGTGACTAGGGAAATGAAAAGAAAATAGTCACTGCTGCAAGTCACAGGACTCTCTCATTCTGGCCACTGGCAGCCAGTGGGAAAGTAATGCACTGATTGACTGTCTTTAAGATGACATTTGTTTGGTAACATGCTTAAAGCAGCAGTGCACCATAGATAGGGAGATGCTTGGGAAACATATCCTGCAGCCAGCTGGATGGAGCCCGAGGCAAGAAAGGTTCAAAGCAGTGGCAAAGCCTGTTTCCCTAGCCCAGCAAGCAAAGGTTTCTGCTGCAGGAAGCTGCATCAATCTGTAATAGAAGCAATCTCCAAGTGATGAAATGACATGGCAACATAGTAATCAGAAAAAACACTGAAATCATATTAATCTAAATGATTGCGAATGATTTCCCCTGTAAATACTGATGTCAGTCACCTTTAATGGCCAATCCTGATAGGAATTGCTGGGCCGATTGGATGCTGCTTGCGATTTTTTTCCGGCTTTGTTAAAACTGTATCAGGGTTTCAATGGCATCATGGGTCCCAGATTTAAATATATTAACTAATCCATAAAAACCATGAATCCAGAACTGTACTGGGGCAGATGGATTCCAGAAATTTAATCACTTATCTGTCTTGCTCCCACCAGCTGGTAGGGTTAAAATTAGGGCTACAGTTTCACTTGCAGGTATATACCACAAAGAAATAAATGCGCTATTTTAATAATGACTTTGCTACAACAGGCAGCTTCTGCAGCAGAGTCAGTCCCCTGGCTAATTAAGTTGTGGAACATGAATTTAACTCCTTACTCTACTGTGTGCCCAATGTCTGCTCTGCAATTGCAGGAAAAGCCTAGTCAACACTAAAAGGGACAGGAAAATTGGAGATAACTGTTGAGGGTACATCACCATTATGCAATTCTGGAATAGCTAAAAGCTGATGGAGTCCTGCAAATGCGATAGGAGGTGTGCAAATGACAGGAAGGAAGGTCAATCCAACAAACCCCAAGTAAACAAATCAACAGAAGGTTAGCATTTGTGGCCAACAATTAGATTCTCTATTTTTTATGAAGTTTTGGAATATTATTTCATAAATTCTAACATTATTTGACTGATCACAAGAGCTTACGATATAAAAAAAATTTACCACACAACACAATTAACATAAAATGGACTGAAAGAGCAATGCAGTCTTAAATAAATTTGAATTTTCATCAATCTTGTATGAAAAAAATCATAACATCTCTTATGTTGGAACGTTTTAACAGTTAATCAGCCAAAATCTCATTTATAAATTGAATTTCCTGAAAGACAATGCAGTAAAATTTTGCAAGCATAAAACATGTTCAAAAATTCTTCGCTGTAGGGTCCATACAGAATTAAATTTAAGCACTTAAAAAATGGAGAATATATTCTGACTGATCCCTCATCTTAAATGACTTGTACAAGAAAGGCTATATTCTGTAATACTACTCACTGCTGCTGTCAACTTTTAACAGCCTATTACACTAAAGAATACAAAGAAAAAGGTGCTAATACATTTCAAGCCCCAGTCTATTAGACATTTCCATGTGACATGGAAGCTCAGCAATATAATACATCCAATATTAATGTCTGACCGTACAATTCAGCACTGTCAGTTTTGGACAACTGTACATTTTATCATATTATTGTCTCTTTTTAAGACAAGTTAGACATACATACAAAATGCCTACAAGGTTCTTACCCGAGGCAATTTTCCCTGTCTTTTTCAGTTTTACCTGACCCCTGGAAGTAAAACATGCAACCTCTCTAAAAATTACAGTTGTTCTTCTATATTGGAGATGATGAAATGAAATAATTCCTCTGACATCCCTGGACTGTAGTACACAAATTATTTCAATTACATATTCCTCCTAAAGACAAATGAATATGAGCATTTCCTGTGCTGTACATTATTATAGTTAACATGAAGTTTGTCATTCTGTAATAATGCGATGACAGCTTTCATTACCTGACCATATGGCACTTGTTACAACGACACACAACAGTATTATCTCCTCTAAATTACTCCCTACAAGTTAATACACAATTCACAAAATACCACCAATAGCTCTCAGCTCCTCTACAATAATGTCACCAGCATCTTGAGGGTACATTTGGAATTCATGCTGTCATTTCTGGAAAAACAGAGTGCAAAATAAATATAACCGTTCTCAGCCATTAACACAGACTCTGCAAAACGAAACCTTTGGATTACCCTGGTACTCATATAGCCAGTCACAAGGGATACTTAATACATAAAAATTGGAGCTTAAAGCTGTTCGGCAAATCTAGCACGTACATCAGTTTGAGAATTATTTAAATAGTTCATTGACAGAAAATCACATTAGTGTTTATAAATGGATTTTAATTTTTCAATTCAAGATTGTAAATAGACTACAGTTAAATGTGAAGCAATCTAGTGACACAGATTTCTGGCTTCATGATTCAGAATGTGAAAGACGATCCCAAAATCATGATACAGAAACCAGATAAATGCAAATGTACTTGTAAAACACGAAGTGTAAATTAAACATAATAAAGATTGTAGGGCAGATTTTCAACTCGCTGTCTGGGTATAAACCTTGCAAAGCAGCTCAGGCAACCACATGGAAACCATCCAATTTTCATTTTCATCTATCCCCATATCTCAAAAACAAGATGCATTAGACAAACAATTTGTGATAACTGAATTATTCAAACTGCATTTTTAAAGTGACTTAATGCCCTTTATTTCTTAGTTTGATTGAATTCGACAGTACTCTTTTATTAGACTTTTCTCAAAAGATAAGGGAACATTTAATCAATTTTTAACTTCATTTAAAATCATCCTGCAAATGAGATTCCCCAACTTGCTCCAACCTAATAGCACACATAATAAAACAGCACCATTTAACACGCTCAATTGACGACATTTAAGTCACTTATCTTGAACATATTTGACAAACACAGGCTAAGTTTTCAAATGAGAGCTGAAAAGTTCTGTGGGGTTCCTTAACTTGCACTATAGGTGCAGCAGGAAATCAGAATGACAATATAAGCTGCTGAAAAGAGTCACAGTCATTTCCTCATGGGTGCCACTGATTGAAATCAGAGCACTTTCTGTAGAAAGTCTGAGCCCAAATGTTTCATTCATTTTGAACTGCTTTTACAAATATAGTTCCTAACATGGAAATCAGTGAAAAGCAGATTGTTTCAACAATTCAAGTAAAAGGCACAGTCCTTATATCCATAAACTCTATGCTAGATTTTAAATCTGCAATAACTCAGAGGGCACAGCAACTTAAGAGTAAAATTCTCATCCACGTTTTTAAATCCATCCAGTCTTAAATTTTCCTTTCTCTGTAATCACTCTCAGTCCAATAACTTTCTAGGATCGTCAATCCTCCAAATCAATTGAATGTCCAAATTTTAATTGCGCCACCATCAGCAGCCATGCCTTTAGTTGCCTCTGTCCTAAACCCTGGAATTCCCTCCAAAAAGCTCATCCCCTTCTCTAACCCTCTCTCCTTGATGATTGTCTTCAAAATCCATTTGTTTTGAACAAACATTCTGTTATCTTCCCTGATATTGCACTGTCTGGCTGGGGATGTCAAGTTTTATTTGAACATGTCCCTGTGAAGCACCTTGGAAATTCTTAACTACATTAAAGACACTATATGGGTGTGATCTTACCGGCCATGTGTGCCACGCTCCCACCGCAGTGACTTGGGGGAAATTTGGCAGCCAGCCAAATTTCCATTCACTGTGACGAGATGAGAAAGTCACACCTGCATGGACATTGGTAATATTCTGGCCACTGTATAAATACAAGTTACAGTTGTTGTAAATCACTGTAGATAGATTCTGCTGGCTCTGCAATTTCCACTTGTCCATTTACATTGAGAGGCAGGAGGCAAACAGTTGAATTTGTTTGTAAATGGTAACCTTCTTTGCTGTGTCAGGCCCAGTTGATGCAACTTATCAGTCGGGCCTGAAAATGGATGGCCACATCCCCACCTGTCATTTGCTTGAGGTGAGGTTAATGAGGTTTGGAACGGCCTCTAATACAATCACACTCTGGCCCTATGTGTTTCCAGCAAACGCATTGGGACAACTATCTCCAGCCCCTCCCTGGAAATGAAGGGATTTGTTATTTAATTAAGCAGACACACCGCAAATAAAATTTAACACTGATAAATGCAAACCATTATGTATCAGGTTCAAAAACGGGGAACATAGCTGTGTAGAATGGGGAACTGAATTAGCAAAGAAAGACTGGATCTTCAAAATTGATAAGCGGTAGAGAAGCAATTAAAAACGTACGAGAATACTGGGGTGCAAAAATAGAACTGTGCAAGTTTACAATGGATAAAAGGAGGCATTTACCAAGTAAATTCCTACACCTCCTATGTGGGATATACTGAGTGAAACTACACAGCATTCTAATTCCCACCGTTACCTTGGTTTCCTCAGCCACCTCACCATTTAGTTACCAGCCTTTAGACAACTTTAATCATCCAATGGGTTTATTCCTGAGAAATTCTTCATCTGGTGGTTCCATGATCAGGTTATATCCTTGCTATTATTTTTATTACTAGCAATGTAATTCCTACTCATCTAGATTCTGCTTTTTATGCTTAAAAAGGTAAAAAGCAGAATAAAGAATTTTTAAAAAATGCATTAAATGCTGCATGCATTGCAGTTAAATAATGATAATGTAAGAATGTCACTTAGAACAGTTTTTATTCAGCATAAGTTTATTCATATTCAAAAAAAGAAATGCACTAATAATGAAGCTCCAATGCATCATTGATGGCTAAATGTGTTCCTCCACTGAATGATGATTCCGAGATCTAAAGCTTATTTGAATATCTGCGCTCTTCATCTGTAGCAGAAAACATATAAATGTTTCTTATGACACACAAGATCAACGATTAACATATTTTATGCATCACAACTCAGTTTTCGGATGCTGTAATGGCTTTTCCTACATTCCCCCAAAATGTATCATCTTTCCCTTTCACTCTGGCATTCCCCTATAATACACTGCACTTTTCAAAAATCCAGATTCAACCAGCAGGAAGCATGACAGTTCCTGGCATTATAAGAAATGTTATGTCTGTGAGAAATCACAGACAGCAACACAACCAAAACCATCACTAATCTGTGGTTGCTAGCTTCAAATAACAGCTGGTTTTAAGTGGCTATAACCAATGTGCGATTGGGATAATGACAGGTTTATTTTTTGGCTGATATTACAAGTGTGAGGTTTGATACTGATGTTTTACTTTAACCTCTCTCTTTAATTCCAGGTAAAATGGAGTAGTCAACAGGGACATGTGATTTCCTACTGATTCTGCCCAATGATGTGTGACCTGGTTGCCATGGGAACTGGGACCCAGGGTAAGTCTTACTGAAACCCATGTATTGGGTTTCTCACCTGGACACAAAGAAAGGAGTTTTGCTACAGACTGATTTATTGTCCCAGAAAGTGAGAGTCCAAGATAGAGAGAATGAAAGAGAGAGACAGAGAAACAACAGTGGCTGAGAACAACTGAGGAAAGGGTTGTTCTCAGCCACCATGCAGAATGCTGGTGCAGCTTGTTCTCTGCTCGGAGAAATGAGAATGTAGAGATTCAAGGACAATAGAAGATTTGTCCTAGCGAGGCTGGGAGAGGGAGTCATCAGAATGAGCTAGGTGTCAGTTCAGAAATTCTAAGAAAACTGGAGGAAATGACGTTTGGCAGACACTAGATATTACAGTGTGATCTTATCAAAAAGATTCTGAGTCCAGAACAAGCTTGAAAATGGGAGAGTTTAGGATCCTTTTTTAGGTGAGTCCAAATCTGATATTTTACGCACTTATGCATGTAGTGTCGCCGGCAAGGCTAGCATTTGCTGTCCTTGGGAAAATGAAATGAGCTCCAGTCCAGGTGGTAAAGACAGTTCAGAGTGGATGTCCAGAATTCTGACCCAGTAACAAATGCACAGAAATATCTGCCCAAGCAACGTCACTGCAGCTTGGATAGGAGCATGGATGTGCCCGAGGTAATGTTGAGGTCTCAGCTGAGTGAATCTGTCTACCTTTGTCATGTTATTCTTTGTAGCAGTTTGACATAACTGATTTGGGACTGGAGTCACATATAGAGCCGATGAGGCAAGGATTCTTTCCCTAAAGGACATGAGTGAATCATTTCTGTTTTGACTAACAACCTGACGGCTTCATGGTCATTTTACTGATACCAGATATTTAACTCTAGATTTGTTTTACACTGAATTCAAACTCTCAAACTGCCAAAGAGGTTTTTGAAGTCAGGTTCACTAGATTATTTAATTTCGGCCTCTGGATCACTAGTTCAGCAACATAATCATTACACTACACACCTTATAGACATGGAGGACCTAACAGAAGTCAATGGAATGGAGGAATGGGAGAAAATACGGAAATAAAAGTGAACTCAGACAATGGGGTTATGAAACAGAATGCTGCGATTCAATACAATTCTGGTTCAGTCGGAGCTGAACAGAATGATGGAGGTAGACCGAGGGATACAGAGGCAGCTAGCAGCAATCAATAAGCACAGGTCAAACATGATTTCATTGAACGACAGAGCAGGCTCAAGAGGCTGAATAGCCTCCACATAGTCTTACATTCCTATTTGTTCTCACCATCATTAAACCTAAGGAAATTTCAACACATCCATCACCTGCCATACTATTTGAGCACCTGTCCATCACTGGTCAATCGTAGTGGTCGAGAGATAAACTTGAATTTCAGCACATGGCAAAGTTCAATGATAAATGAGAGGAGACTGAGTGTGGAATCTCTGCACACAGAAATCAAAGAGAGCATTCAAGAAAGTGCCGCAGTTGCACTCAGATTGGAACCAGGAGACAATAGATATGTTCAAAGATTTCAGAACATAGTTCCAATCTGAGCTGTATTGCTGTGGAACACTGGAACAATGTTGAGTTATTTGAAAGCAAATAATTGGGAACTTTCGTAAAAGTCATGGGAACAATATGGTTTGCCTCTAGTTTACCTACATATTAAACATCGCAGAGAAATGCCTGGGTTTTTTTGTGAAATCCTGTGATTGGGGGGCCCCATGTTTTATCAGCTCTAGCCACTGGGAAAAATAACAGAACAATGCCTTTCGTCCTCCAGGCAGAATTTGCAGAGACAAAGAAAAAAAACGATTGAGAGATTACACAGGCATTGTAATTGTCAAATTAAATGTGCAAAGATCCAAAGAAATGAGGGGTGATATGATCCTTTCCCTACTCTCTCAAAATCTGAGGCAGTCAGGGCTCATTGACATTTGATTATCTCCCTTCTGGCTTCAATGAAAATCATTCTGAACAGTCAATAAGCCAGCAAAGGTCAAACATCAATAGCTTCTGGCTTCTCGTTATGTTTCTTGTGGACAAAGCCAGTGTTTTAATCAGCTGATACTGATAATTCAATGAATTGTATCATTCTTGAGTCATAAATTCTTGAAGTAGCTATATCTCCCTTTTAAGAGGTAGGGACTCATGAAGCTCTGGCTTATCCCAAAACGTGACAATATCCAGACTCAGCCAAGGCTGAAGCCTGAAGATTTGGAGAGAAAACTTTAAAATGGCCATCCAAATTTTGGTTTATTATACTTGATGATGGGATTTTAAATAGTTCTGTGGAATATTAAACAAAGCCAATTGCAGTACAAAAAGGAAGGTCTCTGTGGATGAGAATTCAATCCAGATTCCTTTAGAGAAAGCCATTGTTGTTACTGATCTCTGACTACTTCCAAAGGAAGAATCTAAGCTTTTTTATCCATGCATAGGAAAAAAGCATCACCTGCAAAACCAGCATATATCAACCATTCTCAATTGCCCATGAGAAGGTGGTGAGCTGCCCATTGACAAATCATGAGGCACTTCAGGGCAGTGTTAACCACACTGGTGTGGGTCTAGAATCAGATACAGGTCAGGTTTAGTAAGAATGGCAGACTTCCTTCCTTAAAGCATGTTAGTGAACCAGATGACATTTTTTCTGTCCAAGTAATAATGGGGTTATTGCTTTATAGGGCATTACTGAAACTTGAATTAAGGTGTAGAGATGACCTGAAGATTTGACAAACTCAGAAATCTCTTCACATGAACCAATATTGAAGCTGAGTTGGCTACTGATTTCAGAAGAGCAATATGCCTTAAGTTGGCATCAATGCTCAGTACTCACCTTAAACTAGCTAGCTCTTTGTTATGAATTGCTTGGAAAAGCTCTCTTTTTGTCGCTGTGACAGAGATAAACCTTAGAAGGAATTAAGTCATCCAACACCTAATATCCCAAAAAGGCACTTTGCCAGAATCTGGAAATTGGCACTGACTGGATGAGTTATCTGGGAGTCCTTCAACAAACTACGAAAACAACTCTAATCTACACTTCTTGACAGAAGCACTTTACATGAAAAGTAACAATTTGCCCCAAAACCTAAAGCTGGAAGCTGATTACTCCAGAATCTCGATCTGTCTGCAGCCTTTGACATGGTTGACTATACCATCCTTCTTCAACACCTGGGTGATACTGTCCTGGCTTCATTCTTACCTATTTACATGCAGACATCAATCACCTGTAATTACTCTTCCTCTCCCCCTGCTGTTACTCCTCCAAGCATTAATAGAATTCCAAAGCTCAGCCAAGTTCACGACCCCCCTCTATTTCTCATCACCAAGCTGCCCTCATGAAAATACAGTGTCAAGTTTTAACATAGCCCCTACAGCAACCACTGCTGTCTTGCCATCACATCTCTCGCTCCTTCACCATTGCTAAACGTTCCAACGACATCCAGTATTGAATGAGTAGAAACGTCTTCTAATTAAACACTGGGAAATTAGAAATTATGGACTCTGGTCCCCACCAAAAATGCCGTTCCTCAGTTACTCTAAGCTTATCCAAGCCTATTACCATGGCACCGTATTTCATTAAGAACTTCTGACGACATATTTGCATCATCAAAGATGACCCATTTCGATCTTTGTAACACTGTCCAATTCTGCCCCTGCGCCTATTCACCTGCTGCTGAAACCCTCAGTCAGCCCCTTATTAACTCCAGACTTTACCACTCCAATGTATAACTGGCCAGTTCACTTTTGCGCATACTGACCTGTATTGACTCCCAGTTAAGCAACATCTCAATTTTGAAATTTGCATCCTTGATTTCAAAGCCTTCCAGTGCCCCAGTTGTTCCTACTTTATAACAATCCAAGGCCTCAGCACTCCTCCACTTCTGGTCCCTTGACCATTCTGGATTTTAATCAATCCACCCCAGTCACCATGACTTCAATTTTGTACTCTCTGAACTCTGTCCGTTTCTCTAAAAACCTCTCTCCCTTCCTTTCCTTCATAAAGACAATCCTTAAGACTGTCTCTTTGATCAATGTTTCGGCCATCCACCTGAATATCTCACGTAGCTCAGTGTCAAATTTTGCTTCATAACGTGCCTGAGAAGTGACCTGGGATTGTTATTACATTAAAAATGCTATATTAATACTTCTACAAAAATGATGAAATTGCTTTCTCAGAAAACTGTAAATCTTAGAAGTAGCTTTCCAACATGATTATAAACTTAGTAAAAGATTATATATTTATATTTTGTATTCACAAGGCAGAAATATATGAATTTTAAGACTTGTGGGTCAAGGGTGAACTCTAATGTATTCACCACCTGCGGTGCTGTGCACTGGAAAATACAGTTTACCCTTTTCAATAAGTAAAACAGCGAGGCTCGAACATATGTGCAATAATAATCTCTCGAAGGAATGTTATAATTGTTTCCTGCACCTTCTTTAATGACTGCTCCAACTTTGCTTTTGTCTTGGTCTTGGGCGTGCTGCATTTCACTCCTTCATCTCCATCAAGTCTGAAAAGAAGCTCTGATTGGAATAAGTAATAAAATGTCAGTAGAATCCCCTTTGAAACAGAACAGCTATTTCCACAAAAAAAAGGATGTTCCTCCTTTCAAATAATTAGTGTCATTTTCTCATTATCTCTTTTGGAAAGTCGGTTTCCTTGCTAAGAAAAATACAAGTTAAAATTCTAGCGGTGTCTTGAAGGGGCAAGGAAAGGAAATATATACAGGATAAAATGCTCATTAACAGAATGGAACAAAATGATGAGCTGTTTTTGTGAAGTGTACCAATAGACAGTGCAGTCAATTTACAGAGGTACAGATTATGCTAAGTGCCTACAATTCTTTCAGATCAATACCATTGTAAACAGAAGCAAATCCTGCCGCACCGAAAACATTCTGCGCTGCACAGCAGCTGAATGTGAGTATGCAATAGTTTTACTATTTTTACAATCAAAAAATTGCAAAAGAGGAAAATAAAAGTGTCAGTGGATCAAGAATCTAAGAACCAGAAGCAACATAAAGAAAGCAATGAATGGTTAGGATTTGGAATACACTGCCTGATAGGGTGGTGGAAAAAGAAATCCGATAAATACGTGAAGGAGAAAATAATTGCAGGGCTCTGGAGAGAGAGCCAATGAGGGGGACCGATAGGACTGTTTTCCAGAAGAGTCATCACAGGCTCCTTCTGTGTCCTAAGATTCTATGATTCTGCAAATCATTTGTTATTACTATTACTTTTCACTAATTATGGCAGGACAGGGTCATGCACCATCAACAACTGTATCATCACGTTTCTGTCACTTTGCATTTAATGAATGTATTCCCTATTGGGAACTGAATTTGTTATTGGCCAGGGAGCAGGCTGTGATAATATGAGGTAATCTTGCCCACTTTGGCAAAGATTGTCAAGGACACTGTGAGCAGGGATCAGGTCAGGAGCATTTGTCACTGGAAAGGCTAGAGCAAAATATCCTGGAATTTGTAGAGGTGGATTTACACTTTGTGTGACCCTATGCTCACCCTCCTTTCTGGCTCCCCCCAAAACGACGTCACATCCCTGGCTGGGTTGAATCACCCCTCCCCTGTCCCCTCAATATTCAATGGCTGCTGACCCCACTGCCTGGCTCATCTCGTGGCCTTGCACCTTGTCTCGCTGTTGCTGGCTGACCTGCTCTCAGCCCTGGATCAGGAAACCTGTTGGCCGTGCCCTTTTTATAAAGCAAAACACAGGGTCTTCAGCCTTGGCTTCCTTATCTCGTTGCTTCTTGTTCCTCGCATGAGTGTGCCTTAAACATTCGGGACAGTCTATTTTTAGGGGACTCAACCAGAGTCTGATTTCCCTCTGCATTGCCTGCTGATAGACTCAACCGAAATTAGAAAATCAATGCTGAGTTATCATAGAACATAGAACATTACAGCGCAGAACAGGCCCTTCGGCCCACGATGTTGCGCCGACCAGTTTTTTAAAAAAAAACACTGACCCACTAATCTAAACCAATCCCTTTTCGTCCATAAACCTATCCACAGATCTCTTAAACGCCCCCAAACTAGGCGCATTTACAACCGCAGCAGGCAGGGCATTCCAATCCCTCACCACCCTCTGGGTAAAGAACTTACCCCTGATATCCGTCCTATAACTACCCCCCCTTAATTTAAAGCCATGCCCCCTCGTGCTAGATTTCTCCATCCGAGGAAAAAGGCTATCACTGTCCACCCTATCTAAACCTCTAATCATCTTATATGTTTCAATAAGATCCCCTCTTAGCCTCCTTCTTTCCAGCGAAAACAACCCCAAATCCCTCAGCCTCTCCTCATAGGACCTCCCCTCCATACCAGGCAACATCCTGGTAAACCTCCTCTGCACCCTCTCCAAAGCCTCCACGTCCTTCCTGTAATGTGGGGACCAGAACTGCACACAATACTCCAAGTGCGGCCGCACCAGGGTTGTGTACAGTTGCAACATGACGCTGCGACTCCTAAATTCAATCCCCCTACCAATAAACGCCAAGACACCGTATGCCTTCTTAACAACCTTATCTACTTGATTCCCAACTTTCAGGGATCTATGTACACATACACCTAGATCCCTCTGCTCCTCCACACTATTCAAAGTCCTCCCGTTAGCCCTCTACTCAACACATCTGTTACTCCTACCGAAATGAATTACCTCACACTTCTCTGCATTAAACTCCATCCGCCACCTCGCGGCCCAGCTCTGCAACCTGTCTAAGTCACCCTGCAAACTATGACACCCTTCCTCACAATCTACCACACCTCCGACTTTGGTGTCATCAGCAAACTTACTAATCCACCCAACTATACCCTCATCCAGATCATTAATAAAAATTACAAACAGCAGTGGCCCCAAAACAGATCCCTGAGGCACACCAGGCTCTAATCGGTGCCCACAGACACCGGCTGCACAGGGGCCTCCCATTGGTCGAGGCACTGTGCTTAGACATGATGTGTAAATTGTAAATCCACCTGAGGTTTTGGCCATCTCACTCATTCTCACTGAAATCTCAGCCTCTCTTCCCCTTCACTGCAGAAAGGCTATTCTAATGCTGAGAAATGATAGGATTGTTGCATTTACGTCCAGGCAAACATTACAAGCAGTTTTATTGTCGGGCTTACCCTGGTCCTACAATTCACCCAGTACTTTGATTTTCATAATCAAAATACCATACTTTCAACATCAAAAGACCTAACGAGTAACACTTCAAAAGGTTCATAAAACTTTGAATTTTTGCTCCAAAATATCCTGCCGATTAAATATTCACAGAGAAACATGAAGAAGTTTAATTATATTAATACTTTCAAACTATTCACTTTAATATATGTTTCAAAGGCCACCATACCTGAAATGAACAGACAGCCAATGCTATCAGGCCATCATTAGCGATAAAAGGATTCAAAATTATGTACACAGAAAAAGTCAAATACAAGGATGCAAGGTAATTAAAGATATTACTTTAATTTGAGACTCTTAACTTTTGTTTAAATTTATTCATAGGATATGAATATCACTGAGATGACCAGCATTTATTGCCCATCCCTAACTGCCCTGGAGAAGGTGATGGGGAACTGCTTTCTTGCACTGCTGATGTGGTGAAGGGGTTCCCAAAGTGCTATGGAGAGAGTTCCATGATTTCGACCTAGGAACAATGAAGAAACGACAATACAGTCCTAGATGTGTGACATAGAGGGTAACCTGGAGGTAGGTGGTTTGCATTGTTTCGTGTCCTTATTCTCTGAGGTAGTAGGGTTTTGGAAATAGTGTTGAAGAAAGCTTCGTGAGTTGCTACAGTCCATCTTATATCTGATACACATTGCTGTCATTGTGAGCTGGTGGTGAAGGGAATAACATAGAACATAGAACACTACAGCAAAAACAGGCCCTTCGGCCCACAAGTTGCGCCGATCACATCTATACCTACCAAGCCATAGAACTATCTGTAACTCCCAATACCATTAGATCCCATGTACTCATCCAGAAGTCTTTTAAAAGACCCCAGCGAGTTCGCCTCTACCACCACCGACGGCAGCCGATTCCACTCACTCACCACCCTCTGAGTGAAAAACTTACCCCTAACGTCTCCTCTGTACTTGCTTCCCAGCACCTTAAACCTGTGTCCTCTCATAGCGACCATTTCAGCCCTGGGAAATAGCCTCCGAGAATCCACCCTATCTATTCCTCTCAACATTTTATAAACCTCTGTCAGGTCACCTCTCAACCTTCGTCTCTCCAGGGAGAAGAGTCCCAGCTCCCTCAACCTATCTTCATAAGGCATGCCTCCCAATTCAGGCAACATCCTTATAAATCTCCTCTGCACCCTCTCAATAGCTTTCACATCCTTCCTGTAGTGAGGCGACCAGAACTGCGCACAGTACTCCAAATGGGGTCTGACAAGGGTCTTGTAAAGTTGCAGCATTACCTCCTGACTCCTAAACTCAATCCCTCGATTAATGAAGGCCAGTACACCATACGCTTCCTTGACCACATCCTCCACCTGCGAGGCTGATTTAAGAGTCTTATAGACCCGGACCTCAAGATCCTTCTGCTCTTCAACACTGCTAAAACTCATACCCTTGATATTGTACTCCTGCCTCCCATTGGTCCAAAAATGGACCACTACACATTTATCCACGTTGAAGTCTATCTGCCACTTCTCCGCCCAGTCTTGCATCCTATCTATGTCACGCTGCAACTTCTGACATCCCTCCAGACTATCCACAACACCACCAACCTTCGTATCGTCGGCGAACTTACTAACCCATCCCTCCACTTCCTCATCCAGGTCATTTATGAAAATGACAAACAACAAGGGTCTTAGAACAGATCCCTGGGGCACTCCACTGGTGACCGACCTCCATGCAGAAAAAGACCCATCCACAACCACTTCTGGTTGTGAAGCTTTCTGCAGGCAAGCCAGTTCTGGATCCACAAGGCTAAAGCCCCTTGGATCCCATGCCCTCTCACCTTCTCAAGAAGTCTTGCATGGGGGACCTTATCAAATGCCTTGCTGAAGCCTGTGTAAATCACGTCCACCGCTCTTCCTTTGTCAATGTGTTCAGTCACATTTTCAAAGAACTCCACTAGCCTCGTAAGGCACGACCTGCCCTTGACAAAGCCGTGCTGACTATTTCTGATCATTCTAAACTTCTCTAAATACTCATATCTTGTCCCTCAGAATTCTCTCCATCAACTTACCAACCACGGAGGTCAGACTCACCGGTCAGTAATTTCCCGGGCTATCCCTGTTCCCTTTCTTGAAAATAGGAACCACATCCACAATCCTCCAATCCTCTGGAACCTCTCCTGTCTCCATCGACGATGCAAAGATCATCGCCAGGGGCTCTGCAATCACTTCCCTCACCTCCCACAGTATCCTGGGGTACATCCCATCCGGTCCCAGCGACTTATCTATCTTGATAGAATTTAAAAGTTCCAACACATCCTCTTTCTTAACATCCACACACTCAATCTTTTCAGTCTGCCGCAAACCTGTAGTACAACTTCCCAGATCACTTTCCACCGTGAATACCGAGGCAAAGTACTCATTCAGCACCTCTGCCATTTCTTCCGGTTCCACACAGACTTTTCCCCCTTCACCTTTTATAGGTCCTATCCCTTCTCTTCTCATCCTTTTACTTTTCACATATTTGTAGAACGCCTTGGGATTCTCCTTAATCTTACCCGCCAAGGCCTTCTCATGTCCCCCTTCTGGCCCTCCTAATTTCCTTTTTAAGCTCCTTTCTACAAGCCTTATACTCCTCTACGTCCAAGATGGCGGCAATCAAGAGGACTCCTCTGTCTTGGATGGTGTTTTCTTGAGTTTCTTGAGTGTTGTTTGAGATGCATTCACCAAGACAAATGAAAAGTATTCCTTCACACTCTTGATTCATGTCCTTTATGTAGTGAAAAGGCTTTCAGGAGTCAGGAGCTGAGCCATTCTTCACAAAATGCCCAGGATCAAATCCGCTCACTGCATTTATGTGGCAGTTCCGGTTCAGTTTCTGGACAATGATGATTCCCTAGAAATGCAATAGGCCATTCAGCCCATTGAGTCAGCACTGACTCTCCAACAGAGCATCTTTACCCAGGCCCACCCCCTGTCCTATACTCATAATCCCAGGCATCCCCACTAATCCCCTAATTTGGATATCCCGGGACACTGAAGGACAATTTAGCATGGCCACTCCATCTAGCCTGCACATCTTTGGAGTGTAGAAGGAAACCAAAGCACCTGGAGGAAACCCACGCAGACCCGAGAGAATGTGCAAACTCCACAGAGACAGTCACGCAAGCCCTGGTGCTGCAAGGCAGCAGTTCTAACCACTGTGTCACCATGCCATCTATCTTGATGGAGGAGGATGATAATGCTACTGAAAGCCAAGGCAGGACGGTTAAGATTCTCTCTTGCTGGAGGTGGTCATTTCCTGGCACTCGTTTTGCACAAATTGTACTTACCATTCGCAGCTCAAGCCTGGTCCGGGTCACGCTGCATGCAAGCACAAATTGCTTCAGTTTCTGATGAGTTGCAAACAGCACTAAATAATCATCAGTCAACATTCCCAATGCTGATCTTATGATGATGAAAGAATTATTGTTTAATTGTCCACCACCATTCACACTGGATATGGCAGGCCTACTGTTGGTTTTGGGATTTACCTGGCTTCCGCATTCTGATTCTGCTATTTAGCGTGCAGGCAGCTCTGTTGTAGCTTCATCTGTGATTGAACAGATCACCAAAACAACTGGCACTTTGCTAAATTTGGAACTTTGATTTTGGTGTGTGCTACTCTCTATCTATTGGAACACTAGTGGGAGGCAAAAATACAGGGCCTCCAAAATTGGAGATTTCAAGGGTCACATTCAGTGAGACCAGGAAGGACATTAGTCTTTTCCCGTTCTCACAAAAAATTAAACTTATTTCTTCACGTGATCTGTAGCCATCCCTGTAAATGATAGAATAACACGCTCCTTTCCATCTGCTTCCCACAGAAGCTTGGGCTGCCTAATTCAAAGCCTTAAAACATTGCATGAATCCTGTGATGAGTGGAATCAGGGTAAATGCTGAGCTTTTATTTTCATCATGCTCCCAACTCCTCTTGGACCAGCAGAGGGACGAGAATAGATCCAGTTGTATTCAGTTTAAATTTCGTAATGAGTGAAGGTGGTCATGTCAGAAAATGCTACCGCAGATTTCAAACAGTAGCACGCTTTATTTTTAAAATACAATCTGTAATGCGGATTGGGAAGAAGTTACTGTGCTCGAGTACCTTTCTAGACCAATAATATTATACTGATACATTTGAAATTAGTGCATACCAGATAAAGATGAAGGGACGGCAAGATAATTCAGTCATTGAAAAATCCTCACGTAGTGTACAATTAACTCAAAATAACTGTTTATACATCTAAAATTTTGTAACCTTGATATTATTCTAATTACACCTCTTCTGCCTGCCATGGGCAATGATCCAAATCAGACAGATTATACCAGGGAGGTTTCAGGTGACTTGTCATTTTGTACATCAGATGGCCATTGCTGTTCATATGCCTCTCTGTTTGGTTCATTTCAAGTCACAAGGATTGCACCAATACACTCACCAATAATATAAAACATGGAATATTTTTTCACGGTTGGATATAACAAGCAGCTGATAAAAAATCTGATATTCAGTACCCTGTTACCACACTGAAGTTAAATATGAGGGCATCCCAAAATCAGAAAGGTAACTTGAAACACTAGCTCATAGTGCTATGTGTGCGCTTTTTTGATATTATGTGAGGAATGACGTACAATCCAGTGAGGAAACAGACTGATCATTGTGTGAACAATTCAAAAAGAATATTTATGAACTTAAAACAAAAACAAGAAGGACTAAAATACTCTACAACAATTTCTTTTACACAGAACTATCCCTTGGTCCCCAAAATTAGCAAAGTTCACCTGAACTCTGAAATGTCCCTTTTCCCAAACAACATCTGGTATTGAGTGACTCTATGAGCTAAATCCAGGAAATAATTCCCACAACCAAGGTGGCCATGTCTGGAAAATATTCTTCTGGTTCAGTGAAGATATAAAATTGCTGCCTCTCTTGGGAGACTGTAGCTGCAATTTGCTGCAGTTCTGATGGTAGCTGTCTCTCTTCCCTTTTCTACTGAATGTTCTACAGTGTACCGTTTCTTTCCCTTTGATTTTATCATTGCGTGGGGTCAGCTTTTGGCAGATACGTGTCAATTTCCTTATCTCTCCACTTGAAATTCACTTTTCTAGAGCCCCATTGTTTTCCCTAGTTACATATGTATAATACTTTTTTCCATTGATGGCTAATTCACATCTTATCAGTTCTCCAGCCACCTGCTTCTAATCAACTCCTTTTACTAGTTTTTTTCTTAATTTTCTAATTCTTAACAACCCTCAGTCAGGCTGTGCGACAGGGACATGCTCATTGTGTTGTGAGGGGCTGCCTATTTGGAAATAATTGCACGTGCCATACCCTGCATACCCACTGAACCCTGGCCATCATTAAATGATGTAGAGATGCTAGCGTTGGGTGTTACATCATTAAACGCACAGAAAGTATGTTAGCAAACACTGAACTCCACCGGAACAGTTATCCAAAAACACATTACTATATAATATAATTACTATTATGGAATGGCAGAGCAGGCTCGAGGGGCCACTTGGCCTACTCCTGCTCCTAGTTCTTATGACCTTATGGAACAATAGCCTAAAATGCATCTCAAGGCAGGATCAATAAAGGGACGCTAAGGAACACAAGGAAATAGTAGAAGAGGGTCGACCTGAGGCGTGGCTAGAGAGAAAAGAGATCAGGTAAAAAAAAAGAGGTGCAGTCTCCCTTCAAGATGGATTTTCAATTTCAGTGAATTATTTTCATTGCGTTTTTTGGGGTAAGGGAACTTGCTGAGTCTAATACAGAGTCTCAAACTCACTATCCCACCTCTCCCTATTATCTGTACCTGTACCCCCAAAATACTGTCACTCAATGTCACTCACTGTCTTTACTCAGAGGGTAGTAAGGGTGTGGAATGCCCTGCCTGAAGCAGTTGTGGACTCGCCAACTTTAAGGGCGTTCAAATGGTCATTGGATAGGCATATGGACGATATTGGAATAGTTTAGGTTAGAGGGTCATTAGATTGGTTCCACTGGTCGGTGCAACATCAAGGGCCGAAGGGCCTGTACTGCGCTGTAATGTTCTATGTTCTATGCATGATGTTTAGACAGAAGTAACGATTGCTTTCTGGCTATCTCTATCCATTTTCAATGTTTTTGAAGAGAAGAATAAAAAAAGTATGCCAAACATGTGCAGCTAGACCCAAGGAGATCAATTAGAACCCATCCTTACATTGCCAGCCATGTCTACATGACCAGACAATCATATCTGCGTGTTAGAAGAAACCTGTATGCAGAAACTATGGTTCTCCAGAGAGACCACGATCGAACCTTGTACATTTCTTCAGTCAGGCTGCAAGCCTCTTCAATGACAGGAACAGCTTTGACAATGACTGTCAGTGTGCTTGTCATCTTAACACCTGTAAATAATTTTTTGCAGTTTGAAGGTGACTGGATGATGACATCAAAACAAGTCAGTCCAAGAAATGGAATAGGGACATTGTAAAGGTTCCTTTTCTCTTCTGTTTCAAACATTCTCCTTTCCTCAAAGTCTATTTGTCCTGTGTCCTTGCAACTACCTCACTATCTTGAATCTCCATTCCCTTCCAAAGTTCTTGGATGTGCTGTTCCCTCCCAAATCAGTGCTTACCTCGACTGAAATTCTATATCTGTATCTATCTAATTGGCTTTCTGTGACTGCACCCATAATGCATCATTCCTCCCCAGCCTCTCTGCAGTTTTTGACATGGTCAATTACATCCTCATCCAACACTTCTTCCATAGCTCCACTCAGTGGGATTGCTCTCACTTGGCTCTCTTGGACTCTTACATTTCAGCTGTAGCCTTGCTCTTTCTCTTTTAGACCTGAAATATCCCCACCCCTTGATCTTTATCTTTATCCATCTTCAGATTTTGTGTGTTCAACACCCCTCCACTCTGCCCCAACACGTCTCTCATTGACCAATTGATGGCCGCTGTCTGGATATTCCAAATCCCCCTTCCTGAACTTTTTTACCTGATCTCTTTTCTCTCTAACCACGCCTCAGGTCAACCCTCTTCTACTATTTCCTCGTGTTCCTTAGTGTCCCTTTATTGATCCTGCCTTGAGATGCATTTTAGGCTATTGTTCCATAAGATCATAAGAACTAGGAGTAGGAGTAGGCCAAGTGGCCCCTCGAGCCTGCTCTGCCATTCCATAAGATCATGGCTGATTGTTTCATGGCCTCAGTTCCAATTACCCGCCCACTTACCATAACCCTCAATTTCCTTACGGCTCAAAAATCTATCTTTGCCTTAAAAACATTCAATGAGGTAGCCTCAATTGCTTCACTGGGCAGGGAATTCCACAGATTCACAACACACAGCTATGTTCTCTAGTTCTAGTTTCACCCGCTAGTGGAAACAACCTCCCTGCCTCTATCTTATCTATGCCCTTCATAAATTTATATGTTTCTATCAGATCTCCCTCAGTCTTCTGAATTTCAATGAGTACGGTCACAGTCTACTCAGTCTCTCCTCATAAGTCAATCTACTCATCTCCGGAATCAATCTATTGAATCTCCTCTGCATCCCATCCAGTGCCAGTATATCCTTTCTCAAGTAAGGGGACCAAACTGTACACAGTACTCCAGGTGTGGTCTCACCAGCACCTTATACAGCTGCAATATAACCTCCCTGTTTTTAAATTTCATCCATCTTTCAAGAAGGACAAAATTCCATTTCCTTTTTTAATTGCCTGTTGCACCAGCATATTAACATTTTGTGATTCCTGCACAAGGACATCCAGGTCCTTCTGCACAGCAACATGCTGCAATTTTTACCATTTAAGTAATAGTCCATTTTGCTGTTATTCCTACCAAAATGGATGATCTCATATTTACCAACATTGTACTCCATCTGCTAGATCCTCACCCACTCACTGAAACTATCTATATCCCTTTGCAGGCTTTCAGTGTCCTCTGCATACTTTGCTCTATCACTCATCCTAATGTCATCTGCAAACTTTGACATACTACACTTGGTCCCCAACTCCAAATCAACTATGTAAATTGTAAACAATTGTGGTCCCAACACTGATCCCTGAGGCACATCACTAGTCACTAATCTCACTCATTTATCCCTCCTCTTTGCTTTCTGTGAGTTAACCAATCCTCGATCCATGCTAATACATTACCCCAAACACCGTGCACCTTTATCTTTTGCAGCAGCCTTTTGTGCAGTACACTGTCAAATGCCTTCTGAAAATCCAGATGCACCACATCCACCAGTTCCTCATTGTCCACCATGCTCCTAATGTCCTCAAACAATTCCAGTAAATTAGTTAAACCTACTTTTCAAGAACCCATGGTACATCTGTCCAATGGAACAATTTTTATCCTGATGTTTCACTATTTCTTCCTTGATGACAGATTCAAGCATTTTCCCCACTAAGAAGTTTATCGGCCTATAGCTACCTGCCTTTTGTCTGTTTTTAAACAGTGGCGTCACATTTGCTGTTTTCCATTCTGTGGGAACCACCCCAGAGTCCAGCAAATTTTGGTAAATTACCACTAATGCATTTGTTAGTTCCTCGCCATCTCTTTTAGTGCCCTGGGATATATTCCATAAGCGCCAGGAACTTATCTACCTTTAGCCCCATTAGCTTGCCCAATGTAACTTCTTTAGTGATAATGATTGTTTCTAACTCCTCACCGGCCATTGCCTTCTTGTTATCAAGTTACTTCTTGTCATCAAGTTATTCGTGTCTTTCACTGTGAAGACCGACACAAAATACCTTCAATGCCTCGGCCATTTCCTCATTTTCTGTTACGAAGTCCCCCTTTCATCCTCTAAAGGACCAATATTTACTTCTGCCCCTCTTTTTCATTTTATATATTTGTAGAAACTTTTGCTATCTGTTTTTATATTCTGAGCTAGTTTACTCTAATGATCTAACTTACTTTTCTTTATAGCTTTTGTCGTGGCTTTCTGTTGACCTTTAAAGATTTCCCAATCCTGTAGTTTCCCACTAATCTTTGCCACTTTGTATGCATTTTCTTTCAATTTGGTACCCTCTTTTATTTCCTTAGATATCCACGGCTGATTATCCCTTTTTCTACAGTTGTACGCACTCCGTAAATCCTTCAACAACAATTCTGTTATCATTATTAGTTTATACCTCATTTTTGAGGGGGTAATGGAACTTAGTGAAGCTACTGGGGCTTGCTGCAATTGTTTCTTTGTATTCACCTGCTGTCTGTCTACAGTGCAGCTTATCAATTCACATTGGACGTTATCTCACTGAAATGTTTCACAATCCACCCACTGAACAATTAGAAAAATACAAATGAGGCATATGTGAAAGACACAATATTCAGGTCAGTTCACATGGGAGGTCTAATGAAAGTGCAGTGGAGGTTAAGAGAGAAATTAAAAAAGCTATAAGAAAATTTTAAAAGAAATAAAAAGAAATAGCATGGGGTTTTTTAAGCATAAAAGAAAATAAGTTATTCAAGACTGTGAGACATAAATATAGAAAAGGAATTGGCATTGGAAAAAAATAAACAGAACTGAAAGTTGATCATTTATAAAGTTCTTCTGGTATGCACACTCTATTGAAGGAAGTCAAAGAGAAGATAAAAAAGACTCCAAATACAATTCTTCACCCTTCTTAGATCCGCAAATTGTGCCAGGGGACCAGAAGGTGGCCAACTGTACCACTGTTCAAGGGAGGTTAGAAAAACAGACCAATTCACTATCAACAAGTTGGTCAAACATCAGTTGTAGGCAAAACCTCTTAACCCATCATTTGTGACCAATTGAGCGAGCATTTTCAGATGTCTGCGCTTGTCAAGGGCAGTTGGCATTGAGCTTTAATAAGAAGTCACATTTACCAATTTTGACAGAGTTTTTCCCGGTGACTGATTGTATATACAAGGGGCATACAACCACACGGATAAAGAACAAGAGTCAGTGACTTGAACCAAGGTTGGAGAATCATGGGGGAGAACCCGCTTCAGGATTCTCCTCACCCCTACATAGTCTGGACCACGCCCAGTGAGATTAGCATATTTAAATCAACATTCAAGTATACAATGTCGATTTGAAGCCGGATCTTCCCTGCTCCCAGGATTCTCCAATCCTTGGGGACAGTGGGAACCTGGCACCAATCACTGCTGGTTTCCAAAAACGGAAACCACTCATGATGGTCATGCCAAGGGGGCTTAGAGGCCATTGAAAACCCCAGGTGGGTGGGGAGATGGCTGGGTAGTGCCCTGGCATTGCCAGGGGAGGGCGGCTTTCAACTGGTCTGCCGGTGTCTATAGGTCCCATTCCAAAAAATATGGTAGAATTCTGTGAGAATCTCTCCAGTCTCCAAAAGAATTTCAAAGTGTGGTTGGATTGTGAATTGAATCACATCGATCCGCCCAACAGGAATCTCAGCAGGTTTCCCACTGGGGCTGACGCTTAGAAATGTTTTGGGAGAATTCCACTTCACAGTTCCACCTGGCCCCAATAGCTTTTCACCTGCTTGCTTATCAAGAATCTATCCAATTCTGATCCAAAAATATTCAAGTGGGGACGATTCTTTGGGGCAGCAGCTGGGAATCCCGATGGCCCATTCAATCGGATGAATGGGCAGAATCGGAATTCCAACGAAGCATCAATCCTATCCTGGGTCCCTCTCCCTCCCGTTGGGGTCACATTGTGGCACATTATCAAAATCCTGGAAATCTGAGTAGAGTACCTCCACTGGTTCCCCTTTATCCACAGCATATGTTACTTCTTCAGAGAACTCCAATACTTTAGTTAAACATGATTTTCCTTCCAAATAACCATGCTGACTCTGTCATAACCCTGAATTTAACTAAGAGTCTGCTGTAGCATCTTTAATAGTAGTTTCTAACATGTGCCCTATGACAGATGTTAAGCTAACTGGCCTGTAGTTTCCCACTTTATATCTCACTCCATTTTTGAATAATGAAGTTACATTTCTTATTTTACAATCTAATAGAACCTTCCTCGAGTATAAGGAATTGTGGAAAATTAAAATAAGGCATTAAAATATCCCATAACCCACTCCTTTTAAGACCCCAGGATGAACCCAGAGACTTGCTCAGCACTTCCACTGTGAGTGTAATAGTCTTCAGTTCCTCCCCCCGTTCCATTTCCTGATTTACAGCTATTTCAGGGATGTCACTTTATTAATTCTTTTCTTCTTTTAAATATTCATAAAAACTCTAAGTATCTATTTATCTATTTCTAGCTTCCTTTCCCTCGTTCTCTTAATTTTGTCATTATTTGCTGTTGTTAACATTCTGTCCAATCTTTTGACCTGCCAACCATCTCTGCACAATTATATGCTTTTCTTTAAGTTTGATACTACCTTTAATGTTTTTAATTAACCATGGATGGAATTTTTCTCTCTTAGAATCATAAAGGTTTACAACATGGAAATGAGCCCTGCAACCCAACCTGTCCATGCCGCTCTTTTTTTTAAATTACAAAGCTCGTCCCAATTGCCAGCATTTGACCCATATCCCTCTACCCATCCATCTAAACGCTTTGTCAAAAGACAAAATTGAACCCACCTCTACTACTATCTCTGGCAGCTTGTTTCAGACACTCACCTACCCTGTGTGAAAAAATTGCCCCACTGGACACTTTTGTATCTCTCCCCTCTCACCTTAAACCTATGCCCTCTAGTTTTAGACTGCCGTACCCTTGGAAAAGATATTGACTATCTAGCTGATTTATGCCCCTCATTATTTTGTAAACCTCTATAAGATCACCCCTCAGCTTCCTATGCTCCACAGAAAAAAGTCCCAGTCTATCCAGTCCCTCCTCATAATTCAAATCATCAAGTCTCGGTAGCATCCTAGTAAATCCTTTCTGCACTCTTTCTATTCTGAAATATCCCTTGAAATATCTGTTTTGGGAAATATGTTTTACGAGGAGAAATTGAGTTGGTTCAGGTATTAATTGCTAGAATTCAAAAGAATGAGGGGAGATTTCATAGACATCTATGGAGTAGATAGGGTATATGCAGGAAGGATGTTTTGGGAACTGATTGCCACATTTTCTTGATCTCAACCTGAAAGCTGGGCGTATTAGTCTTAAAGAGCATGTTGTATCCTGTTTGAGGACTGACTTCTGGCCAGTATTCATGCATTTTCATATCTTTGGTGACTGGAAATTTCTAAAAGATATTTGAATGCAGTTTGCCCTGCTTTATTCTATACCCTGATAGATCCTTAAGGCTGTTCAACAATCTTACTTAGGGCTCTCTAGACCCTGTGGGTCACAATAGTTTGTCATCATAATCTGCAGTTCATCACCCATCCTAGATTTTACCCCTTGATGTCACACTCCTTTTTTGATTTTGTGATGTTTACCATGTTGACGAGAGTGATCCAGTGTGTGAGCAGAGGCAAATTTCACCTGTTATCCTTTAAAAACCAGGGACATCCATTTCTTTATAATGAAATGCTTTCCGCAGGGTGCTCCTTCAATTACACCAAACTTAATACACAGATTTGCTCCGACTATATCTTCATTATGCCAGGGGTGTATGGTGGACTACCTGCATTGCTTCTGATCCTGTATCTAAATTGAATGCTGGTTGTTTAATATCCTTAACAAATTTGAGATTTTTGGGGAGCTCGCTGGGTCGATTGTACTGCACTAGGGCTGTGTAATATATATCTGTTTTTCCTTCTTATAGTCCTTGCATTTATAATGGTGGTATATATGTATGGTATCCTTTGCTCTTGTCATGGTTAATATGAGTAGTACCACTGCAGGGTGCTGGGTGATTGATTTGCTGTAGAGATTGTGGATATGGCCCAATGTGTCCTCATAGCAAGTGAAAAAACCCGCTCAGACCTATTGGCATAGGGTAGCTTCCTTCTGTATTTACAGTATTGGGGTAAAAGGATCTCTGACTGACTCCAGTAAAGGTGCAGATGAAGCACATGTCCTGGGAAAAGACATTGTTTCCTGTCAATAGTGCCCCTGGTGTGGCTGGAGATAGGGAAGTATGCTCAGGTGAATGCCTCAGCGTAATGCAAGGATCTTTGGTTAATCATTCTTTTCTATATCTGTGTTGATGTTCTACTCGAAAATGCAACGGCTGTAGCTACTTTGAAATTCTTGAAATTTAAGTGGCTTGACTCTGTGTCTAGTACCCTGTGAGCCAGGGCATGCACCATTATGTCATTTACTCATGGCTTCATCTTGTTATCCCCTTTCTTCCCCATCTCTAACATCCTTCCATTGTTTGTATCTTTGGAGGCACCATTTGTATTGAATAATGAATATTCCAAACCAACTGAGTTAATGCTCTCTTGTATCTTTCTGTATGCATATATGTAGAAATTATTCTGTATTGTACTAGTCCTTGAGGCATGTTGCAGTTTTTATAAAAATGAGAAAAATCATCAATAAAAATATATTTTAAAAATAGAAGTCTCATAATAAACGTATAACAAACAAATTTCATTGCATTTGATACTTGTCTCCTGTAGGGAATTCATAATCTTGGTCTGGATCAATTAGCAGTAAGAAACAAAACTCTCATCATTGACACGCCAACGGTCGACATACGCCTCAGTTTAGTATTGCATTATCTCAATGTGCACTTTTTTTTGTAATTTATAAAAACTTAGAGTGACTCATTGGAGTAATAAATTTTAGGTGGATCTTTACATAAAAATATTCAATGACACGATACCTTAATAAGTAGTGACAACTTTCATTTTGCAGCTGTAGACACCAGCTAAGATAAAACCAAGAGCAAACAGGTTTGTAGTTTGCCTCTAAAGATTCCATTAATGCTGACAACTGATTAACTTGGCAAAGGAGCCATTCATTACTGTCCTAAAGCATTAAGTTCACAGCAGCTGTACAATACCTGCTCTAAACTAGGCTGCTCAAAACTTCCAATTTTGCTTAAAAAAATAAAAGCAAGTCAGGAATCCGGTGTTTCTGAGTGTCTATATAGAGCAGGTGTGATAGAAGATCATCCTGTCATCCTCTAGATCAAAGCAGCTCACTGTGTAGCAAACAGTATCTTTGTTCTTGCATTTGTGACCTCAACATGTTATATCAAGCTATGGCTTGCATTCCCTTAGCAGCTACAGTCCTGGAATATTCTAAAACACCTTTCAAGATACAATAGTTACAACAAAAAAAGACTTTTTATATTGCTCTGCATCTGAAGATTGAAGGATGGTTTATGGGACGGGGGTGAAGTCAATAGCACAAACCTATATTCTGCTTCAGATTTCTTAAAATGTCCATTGCCAATAGTAGAGAGGAGGATGGTTGTAGTTGTTGGAAGCCACCCAACTGAGCCTCAGGACATCACTGCAGGGAGTGTCCTTGGCCCAATCATCTTCAGCTGCTTCATCAGTGACCTTTTCATCATAAGATCAGACGTGGGGATGTTTGATGATGCTTCCATGGTGTTCAGTGGCATTCACAACTCTTCAGATCCTGAAGTAGCCCATATCCACATGTAACAAGACCTGGAGAATTGGGCTGTGAAGTGGCAGGTAACATTCCTGCCACACAACCGCCAGGAAATGATCATCTCCAACATGAGAGAAACTAATCAGCCCTTCCTTAACACTACATGTCATTGCATCCATCACTGTCAACGTTCTAGGGATCACCATTGACCTGAAACTGAACTGGAAAAGCCATATAAATATTGTTAGATATTGAGAGTTTGTTGTCGGCGGCTGGAAAATCTAGAACAAAGTTACACAGTACAAGAGGACAATCATTTAATACGGATTTTTTTTAACTCAAAAGGTTGCGAAGCTTTGGAATCTTCTCCCTCTGAGGGTAGTGGATGCTCCATCATTATATACATTTAAAGCCAAGATAGACTGACCTTTGGTAACTCAGATAATTGAGGGATACGGGGAGCAGAAGGGAAAGTGGAGCTGAAGTCTAAGATCAGCCATGGCCATATTGAATGGTGAAGTAGGGTCAATGGGTTATATGGTCCACTCCTGCTGCTATTTTTTATGTTACGTTACCTGAAGAAGCCAGAATCTGGATATTCTGCAGTGAATGACTCAACTCAACTCCTCAAAACCTTTCCATGGTTTACAAGGCGCAAGTCAGGAATGTGTTAAATATTTCGCATTTACCTGGATGAGTGCAGCTCCAACAACGCTCAAAAAGTTCAACACCATCCAGGACAAAGTGGAAGCTAAATGGGCACCACCTTGAATCGACCTGCTTAAACATCCACATCCTGCAAGCTGCCCTGCAGCAATTCGCTAACACTCCTCCATCTCTGAGCCTGTGACTTGTGCCTCCTCAATTGACAAGGGCTCATGGGAACATCACCATCTGCAAATTCCCCTCCAAATCACATAGCATCCTGACTTGGAAATACACCGTTGTTTCTTTATCAGCACTGGAATACAATCCTAAGGCCCACTCCTTTACAGCACAACATTTGCAGCAGCTCAAGAAGGTAGCTCGCCATCACTTTCTAGAATGAACATAAATGCTGGCCTTGCCAGTGACATATACATTGTACAAACAAAAAAGAAACTACAAATGCTTGATTAACAGTTAGTGTTATGTAAATCTGCAACTCTGTTATATCCCATCTTCTCATGCTTGTCACAAAAGGCACAGGGAAACTGTAAACGCTACATGGTGATGCAAAGGTTTGACTTGAATTAGTGACCTTTGAACAGTTGAATGCCTTGAACTATTTCCATCTCATTCTGCTCTCTCACCTTCTCGCTCCCGTTGTAGGCATATGGTTAGTTCTTGAATGTTGGCTTTGTCCATAACCGATTGTACCCTCAACTGGTCCAGCTCTTCTCCTAGATTCATACTGCAAGGTGAGAAAGAAGAAATCCGTTCATTAGCCATCATTAAAAAAATTCCCACATTGAAAAACATGTCAATAAGCTCTACCTGTGACGTGAAACAAAATCCAATGAAATAGAATAAACACTAAAAAATAGATGAGTCAGTGACAATAGTGCATAGTAGAAAGTAGAGATGTTGGTGGGCTTTCTTAAACATAGTGTTGAAATGGGGGGACCAGGACAGACTGTTGGTGATCTGGACACTGAAAAACTTGAAGCTCTTGATGCTTTCTACTTCATCCCCATTAACGTAGACAGGGACATGTTCTCCCCTATGCCTCCTGAAGTTGATGACAATCTTCTTCGTTTTGTTGACGTTGAGAGAGAGATTATTGTCACCGCTCCAGCTCATCAGATTCTCTATCGCATTCCCTTCTTTTTGTTTTTTTATTCCAATTCAATCAAGTCAAATCCAATTCAGAGTCTCAACAAGTTGGAACATTCCTGATCCAAGCTGACAAGACAGGGCTCTCACCTCCTGTCTTGGACTTGATCTACTTGATTCAAGCAGATTGAAGTAGGCAGAGCTCCTCTTCCAAGGCTTGATCTCATTTGCATCTTAGCTAAAAGGCTGAGATGCTGCTTTTAAAAATTGTTTCAAATGAAGCTAAAATGTAACCTAATGACTTCAACCAAGCACAGCAGGCCTGAAAGGGTCATTTTTGAGATCTGACCCACTACAGTGGTGTCATCAGCAAACTTGAAAATCGAGTTGGAGGGGAATTTGACCACACAGTCATAGGCGTATAAGAAGCTTAGTTTGAAGTGCAGAAGCACAGGGAGACAAGGCAGTGAATGTCTTCAGATGTCAGAAGCTGTTAGCACAGGGAACGATGTTCAAGAGGGCACAGAGGATAATTTATTGGCTGATGCATAGATTGTAAGTTTGGGTTGTTATACTCGAACTGTATAAGAAAAAAAACTAGACCACAGATAGAATACTGAGTACATTTCTAATCATTGCACTAGAGTAAGGATGTGATTTTCGGGAGAGGGTACAGAGGTGGTCCATGAGGATGTTGTCAGGAATTAAGAATTTTAGCTCAGAGAAAAGATTCAACAGTCTAAGGTTGTTTTCTGTGGAACACAGGAGACTGAGGGAAGCTTTACTTGAGTATTTAAAATTATGGGGGTCTCGATGGGTTAGATAGGGAGTCATGATGCGGAGGTGCCAGCATTGGACTGGGGTAAACACAGTAAGAAGTCTCACAACACCAGGTTAAAGTCCAACAGATTTATTTGGAAGCAAATGCCACTAGCTTTCAGGGATTTTCCCCTTCATCAGGTTTGTCTTACTTAGATAGGGAGCACAGATTTAAAATAATGCAGTATTTTTTCACCCAAACCTCGAATTTACTGCCTGAAAGAGTGATAGAGGCTGAAATGCTCACCAGAAAAATATTTGGATATGCATTTAAAGTGCTGTAACCTTTTATTATTCTTCCATAGAATCCCTGCAGTGCAGAAGGAGGCCATTCAGCCCATCATGTCTGTACCAACTCTCCAAAACAGCATCCCATCCAGGCCACGTAACCCCACATATTTTACCATGCTAATTCCCCTAATCTGCACATTTTTGGATGGTGGAAGGACACCGGAGAACCTGGAGGAAACCCCTGCAGACACAAGGAGAATGTGAAAACCACACACACAGTCATCCAAGGCTGGAATCGAACCCAGGTCCCTGGCACTGTGAGGTGGCAATGCTAACCACTGTGCCACAGTGCCGCCTCATAGGTTGTGGCTATTACTGGCTCAGCCAGCATTTATTGCCCATCCCTAATTGCCCTTTGAAGATGATGGTGAGATACTTTCTTGAACTTCTTCAGTCCACGTGGCCTAAGTACACCACAGGACTGTTTGGGAGGGAGTTCCAGGATTTTGACCCTGGACAGCCGAAATAGTTCTAAATCAGAAGTGGTGTGTGGCTTGGCAGGGAACTTGCAGACAGTGGTGTTCCCATGTATCTGCTGCGCTTGTCCTTCCAGGTGGTAGAGATTGCAGGTTTGCAAGCTGCTGTCAAAAGAGCCTTGGTGAGTTGCTGAATTGCATCTTGCAGATGGTATACACTGCTGCCACTATGTGTCAGAAGCTGAAGGAGTGAACACTATGGGGTAATCGACCAAGCTAGCTTTTGAGATTAAACTAGATAGTTCTTTTCTGCTGGAACAGATACAATGGGCCAAGTGGTCTCTGATCATTCCTCACTATTCATCAGAATGGCAAGTACGTACACAAAAATAACAGTGACACTTTGGGAGACCACTCTGACATGTTTACTGTATTAAGTTATAAACTCATTAGAAGCACCTTGGAATTAAATATGCAATACCTGATGGCAATCTTATCTCCTGCAAAAAATACTTAAATGTAATCTTTAATTGCTTTTCCTAAAACAGTAAAATGTTTGAGTAGTCTATTACTCTATGTTTTTTAATAACTTCAACAGCCCATCGTTCTTTTTGTTACATCAAAATTTTACTCTGTTAAGTTCATCCAAACCTCTGCTGCCTGTTTACTGACCAATGCTAGGTTGGATGGGCAGAATTCCTCCATTTGGGCCAACGTCCTGTGGTGGGGGCAGAGATGGGGAGTGTTTCCCACTGCAATTGCTAACGGGAAACCATGCTATATCTTCTGCTGGTGAAAATAATTATGCATTTGTGGGTTTTGCATAATCTTCTGTGCTGGGGCAGGTATGAGAGCCTGCATCCTGCCATTATATCAAGGTGCTATATTTAAAAGGTGATAAATGTCTCTGGTCCATCATTGGAAGAAAGAAAGATGGGCCTCCTGAAGGAAGATGATGATGCATCTCCAGGAATACTCTTGAGGCTTGCAGATGGATCTCCTCAAAGACAAAGCTGAAACATCCACCTGACAGATGTTCCCTCCACCCACTGTTGTGCTGTTCTAGGTCTGGATTCACTGGACTCTGAAGGTGGTCCCAGGCCTTCTACAGATAAGTATTGACTTTTGCATGCCACATTGGTCCAATGGGTTCTGAACTGACACATTTTTCTGCTCCGTGTTGGCGAGAATTGAGGGTGGGGAGAAAGTTCCAGTTGGGGTTCATCAGCATCTCATTAGCGTGATGCAAATCGGTTTCACGCCAGCATTCTGCAGGATTTCCAATTTGTCAAAGCGAGCAGCGTGGGAAGATCCTATTGTGAAGTCACACTGGCATGAAACCGATTTTTGGGCCGGCCATAGATTTCCCCCTCCCACCCACCATCGTGGGTAACATTCTCTCACCTGAGTCAAAAAGTTGAGGGTTCAAGTCTTATTCCAGAGGCTGGAGCACATAAATAACTGCTGATACTCCACTGCAGTACTCTGGAAATGCTATATTGTTTGAACATAAGAACTAGGAGCAGGAGTAGGCCATCTGGCCCCTCAAGCCTGCTCCGCCAGTCAATAAGATCATGGCTGATCTTTTTGTGGACTCAGCTCCACTTAACCACCCACTCACCATAACCCTTAATTCCTTTAATGTTCAAAAATTTATCTATCCTTGCCTCAAAAACATTCAGTGAGGGAGCCTCAACTGCTTCACTGGGCAGGGAATTCCACAGATTCACAACCTTTGGGTGAAGAAGCTCCTCCTCAACTCAGTTCTAAATCTGCTCCCTCTTATTTTGAGGCTATGCCACCTAGTTCTAGTTCCATCTGCCAGTGAATACAACTTCTCTGCTTCTATCTATCTATTCCCTTCATAATCATAAAGGTTTCAATAAGACCTCCCCTCATTCTTCTGAATTCCAGTGAGTATAGCCCCAGTCTACTCAGTCCCTCCTCATAAGCCAAACACCTCAACTCCAGAATCAACCTAGTGAATCTCCTCTGCACCCCCTCCAGTGCCGGTATATCCTTTCTCAAGTAAGGAGACCAAAACTGTACACAATACTCCAGGTGTGGCCTCACCAGCATCTTATACAGCTGCAACATAAACTCCCTGTTTCTACACTCCATCCCTCTAGCAATGAAGGACAAAATTCCATTTGCCTTCTTAATTACCTGCTGCACCTGCAAACCAACTCCTTGTGATTCTTGCACAAGGACATCTAGGTCCCTCTGCACAGCAGCATGCTGCATTTTTTTTTACCATTTAAATAATAGTCCATTTTGCTGCTATTCCTACTAAAATGGATGACCTCACATTTTCTCAACTTTGCCCCTCACCTGAGGTGTGGTGATCTTCAAATTAAATCACCACCACCCAGCTCTCCCCCTCAGGGGAGAGCATCCTACAGTCACCTGGGACAATGGCAACTTTATCTTTTTCCAAATGGAAGCCTTTCATTCCTTTGTCATTTAGCCATCACTTGTGTACACACTGATCTTAACTGGCTCCCAGTACACAAACATTTTGTTTCTAAAATTCTCATCCTTGTGTTTAACTCCCTCCAGGACCTCGCTGTTCTCTATCCTGGTGATCCTCCCAAGCTCTACAATCCTCTGAGACTACATTAATCTCCCAAGGCCAGTCTTCCATCACCATTACCCTTTTCTTCACAAAACAGAAAAGAGACGTATCTATGGCTTAGAGCATACAAGTTCAAGCACGGGGCCCTTCAGAATGCCAGTCTAGGTTGAGGCAACGGGTCTTAAGCCCGCACTAGCTCAGTAGGGGAGTTCATATGCCACAAAGCCCATGGGGAGATCTATTGATGATCCCTCATGTCTTTCATGGCCAATGTAACACCACCAATTCTGACCTCTTGTTAGTCCCCCACTCCTTTTGTCTTACTATTGGAGACTGGATTATCAACCCTCCAGGCACGAGGTTCTGCAATTCCCTTCCTAAATGCTCTGTTTTTCTCTTCACCACGAAGACCCACCTTTAACTCAACTTTTGGTCTCCCTTCTTAATATTTCTTCACTGATGCTGGTGCTAAATTTTGCCTGATAATGCTGCTAGCCTATATTAAAAGCAGTATATTTGCTGCTTTTCCTAAACACAATTACCTTGGGACAAAGATAACATTTTGATGTGAAGGCTAGATGCAAATCTGGAAAAATTGCCTTCAGATTTAAATTTAAATTAATATTGAATTTATATCATGAGAATAAATATTTCTGCTTCAAGGTAAATTATAATAATCAATAAAGTTAACATCAACATTAATACAATGCTTTTTTAAAAATAACAAACTTGGGAATTATTTAAATTTTGATAAATTCTACGATGTTCCAGACAGACAATTATTTTGGTCAGATATAAATTAAAGTTAATCATCTGCTAGTTTGAATATACTAAACTTGGTTAAATGTTTTCAGTAGTCACTAAATCCACTTGTTCAAACTATTAAAAATGAAGATTGTTTGCTTTAGGCTTAATCTAATTATCCATTTCACCATAATGGATACTTCCACACTGCTTTTCCCTGGCGTGGAGATGTGCACATTATGACCCATGTTGTGAAACTGATTTTATATATTTCAATGGATAGAAAATTATGGGCGAGCACAGTGCAAATTCCAATAGTAAGTTCCATCTTTGGAGCAGATTTGCATAACGACCCCTATATGCAAAAATTAAACTGATAAATTATTCAAAGAATCTCCAATGAATTCTTGCCATTGTTAACATTGAATATTGGCTGCGATTTTTTTTATCATTGCGCTGATCAAAACATCCATGGTGAGGAGGAAGAGAGAGGGACCTGGACCAAAAACAAACTATTGCGGGAGCAGTGTGTCAAATGGATGCTGTTCTCTGCTTCAGATCTCAACACTTGTTCAGTCAACTTCACAGCCCAATGAAATTACATAGAGCCTTAAGTTCTTAGCCATACTGCACTGGCACAGCATAGCACACCAAGTCATAATACATATGAGACGGCTGAATATTCTTGCCTTTCACGGCACAGGATCACGTTCTGATCTTTTTTTTCAATGAACGTGACCAATGTTCTCCTTGATTGAGGAGTCAATCACGAGGAGACAGTTTCAGGGTCCGGGGCAGGAGATTCAGAGGGGATTTAAGAAAAAACTTTTTCACTCAGAAGGTGATGGGAATCTGGAGTGCACTGCCTGGACAGCAGTGAACACCAGAAACCCCACAATCTTTAAAAAAAATCTGGATGAGCACTTGAAATATCATAATATTCAAGGATATGGGACTGGGGCTACAGTGGTAGTTATTGTCAGTGCAGGTTCGATGGGCTGAAGGGTGTTTTCTGCATTGATAATTCTCTGGCTCTGATACTAATGCAGGCAAAGTTTCACATGCTTCGGGAATCAATCGTCCCTTTGCTTGCAAAAAGTCTCAAATACACAGATAAATCCTGTATTAAAGGGAAGGGCCCCCACTCTCAATATGAAAGTTGTTTGCAATGCACACACTGTCCAATGACAAAATATCCTGGATCATCAATCACTTCATTCAGTAATTCTGGAAATTCTTTTGCACAATATTTGAAAGGGATGACCATTTGCTTCATTGGGATATGAACAATAATTATTTGTGTATTAATGATTTATTTTTCTGTCACTGGAGTTGTAGCTCATGGATTGAATTTTCTCTCATATTAGAGAAGACTGTAATGATTGATACAAGCAGATTTTTAAAAAAATTGCCAACTTTTTAGCAACCTTGACAATCTCAGCTGATATCTGATAAAATTCGTTTCTGTTAACCAATTGTATTAGTAAATCCTCACCACAAGATATGCTTTGGACACCATTCCAAATATCTATATATATATAAAATATATATATATTGCCTTCTGAAATTCATGATCTAGATCTGTTGTGACTCTGCACAGAACCAACTTTCAAGCAGTTTTGAGCCAAGAAGGAAGATTTCTTTGAAGGTTTTAGGACATGTTCATAACTCTGACCAGGATGTATTCCATAAAGCATGACGTGTATGTTACTGCCTAATGCATTTGCTGGCGTGCAAAAACCCAAATCACCCTGTTACCTTTTTCCTTTTTCTGCTTCAAGGTAAATTATAATGATCAATAAAGTTAATGCAAAAATTAATATCATGTTTTTTAAAACTTAAGGATTATTCCAATGTTAGTAAATTCTCTGATGTTCTAGGCAGAAAACTCTATTTAGAGCAGACATCATAGATTAAGTGAACCTTTTGCTGGTCTGAATACGTTAAACTTGGTTAAGTGTTTTTCAGTTGTCACTAGGGAATTTTCACAGTAACTTCATTGCAGTGTTAACGTAAGGCTACTTGTGACACTAATAAATAGACAAAATTAATCCAATGATGCTGTTGTTCCAGTCTTAGTCAGTTCAAGATCAAACACAGATGGAGAACACTGTAAATTTAAACTGGACTTCAGAGCCTCGTAAAGTGTATTATAATCAGAGTATTAGTTCCTGGAATTAATGACATTTCATACTTATCAGAGGACATTGATGATCTGTAATTTCTGGTAACGTGTTCAGAGTGTTATAGTGAAATATAGTTCTGATCTTTACTAAAAAGCTGCACGACAAACCATCCACTGTAGATTCCCTATAAAATAATTTCTACAAGTATAATACACTAGCATGTGAAACTGTCATCACGCAGTAAGTTCTAAATTTAACAATGTCAGTTTGAAAAGAGTTCACTGTCTCACTAGCTCAGGCTCTTTAGAAAATCTTTACCTCGGACAAGGAAAGCAGACTCGATCTCAAGAGATGCAAACTTACCCTGGCCTCCTCTGACCTGCCATAATACTATTATAACCATGGAGCAGAAAATAGATGAGCTGATAAGATCACCAGACAGCATTTATTTCACACATACTTCAACACAAGTGTTTGAGAGACTGGTGGGAATTCACAGTGGTGACCATGTGACTCAAAACCTCAATAAGCAAAGTGCTGCATTTGCAAGGTGATCTCGTTGCTTCAAGTAACATGCCTCATTCTTAATTTTCCTCTGTACTTGCAGAGTACTCTGCCACAAAGTCACACAAAGCAGTGTCCTCAAACCGTTTCAGCTTTTCCTGAATGCTTTGAACATTTATCAGTTCTTTTACATTAATATGTTTCCTGTGTGGTGCAAACGTCTAGACAGCAGTAAAGTGGGAGGTTTTGGTGAGGGATTATTTATGTAGTGAGAGGCATCCTGCAAGAAGTCTGGTCAGCCATGAAGTAAAAGAGATGAACTTCTGTTTGCAACATATTGAAAAAAAGCATTTCTATAATACTGAATTTCACTAAATAAAAACCCACAAGGCAATGTAGGAATTATCCACCTCCATGGTGTTTTGCTTTACAGTGCAGACTGTAATAGAATCCAGTGGTGTTGAAATTCTTGAGCCTTTCTAAGGAATTTCTTGGTAACTTTGCCAGGAGTGGGGGTGGTGGGGACCCTCCACAGATCTACTCTCCAAGAAACAATGCCACTGGCTGTGCAGCACTCTATCTTTTTGCAATTATTCTAACTAAGTAAAGAATTATGGAAATTTCCAGATTATCTATCCTTACAATTCATAATTACTCTCTCATCTAGACCCTCTCCAAGACAATCACATCCTTCCTTAGGTACAGGGCCCAAAATTGCTCACAATACTCCAAACGTACTCTGACCAGAGCCTGATAAAGCCTCAGCAATACAATCCTGCCTGAATGAAAAGGTGCAACCCCTGACCAATTGAAATGAGGTCTGATTGACGGGGCTACACGTTTCAACTTTCGGAAATGCTTCCTCCACTGCTGGAGTCCTGTTCGCACATATTTCACTTCCTGTCTCCTCTCATGCCCTATGTGAGCTTATTACGTCCATGAGGCTCAGCTACATTTCCCTCCATTTTATACTCACTAAACTTCTGATCACCCAAATCCCCTTGTGGTCCCATGCTAACAGACAATGTAAAGGGTTCTCTGCCCCCAGGTACTGTCCTTCTCTCTCCTTTAAATCTGACGTCATAACCCCTCTTCTCAAAAAAAAAAGCACTGTTCACTCCATTGCCCTTACAAACTACCACACCATTGCCAGCCTCACTCTCTTCTCCAAAGTCTTTGAATGTGCTTTTGCCTCCCAAACTTATGCCTCCCATCTTTTCTGATTTCAATACTTGAATCCCTCCAATCAGGTTTTTGTGCCTGTCAAAAGTAACTAATCAGCTCTTATCAAAGTCACAGATGACATCCTATGTGACTGCAGCAGAGGTAAATTTTCTCCCTTTGTCCTTCTCAACCGGTCTACATCCTTTGACACAACTAACTGCACCAGCCTCCTCACTGCTCCAAATAACATGCTTCATTCTTAATTTTCCTCTACATTTCCAAAGGAGCCCATAACATAATCATCACACACAAATTAATTCTGCCAAAGTGATATAAAAAACAGACACCAAAACTTAGTAACCAGAATAGTCCATTCAATCCCTCTACCCTGCTCTAACATTCAAGTAGGTCATAGCTGACCTGGAGTTTTACACCACTGAATCCACATCCCTTGATATCCCGACCAAATACAAGTTCGTCAGTCTCAATGCTGAAAATTTTAATCATCCACAATTATTCCCAAATTTCTATATCCTGTGAGTGAGAATGTACTCCCTGATTTTATTCCAAAACCACCCAACTCAAAATTGAAGATTATGCCCTTGTGTTGACTGCAGGAAACAGATCCTCTGCACCTACTCTTTGGAATCCTCATGTTAATTCATTTTTCATGCCTCAACCTTCTAAAATCAATGAAATCTAGGCCAGGTTTGGGCAACTGTTTTCACAGCTTAATCCTATTAGCCCTGGAATCATTCTGTTTACTTTCTGTTGTACACCTTCCAAAGTTAATATCCCAGTCTGAGTTATCGTGCCCAAAAAGGAATGCTGTATCCAGATGGGATTTGATGAAAACTTAACCCCACAAAAGCTCAATACTGAGGATGTTGGAAATCTGACACAAAAACACAAAGTACTGGAAATACTAAGCAGATCAGGAAGCATCTGTGGGGGAGCAGTTACAATAAGAGATGCTCACGAGGTCAGAATTAAAAGGGTGCAGATATCTAAGAGTGCTGTGGGCTGGACAGAGACAGAAAAAGAGAAAGAGGGGGGAGGCTTTAGAATGTTTTGAAAACAATGAAAATGTTATAATTGAGCTGTTGCTTAACCAGGAACCAATACATACCTGAAGAGAAAGGAAAAAATAGTTTATAATGAAAGGACGGTATGAGGAGAAAGGGCAGAGTAGAACTGCTTTGAGATAGAATGAGATGATGAAAAGGGAGGTCATGGAGTGTGTATGTGGCACTGAATACTGCCACATAATCACACATTCAGTGTGGATCTCAGGATGCGGTGAAAACAGTGCTTCAAGGAATATTGAAAAGTCTCAAAGATATCCATAATCATGGCTGGATCCAAATCACAAAGGGTGGATTGATATCTGATCAAACACAAGATGGGAAATGGAAAGCATTAAAAGAGAATGAAGTAGAAGAAACACACAATGAAATTCAGCTGCAGGGGAGAGCAGAACTTGTTCAAGGTGGAAGAGAAGATGACAATGAATTAAACATTGCTACAAAAACAGTCAAAACCTGAAATATGAACAGAAATGCTGGAAATACTCATCAGCATTTCTGGAGAGGAAATAAGAGTTAATGGCTGGAATTTTACCAGCACGGCCACCCTGGAATTGGGGTGGGCGTGGCTCGCAGAACGGAATTCTCCGTTGGCCTCGGTGGGATTTTACGAGCCACACCCGAGCGAATTTGTAAAATACCAGCCAACGTTTCATATCCAGTTCTGAAAGATCACAAATCTGAAATGTTAATGGCGTCTCCTCCCTCCACAGATGCTGCCAAACCTGCTGAATTTTTCAGGCATTTTCTATTCTTATTTCGGATTTCCAGCCCCTGCGGCATTTGAATTTTGCTCCTTTCCAAATTATTTCTGTGGAGATGAGGCCTCTCCTTACAACGGTGTAACTTCTGACTTATTGAGAACAATGCCACCGGCTGTGCAGCACTTTATCTTTTTGCAATTATTCTAAGTAAGTAAAGAATTATGGAAATTTCCAGATTATCTATCTTTATAATTCATAATTGCTCAACATACCCAAGGTATCTCCATAAATTACACATTTCTTTCAGATAGCCTCTTGTACCCTCGATGCTTTTTTGTTCTCCAAGGGCAAAGGACACTCATTAGTTCCAACAGCCGCAAGTAAGCTGGATAAAAAGAAATTAACTAAGCTGTCCCTTTAACTAGATTAAATTTCATTAAACTCAAAGTCTAACACTATTAGTTGCAGCAAAACTGAAAAAAGACTGGTTGACAATTTTAAAAGGAGCTCTAAATTACTTGTCGATATCTTCTTAGAAACATAGAAAAACTTCAGCACAATACAGGCCCTTTGGCCCGCAAAGTTGTGCCAAACATGTCCCTACCTTAGAGGTTACTAGGCTTACCTATAATCCTCTATCTTACTAAGTACTTATCCAAAAAGTCTCTTAAAAGACCCAATCAAATCCGCCTCCTCCACCGTTGCCAGCAGCCCATTCCTCGCACCCACCACTGAGTGAAAAACATACCCTTGACATCTCCTCTGTACCTACTGCCCAGCCCTGGGAAAAAGCCTCTGACTATCCACTCGATCTATATCTCTCAACATCTATCAGGTCACCCCTCATCCTTCGTCTCTCCAAGGAGAAAAGACTGAGCTCACTCAACCTATCCTCATTAGGCATGCTCCCCAGTCCAGGCAGCATCCTTGTAAATCTCCTCTGCACCCTTTCCATGGCTTCCACAACCTTCCTGTAATGAGGCGACCAGAACTGAGCACCATACTCCAAGTGGGGTCTGACCAGGGTCCTATATAGCTGCAACATTATTTCTCGACTCCTAAACAAAATTCCTCGATTTATGAAGGCCAGTACACCATACGCAGCTTCAACTTGTGCAGCTGCTTTGAGCGTCCTATGAACTCGGACCCCAAGATCCTTCTGATCTTCCATACTGCCAAGAGTCCTACCATTAATATTATATTCTGCCATCCTATTTGACCTGCCAAAATGAACCACTTCACAATTATCTGGGTTGAACTCCATCTGCCATTTCTCCACCCAGTCTTGCATCCTATCTATGTCTCGCTGCAACTTCTAACATCCCTCCACACTATCCACAACACCTCCAAACTTTGTGTCATCAGCAAACTTACCAACCCATCCCTTCACTTCCTCATCCAGGTCATATATAAAAATCACAAAGAGTAAGGGTCCCAGAACAGATCCCTGGGGCATTCCACTGGTGCCCAGCCTCCATGTAGAATACGATCCATCTATAACCACTCTTTGCCTTCTGTGGGCAAGCCGTTCTGGATCCATAAAGCAATGTTCCCTTGGATCCCATACCCCCTCCCTTTCTCAATAAGCCTTGCATGGGGCACCTTGTCAAATGCCTTGCTGAAGTCCATATATACTACATCCACCGCTCTTCCTTCAATGTGTTTAGTTACATCTTCAGAAAATTCAATCAGGCTCGTAAGGCATGACCTGCCTTTGACAAAGCCATGCTAACTATTCTTAATCATATTATACCTCTCCAAATGTTCATAAATCCTGCCCCTCAGGATCTTCTCCATCAACTTACCAACCACTGAGGTTAGACTCACTGGTCTATAATTTCCAGGGCTATCTCAACTCCCTTTCTTGAATAAAGGAACAACTTCTGCAATCCTCCAAACAACATCCGCAATCCTTCTTCTTTCCACTTGTTATTGAGGAACTGTGTTTCTCACACTGTCTTCCCACTGCTGGTTTGCTGTTCTAGAAATTGATTTTGGATTTCAATAAATAACGGAATTCCTTAGAATTGTTACATAATCCGACATGCTCTAATGTTAAAAACAGAAAATGAGCATCTGGTCAGGGGGAAATCAAAGGTCAGGGGGTGGGGAGACAGGAGGTTGAGGTTGTGGGGGGAAGGAGTTTGTAGGCGGAAGGGCATCAGATGTCAGAGGAAGTTTGCACTTCTGGGCAAGTGTCATGCAAACTCTTATGTGAAGATCCCTCTGGGATTCCCCAGTGCATCTTTGGAGGTTTGTGCACTACCTCCAATCCCTCAACTTCACCTCCACATGTTCCCAATTAAATCTCTCAATGTGTTCGCTGCCTTCCCAAATGAATGTTCTCCATTTTGATCAGCCACAGGCCACAGGCTAGCGTTTGTGCTTCTTTCAGGGATGTTTTAAGGACATTCTGAAAGCATTCCCGCTGTCCTCTTAGGAGTCTCTTTTTAAGACCAAGTTCCAAATAGCTGCTTTGGGAAGCTGGTATCAAGCGTAAAAACCATGGCCCACCCAGCCACGGAACTGAAGGGAACCCTTTCATATGGATAGGGAATTGGTTGGTGGGGGAGCCAGGATAATGGCTGTGATAATGAGCAAAATATGACTAATGCAGAGATCTATACTTGGTCTCGTCTTTCATTAAATTTAAAATTGGCTTAGATGAAGAAGAGCTGTATATCCTAGTTTGTTGACAACATCCAGTTAGAACACACTGTAAAAATCCAGATGAGAGCAGGAAATTACAAATAGACATGGGTAGATTAATGTACAAAACTTTGGCAGATGTAATTTACTACATGGATCTCTTCTGTCCAGGTGTAATGACACAGGAACCAGACTGGAAAGGAGCAATATTTTGTTCTTAAATCAAAAGTTAAGCCACAACCCTATGGTGCGAATACCCAAGTCCCGTCTGGGATGGTACCCATTCAGGGGTCTGCCTGATCAAAGGCGTGGGTGGTAAGTTCCATCTGGGTAGGTAATCATCTTATTATTATGGATACTTGTATTCTACAAATCCCACAGGGAAATCAATTAAGGATTCTCCATGCAAGACCTGAGGGTTATCACACTAGGCAAACAAGGCAACTTCAATGGCCAGAATAAAAGCGAAATATTGCAGATGTTGAAATCTAAAACAACAACAGAAAATGCTGTAAAATCCTTGTAGCATATATCTTTTCTGACTTTCTTTGCCCATCACTCTGACAAAGTGTCATCCAGACTCAAAAGGTTGGTTCTATATTCTCTCTCCACAGATGCTGTCAGACCTGCTGAGATTTTCCAGCATTTTTCTGTTTTTACTTCAACATTCAGGTCAGAAGGGTATTGAAATATTCTCCAATTGCCTGCAATAAGGTGAAATGCCCTCTCAGGTTGACATAAAATATCTTATGACACTACGTTGAATCAATTGAAACACTAAAAACAGATTATCTGGTTATTATCACTTTGCTGTTTGTGGAAGCTTAATATGTGTAAATAAGCTGCCATATTTCCTACATTACAGTAATGACTACACTTCAGAAATTCTTAATTGGCTAAAAAAACGCTTTGGGATGTCCTAAGCTTGTGAAACGTGCTTTAAAAAAACAAGTAATTCTTTTGCTGTCTGTCTGAGCAAGAAATCCTGAAGTTTAGTTGGGGAAAGAATCTTTCAGCTTGGGAGTTTAGCAAACAGCAGCACCGTGGTTTTCGTGTTACAGTAATAATCCAGGGATATGAGTTTAGAACCCACAATGACAGCCGATGAATTTAAATTCAATAAATCTGGAACGAAAAACTAGTCTCAGTAAAGGTGACTATGAAACTGACAGATTATTTTAAAATCCTATCTGGTCCTTTAGGAAGGAAATCTGCTGGCCACAAGTCTAAACCTACAGCACTGCTGCTTCACAGGGACTTGGGTTCAATTCCAGCCTTGGGTGACTGTGGATTTTGCACGCTCTGCTCAGGCCTGCGCAGGTTTTCTCTGAGTGCTCCGGTTTCCTCCCATTATCCAAAGATGTGCAAGACCATGGATTGGCCATTCTAAATTGCCGCTAAGTATCCCAAGATGTGTAGGTTAGATCGATTAGCTGTAGAATGTGTGTGAGGATACCGGGATAGTGGGGGAGAGATCCTGGCTAAGATATGCTGCCAGACAGTCAGTGCAGACTCCATGGGCAGAATGGCCTCTTCTGCACTGTAGGGATTCTAAGATTCTATAAAGGAATTGACTCTTACCTACCCTCTGAAATGGCCAAGTAAGCCACTTAGTTGTTCAAACTGCAATGTTAAAATCAAATCCTAAAGACCTTGCTAATGTATTGCAGAAGGTTGTTACAGAAGGTAAGGGGGCATGGAGTTGGGGGTAGGGTGTTAGCATGGATAGAGGATTGGTTGTCAAATAGGAGGCAGAGAGTGGGGGTTAATGGGTGCTATTCGGATTGGCGGTTGGTGACTAGTGGAGTGCCCCAGGGGTCGGTGCTGGGGCCTCAGCTATTTACCATTTATATAGATGATCTGGAGGAGGGAACCGAGTGTATGGTGTCGAAATTTGCTGATGACACCAAGATTGGGGGAACGGCAAATTGTGCAGAGGGTGTGGAGAGTCTGCAGAAGGATCTAGACAGGCTGAGCGAATGGGCCAGGAAATGGCAAATGGAATTTAATGTTGGCAAGTGCGAGGTGGTCCACTTTGGTAGGAATAATAGTAGGAAGGACTATTTCTTACGTGGCGAAAAACTGCAGCAGGCGACGGTGCAGAGGGACCTCGGGGTCCTTGTGCATGAGTCGCAAAAACCCAGCCTGCAGGTGCAGCAGGCGGTCAGGATGGCTAATGGGATGCTGGCCTTCATAGCGAGGGGGATTGAATATAAAAGTAGGGAGGTCTTGATGCAGCTGTATAGGGCATTGGTGAGGCCGCAGCTGGAGTACTGTGCGCAGTTTTGGTCGCCACACTTACGCAAGGATATTTTGGCCTTGGAGGGAGTGCAGAGGAGGTTTACTAGGCTGATACCGGAGTTGAGGGGGTTGAGCTATGAGGAGAGGCTGAATAAACTAGGCTTGTACTCGTTAGAGTTTAGAAGAATGAGGGGAGATCTCATTGAGACGTATAAGATGATGAATGGGATGGATAGGATAGAGGTGGAGAGACTCTTCCCGCTCAGAAAGGACAGTAGGACTAGGGGGCACAGCCTCAAGATAAAGAGGGTGCAGTTTAGAACAGAGTTGAGGAGGAACTTCTTCACTCAAAGGGTGGTGAATCTCTGGAATTCTCTGCCCGTTGAGGTGGTGGAGGCTGCCTCGCTAAATATTTTTAAGACGCGGCTGGATGGGTTTTTGATAAGAGAGGGGATTAAGGGTTACGGGGAGAGGGCGGGAATGTGGAACTGAGCCACGACAGATCAGCTATGATCTTATTGAATGGCGGGGCAGGCTCGAAGGGCTAGATGGCGTACTCCTGCTCCTATTTCTTATGTTCTTATGTATCCACACAAGAACTGCATCAGTTCAAGGCAGCATCTCACCACCACCTTCTCAAGGGCAATTTGAGATGGGCAAAAATGCTGTCCTCACCAGTAACATTCACATTCCAACAATGGATAATATTAAAATATTTGGAATAAGAAAAAAGAAAGAGTCTTGTAATTATCTTTCACCACCCTAAACCGTTAGAGCCGATGAAGAGCTTTACAAGTGTTGCCACTGAACACACAAGGTAACAGAAAGAAAAGCCAACATGTTTTAAAGATTCTCAAAATATTTTTTTTAAATTAACTGTTTTATTTCTAACTCAACATTCATTCATTCAACATTCAGTCATTGATGGCAGCAGTTGTAGGACGCAGTAGTGAGCTGTGATACACAGCACTGGTTACCTGAAAAACTAGAATCCCTACAGTGCTGAAGGAGGCCATTTGGCCCATGTCTGCACTGCCTCTCTGACAGAACATCAACCCAGGCTCCCGACCCTAACCCCGTAACAATACGCATTTACTCCACAAATCCCCCAACTTACACATCTTTGGACACGAAGGGGCAATTTACCATGGCCAATCCATGTAACTCGGTGGAGTAAAGTCATTGTGTGGCAAAGGAAAGGATAAGGTGAAATTTTTTTAAAAACCCTACAATTTTGGTTGAACAAGGTCAGTTGTTTCCTCATTATTAATGAACCAACCAGTTAGAATAAACTACTGCACTCCAGTACCTGTAAGAGATGCAGTAGATCCATCTGTTTTGCTACAGTAGAATTCAACAATAATCTCATATCCATGAGATATCCATTAGACTTGCCCCTAGTGTATAAAAATGCAAAAGCTTAACATAGCTTAACATACATTGTGGAAGCTGACACCATACCCATAATGTGATTCTGTTACTGCCTTCTAAAGTATATTTTATTTGTTGACTGACATTGTCACTTACGTGTTCTCTGTGGAATTTTCATACAGAAGTAATACATAATTCTGAATAAAAAGATTATCTTAATGCTTTCAGCAGTAATGTGAGGAGTGTAAAGTAACTGACATTATGCTTTTGTGAATATTTGATATATAGTATATTAAAGTCAGACTGCTACCATAGGAAATGATCATCATTTTTAAAAATTTTATAATACAAGCACATCATCTTCAATGCTTGTTTTGGGAGTTCAAAAGAAAATGTTCCACTACCTTAGTTACAACTGCCACTGTACTTTTTTTTAATATTTAATTCTGGTGTGTTTAGGAGCAGCAAATTACATTTTTTATTTACATGCTTTACTAAAATATTATATTAACTTGTCAGAATTAATTATTCCTGCTGTTCAGTGTGTAACAAAGCTTCACCGTTTAAAGTTATATAGTCTTGCAGACAAAAATGGGGCCATAAGCAGTTATCACCCCAGTTATCTGAGAGCAGCCTGAAAAACTGGTGCATTTGGACAACAGACATGCTTTGGAATCGCAGCGAATCTCTCTGGTCATTCACCAATGGAGATTTACTATCTGCTACCAAGTTTGATAACGTGGAACAGATGGTTTCCAAGTTAGAAATGTCAGAACGTAAATAAATGCAGCCAGAAACCAATGTTTATTTAACCTACTGAAGACTGAAAATGCCTTTTCTACCACATACATATAATACAGAAAAACAGAATTCCTTTAGAAATATGACAGAGGTTATTTTTCTCACTCATCACTTATTTTTTGTTGTTTGTAATATTTTAGATTTTTTATTTAATGGAAACAGATTAACACAATGCAAGAGAAAAAAGTTACTTTAGCTGAAGTTACAAAACGCTCAATCATTAAACTTGTCCGCACATCACACACATGTGCACACACATGCCCAGGTGCATACACTCTCATGTGCGCACACACTCGCACACGTGTGTACACACACGCATACACAAACACACACACATACATACACATACACGTTGGACAGTAAGCTAGGTTTGGTAGAATTTCTTTTAAGAGCCCACAAACTGCAATATCAAAGCAATATTCTGTGTATTTATTTCAGAAAACACAAGTTTTCTTTAATGCTTTATTTAATACTCACTACTACTTGAAAGCTCTGTGAAGGGATCAATGCTAACCCCTGAGGACAGCCTACGCACAGCAAGAAAGAAAGTGACTCCCCTGTGCTCTCTCCAGGTCAGTTCCAAGGACCGTGTTAGCAGATACGCACCAGACCCTTAGCAGCTAGCTCTACTGCTACCAGTAATTAGCTTGGACAGCTCTGGCTCCAAGAGAGGCAGCAAGGCTACATCATAATGAGCTCAGCTGGGATTAGCAGGACAGGGCAGGGAACAGAGAGAGATGAGGCCTTCTATATCACGTATGTAGTGAGGAGATCAAACGAACACGGCTGGCTAGGTTATCCCCTCACCACCTTATTCAACAAATGAAGCACGGCAGTGTGCAAAATACAGGCTAATGAAGAGCGACACCTCCAACAGATGAGAGCCACATTAATTAACACAATCCCCCTATCACATTATACAGATACTGTTACCACTACTAAACTTGTCACTACAGCTGATAGGAAGAGACTGGCTTATTTGATAAAAGAAGTTTGGCTGTTTTATCCTTGCAAGGAATTCCTCTGTGTGGCATTTAAGCACTAGAAGATCAGACGGAAGTGATACGGCTCTGCAATGTGTAAATTTGCAAAAAAAAAGAAACTCACTTTTCAGTCAATAGCTTTTTGTGTTCTCGTTTGAAGTACGCTAGTTCGTTCCATACACCATCGCTGTCTTCCTGCCGCAGCTGCCAGGGCTCAGCACGTTGGATTTTGTTTTTGCTGCTTGTATTTCTGGAGCATGATGTAAACCAGGAATATGAGGTTATTCACAGGTTTCTTTCCCCCTCCCAACGTGAAGCTTTATGATTGAATAAAATTATTTCTAACCTTTGCAGAAACTGTCAAATCCACCAGAATTTAGTAGCAATGACTGGTTAAATCATTCTAACAGCAATACTTCCCTTCAAAATTTATAGAAACGCTTCTAAAGCCAAATTGCCATATTAACATCTTGCAAGTTTACCAAAATCAAATGACAGGATCCTGTTCAAATGTTTGGAAGTGAAATTTCAAATACAACTTTGTCACTGAAAATGTGCAATGAAAACAAAATCCTTGTATTGCTTACCAAAACAAGAAAAATAATTCTACTTTACATGTTTTATACAATAGTTTATGCAATTGTGGATGTGTTCTGTTTTGCATCCTAGCATGGCTGGTTGAAGTATACCACAAGCTAAATGGAGGATAACGCTTTCCCCCGTAAAGCAGCTCAGACCCAATCTCAGAGGTGTGCACTATCTTCCCATATCAGCAATTCTATTGTCCAATTATTGCAGAATTATGTGGGTGTTTGCACTGTAGACTTGCTTCCACTGGGAACTTAGAACCCTTAGCAGCAATCAAACAAAAGGGAGACTTTTGTGCCATCTGTCTGTGCTGGATTTTAACTCAGGTCCCTGAAGAGTTCAAGCCAGTATATTACCCATTTTCGAACAAATGAATGGCTAAGGCTCATTCAGTACCTAGTAGAGTTTAGAAAAAAACTATTGGCTCCTTAAGAGTTTTATTAGAAAGATTTGAAGCACATTTATCATTTTTATTTCTTTGCATTCAAAGAAGTATGACCGCAGTTATCTTGCAGAGACAGTTCCCTTTATTTTTGACACATAAGTTTCTGATCAAGTCCCATTGATAAACTTTGAGAATAATATAGCAAATGCTAATAAACAAATGAAGAATAAGTGGAAACCCACACGTCCACCAGCATCTGAAATAAGTGTTTTGTTGCACACCAGAAATATGGCTCCCGTTTATTCATCTGCAGTTCCAGCAGTTTCACCTTCTATTTTAGATTTTCAACATTTGCATTTTATATGCAATAATCTAAACTGGGCCAAAGGTTTCACTTTCAGGGCAAGATGAAAGCTAAATGAATAAATCCAAAATCAGAATGTAAACACCAAGTCATTTTCAATTAAACAGAAGTTTTCTGTATTCTTACTTGATTTGTTCCCCTTCTAACTCCTTTAGTTGGCCCTTAAGCATTCTGTAGTTGCTTTGTAAAGCTCGCAGGCGTTCCAGTCGCTGGTCGTGAGCTCTCCTCAGTTCCTGATTCTCTTTGTCCTAAACAGAAAACAAAAGGCAACAACACAAGTTAAACCAGTCAAATAGTGTTCTCATTGACCTAATACATGATAAACTGGGTGAAGTCTGTTATTTTCATTATGGTACGTAAACAATAATTTTTAATTCTAAATTAATCATACCTATGTGAACAACTAAAAGTTGACTTGTTATCATTCACTTTCCTGAGTGAATGAAACACAATTAAAGAAGGCCTAATAATCAATAACACAATATGATTTCAAAATAGATTCTTCTGTAGGAGGTCTCAATGAGAGACTAAACAAAAGAATTTAATAAAATAAAACAAATTATAAAATTCACAAATGCGTAAGTTAATAGTACTGATTCTTATTGCCTTGTCTGACTAATCAAGAACTGAAAGACCAAGACAATAATCCTGGGTTATTGTCTTTCAATGTCCCAGCTTTCATTTAGTTGACAAGATAGAAGTGTAACGCCATCACAATGGAATCACTATGCTCTTGAATATGTCAGTGTTTTATACACAGAAGATGGACAGGTGGCAGTTATTTACAACAATGTACGCAATTCATAAGTTTACAAAAAAACAAAAACCTGTCTTCCTTTCAATCTGTCAATCTGATTGCTGTCAATCCTTTTTACAAATAATTATCGCAATGGACATTTGGACATTGTAGAAGTAGTGTGTGATAAAGACTGATAGATAACAAAGCTTGCAATTATATGTATATGAGACCTGGGATTAAAAAAGAGCTGAAATAATACATGATGGTAACTAGCAATTTGAGCAACAGTAGAAGCAGTAGCAATAATGTCAAGCAGTAACTTATTGAAGTATTAGTGGTCCAGAACAATCTTCACTTTAGATTTTTGTCACGTACAGTTTGCTAATTTGCATGGTCAAGCAAGGGTTTAATCATCTCAGGAGTGGTAACCATTGTCGTTGGATTGCTGCTGCATTCAGCATGCCTGACCTGACACCGTTCCACATTAATACTAGGTCTTCCCAACTGGGCTTACCCAGAAATTTGAAACACAGTATCCCTCAGAGAACCATAACTGGACAAATGAAATGGGGTAGGTGGGTCAGATCTGTAGGGTGGCCAGTTCCTCAGGAAAGGAAGTCAGGTTGGGGAAGTTGGGGGATCAGGAGGGTAGCCAGGGAATAAGTGTGAGTGACTGTGGGGTTAGTTCTGTAGTTACACAGGAGTTAGATTAGGATATTTCCATATAACATTTCCAGGATAATAATCCAGTTCAGCACATTGAAGCTGTTGTGGATGATCCTGGAGAATGGGCAAATTGGCTATCAGAAGTGGAAACTTCCGGGGCAATTCCCACAGAGTTCCACACTTTCAAACTCTATGAATCTATAACTTTGGAACTTCCACAGAGTTCACAGCACTCAAACTATAAAAGGCACTTTAGCAAGATATAAACCATGACCAATTGAAAAAGTAAGGTTTTCGCTTCAATGTTGCTAATTAAACATGAAAAAGTGCATTGCAGAATAATTTGGGCTTTTTCTGTCCTGACAGATATATTTTTCAATCGGGCTTTAAACAATCCTTAAAATGCACAATGTAAAGTGTTCAATTCTGCATACTGTGTAGATGGGCCACATGAACAATTGGGATATAATCTTTAATAATGCCATAGACTTTCATCTAATTTGGCAGATTGGATTTTGAAACTTTTGAAGTCTAATTCCATGAAATTAAGATCTGAAAATTGAGGTATTACCCAGGCTATATGTACGTAAAGTTGATAAAACAACAAAACTGAATGAGATGCATGCAAGGATACTGAGAGAAGTGACATTGGAAATCACAGAGCCATTGGCCATAACTTTTCAATCTTCCTTAGACTCAAGGTAGTTCCATAGGATTGCAGAATCGCAAATGTTACACCCTTGTACAAAAAGGAATGCAAGGATAAGCCCAGCATCTTCAGACCCATCAGTTCAACTTCAGTGGTGAGGAAACTTCTTGTAATAACAATTCTGAACAAAATTAATAATCACATGGGCAAATGCAGGTTAATTCAGGAAAACCAGCATGGATTTGTTCAAAGAAAATTGTGTTTAGTCAGCTTGTTGGAGTTTTTTGAAGTGGTAACAGAGAGGGTTGATGAGGGTAATACTGTCGATGTAATGTACATAGACTTCCAAAAGACATTCGAGACAGTGCCACACAACAGACTTGAGAAAAGTTGTAGCTCATGGAATAGGAGGGACAATAGCATCATCGATACAAAATTGGCTGAGTAACAGGAACCACAGATTTTTGGGCTGGAGATAGTAGTGGAATTTCTCAGGAGTAAATATCGAGTCCCTTACTCTTCCAGATATATTTTTATATGTTAAATGGCCTAGTCCTTGGTGTACCGGGCACAATTTCAAAATTTATGGATGATATGAAATCTGGAAGCATTGTGAACTGCAAGGCAGATAGTTTACAACTTAGTTGGTGGAATGGGCGGACAAGTAGCAGGTGAAGTTCAATGCAGAGAAAAATTCATTTTGATAGGAAGAATGTGGAGAGACCATATAAAATAACGGATGCAATTCTAAAGGGAGTGCAGGAGCAAAGGATCTGAAGTATGTACATGCACAAGTCATTGAAAGTGGCAAGACAAGTTGATGATCTGATTCATAAAGCATGGAGTATCCTGGGCTTTATTAATAAGGACATAAGAGGACCAGAGCAAGAAGGTTATGATGAATTTATAAAAGACACTAATCGGTCTAAGTTTGGATATTGTAAACAGTTTTAGGTGCTGCACTTTGGTAAGTATATGAAGATATTAGACAGAGCACAGAAAAGATTCATGAGATTAGTTCTGGGATGAGGAACTCAAGTCATGAAAATAGACTGGAAAAGTTGAGACTGTTTTCCTGGTGAAATGGAGGCTGAGAGGAAATTTGATACAGGGATGCAAAGATCAGGAGGACTCTGGACAGAGCAGATAGAAAGAAACTGTTTCCACTCGCAAAAGGATAGAGAACAAGAAGAAACATACTTAAGTAATTGACAAGAAGCAAAAGCAACATGAGGCAAAAATTTTTCACACTGAGTGTTAAACTGCCTGAGAGTATGGTGGATGCAGGTTCAACCAAGACATTCAGAATTGGATTGTTATCTGAACAAGAACAATATGCAGGGTTATGCAGGGTAGAAGGCAGGAGAATGGCACAAGGCAGAGTGCTAAGTTGAAGAGCCAGTGCAGATACAGCCAACCAAAGGCTCCTCCTGTGCTCCAATTCTGTGGTTCTGTGGATGTAGGAATCCTCTGCATGCAATTTGCCCATACCTTTCGATTCCGATTCAAGCCGCCTGCAAACTTCATCTAGAGCTGGATGCCATGGTGGAGTGATACAAAGGAGCAAAGGTATCATCCATTCACAGAAGGTCAGGAAATCTTGCAGAGCAACTTTCAAAAGGCAGTGGGGCTAAAGAGGTGTGATCATTAATGTCAGGAGTCTCAACCCAAGACACAACACCACAAGAAGTCCAATGACCTTACACAAAGTCAGTCAACCCATCTTCAAATGCCATATCCCACCAACTGCATTACCAGCCTCACAGGCTGCTTGATGCACCACCTTCCCATCGTGCACCAACTGATAAATCTCTATCAACCAAGACTCATATATCACATTCATAACTTCACCTCTCGCTCCTGCACTTAACAATGTCAGCCATTCAACCATGACTGCCACATCAGGCAAACCCATTGCTTCAAACTCATTGTCCCTTTTTGCTGCAGGGCAACAAATCAGCAAACAACCCGAGAGAGCAGCATCTTACTGGACAGGAGGTGAAGAAATGCCATCACTCGACCTCACGCATATAACCACTAGTTCATGTACTGATATTGTGCATGTTTCAGAGTCTAGCAGAAGGTGGGATTTACGCTTGGTGAAACATGTGATATAAGAACATAAGAACCTGCTATAATAACTATAGTGTTGGCATGGGGGGACCAGGTCAAGTTGTTGGTGATCTGGACATCTAAAAACTTGAAGCTCTCGACCATTTCTAGTTCGTCCCTATTAACATAGATGGGGGCATGCCATCCACTGTGCTTTCTGAAGTCAATGAATATCTCCTTTGTTTTGCTTACATTGAGGGAGAGATTATTGTCACCGCACCAGTTCATCAGATTCTCTATCTCATTCCTGTACTCTGTCTTGTCATTGTTTGAGATCTGACCCACTACGGTGGTGTCATCAGCAAATTTGGAAATTGAGTTGGAGGGGAATTTGGCCACACAGTCATAGGTGCATAAGGAGTATGTAATAGTATATAAGGAGTGTATAATCTATGCCTCGACTGATAAAGGCTAGCATCTCACATGCCTTTTTCATCACCCAACGAACATGCCCTTCCAACCTTCAGATATCTATGGCTAAACACGCCAATTTCCCTTTGTTTCACAGAACTTCCTTGTGTCATGCTGTTCATTGAGTACTTCCTTGTCAAATTATTGCTTCCAAAGTGTGTAATCTCACACTTTTCAAGGTTAAATTCCAGCTGCCACTTATCTGCCTATCTGACCATCCTATCTATATCTTCTTATACCCTAATACACTCAACCTTGCTGTTAACCACTCAGCCAACCATTCGTGTTATCCACAAACTTACTAATCCTATCCCCCATATAGTCATCTATGTTAGTTATAGAAATTATGAATAATAAGGGACGCAGCATAGATCCCTGTGGTATGCCACTGGACAATAGCTTCCAGTTATTAAAGCAGCTTTCTGTCATCACCCTCTGTCTCTTACAACTGAGCCAATTTTGAATCCACTCAGTCAAATTACCCTATATCCCATGTTCTGATTCTGATTTTAATTGTTCTAAACACACTGGAATTAATGGGCAGGTTAACCACTTGAAGTTACTAATTCAATATTGGCATGTTTTAAAATGGACAGTAATTAAGTATTGGCCTAACACTGTGCATTACCTTGAGTTGCAAAAGTTTTTCAAAGTTCTCAATCTTCTGTTCTGTGTTACGTAATTTCATCAGTTCCTCTGTTTCTCCCGCGCTGCTCCTTGGAGAGAGCGATCTGGAACGTTTCACAGACAGACCCTGTGGTAAAATGGAAAAAACATGGTTAGAGGCAAAGCAATAGAATCATATAGAATCACAGAATTACTGATTGGTACAGCACAGAAATAAGCCACTTGCCACATTGTGCCTGTGCCTCCTCTTTGAGCAGTAACTAATGAATACATGAACTTCCCCGATGGCCCTACAAATGGTTCCCATTGAATACAACTCCAACTCTATTCAGGAAGTTACAACTGTGTCTGCTGCCTCCACTCTGTTCATGATGTGGAGATGCCAGCATTGGACTGGGGCAAACACAGAAATCTCCCAACACCAGGTTAAAGTCCAACGGGTTTATTTGGCCACAAAAGCCACTAGTTTTCGGAGTGCTGCCCCTTCGTTAGGTAAGTAGGAGTTCTGTTCACAAACAGGAGATATAAAGACACAAACTCAATTTACAAAATAATGGTTGGAATGCGGGTCTTTACAGGTAATCAAGTCTTAAAGGTACAGACAATTTGAATGGAGAGAGCGTTAAGCACAGGTTAAAGAGATGTGTACTGTCTCCAGGCAGGACAGTTAGTGAGATTTTGCAAGCCCAGGTAAGTCATGGGGTTACAGATAGAGTGACATGAACGCAAGATCCCGGTTGAGGCCGTCCTCACGTGTGCAGCTTGCAAAACCTCACTAACTGTCCTGTCTGGAGACAATACTCATCTCTTCAACCTGTGCCTAACGCTCTCTCCATTCACAGTGTCTGTACCTTTAAGACTTGATTACCTGTAAAGATTTGCGTTCCAACCATTATCTTGTAAATTGAGTTTGTGTCTTCATATCTCCTGTTTGTGAACAGAACTCCCACTTACCTAACAAAGGGGCAGCGCTCCGAAAGCTAGTGGCTTTTGCTACCAAATAAACCCGTTGGACTCTAACCTGGTGTTGGGAGACTTCTTACTCTGTCCATCCTATTCGGCAGATAATTCTGACACTGCACAACTTGCTGCGTAGAAATGTTTTCTCATGCTGCCACTGTTTTTTCATTCACATGAAATCCTTAGATTACTGCCCCTTCTGTCACCGGAAAGTATTTCTCCTGATTTCTTCTATAAAAGCCCTGCATGATTCTGAATGCTTTTATTAATTCCCCTCTCAACCTTCTCTGAGAACAGACTCAGCTTCACTAAATAACTGAAGTCCCTCCAACCCTTTCTACCTCTCTGAATCTCCTCTGCACACTCTCCAAGGGTGGCCAAATGTTTGTGAACCTAGATTTGTATGCTTCAACTGAGGCCTAACCAGTGCTTTCTAACGGTTCGGCCTTGCTTCTTTACTTTTGTACTTAATTCCTTTTAATAAAGCCAACAATCCTATGTGTCTTTTTTTTTGAAAAAACAGCCTGCTCAACTTGCCACTTTCAAAGATTTGTGTGTGTACACCCCCAGGTCTCTCTGTTCCTGCACCCTCTTTAAATAGACATATTTAAATAGACATAAAATTTTAAATCCAGTGTGAGCAGCAAAGAATACTAATAATGAATTATCAAAAATTCTACATAGAATACCAAAGGAATAACAAACTGAATTATAACAATGTTACCACTAAAGACTTCTCTGCAACTCACTAATGAGTATATTCATTTACATTTACATTGTTTCTTCCAGAATAATGATCTCCCATCAGGGAAGGCTCGTGGGTTATAGACACAGAAATGCAGAAAGCCTCATTACAAATAGGAGATACAGGCTGGTCTAATTGCTCTATGAGGGTCCAAATTTGGATATGATAGGATTATAGCAAACAAGTGGGAAACAGGACTCCCTCCCGCCCTTTGAAATAATTCACCTGAAGGGGGGAGGGGGGGCCTTAAGGCCAGGACTAAATAAACACAAATAAAAGAAATACAGCAGAACAGAAACTATGATGTCCACATAAACACAGACCTGTCTATATCCGACCATCACAGCAGGGTATCAGAAATCTCACATCAATGTCGTATTTAAAACTTTCTGTCCTCCTGGCAGGACTAGTAATCCAGAAACTTCAGTTAATAAAGACATTGTGTGACTAATCTGTGTATAAATAAGCAGCTAAATACTTTGGTACAGTCATTTCCAACAGCAATTGCCAATTAGCTGCGTGTGTGTCTGCACCAACTCTTTTAGCCACACACATTAATTTAATTAAATATCTTCTACATACAGATAAATGTACTTCACATGTATGCATTGATTGAACAATCACCTCCCATTCACTATGAAACATGACTGTCTATTTCACCAAAATCTCAAATTCTGCCAAAGTATTTATCGAATACTACAATATACAGCCACAGGCCATTTGACACAAAGTCCATGCTAGCATTTATAAGAACATAAGAAATAGGAGCAGGAGTAGGCCATCTAGCCCTTCGAGCCTGCCCCGCCATTCAATAAGATCATGGCTGATCTGAAGTGGATCAGTTCCACTTTCCCGCTCTCTCCCCATAACCTTTAATTCCCTTGTCTGTCAAAAACCTATCTACCCATGACTTAAATATATTTAGCGAGGTAGCCTCCACCACTTCAACGGGCAGAGAATTCCAGAGATCCACCACCCTTTATACTCTAGTTTAGTTTCCTCCATTCTTTCCATATGTCAGCATAACCTTCTATTCCCTTCTCCCACAGGTGCCTTTTCAGGCACCCCTAAATAGCATTCACCTCAACCGCAGTGAATTCCACATTCTCAGTTGTCTCAGGGTAAAGCGGATTTTTCTGAACTCCCTTTTTCAGGGTTTACAAAACCGTATTTCCACGACAAGCCAACCTGATCAAGAAAATCTGAAAATACCCAGTCAGAGGCTGGCTTCTCCAGAATCCAACCATATGGGTAGAACTCAGGAACAGGAGCAGTGCAATCACATTGTTGGGCATACTACAAATCTTCCAACTGCCAGTGTGGAGGGACTGATATGTCAGCAGATTATGGGAAGATGTCAAAACTACAGGGTTGTTGTGATGGGTGATTTGAACTTCCCCAACATAGAGTGGAATTCCTTTCGTGCCAGGGTCTTGAACGGGACAGAATTTGTTCACTGTGTCCAAGGGTGCTTCTTGAGACAATATGTAGTTGGTCCCTTCCCAAGTTGGACTATCTTAGACCTGGTTCTGGGGAAACGAGCCCAGGCAGGTGATTGATGTCTCCGTGGGGAACATTTAGGGAACAGTGACCACAATTCTGCAAGTTTCAAGATAATTGTAGAAAAGGATAGAAGTAGTCCCAGAATGAAAGTGCTAAACTAGGGGAAGGCTAACTATGACAGTATTAGGCAAGAACTATGGAATGTAGACAGGAGCGGTTGTTTGAGGGCAAATCCACATCTGATATGTGGGAGTCTTTTAACAGTCAGTTGTTAATAATTCAGGATAGGTATGTCCCTGTAAAAATGAAGGGTAAAGATGGCAAGATTCAGGAACCTGGATGACAAGAGATTGTGAGCTTAGTAAAAAAGGAGGCATACATAAATTTCAGGAAATTGAAAATGGATAAGACTCTTGAGGAATACAAAAACAGCAGGAAAAAGCTTAAACAGAGACTTAGGAGGGCTAAACATAAGAACATAAGAACATAAGAAATAGGAGCAGGAGTAGGCCAACTAGCCCTTCGAGCCTGCCCCGCCATTCAATAAGATCATGGCTGATCTGTCTTGGCTCAGTTCCACATTCCCGCCCTCTCCCCACAACCCTTAATCCCCTCTCTTATCAAAAACCCATCAACCTGCGTCTTAAAAATATTTAGCAAGGTAGCCTCCACCACTTCAACGGGCAGAGAATTCCAGAGATTCACCACCCTTTGAGTGAAGAAGTTCCTCCTCAACTCTGTTCTAAACCGCACCCCCTTTATCTTGAGGCTGTGCCCCCTAGTCCTACTGTCCTTTCTGAGCGGGAAGAGTCTCTCCACCTCTATCCTATCCATCCCATTCATCATCTTATACGTCTCAATGAGATCTCCTCTCATTCTTCTAAACTCTAACGAGTACAAGCCTAATTTATTCAGCCTCTCCTCATAGCTCAACCCCCTCAACTCCGGCATCAGCCTAGTAAACCTCCTCTGCACTCCCTCCAAGGCCAAAATATCCTTGCGTAAGTACGGCGCCCAAAACTGCACACAGTACTCCAGCTGCGGCCTCACCAATGCCCTATACAGCTGCAGCAAGACCTCCCTACTTTTATATTCAATCCCCCTCGCGATGAAGGCCAGCATCCCATTCGCCTTCCTGACCACCTGCAAAGGAGCATGAAATGTTTTTGGCAGGCAGGACTAAGGAGAATTCCAAGGCTTTTTTCATGTGTAAAAGGAGAATGAGGGTAGCTAAGGAAAGGGTGGGTCTATTCAAGGATATGGAGGGAATTTGCGTGTGGAGCCAGATGAGGTGGGTGAGGTCCTTGATGAGTACCTTGCATCAGTATTCACAAAGGAAAAGGATGTGGTGGATGGTGAGTGTAGAAAGGGTGTTGATATTCTAGGACATGTTCAGATAAAAAGGGAGGAGGTATTGGAGATTTTGAAAAACAGTAAGGTGGACAAGTCTCCAGGGCCAGATAGGGTCTATCCCAGAATACTGACAGAAGTGAGGGGAGAAATTGCCAAAACCTTTGTATCCTCTTTAGCCACGGAAAGGTACCAGAGGATTGGACAGTAGCAAACATTGTTCCTCTGTTTAAGAAGGGCAGAAGAGACAATCTGGGAAATTAAGGCCTTGAACCTTACATCAGTGATGGGGAAAGTATCAGAGAAGATTCTTAGGAACAGGATGTACTCACATCTGGAAAAATCATCTGGAAGAATTACTTTGGGGCATAGGTTGAAGGTGAGGGGGGAAAAGTTTAAAAGACATGTAAGGGGCAAGATTTTCACACAGAAACTGACAAATGCCTGGAATGCGCTGCTGGAGGTGGTGGTGGAAGCAGATTCTATAACAACGTTCAACAGGCATCTGGATAGATACATGAATAGGCAGGGAATAGAGGGATATGGTGAGAAAATATTAAATTAGAGAGGCATCTGTGTCAGCACAGACTCGGTGGGCCGAACAGCCTGTTCCTGTGCTGTACAGTTCTTTGTTCCTTAAGAACATAAGAAATAGGAGCAGGAGTAGGCCATCTAGCCCTTCGAGCCTGCCCCGCCATTCAGTAAGATCATGGCTGATCTGAAGTGGATCAGCTCCACTTTCCCGCTTTCTCCCCATAACCCTTAATTTCCTAGTCTATCAGAAACCTATTTACCCATGACTTAAATATATTCAGCAAGGTAGCCTCCACCACTTCGACGGGCAGAGAATTCCAGAGATTCACCACCCTTTGAGTGAAGAAGTTCCCCCTCAACTCCGATCTAAACTGCCCTCCCCTTATCTTGAGGCTGTGCCCTCTCGTCCTGCTATCCTTTCTAAGCGGGAAGAATCTCTCTTCCTCTACCTTATCCATCCCCTTCATTATCTTATACATCTCTATAAGATCCCCCCTCAGCCTTCTAAACTCTAACGAGTACAGACCCAGTCTATTTAGTCTCTCTTCATAGGCTACCCCCTCATCTCCGGTATCAGCCTAGTGAACCTCCTCTGCACTCCCTCCAAGGCCAATATATTCTTCCGCAAGTGCGGCGAGCAAAACTGCACACAGTACTCCAGCTGCAGCAAGACCTCCCTGCTTTTATATTCTATCCCCCTCACTATAAAGGCCAATCAAAGGCCTTGATTGGACGAGCTGGAATCAGCACAAAACTCAGATCCAGAGCAGAGCAAGTGCCATAGTGGGGTGATGGGGAGAGCAAATCATTGAATCACAGGATCAGAATATGCAGCCACGCTCGCCCCAAAGCTGGAAAATCCCACCTGAGGTTAACAAACCATTACACACACACACACACACACACACACACTTGACTTCATGGCAATTACCTTACATTGCTGCCCTCTAATTCTGCTCTTGCCAAGCCAAAACGCTTTTTACACCATCAAAATATTTCACAATTTAAAAACCTCCACCAAGTCATTCCTCAATCTTCTCTTTTCTAGAGAAAAAAAGCCCCAACATATTCATCCTAATACATCTTTGTTTTTCAGTGATTTTGTGCAGTTTACTTCTGATGTCTAGTGACTGCAGTTGGGATTTTCACCATCAAACTAGCTGTCGGAAGTATTAACTCACACAATGAGGCAACATACAAATACCCCACTCCCCCTCTAGACCTTCGCCATCAGCTCCCTTGGGACACTTGCGCATGCTCTCTCCAAACCCCTCCTGAACCACTCTCCTTCCGCACCCTGCCTGCCTGCTCTCCCTTCACACACTCTGTCCGTTCCCTCCAGACCCTTCCCCTGCTTTTCCTCCAGACCACATGCTCTCTCTTCAGACCTTCCAGAGAGTGTCTCTCTCAAGACATTCCCCATGACTCTTCCTCCAAACCCTTCCTACCCACTCATTTTCCTGACCTCCCTATGCACTCCTTCCAGACCCACCCCATTCACCCTCTTGACATGTCCTTGCACTTCCTCCATTCCCTCTTACCCTCCAGATCTTCTCCCTCCCCTCCTTCTAAATCCAACCCATCCCATCTCTCCTCATCCCAGAGCCCAGGTCCTCCAGAATGTGATTGGGTGCTGATTATTCATTGCCATAGTGACACTTTTGGAACTTTTCATTATTGGGTGGCTTTTGCGGGTCTGGAGCAACTATTCCAAGTGGTTAAGTTCAGCACAATCATACCTCCTCTTGTCCATTCGGATCACTATTTGGGTTTCTGTGATGTTAAAAGTAATATCATACACCTTTTTTTATTAAATCACAGTAACCAAAGAGGTAAAGCACTCAAAGTGATCAATAAACCTGTACATGTTGCTTTTCAGCTTACCAGTTTACAGGCACGATTAATCCACATGAATATCAGTATTGAGATTCTATGCCCAATAAGAGATTCTAGTACCTGTTGTTTATTTAATCAAAAATGCAATTAATCACATCTGGCTTCCCAATTAGCTGTGAGTGGGTCACAAATTGGACAGCGCAACTTTATTTCAGAATTTTAGTCTTAATAGCTCCATGTCCCTCCTCCACATTGACAGAAAAATGTCCTCACTTGTCCCTTACAGAAGTGATGTTCAGCATCCAGCAATTCAAGTGTGGTCTGTTATAAATTATTCTCATCAAGTATACTGTCATGACAGAGCTCAGGAACCTCAACAAGATTAGTGCCAAATATTGTTGTATTATTCTAGCAAGACCTTTTATAAGTCAATGCAGGTACAGCGAATAGCAATTCTAGCAATACAACAAAAGTACAAGACACTGAGCAAAATTTTCATAGTTCTGGTGAGGACTGCAGTAACGCTTCCTGTACTAAAATAAATGTCAAAAGTGAGCAACAACTGGGTAAAAAAATGTGATGGGGAGACTGAAAAATCAGAGAAAAAACAGACAAGCCAGACATTAGAATTCAACTTTCATTTTCATATGAAGTCAGGGTTATTTTCCATGAGTAAACATGGCATGAATATTACAACAATCCCAAGTAGCACGGCTCAGCCTCTGGAACTATGTACCATTTGGTACATTCACGGATGTGCCTCACACTAATGGCCATCTTGGAGAAGTTGGTAAGTCTCAGCTTTGGGGCCCATTTCTCATTTGATTCTTTTACTTTGCAATTTTTCAGCTGACTCTCAGAAATTTCTGCCTCAGGAGGAGCAGAGGATTTATTTTTAAATATTTAAAATCAGCGAGCTCAATTTCAAGAGGACGGTGCTATTTGTCTGTTTTGAGTCAGTTTATGCTGAACTCCTTGGGCAGTGATGTTCTTAAGGGTGCACAAGGTTTTTTAAGTTGCTTCCGCTTCTCATTTTTTAGTGCTGTGTTGTTTAGATTTTTCTTAAACAATTGTTTAAATTTCTTTCCACCATTTACTGGAGCCTAATTGGCAGTTGCTGATTGTATCTCCAAACCCCAGCACATTGACATCAATGCCGAGGCCCCTTAGGCCTCAATCAACAGAACCTTTACACTGAAAATCAAACTGCAACAGCCGGTGACAGTTAGGTCATCACACCTTTGAACTTTCCTGTTCGCAACTCACAGCACAGCCCACCTTGCAGGTTCAGAGCAGACTTCAGGGTCTATGTTGATGGACCAGCAGCCACCTAGAAGAAAATTATGGAGCTTTAAGGCCATTCATGCTCCTTCCAGCCCCACAGAACTCTTCTTAGAAGAAAAGTGAGCCTGATGGCACTTGGAATGTTGCCGGTTCTGCTGCTCATCACCCTGTGCACGCTCTGTCCTTCGGTGCTTCAACAAATAGCCATTTGCAATTTGGGATTAACCTCCAAAACTTGGGATGAACCTCAGAAACTTGCATGTAGCAAAGTAAGACAGTTATTCTCCCAACTAATTTAAAGTCTTGATTTTATGTTTATTTCAAAAACTAGCAAATAGAAATTTAACACAACCTTTATTGAAATCTAGCACAGCACATTAACAGTGAAGTGTTTTAAGGTTGGCTAGGACCAGGTACAAATCAGAATCCAACCATTTTAAGAGCATGAGACATATTCAGTCAATCCGCTCCAATTCTGAGTGCCCTACTTTTCTACAAGGTATTTGGTACTTTTGTGAAAAAGAGGCTTCAAATAACTTTCAGCTGCATTCATGTAATGTACTGGAAATCGTGATCTACATCAGTACATGTCAGAAAATCAAATTCTTTTTACTTAGTTTTTGTCCACTGGCCAACCATGGTGGCACAACACTGAATCATCAGAGTGCTGCAACTGATTGTTCCCGGCTGCTACATAAACTTTTCAAAGCAGGGTACCGCTAACTGCAATAAATTCCATATTGCAAAACCTTTTTTGGACCAAAAAGAAAGTAAAGTGGTGGGCTGGAGGAGGGAGAAAGCAGTCATGCTGCTAAATTGAGAAAATAAAAATGCTACTTATGAATCTTCATGCACCCTTGTTCACTCAATCAAGTTAACAGGTTTAGAGGCAGTGAAATCAATGTTATCAGATCAGCTATCTTCCTCAAACAATATTTTTCCACCTCCTGATCCTCCCCACCTTCAATACACTATATTGAACACTCTCCCCATCCTCCTTTCACCCTAGTTGAATCTTTGCCAGCAGAGGATGAAAGTGAATGAATAATGTCTCCATTGTCTTGTCCATGTGTCCATGCCAATTTTGACATTTCCAAAACACTCACATAAATGGGCTACCCTCAATTGTGTGCTGCTCTGTGTAAATCTATTAAACACTTGCAAGTTTTCATTTCTCTTTGTGCCAACTGCTTTGAACTGTTTGCACCGGCACCATTGGTATCTGTAAGTTTTCCAAAGAAAAGGTTTAGAAGAACAAGAGAACCACCAAAGGGGATGTCAGTGAGGTCGACCTGCATAAGGGACATTCTGTGCCTATGTGTGTGTCCATACTCTTGTGCATACAGACAGAAGTGAAAATAACTTGTTGATTAGTGTGTACAGCAGCTGAAACTTTTAAAACAGCTTGTGATAGTAGGTCCAATGGGACAGGTCATATGAAGCTTTTTTTTTAATTCAGTCGTGAAACATGGGCATCGCTGGCTGGCCAGCATTTATTGTCCATCCCGTGTTGCCTTTGAGAAGATGGTGGTGAGCTGTCTTCTTGAATTGCTGCATTCCGCATGCTGTGGGTTGATCCACAATGCCGTTAGGGAGGATTGTGACCCAGCGACTGCAAAGGAACAGCAATATATTTCCAAGTCAGGACTGTGAGTGTCTTGAAGGGGAACTTGCAGGTGATGGTGTTCCCTGACTATGGCTCTTCAGAAACTACTCAGTTGCAACTTGTCATTCTTTATGTGACAAGGAGAAGGCATGCAAGAATGATCACAATTAAAAGGCTGATTAACTGCCCTTACCTGCAATGGCCTTGGCTAACTGTCCTCACAGGGTGTGCAGCAGTTGAGAGTGAATACTTGGTTGTGCCATCTCAGACAAGGAAACACACTGACCACGTGCACTACAGGACTGATAGACAGACAGGGTGACTGTATACTCAAACCTGCCTCTGCCATGTCTCAGGGCCAGCACAATACAAATTTATGAGGACAGAGTGGTACAAAGGCCGGCGTTCATTTCAGCAGTTCACATGGAACTTCAGTATACGTCTAATAATGCATCAGGGGTTGGGTAATTCTATTATTTACTAGCAGGAGTTTCCTTTCCCTTCAATTTCTCAATCCCCTGCCCCTTTAACCTTGGCAAAGGCTACCAATAGATTGTGCTGTCTTTTGGGACTTTCAAAATGCTTCCAGAATTTTTTGTCACCCTCCTGTGATGCCACTTCCCTTTAATTGTACCCTTCCCTCGAAATTCCCCACATGCAATTGTATCCTCCCTGTACTAGTGTGCTCCCTACACCTGTCAGACTCTGCACCTGGCTCTGAATTACTATGCCAGAATTCTGCGCCAGAAAGACCTAATATTATTAATAATTTAGTATTCTAACAGACTTAGCCCCACATTTTAACCACTTGGACTACTGAACAAAAACCAGGTAAATGTGTCCAAAATGACCAGCACACTCGTTTTGGTGCTAGCTTTCAATTATTATCAGTTTACATCCTGGCTTCTTGGATCTGTGCAGAAATCCGGTTTGGTTTTACGGGATGCAAGTTTGCCAGCCATACAGGCTCCTTATGAAATAACTCTGACTGGCTTCAATCTCAATAGGCAATGGGACCAATGAGTACAAAACTGCCTAAAATTCATCGCTGAGCACATTAAACGAACACTCCAACTCAGGGCCACAGAATGATAATGTGGGAAGTGTAAACTTTTCAGACTACGCCAGACATCACTTATGTGTTGAGTGCCAAGCAACACTGCACGAGTGCAGCTCTCACTCTCTACAAACCAAAATCTGACCTTATATGCACAATATCTGGAAATGCCCCAGGGTGTAACAGACCAACATTTTGACGTAATTACCTCACTCAAAATGTCACAAATCCAGTTTTGTTATACTTCCCCACCTCACAGGAAGGATAAATACTCCATCAGCTATAATCCATGACTCAGTCCATCAAAAATAAAAATTGCACAGTATCAAAAGACTTTACCAGATTACAGAAAGTGTAGATTCATCAGATCTTTTGGAAATAATAAATTCAAAACCTCAACAGATTGTGGGAAAGTCTTGGTTATTCCAAGGCTCGATAATGCAGAATGCTCCTGGAGCATTCTGCACCAGCCCAAATCAACTAATTGTTGGCAAGTAAAGAATAACTAAAAACTGCTCCAGATCAGTGGTGAATCACTTTCCACATAAAACTGAGTCAAAGGAAATCAAAACCTTTCACAATTAAAGAACAATGTCATTCATCTATAGGATATGAAACACAGATTGCCTGTGACCATAGACCCTCACCTCCTGATGCATCAGCAGGCCCACTAACCATTCATTTTGTCTTCATCCCAGCAACAAGTTTACTTCTCCTAAGATCTGAATGTATTGTCAGTCATTCCCCACTAGCTGAATAATACAGATATGGCCTGAATTTTACATATCCTCTCAAATAAAGTTACCAAAGACGAAAAGAAATTCGCAATGACTTTTTCATAAGGCAGCACGGTGGCACAATGGTTAGCACTACTGCATCACAGCACCAGGGACCCAGATTCAATTCCTGGCTTGAGTCACTGTCTGTGTGGAGTTTGCGCATTCTCCCCGTGTCTGCGTGGGTTTCCTCTGAGTGCTCCGGTTTCCTCCCAGAGTCTGAAAGACGTGCTGGTTAGATAGATTGGCCATGCTAAATTTTCCCTCAATGTACCGAGCAGGTGCCAGAATGTGGCAACTAGGGAATTTTCTCAGCAATTTTATTGCAGTGTTAATGTAAGCCTACTTGTGATATTATTAATAAACTTTTAAAAATCTGGATAATAATCATAGATGGTTGGACTGTGCAATCAGTCCATTCATCTAATCAGTTGGGTTATGCACAGTCAGCAATAAGTTAATTAAAGTGACTGTTAAAATCCATGGGTATTGACATTGGGACTGGGATTTTCCACTTCCGTTTCTGTCAGGCAGATTCAGCATTGGATCAAAACATCTCTGGAGAGCTCTGAAATCACATTTCACTCCGGTGCGAAAGCGTGACACTGTTGTCCCCTCTCACAATGACATAGGTTTATTCCTGACATTTATCATTTGAATACATTAACATCTAATTATCAGGCCCTTACACATAAATTATCTCCCCCCCCATCAGAAAATCCATTCATGTTGACTCAAGGGCAGGACGGAGTGAATGACTTGGTCTCCCAAGGTGTACAGCTGGCGAGCAGACCTCAGATTAGTGCATCAGTCAGGTGGGAAGAGAGTCATGCCTAGGCACTGCAGTGCCGGGGGTGTTGCTGTGGAGAAGGGGGGGTGGTGTGTGTGAGTGAGGAACTTCTTTGTGCTGGGGCAACCTTCACAAACGGAGCCCCAATCTCCAGGCAATTAGGTTGCTGGCAGAGTGGGCAAATCAGAGGCCGTCCTGCTAGTGTTATGTTGTGGGACATGCCACTTAGGGCTTTCTTTACGTACAGCACTATAAAGCAGGGAAAGGCAATTTCAACAACACTTTTCCCACATGTCATTGACATTTGCCGATTTCTGGAAAAATACTGCCCACACCTTTTTTTAATCGTATGAAATATGACATCTCCTCAGTTTTATGTATTAATTAGTCACAGGGAGGCTTACATTAAGGCTGCATTGAAGTTACTGTGAAAATCCCCCAGTCACCACATTCCAGTACCTGTTCAGGTACACTAAGGGAGAATTTAGCATGGCCCATGGACCAAATCAACACATCTTTGGACTGAGGGGGGAAACCAAAGCACCCGTAGGAAACTCACACAGACACGGGGAGAATGTGCAAACTCCACACAGACAGTAACCCAAGCCAGGAATCAAACCGGGGTCCCTAGCGCTGTGAGGCAGCAATGTTAACCACTGTGCCACCCTCATTCATCAGAGTAACGCTGGTGCAGAAGGAAGTTCTCCTCTGAGTATATGTCAGACTTACATTGCTGGAACAGAATAAGAATGTATCTCACTAAGCTATATCTCAAACCAAAGTGTTTACCACCAACACTGGAGACACGACAAGAAAACGTTCATTCTTCCACATGGGCATCCCACACACTGGACACAAAATTCAAACATTTTAGAAAGAGTTCCTCTTGGTTACTGGATTGTGAAATGCAAAATTTAAATGAGCTCCCAAGGGGTCCCAGTAGGCAGCGAGTTAATTTCAAAACCCCAGTGGTCCAGAACTTTTGCTGTAACATTGTTGTTCAGTCAGAATATCACCAGCTGTTTCTGGATTTCATAATTCCGTCCTTTTGGCAACAGTATTCACACCAGCACGATCTGCAGTGTGAATCCTGTAAAGGCAAGGTCCTGGAAAGAATTCAAATGGCACTTCTCCAAGTTGACTAGGAATTATCCTCTATCAGAGATGAGGTTCTGCTTGAGCTCAGTTGCTCCTTTCACTTTACCCCACCAAAAGCTTTCTTACCGAGAGATAAGGCTGTGATTTGACTCTGGAAGGTCCCAAGAATCTGAGTTTAGTTTTACCACCAATGTCTCTTTGGGTAGCCCACCCAAATTCTCATCAGCGCTGTGTAAAACAGTTAACTCCAAAGTATCCATTCAATTTATCTTTTCGGACCTTCATCCTATGCCGCTTCTTAAGGCCATAGTAAAAAGTCAAGCTGGCCTATTTTCTTTAAAATCCTGGACAACAATCTGAGGTCCCTATCTGCTTTAAGAAGATGACCATCATCCCGGTACCTAAGAAAAACTAAGCAGGGTACCTCAATGACTATTAGCCGGTGGCTGATATCCATCATTATGAAATGCTTCGAAAGGTTAGTCACGGCACGAATCAATTCCAGCCTTCCGGACTACCTGGATCCACTACAGTTTGCCTACAACCGCAACAAGTCCACAGCAGACACCATTTCCCTGGCCCTGCACTCAACCCTGGAACACCTAGATTACAAGAAGACCTGTGTCAGACTTCTATTTATTAACTACAGTTCAGCTTTCAACACCATTATTCCTACGAAACTCAGTTCCAAACTGGGTGACTTGGGCTTCGGCACCTCTCTGTGATTGGACCCTGAACTTCCAAACCCACAAACCACATCAGTAAGGACAGGAAAAACACCTCCTCTACAATCATCCTCAACACAGCTGACCTACAAGGCGCTGTTCTCAGGCCTCTACTATACTGCTTATACACCTATGATTGTATGGCCAAATTCCTCTCCAATACGATTTTCAAGTTTGCTGACAACACCACCGTAGTGGGTCAGATCTCAAATAATGACGAGACAGAGCACAAGAACGAGATAGAGAATCTGGTGAACTGGTGCAGCAACAATAATCTCTCCCTCAATGTCAACAAAATGAAGGAGATTTTCCTTGACTTCAGGAAGCGTAAAGGAGAACATGTCCCTGACTACATCAATGGGTATGAAGTAGAAAGAGTCAAGAGCTTAAATTTTTAGATGTTCCGATCACCAACAACCTGTTCTGGTCCCCCCATGCCGACATTATAGTTAACAAAGCCCACCAATGCCCTATTTTCTCAGAAGACTAAGGAAATTTGGCACGTCAGGTATGACTCTCACCAACTTTTACTGATGTACCATGGAAGGCATTCTTTCTGGTTGTATCACAGCTCCTGCTCTGCCCAAGACCACAAGGAACTACAAAAGATCATGAATGTAACCCAATACATCACACAAATCAGCCTCTCATTCATTGACTCTGTCTATCTACACTTCCTGCTGCCTTGGCAAAGCAGCCAACATAATTAAGGGCCCCATGCACCCCGGACATTCTTTTTTCCACCTTCTTCCTTCGGGAAAAAGATACAAAAGTCTGAGGTCACGTACCAACCAACTCAAGAACAGCTTCTTTCCTGTTGCTGTCAGACTTTTGAATGGGCTTACCTTGCATTAAGTTGATCTTTTTCTCCACCCTAGTTATGATTGTAACACTACATTCTGCACTCCTTTCCTTCTCTACGAACGATGTGTATAGCGCGCAAGAAACAATACTTTTCACTGTATGTTAATACATGTGACAATAATAAATCCAATCAAATCAAGATATTTAATAATATCTTCGCTTGGTCTTCAGTGAAAACAACCTACATTTCCACATGTTGCTCAGATGTCCAATGCCCAGACTAAGACAGATGGAACATGATCACATCTTGTCCAGCGCCATAACATTCTTCCTGCAATTTTGCAACTGGAAGCATACAACATGTTGCAGATAAGGTTGAACCTAAATCCTGTACACAACAAAATTTCGGTAAATTAAGAATAGGGATTTGGAGAAATAAGAAAATTAATTTCCTTGAAATCCTGTGTAGTTTATATTATGGATTATATTATGGAAACTCTGAAGAGTTTCAGAACCACTTTTCTCAGAAAAACATAGATGTTGTGAAACAAAAACAGAAAATGCTGGAAAACCTCAGCAAGTCTGACAGCACAACTCCATTATCAGTACATCAACAACTACTTCAGTGCCACTTCGTGCTCTCATCTGGACCTGGAAAAATTTATCAGTTTTGCTTCCAATTTACACCCCTCTATCAACTTCATATGATCCATCTCTGACACTTCACTTCCTTGACCTCTCTGTCTCCACTTCTAGTGATAAACTGTCCAGTAGTACCTATTAGAAGCCCACTGACTCCCACAAGTACCTTGACAATAGCTCTTCACATCCCGCATGCTGTACAGATTCCATTCTCTCAGTTCCTTTGCCTCCACTGCATTTGTTCTGATGATGCCACTTTCCAAAGTGGTGCTGCCTACATGTCTTCCTTCTTCCTCAATCATGGTCTTTCACCCACTGTGGATGACAAGAGCTCTTAACTGTGTCCATCCCCTCCCCTCCCTCCCAGAACCAGGATCGAGTCCCCCTTGTCCTCACTTTTCACCCCACCAGCCTCTGCATTCAAAGGATCATACCTCCAACTCCAGCATGATGCCACCACTCAACACATCCTCCCCTCACTCCCCCTGACAGCATTTCAGAGGGGCCGCTCTCTCTGGGTCACCCTGGTCCAGCACCCAGCACCTCACCCCCTGCCATTGGAACCTTGCCATGCAATCGTAGAACGTGCAACACCTGCACTTCCTGTTCCTCCTCCCTGTTCACCGTCCCAGATCCTAAACACCCCTTTCACTTGCACCTCCTTCAATCTGGTCTATTGCATTCGACTCTACATTGGAGAGACCAAACGCAGACTGGGTGACTGCTTTGCTGACTGTCCACAAGTAGGACCCAGACCTTCCTGTCGCTTGCCACTTCAACACACCACCCTGTTCTCCTGTCCACATGTCCATTCTTAGCCTTTTGCAATGCTCTAGTGAACCCCAACGCAAACTGGAGATACAGCACCTCATCTTCCAATTGGGCACTCTACAGCCTTCCAGACTGAACATTGAGTTCAACAACTTCAGAACATGAACTCTCCCCTCCATTTTTCATCCCATTTCTATTTTTTTTGTTCCATTTCATTTCATCTCATTCATCCATTTTTCCATTTCTCCACTCCAGTTCTCCTTTTTGCCTCCCACACCCCCTTCAGGGCAACTGCCACATTCCTCTGGCACTCCCTTAACCATCTGTCCCTTTGTTCTGCCATTCACACATTCACTTAATGGGCACTTTTAGCACGTTCTCAGCCTTCTGTATCTTCATTTACATTCCCATTGTCCCATTCCATTCCCTATCAGCCCCCCCACAATCCCCCCAATAGTATAAATCTCTACTGATTTTCTTTGCTCTCAGCTCTGACGAAAGGTCATCCAGTCTCAAAAATGTTGGCTCTATTTTTTGCCCACAGATACTGTCAGACCTGCTGAGATTTTCCAGCATTTTCTGTCCATGGATCAGTTATCTCAGTTAGCCGGACGGCTGGTTTGTGATGCGTGGTGATGCCAACATGGGTTAAATTCCCATACTGGCTGAGGTTATTCATGAAGGCTCTGTCTTCTCAACCTTGCCCCTTCCCTCCGATCACCACCAATCAGCTCTCTGTCAAAAGGGAGAGCAGCCTATGGTTCTCTAGGACTATGGGGACTTTATCTCTACCTATAAATCTACCCCCATTTTTGAACAGAATTCAAAGGTCAATTTATATCCCGATATCCATGGTAATTTAATTCAACAATTTCCACAACTCATTTCCTCTCAGTTGAATTTATTGTTCTACCTGACCCACTCAAGATGCCCCTCACAACCCCAAAGCGAAAACAGGAAGTGCATAGACTGCAATGCAAGCAGAAACTAACAGAAAGCATGATGACTGCAAAAAAAAGTCAGCAAAATAATAGCAGAGCAGCAATTAGTAAAATGCAAGAGTTTCTAGAGTCATGGTGCAATGAGGGGTGGAGGAGGAACCAATCACCATCAACAATAAAGCATACATCTTGAGAAAAACATTTAAGGAGGCTAACGAAGTCTTGTGGTTCTATTGTGCGGGAGCTAATTTCCATTTATTGCTTGCAGTTTTTTTATGATCACAAATAACTGGATCATGCTCACAGTGAGTCTGCCCGAAATAATGCTCTCAATTAATAACTGGTGCAGTGCTTCAACATAGTACAGCATCAAACAGCAAGGCACAGCCTCTTGTCCAACTTGTATTTAAAAAGCTTCTTTAACATAATCACATTCCCCCAGATGCTTCAAAGGAGTAGAAAGCACAATTTGGCATTGAGCCACGAAGAGGTATGAGACAAAAAATGTTTTTTGACTACATAGTGATTTGTGTTAAAAAATTTTCAAGGTTAAGTATACATTTGACTGCAGCATTATCCCTAATGAAGGGTACCCACAGAACTGTTTGCACTTTCAAACCAAAACTGGAGCCGGATTCTCCAGCCCCACCCACAGTTGGGATTCTCCAGCCCCGCTGCTGTGAATGGAGTTTTGGCCAAATCCACAGCTGGGATTCTCCATTCCCGCTGGTAGCAGCGGTGGAGCTTGAATGTCCAGAGAATTCCGGCCATTAATCGTAAACTAAAATAACTGATGATAAACAGCTAGGTATGAATGATCAGAAGAACGAATTAAACAAGTTGAACATGTTTGGGGCAAGCAGTTTGATCCCAGTCTCAATCTTGAGTCAGCTGTCCTTTGTCATATCTGCATTATATCCCAAGTGTCTGAGAGAACACGATTCAAAGCTGCAATAAACAAAGGCAGGAGTAGTTGACAAGAGGTGTTACTAAACCATCAAAGGTCAGCCTCACATTAAAGGATCAAACACAATGAGATCCTGCCATTACAGATCTGATGCATAATTATATTTCTGTTTCCAAACCACTCCTGTCAATTGTCAGTATTTCACTGTTCTTAGTTCCACTGCTAATAATTATTTTTTACTTACAATAAAACATCTCATAATGGCTTCTTTTTAATCAATTTTTTTCACCTTAAAGATTCTTTGCATTTCCTGCAGAAGGGACAGAAGATATCATCCTTCTGATGACCAATTCTGCAGAATCACTTTGAGATCTGCGAGAAAGTTGTCTTCCTGTTAAATTGGGGATGTTGGCAAATGTAAGGAGACATGACTAAGAGGTGATAAAGAGGTATGGCTTGGGAAATTATTAAAACCACCAAATAAAAGGGTCCCTGTAATTGCTGACCTATATTGGCTCCCAGACAATCAATATCCCTATTTTAAAATTCCCATTGTTTTGGTCTCACGCCTCCCTATCTCTGTAATCTTCACCAGCTCCAAAACCAACTTTTACAGATGCACCATAGAAAGCATTATTTCTGGTTGTATCACAGCTTAGTATGGCTCCTGCTCTGCCAAGACCGCAAAGAACTACAAAAGGTTGTGAATGAGGCCCAGTCCATCACTCAAATCAGCCTCCCATCCATTGACTGTCTATACTTGCTGCTGCCTCGACAAAGCAGCCAGCATAATTAAGGACCCCATACACCTCGGACATTCTCTCTTCCATCATCTTCTGTTGGGAAACAGATACAAAAGTCTGAGGTCACGTACCAACCAACTCAACAATAGCTTCTTCCCTGTTGCTGTCAGACTTTTGAATGAACTTACCTTGCATTAAGTTGATCTTTCTCTACACCCTAGCTATGACTGTAACACTACATTCTACACTCTCTCCTTTCATTGTCTATGAACTGTATGCTTTGCACAAGACACAATACTTTTCACTGTATACTAATACATGTGCCAAGAATAAATCAAATCAAATCAGAATCTTGCATCTTAACTATTCTCTTTCCTTTGTCCTCAACCAAATGCATTATTTCACAATTCAGTAAAATAACGGGAATCAAATTTGCATGAAGGAAACTTTTCTATATGTGACTGATATGATGATGGTCAAATGTGATTGTTCCTGACAAATCAGTTGTTCTTCGTCATTTTGCAGAAACTTCAACAATTTCAGCTTTGTTTGTATAGTGTGCAAAAAACAATACTTTTCACTATATCCTAATACATGTGACAATAATAAATCAGATCAAAAAAATTTTAAAAAAAGCTTTACAATCTGCTCCAGGTCTGGCTCCTAAGCACTGGAAGACAACTGCCAATGGCAGTGCAATGTCCTATCTAAAGCTTTCTGACACGTCCTCTTTGTTTCAAACACCCTGTAAAACCTGTCTTTCTGAGCCAACTATCAACTATCTGGTCCAATCGCCTCTGTGGCTCAGTAGTACATTTTGTTTCAAAATGCTCTTCTTATATAAGTTCATGGGGGGTGAGCATCGCTGGCTAGGCCAGCATCTATTGCCCATTTTGGAGGGCATTTAAGAGTCAGCCATAATGCTGTCGGCCAGTCCAGGCAAGTCTGACAGATTTCCTACCTTAAAGGATATTAATGAACCAAATGGGATTTTACAGCAATCATGATCACAGTCATCAGTAGACTTTTAATTCCAGATTTTTACTGAACTCAAAATTTTACCATCTGCCATGGTGGGATTCAAACCTGGGTCACCAGAGCATTACTGTGGGTCCTCTGGATTGTTAGAGCCCAAGTGGTGACTTTGTATTGGTTGTAATGTGACCAATGGTAACAAGCTGTAAGGATCAGCTGACCCAGTAAACCATAGAACCAATTACAGAAGGATGTAATCGTCAACTGACCAGCTGACTCACTATGAATAAGAACCTGTTTGCAATTGTGGGGAGCTTGGAGTGGCCCCGGCCTCAAGTAATGATGTTTCTTTATTAAACCTTTTCTTTGATTTAGAGGTTGGAGTATTTTATTATCTGCAATTGAAGAGTTACTTCTGATGAAACATGGATTAGTTGTCCAGTGACAATATCACCCCACCACCACCCCAAGCATCATGGAAAGTTTTATGACATTAAAGGTGCTACGTAAATGCAAGATTTTTTTGTGATGATTGCATAGAAGTTACAGCACTGAAATAGGTCATTAAGCCCATTTGATCAATGCTGCTGTTTATGCTCAACATGAGATTCCTCCCATCATATATCATCTCACATCATCAGCATGTCCTTCTATTCCTTTTTCCCTTCATACATTTATCTAACTTCCCACCCTATGCATTTATTCCATGCATCTCAGCCACACCAAGTGGTAGAGTATTCCACATTCTCCCGTCTCTTAAGCGAAGAAATTACTCCTGAATTTAATGTTGAGTTTATTTGTGACCATTTTGTACTAATAGTCATGGTTTTTGACTGCTTGCTCCCCTTCCATCTTCTTAAATCCTTTAGTGCCTTTTCCAGCACCTTCACATTCTTTTTTTAGCAAGACCACCAGAATCGTGCGCAGTAGTCTATGTACGGCCTGATATAGGAATTCTTAATGTAGAGATGCTGGCGTTGGACTGGGGTAAACACAGTAAGAAGTTTCACAACACCAGGTTAAAGTCCAACCAGTTTATTTGATAGTAATCCCACAAGCTTTCAGAAATGCTGTTCCTTCCACACACCTGATGAAGGAACAGCATTTCTGAAAGCTTGTGGGATTACTATCAAATAAACTGGTTGGACTTTAACCTGGTGTTGTGAGACTACATAGGGATTCTTAACCAGGGATGTGAACCCCACATGGGTCTACATGCAGATTTCAAAATTTTCTTGTCACTCCCTGTCTATGCCATTTAAATATTTAAATTGAGCCAATTTTATGCTAATTGCCAAGGATTTCAATATTCAGGCACCCTTCTGCCCCTAATCACCAAGCAACATCAGAACCACAGAATTGTTATTGCACAGAAGGCGGCCATTCAGCCCATCATGCCTGCATTGGCTCTCCTGATGATCAGTTTACTTTAGTGCCATTTCCACATGTTCCCTCTGTAACCTTCCAAGGTATTGCTTTTCAGATAACTCCAGGTTTTTTTTTGAATTCTTTGATTGAACTTGCCTCTACCACACTCACAGAGCAGTACATTCCAGACCTTAACTTCCTGGCCCCATATTAGATGTGAGGAACCAGAAACTACCACTTTGTCCCAGAGCCCTGTGGCCATCAGTCTAACATCGTGTTGTTAGGGAGACGGCATCCAGCTTCAGGAGGCATATTCACTCAGATCATTAATAACAAACAAATGTAGAACTAAGAGCAGGATCAGCTGTTGATTCCAACAGCCTCCTCAGCACTCTATCAGCTTAAGCAGTAATCTCCCAACCTCAGCAACAGTCTCCAAGCTCAAGCATAACCAAGCTTGAATGAAAATTGAACATGTTATTTATATGCACATGTTGAAGGTATCTTGATTTCTTGACAAAAATCTTATTCAGCAAAGACAAGTTTCAAATTATGTAATAAACATACATTTGCTTAATTGTGCAATTAACTTTACACAGCAAAAATACCTGTGCTGTGTTTCAAAGAACCCATAAAATTTCTACAACACCAGGGATTCAAAAGCAAAAAGGTTAAAATCCCCAACTCTAACAAAGTTTCCACACAAGTTTAGTATTTCTTTCCATTTTCCCAATTCTTAAGTCAATGATTTTCAACTCCTCATGTCATTTTTGTGGCAGCAGAGATGACCTCCACTGGCCCCCAGTGGGTTAGAACATAGAACATAGAACACTACAGCACAAACAGGCCCTTCGGCCCACAAGTTGCGCCGATCACATCAAGTTCCTCCAGTCCCACCACTGTCAACGAGGTTTCCCATTGTTCACACCCTCCACTGCCGGGGAACCTGCGGCCAGGGAGCGGAGGGAGAGGGGTCACCGTCAGAAGGACCAATAGATCCTTCCAGCACGAGCGGCCGAAAAATCCCACCCAATAAATCTCTCACCCAAAATTAATCAGCAGTTTCTTTCATGGGAGTATATGTGAAATGAGGTAGTTCACAGATTTGACAACATTTTAGTCATCATAGCTTTAATTACTCTTCAAGCATTTGGATCTTTTTACAAGATTCACATGAAGAATGTGGACATTTAGAACACATTGCCATCGTCCGTTAAATAAAAACATTCCTGTATTTCAGATCAGCTTTGAATCTGAAATGTATATATTTTTATTCATTCATGGGATGTGAGCCTCACTGGCAAGACCAGAATTTATTGCCCAACCCCAACTCCCTTGAGAAGATGATGGTGAACTGCTTTCTTGACATGCAATAGCCTCTATGGGGTAGACTAAGCACAGTGGGTGTAGCTATTTATTCATCAGTGTCACAAGTGGGCTTACATTAACACTGCAATGGAATTACTATGAAAATCCCCTAGTCATCGCATTCCAGCGCCTGATCAGGAATTATTGTTGGAACCTTTGCTGTTTGTAATGTATGTAAATGATCTGGAGGAAAACGTAACTGGATTGGTTAGTAAGTTTGCAGATGACACAAAGGTTGGTGGATTTGCAGATACGATGAGGCCCATCAGAGGATACAGCACGATATAGATCGGTTGGAAACTTGGGCGGACAGATGGAGTTTAATCCGGAGAAATGTAAGGTAACGCATTTTGGAAGGTCTAATACAGATAGGAAATATGCAGTAAATGGCAGAACCCTTAAGAGTATTGATAGGCAAAGAGATCTGGGTGTACAAGTACACAGGTCATTGGAAGTGGCAACACAGGTGGAGAAGGTAGTCAAGAAGGCATACGGCATGCTAGCCTTCATTGGCTGGGGCACTGAGTTTAAAAATTGGCGAGTCATGTTGCATCTTTTTCGAACCTTAGTTAGACCGCACTTGGAATACAGTGTTCAATTCCGTTCGCCACACTACCAGAAGGATGTGGAGGCTTTGGAGAGGGTACAGAAGATTGAACAGGATGTTGCCTGGCGTGGAAGGCATTGGCTATGAGGAGAGGTTGGAAAAACTTGGTCTGTTCTCACTGGAATGACAGGGGTTGAGGAGAGGCCTGATAGAAGTCTACAAGATTACGAAAGGCATGGACAGAGAGGATAGTCAGAAGCTTTTTCACAGGATGGAAGAGTCAATTACTGGGGGCATAGGTTTATGGTGTGAGACCAAGGTTTAAAGGAGATGTATGAGGCAGATTTTTTACACAGAGAGCAGTGGATGCCTGGAACTCGTTGCCGGGGGAGGTAGTGGAAATGGATACGATAGTGAGTTTTAAGGGGCATGTTGACAAGTACATGAATAGGATGGGAATACAGGAATATGGTCCCAGAAGTGTAGGGGGTTTTAATTAAATCGGGCAGCATGGTCGGTGCAGGCCAAAGGACTTGTTCCTGTGCTGTAATTTTCTTTGTTTGGATACACTGAGGGAGAATTTAATATGGCCAAGGCACCTAACCAGCACGTCTTTCAGACTGTGGGAGGAAGCCACAACACCCAAAGGAAACCAACGCAGACACAGAGAGAATATGCAAACTCCGCAAAGACAGTGACTCAAGCCAGGAATTGAACCCTGGTCCCTGGCGCAGTGCTAACTGCTGTGCCACCATGCCACCTCATGTTCCAGCATTTTGGTCCAGTGACAGTGAAGGAACAGTGATATATTTCCAAGTCAGAATAGTAAGTGGCTTCAAGGGAAACTTGCAGGTGGCAGTGTTCCCAAGTTTCTGCTGGCCTTGTCTTTCTGGGCAGTGGATGTTACAGGTGGAAGGTGCTGTTTAAAGATCCTCGGTGAGTTACTGCAATGCATTCTTGGCATAAAGTCAAATTTCAGTTATAAAATGCTATGACGGTAGAAATGAAAATATATGCAGAAATAAATCTCTGTGGTTTCCTTGATAAATTAGTGATACAATACTGAGCAATAAAACAGATATGCCTCAGGTTCGGTACATGCTGTGTTACAGTAAAGGGAGGAAAAACTGGCCTCAGCAATTTCTTTGGTAAGAAAGCTGAAACACCAACACTGGCAGGATTTGTACTCCTATCCAGTAATTCCCGTCTGTTTGTGTGGGCATTGGACAAGGGCAGAATCAAACTGGGTTCTGTTGCTCTGTGGTCAGTTTACCAGCCAATATTCAATATCGAGCATCAGCCTTTCAATTTTAGCCTCATCATCATCGCACTAAAAAAAAACTGGCCCCAAAGATATGCACAACACAATACTTCTAAAAGTATATTCTATGGCTCACATGAGGTCCATCTATTCAGTCCTATCAGGATTCCTGTGACAAGGAACTAAATCTGTACGAAGAAGGAAGAATGAAAACTCAAGTGCAGTGGGAAACAATTCGAACAATAGAAAGCGTGTGATGTAGAAAAAGGCTGTGTCGTGTCTGCACCAGCCGAAAATAAAATACTAGCCTCCCACCTTCCAGCAGCCAATGCACATTCTTGTAGGTTACAGCACTTTAGGTAAAGATCCAGGTTCCTTTTACATTACTTGTTGAGGGTTTCTGCCTCCACCACCAAACTAAGCACCCCCACCCTGTGAGTGGAGAGGGTGTGGCATGGTGGCACAGTGGCACAGTGATTAGCACTGCTACTTCACAGTGCCAGGGACTCGGGTTCAATTCCAGACTTGGGTGATCATCTGTGCAGAGTTTGCATATTCTCCCCACGTCTGCGTGAGTTTCTTTCAGGTGCTCCGGTTTCCCCACAGTTCAAAGATGTGCAGGTTCGGCAGATTGGCCATGGTAAATTGCCCTTTAGTAGCCAAAGATGTGTCAGTTAGATGGATTAGCCATGATAAAGGCATGGAGTTATGGGGATAAGGCCTGAGTAAGAAGCTCTGTCAGAGATCTGATGCAGACTCTTGGGCTGAATGGCCTTCTTCTGCACTGTAGGGATTCTCTGATACTAATATTTTCTACAATCCTTCCACCAATCACCTTAAATCTGCACCCCCTGGAAATTTATCATTCCGCTAAGAGAAACCATGTATTCCCATCTACTCTATCTAGACCTCTCAACCTTGTACACCTCAATTATGTCACCTCCACAGTCTCCTCTATTCTAAGAACATAAGAACATAAGAAATAGGAGCAGGAGTAGGCCATCTGGCCCTTCGAGCCTGCCCCGCCATTCAATAAGATCATGGCTGATCTGTCGTGGCTCAGTTCCACATTCCCGCCCTCTCCCCATAACCCTTAATCCCCTCTCTTATCAAAAACCCATCAACCCTCTTCTTAAAAATATTTAGCGAGGTAGCCTCCACCACTTCAACGGGCAGAGAATTCCAGAGATTCACCACCCTTTGAGTGAAGAAGTTCTTCCTCAACTCCGTCCTAAACCGCCCCCCTCCTTTATCTTGAGGCTGTGCCCTCTAGTCCTACTGTCCTTTCTGAGTGGGAAGAGTCTCTCCACCTCTATCCTATCCATCCCATTCATCATCTTATACGTCTCAATGAGATCTCCCCTCATTCTTCTAAACTCTAATGAGTACAACCCTAGTTTATTCAGCCTCTCCTCATAGCTCAACCCCCTCAACTCCAGCATCAGCCTAGTAAACCTCCTCTGCACTCCCTCCAAGGCCAAAATATCCTTGCATAAGTACGGCGACCAAAACTGCACACAGTACTCCAGCTGCGGCCTCACCAATGCCCTATACAGCTGCAGCAAGACCTCCCTACTTTTATATTCAATCCCCCTCGCTATGAAGGCCAGCATCCCATTCGCCTTCCTGACCACCTGCTGCACCTGCAAGCTGGGTTTTTGCGACTCATGCACAAGGGCCCCGAGGTCCCTCTGCACCGCCGCCTGCTGCAGTTTTTCTCCACGTAAGTAATAGTCCTTCCTACCATTCTTCCTACCAAAGTGGACCACCTCACACTTGCCAACATTAAATTCCATTTGCCAGTTCCTGGCCCATTCGCCCAGCCTATCTAGATCCTTCTGCAGACTCTCCACACCCTCCACACAATTTGCCTTTCCACCAATCTTGGTGTCATCAGCAAATTTCGACACCATACACTCGGTTCCCTCCTCCAGATCATCTATATAAATGGTAAATAGCTGAGGCCCCAGCACCGACCCCTGAGGCACTCCACTAGTCACCAACCGCCAATCCGAATAGCACCCATTGACCCCCACTCTCTGCCTCCTATTTGACAACCAGTCCTCTATCCAGGCTAACACCCTACCCCCAACTCCATGCCCCCTGACCTTCTGCAATAACGTCTTGTGAGGTACCTTGTCAAACACCTTCTGAAAATCAAGAAAGACCACATCCACCGGCTCTCCTCTATCCACCGCCCTAGACACATCCTCATAGAACTCAAGTAAATTTGTCAGACACGATTTCCCCTTAACGAAACCGTGCTGCATCTGCTCTATCAAGCAATTCCCCTCAAGATGCCTCACTATTTCCTCCTTGATGACGGATTCTAACATTTTACCTACAACAGACGTTAAACTAACCAGCCTATAATTCCCCGCCTTTTGCCTGGCACCCTTCTTAAACAACGCGTAACATTAGCCGCTTTCCAATCTTCCGGCACTTCCCCGGAATCCAGCGACGTCTGGAAAATAACCACCAAGGCATCCACTATCACCTCCGCCTTTTCTTTCAGAACCCTCGGGTGCATTCCATCCGGTCCTGGGGACTTGTCCACAATCAGCCCCTCCAGTCTGCCGAGCACCACCTCTCTAGTAACAGTAATGTCATTAAGACCCTCTAGTCCTACCACCGTTCCATCTCTAACACCCGGCAAATTATTCACGTCCTCCTCCGTGAAGACCGAAACAAAAAAGTTATTCAAGACCTCAGCCATTTCCCCATCCCCTACCACTAAGTCCCCCTTCTCATCCTCTAAGGGTCCAACGTTCACCCTAGCCAGCCTTTTCCTTTTTATATATTTATAAAAACTCTTGCTATCCTTTTTTATATTAAGCGCTAGCCCAGCTTCATAGTTTCTCCTACCCTTCTTTATCAATTTCTTTGTCAATCTTTGTTGACATTTAAACCTCTCCCAATCCTCTTCTCGCCCACTACTCTTAGCTACTCTAAACACCTCCGCTTTTAATTTAACACTTTCCTTCACCTCCTTCGTTATCCACGGCTGATTACCTCTCCTCCTACGGTCCTTTTTAACCATCGGAATAAATTTCTGCTGAGCACCAAGAAAGATCTCCTTAAAAATCCTCCACTGCTCCTCAGCAGACCTACCTTCCAACGCGCTCTCCCAGTCCACATTCCTACCATACTCCCCTCTGTTCAAACAAAGGACGCGTGTCCGGGAACCCACTTTGTCGTCCTCCATCTGCACCAGAAACTCCACCATACAATGATCACTCTCCCCAAGAGGATCCTTCACCACAAGGTCCCTGATTCTACCCGCCTCATTACATAACACCAGATCCAAAACAGCTCGCTCTCTCATCGGCTCCAACACACACTGTTCAAGGAAACTATCCCGGCAGCATTCCAAGAACTCCTCCTCGAGCCCACCGCGTCCAACATGGGTCGACCAATTAATATGCAGATTGAAATCCCCCATAATTACGGCCGTCCCATTCCTGCACGCTGCACTTATTTGCGCGTTAACAGCCCGCCCCACCTCCAGATCATTATTCGGGGGCCTATAGACGACACCCACCAGCGTCTTCCTCCCTTTGCTGTTCCTAATCTCTACCCACAACGATTCCACTTTCTGCTCTTTGGCTCCAATATCATCCCTTGCTACCACCCTGATGCTATCCTTAATCAGCAGAGGTACGCCCCCCTCTTTTCCCTCCCGCCTATCCTTCCTAAACACTTGATACCCCTGGACATTCAGCTCCCAGTCCCTGTCACCTTGCAGCCACATCTCTGTAATGGCCACCAGATCATATCCATTTGTGTCAATCTGCGCCACCAGCTCATCCACTTTATTCCGAATGCTTTGTGCATTCAGATAAAGTGCCTTCATCCCAGCCTTCCCCTGGACCCTATTCATACTCACGCCCCCTACTCCCTTTATTATTGGGACATCCTCGGCCTCCACCCTTACCTGTACCCTCTCCTTAACTTTAGGCCTCGTAATGTCACCTACCCTCGCACCCTCCCCCCCCCAATTAGTTTAAAGCCCTGTCTACAGTCCTCTTTCTATGGAAAACAACCCCAGTTTATTCAACTTCTCCTCCTGGATACAGTTTTCCAGTCCTGGCAACATTCTCATAAATCTCGTCTGTACTCTCTTCAGAATAATTATGTCCTTCCAGTAATGTGACGACCAGAACTGTGTACAAAATTTCAGCTGCAGCCTAACCAGCGTTTTACAGCATTATATCCATGCTTTATATTCCATATCTGGTTCAATGAAGGAAAGCATTCCAGATGCTTTCTTTACTACCTGATCCACTTGTCCTGCTACCTTTATGGACTTGTGGACATGCTCTCCAATGTTTCTCAATTCCTCTACCCCCTTCTAATATCCTTGCATTTATTGAGCATTCCCTTGATTTGTTTGCCCTTCTCAAATGCATTACCTCAAAATTCTCTGGATTGAATTCTATGTGCCACTTTTATGCCCACCATTTACACAGTTCTGGAATCGTTAGTTACCTTCTTCACAACTGATGATACATGGACAACTTTTGCGCCATGTGCAAATTTCCTAATCATGCCTCCCACATTTAATTTCAATCATTAATAGATGCAACAAACAGTAAGGGCCCAACGCTAAGCAAACACATCCATCGGCCATTATCCTTTGTCGCTGACCAATTTTGGATTCAACTCGCCACATTCTGTATCCAATGGGCTTTTACTTTTCTGACCAAACAACTATGTGGGACCTTGTCAAATGTCTTACTAAATATCCATGCAGACAACATTACTGCTCTGGTCTCATCAATTCTCCTTGTTACTTGCTCAAAAAAAAATTAAATTAATAAGACACGATCTTCCCCTAAAGAAACTATGCCGACTACCCCTGATTAATCTGTTCCTAAGTGATGACTTTCTCGCCAATGAAATCAGACTGATTGGCCGATACTTATTTGGCCTATCCCTTGCACCCTTTTTCAGTAATAGAACAACTTTCATAGACCTTCACACCTCAGAGACCTCACCTATATCCAGTCAGGATTGGAAAATGATCAGAGTATCTGCTATTTACCCACTGTCTTCCTTTAACAGCCTAGGGTACAATCCATTTGGCCCTGGTGACTTATCCACTTTCAAGGATGTCAGCTCCTCCAGTGCTTATCGTTTCACTGCGCTTATTGTATCTAAAAATTTCACACTTCTCTCTAACTAGAATGTCTGAATCATCCCTCTCCTTAATGAAGACAGAGACAAAGTACTCACTGAGAAGCCTGTTCTCATCTTCTGTGTCCCATACATAATTTACCTTGTGCACCTCAATAAGGCCCTATACCTTGGCTTGATTATCCTCCTGCTCTTAACTTTAGGTTTTGCTGGATTATACCTGCCAATATTTTGATATCCTATCTTTGCTTTCCAATTTCACTTCACCCCTTTGTTTTCTACACTCATCTTGGTTTTCCACAGTATTAAGCTTTTGATGGCTGTCTAAACTTTCTATTTCTGCTTTATCTTGGCCTGTACACTTCTGGATGACCAGGGAGGTCTCGGTTTGGCAGTATCATCCTTTCCTTTTTGGGAACATGCTTACACTGTGCCCGTAGAATCTCACTATTGAATGCCACCTCCTGGTCTGTAACTAATTTCCCTTCAAGTACCTGTAGCCAGTCCACTTTTGCCAAGTCACCGCTCAGCTTTGGAAACTTTGACTCCTATTCTATCTTTATTCTAACTATATTATGGTCATTATTTCCAAAATGGTTCCCCACTGCTACTTCATCCATTTGATTGCCTTATTTCTGAAGACTAAACTAGAACCATGCTTTCTTTTGTCGTGCTTGTTACACATTGGATAAAAAAATTCTTTTGAATGCAGTTTAAGAATTTTGTGCACATTACATTGTCGGTATCCCAGTTCCTTTTAGGGGAGTTGACTATTATTGCCCAATTATTTCTGCACTCAAACATTTGCTTACTTATCTACCTCCACATATAGTCCAGTGTCAATATCACTTTCCCACCACCTCCCCAGACTTTAGCACTGCTACTCTATAACCAACTGCAAGGAGATGTGAGAAAGAAAGAAAAAAAATGCAGGAAATACTCAGGCAGTCACTGGAGAAGTAACATAGTTAACATTTCCAGTCAATGGTGTTTTATCATTGGGTCTATGGTACAATCCCAGCAGTGTGGCTGCCCCTTTTATTCCTGAGCTCAACCCATACGGCCTCATGTGATAATTTATTTAGTTTATTATCCCTCCTCCCAGCTGTAACTGATTTTTTAACCAATGATGCTACATCCCCACCTTTTTAGCTCCTTCCCTATTCAACCTGAAAACCTTATTCTTAGGGTTGTTGAGCTGCCAGCTTTGCTCTTCTTTAAGCTAGGTTTCTGTAATACTGATGATAAGGAGGTGGAAAGTATTCATCATGGAGTTCGGTTACAAGTGGTGTGCCTCAGGGATCTGTTTTGGGGCCACTGCTGTTTGTAATTTTTATAAATGGTCTGGATGAGGGTATAGAAGGATGGATTAGTAAATTTGCTGATGACACCAAAGTCGGAGGAGTGGTAGATAGTGAAGAGGGGTATCATAGTTTACAGAGAGACTTGGACAAGCTGCAGAGCTGGGCCGAGAGGTGGCAGATGGAGTTTAATGCGGAAAAGTGTGAGGTAATTCACTTTGGCAGGAATAACAGATGTGTAGAGTATAGGGCTAACGGTAGGACTCTGAATAGTGTGGACGAACAGAGGGATCTAGGTGTATATGTGCATAGATCCCTGAAAGTTGGAAATCAAGTCGATAAGGTTGTTAGGAAGGCATACGGTGTCCTGGCATTTATTGGTAGGGGGATTGAATTTAGGAGCCGCGACGTCATGTTGCAACTGTACAAAATTATGGTGCGGCCGCACTTGGAGTATTGTGTACAGTTCTGGTCCCCACATTATAGGAAGGATGTGGAGGCATTGGAGAGGGTGCAGAGGAGGTTTACTAGGATGTTGCCTGGTATGGAGGGAAGGTCCTATGAGGAGAGACTGAGGGATTTGGGGTTGTTTTCGTTGGAAAGAAGGCGACTAAGAGGAGACCTTATTGAAACATATAAGATGATTAGAGGTTTAGATAGGGTGGAGAGTGATAGCCTTTTTCCTTGGATGGAGAAAGCTAGCACCAGGAGACATAGCTTTAAATTAAGGGGTGGTAGTTATAGGAGGGATGTCAGAGGTAGGTTCTTTACCCAGAGGGCGGTGAGGGATTGGAATGCCCTGCCTGCTGCAGTTGTAGATGTGCCTAGTTTGAGGGCGTTTAAGAGGTCCGTGGATAGGTTTATGGATGGAAAGGAATTGGTTTAGGTTAGAGGGTCATTGCTTTTCTCTTAATTGGTCGGCGCAACATCGTGGGCCGAAGGGCCTGTTCTGCGCTGTAACGTTCTATGCTCTTATGTGTCTATCTTAACCCTCAATTCGTCGGCTTTACTTACTATGATCCTTGTATTTAAATAAATACCTTTCAACATTACCACATTCCTGTGCTATAAACCTTTTAACCTTTACTTCTTGTGTCTTTCAGAGACACTCGCTAACTTTTGTCTCCCACTCCATGCTCTGAATTTGTTTAATCAAAATCCTCCCTCAGGTTCCCATCTCCCTGACAATCTTGTTTTAACCTTCCCCTATAGCACTAATAAATCTTACAGGGACATCTGTCCCAATTCTGTTCAAGTGTCCAGCTTATACAGATCCCACCTTCCCCAGAAACATCCCAATGCCCCAGAAATCTGAAACCATCCTTCCTGCACCATGTCTCCCGCCACACATTCATCTGAAGCATTCCCCTGTTTCTACACTCATTAGCATGTAATCTTGGGAATAATCCCAAGATTACCCTTGAAACCCTTTTTGCTGATCTATTTCCCAACTTCCTAAACTCAGCCTGTAAGGCTTCATCCTTCTTTCTATCTATATCACTGGGGTACCAATCTGAATCACAATCTGTGGCTGTACACGCTCACTCTCCAGAATGCTCTGAAGCCATTTGGTGATAGCCATGGTCCTTGCACTGGGTGGGATTCATGCCAGCTTGAAATCACATCTGCAAACATAGAAGTGCCTGTCTGTTCCCCTAAACATAGAATCCCCTAGAATCCACTATTGCAATTCTGTCTTTTCTCTTGCCTCCCTGCACAGTCATGGTCATGATATTCGCTGCTCTCCCACTTCTCCTGTGGTATTCAGAACTGAGTAGCTCTCAGGAAGCGGGTTACCCTCAGGGGATTCCGCCATACCTGCCTTCTCCTTCTTGTCTGTCTAGCAACCAACGAGTCCCTCTCATCTGCTCTTTCTTAAGTTGCAGAGTGGCCACTTTCTATAACATTATCCACATGGCTCTCATCCTCACAAATACACCTCAGTGACACGAGCTGCTCCGCGAGTTCAAACATATAGCACTCAGTTTTGTACAATTGGTGGCACTTTCTGCACGTGTAGCTTCCAGGATTTGATAGTGTTCTGGAAATACCACGAGACAGGGTGTCTAATCAATGGATAAACAACTCTGCCACGCCTCAAATTATTTATTTACTGAAAACTAATGTTAAGTAAACACAATAAAATGTTAACTAACTCTGACTTTGTCCTCGCTCTGGTTTTTAACAAAGCTCCAATTCTTCCTGGAACTCTCACTCTGGTTTTGAGTAAATTCCAATAATCCCTGACATTCTTGCTTCTGGTTTCTTCATTAACTTTATCAAACTTACAGGTAGTTTGTGATACAATAATTTTTTTTCTAACAAATATCTTGTCAAGCCAAAATGATTTCTCTATCATAGAAATCATAGAAAGCCTACAGTACAGAAGGAGGCCATTCGGCCCATCAAGTCTGCACTGACCACCATCCCACCCAGGCCCTACCCCCATATCCCGACTACTTCACCCAATAATCCCTCTAACCTATGCATCTCAGGACATTAAGGGGCAATTTTAGCCTTGCTTGTTGGACTGGACACATTCTACTGTAGAAAATTCTCCTGAACCAAATCTAGGAACACTTACCTCTCTCTGCCCTCTACACTATCTCTATCCCAGTCTATATTCAGGTAATAAGTCCCCCATTATAACTACTCTGTAATATTTGTATCTTTCTGAAGTTTCCCTGCAAATTTGGGCGGTATGGTGGCACAGTGATTAGCACTGCTGCCTCATGGTGCCAGGGACCCAGGTTCAATTCTAGGCTCAGATCACTGTCTGTGTGGAGTTTATACGTTCTCCCCGATCTGCGTGGGTTTCCTCCCACACTCCAAAGACGTGCAGGTTAGGTTGATTGGCCGTGCTAAATTGACCGTAGTGTCAGGGGGATTAGCAAAGTGAATATGTGGCGTACGGGGATAGGGCGTGGGTGGGATTGTGGTTGGTACAGACACGATGGGCCAAATGGCCTCCTTCTGTACTGTAGGGATTCTGTGATTTGCTCCTCTACATCCTTCCCACTAGTTTGTGGTCTATAGATCACACTGAGCAATATGGCTGCACACTTATTGTTCCTTGACTCTTGGATATCCTTTTTCTCCAGCGCTGCAATGTTCTTCGAGACCAATACCGTCAACCATCCTCCACTCCTTCCTTTCCCTATCTTTTCTGAACACCTCTATTGGAGTAAAATCAAAATTAAAGGATACAAGATGGTTACCTGGCACAAAATGGACTCTGAGAAAAGACATTAAGATGTACTGACTTGGGCACAGGCATTGCACAACAAAGTTAAAGCCTCTTAGGGTCTGCATTACTGCAGGAAATAGATCAGACCCCGAGACACCTTAGCTTGAGATAAAACAGAGCAAAAACAATGAGTTTCAGTAATGAGATCAGTCATTGATGGGAGGTATTAATACATAAACGTATCTATATATAACGATGTGCTAACTGTTGATGTCTGTACTTGTCTATTATTTGTAAAAGTATAAAAGATGCTCAATTGTATTGTATATTTGAGAAAGTGATTGCGTGCCCTGCGGACAGCCCAGCACGTCTCCCAAAGCTTTGTCCGATAAAACTGCGTGTTGAATCTTAGATCTGACTCCGAGTGGTGATTTTCCCACAATAAATTGGTGTAGTCAGACAGGACCTCACCTGGTGAGTTGGTCGATTGGCCTTGATCGTCGAACTGGAGTAGAGATTATTGAATGTGTGGAAGTCAAACTGAGTCAACAATGCAGTTAAAAATGGATGAAAATTGGGGGAATTTATGGTACTATCAGATAGATACAGGAACTGATTGTTACTTGTGCTGATCGACTAAGGACAAGGAAGTGCCTGTCTCAAACACGCAGCCTTAGACCAGTTATTAAGAGCAGAAATCCCCCACATAAAGGTCAGGACTCTGAAGTGGGCGTAGAGGCACCAAGGCACTTAGGATCATGAAGCACAAGTAATAAAGGTCATTTAGCGTCAAACTCTGTAGCGGCGAACAAACGCAGAGTTTGCCATCTGCATAAAAGTTTGTGTAGTTTGCTTACTTGTCTATCACATTTTAAAACAATGCGGTAAGGAGCTGATCACTCTGACCTAGAACCAGGGTGCGACTAAGCTTAAACCGACCTGTCACAATTATGGTTGACAAGGGCACTTTGCAAAGGAGTGCTGGGTCCCAAGAAAAGGAAATAAATTTGGAAAGAGTGGGGGACATTGTAATTACTGTAATAAAAAAGGACACATGGAAGCAATATGTTGGGCCAAGCATGGGAGACGCCCACCCTGATCCATGTCCACAGCAGAATCGGAACCTCCAAGGTCAGCAAGACTGACGGCCTGCAGCCCCCATTTAAAAGGGGAAGAAGGGGGGAAGGATCTATGTGTCTGCACTAGTAGGGGTTAGGCAATGTGAGATGCTGATGGACACAGGAGCATCTATATCTGTCACCAACCTTCCCTCATCCACCACAAGGAAGATGATTTATTTAACAGGGACAGGAGGGAACAAAACACCCACCTGCCTGAGCAAGGCCACGTAAGTAGAAATAAATAATTTGTACATACCTGTGAGATTCTATGTATGTAAAAATAACGAGGTACAATAATGGGGAATGATTTAATTAAGGAGTATGAGATTTTGATTGACTGTGGGAAGGGAGAATTAATCTGGCCAAACAGAAAGGCCGAAAAACCGGAATAGGAAAACTCACAAATCACCTCAAAACTATCAACCAGAGATTAATGACTAGAAACAGAGGGGTTTGGAGCCATTTGTGCCTCTATACCCGGAGTATGGGCCGAAACAAAATTAGACACTGGCCTAACCAAAACTGACCCAATAAAGGTGCCTGTACCGAAGAACAAGCCCCACTGATAATATCCGATAGAATGGGAAGCAAAGGCAGTTGTAGTAGAAATAGTTAAAGGGTTAGTGGAGAAAGGAATCCTGAGGGAAACTAACTCCCCAACCTGGCCAGTGAGCAAACCAGATGGAAGTTACAGGCTCATGATAAACTACACCGGCCTCAATAAAGTCACATCCAAATTGCACCCCATTGCAGCAAGCCCCTCGATCACATATATAATTGTATTACTCTATGTTGTTGCGATTGTAAGATTGACAGGGCTAATGAATAATTTATTCTATAAGGCCCAAGAAGGGGAACAGCTGGCTCGAATGGTTATTGGGGGGATCCTGGGGGTCCTATTTAATGCATGGGCTGATCATTCTCATTGCAGTAATAGTTGTCTGTTGTCTAATTGTCGATATCTTAACGTCTGCTGTAAAGTCACAATGACTCGGATTGTGCCGAGGGCCAGCATGAACACCAAAGAAGAACTCCTGATGGGAACTCCCGAAGACAGTGACAATAAAGGAAAGGACGAGAAGTTGGGCGTCTACTGTGAGCGTGTGACCTGTTGATTGCGGGTCAGACACATCAATTGCCAGACCCACAATGCTGCTATTGTTGATCCATCGGATTATTAAATCATAGTCCTGACCAAAAGGGGGAGTTGTGGGAGTAAAATTAAAATTAAAGGATACAAGATGGTGACCTGGCACAAAGACATTAAGATGTACTGACTTGGGGCACAGACATTGCACAACAAAGAGTTAAAGCCTGTTACTGTTTCCATTACTGCAGAAAATAGATCAGATCTTGAGGCACCTTAGCTTGAGATAAAACAGAGCCAAAACAATGAGTTTCAGTAACGAGATCAGTCATTGATGGGGGGCATAAATGCGTAAATGTATCTACTTTATGTATAACAATGTGTTAACTGTTGATGTCCGTACTTGTCTATTATTTGTTAAAGTATAAATGATGCTCAATTGCCATTGTATAGTTGAGAAGGTGACTGCGTGTACTGCGGAGAGCCCAGCGCTTCTCCCAAAGCTTTGTCCGATAAAACCGCGTGTTGGATCTTAGATCTGGCTCCGCGTGGTGATTTTCCCACAACAACCTCATACCCAGGAATATTGAGCAACCAATTCTAGCCCCCCTTGATCCAGTTATCGCCACATCATCATATTTTCACATGGAATTCTGGGTCTGCAACTCACCAATCTTATTTACTATACTTTGTGCATTCACATATATGAGTACAACCATGAAGTGGACTTCATTATACTCCCTCACTCTGACTCCACCTATCTATTCATTACTCTTTGAGCTACCCCTCAGGCTCCCACTCCATGAGTGGAAAACTTTGCTGTTGTTAGACCCAAAATAACAGAGACTGGAACCAGGCTTCAAGGAAGACACTTTACATAAAGACCAATACCACAGAATGTTGTTATAATGAGTAACAGGCACCAGCTACTCTCACTCTCCCGCACACACACATGCACACGATAAATAGATAGGGTGTCTACAGAAATATGTTGTGGACGGCAAGCGTCATAAAAAAGAGGATAAAGTTTGCAGGGTTTTGATGCTGTTGATCTGGAACTCCCTCATGTGAACTCGCTGGTCCCAGTAAATGTCTGGAGGTTCTCAACAGTGGCGCTTCAACAAGGGGGAGAATGTGGTGCTAGAGCGATTCTTCTCTCAACCACAAGGGCGGTTGGTGAAAATAATAGTGGAATTTACTCCAGTTTTTACACGAATTCGACACCTTGAATTTTTTTGGGAGACTCCCATCCATGATCTATTAATTAGCAATTGTCGTTACATCAAAGAAAGTCAAAAGTGGGGAAAACATTTTTCTAAAACTCCTGCATAGATAAACATTTATAAAAGGAAAAATTAAAACCTAGTGAAGGAAAGTACCCAAAGCTGTTTTTAGACTCCTGGAAATTTTTCTTAAGTGCAGTTTTCAAGTGGATGGTGCTACAATAAAACATTTCTATTTCTAACGATGATTATCTGCTGCTAATGATAAAGTAGTAAGAAAATAGGCAAAGAAATAATAACAAAGAGGAAGCCTTTGCACAAATACCCTCTGAAATGAAAAAAATCATCCCACATCTATCAAATATTCCAAAATAAAGCAAATAAAATGTCAAACCTTAACATTTCCTGAAGTGAGATATTGCAAAACATATTTTACGTCTTCAAATTTGTACTTCCCTTTAAGCTTTTTGTGGTCTTGCAAATTCTCCATACACTTGTATATCAGCATATCTTTCAGCCCTTCTAAATTCAAGTATGGGAATGTTGGTTAAATGTATTTTTTAAATTATAAAGCCCATGTAACCACTTGTTCTCATGTATCCTGGCAGTGTAATCAATGTTATTACTGAGTTTACAGCTTCTGAGGCTGCATCAACTTCCTCTGGAAGGGTTTTTCAGCTTATACTAGTTTTCTCACTTGCTATGTAATTCAGCTTCCAGCAGGATCAAGGTTTGGTTAATTGCAACGTAACACTGAATTACAGAACAACTCTATTATTTTGTTTCTCCTTATATCAAAGCAAACTGTTTCATGTTTGTATTCCCAAGCAGAGTAAGTTTCATACAGGGTCCATGGCAGCAGGATTTCTACACTGAAACATTTGTGTTAGCCAGGTCTCAGTAGCAGTGCTCCTGCCTCAGAACTGGAAAGGTTGTGGATTCATAATCCAGAGGCCTGAGCACAAAGTCAATGCTGACACTTCAGTTTGAGATGCAGTCTCTTTCAGGTGAGACATTAAATTGAAGTCCCACCTGCCTTCTCAGATAGATGTAAATGATCCATGGCACTATCTAGGAACAGTAGTATTCTGGACGATATTTACCCCTTGAGTAACAGCAATAAAAAGTAGATAGGCTGAGTCATTGTCACATTTTTGTTTGTGGGAACTTCTGTGCATTAAATGGCTGCTGTATTTCTTATATTACAATGGTGACAAAATTTTGAAAATAATTGATTGGATACAAAGCACTTTGGGAACATGCTAAGGTCTTCTAAGGCACTATATAAATGTAAGTCTTACATTGGACTTGTAATGAGGATTCTCCAATCCTGTTTGCACGTCTGCAGAGCTGTGCACCAGTTTAGCTGGATTACTTTTTTATTTGAATTATGGAGGGCAAAGTGGCACAACGGTTAGCAATACTGCCTCACAGGGACCTGGATTCAATTCCAGCCTTGGATGATTGTTTGTGTTGAGCTTGCATGTTCTCCCCATGTCTGTTAAATTGCCCCTTAGTGCCCAAAGATGGGGAGGTTCGATGGATAGCCATAGTAAATGCAGGGAGTTACAGGGATAAGGCAGAGGGGAAGGCCTGGGTGGGATGCACTTTTGGAGAATCGCTGCAGACTTGATGGATCGAATGGCCTCTTTCTGCACTATAAGGGATACTATGATCCTCCCTATATTTATGCTGCTTTGATGCATCTGTGCAGGTAGTTACAAAACTAAATGGATAAATTGAGATGTCATGCAAAATAACAGGACACTGATTTAGTATGTCGTATTCTTTCTTTGCTATTAATAACTGCCAGTGTCTTTCAATACTATTATGTACAATATTACAGAAAATGTTTATTACAGGACCAGTAGGAAAAATCATTTCTGTTGCACAAAATAACCATTGGAACACAGAGGGCAAATCAGTTGAGTAAAATCTGCTAATTATTCCCAGTTACCAAGACTGTCCCCCAATGAATAATATAATAGATAATGTCAAACTATAATTAGTCTCAGGCCTTCTACAGTAGATAAAATAGCTGCTTTTTCATGGCATAAAGTTCATGAATATTGCTGCAATATACATATTTGACAAAATACGTCAAATGATCTAATCTGTATGAAATAGTTGAACCTCTGCAATCTTCCCTAAACTGACATTTCTTTTTAATTCGTGGGACATGGGTGTCGCTGGCTGGTCAGCATTTATTGCCCACCCCCAGTAATTTATGCTTATTGGTTTTTGTGACTAGCAAAGGGAAACACACCCACAGCACATTAAAGCAATGAAAAAGTCTGCAGTGGTAAAATACACACACTGCTTGTCAACAAATAATAATTTTCCTAATTCAAGATCTATAAACTGTACTTCGGAATACCCTGGCAGTGGATCATTGCAAAACATAATAATATAAAAGATACCTTCTGCCTTTTCTGATCTCGAACAGCAAACTTTAGCTCCAGTAGTTTGTCATCAGCAACACGTTCCATTAATTTTCCACTTGTTTCTTTCAGGTTCTCCTTCAATAACTTTATCTCAGCTCTCTGTGTAGTAACTAGGTATTTTAAATCACTGGAGGAATCATGCTGCGTCTGCTGGTTGAACAGAATAAAAGGATTTCACTGACCAGGCCATTCAAATCATTTTGGATTTCTACCAGGATACAGAAACGGGACATGAGATATTATATAATTTACTGCCAAAATCAGATTACACCAATCAGTTAAAATCAAAATGGGAAGAAGAATGGATCAAAGAAAATCCAAACAAATATTTCACTACGTAGATTTTTTCAAAAAAGCAATACGTCTTGGCTACAGTTTTTTTTTTAAAAGACAGCCCAGGACGTGATTTAGAATTTTTTTTACTATATTGTTCTCTTGTGGTCTTCCTCATGCTCCAAACCAATGGATACATTCACAATAAATGCTTCCTGATTCAGAGATACAGGACAGGATAAAACCGAGGCAGATCCATATCCAAAACTGACACTTCAATATGTAGATTGATTCATTTCTTTAACTGGTGAGTCAATTTAGCAAAGGGCAAACAAAAACTTTTGAAGCATTTATTAAGCATAAAACACTCCAAGCAACTTTAAGAATGTTCATTTTTCTTTAGTTTTCCAATTTTTAAAACTAGATACGTCTAATTTAGTTCTAATGGGGAGACTGTGGCAAACTGGTAACATCACTGGGCGAGTAATCGATGCTAATTAATGCTCTTTTAATGCTCTAGGGATACAGGTTCAAATCCCACCACAGCAACTGATCAAATTTAATTTCAATTAATAAAATCTGGAATTGAAAGCTAGTTTTCATAATGGTGACCATGACAACTGCCATCAATTGCCAGAAAAATCCATCCGGTTCACTAATATCCTTTAGGGAGGGAAATCTGCCATCTTTGCCTGTTCTGGTGTACATGTGAACTTAACTGCCCATTGAAATGGTCTAGCAAGTCACTCAGTTCAAGGGCAATTAGAGATAGACAACAAATTCTGGCCTTTGCAGCACTGACCACACCCACAAAAAAAACAAAAGGAAAGATAACGCGAACGGTAAAGTACGTACAAAGAATAAAACCAACGATTAGGAGCAAGGGTACAAGGGGCCATTCTGTCTCTCGACCTTGTTCTGCCATTCAATTAGATCATGGTTGGTCCGAATCTTAAATCCATCAATCTGCCTTGGTTCCACAGATCTTAACATCATTATCCAAGAAAGGTCAATCAATTATTTTCAGTGTGGAGTAAAATTCTTCATTATTTTTTGATCATTTCAACTGCCAATCATCAAGGGATAGCACCTCAAATTTGCACACGAGCGGTATGTGACTTCCTTTAACACAAAATGAGTTTATATGCGTACAAGCTAAATCAAAGCCTTGGAGGTCTGGTCTTATTTCAGTGAAGGCTAGTATCCGAAGTGACTGTAAAATCTATTGCACATCTCTGATCATAAAATTTTCAATGCTTGATTTCTTTTCCTTGGCTACAAGGCTGCAAGCTGAGGAATTTTCTGGATTATTTGCATTTTTATGCAAATAAAATCCCAGGTTTCGAAGTGATGTTTTCTCCCTAACGTAGATCATCTTCACCTCCAATAAATGTTATCAGAGTTACCGGAGAGTCAATTATATGAAGGTATAGCTAGTAGTGTGTAACTCTGCCATATGCCAAAATTCTATTTGTAAAATAGCTTTTTTGCCAAGATGTAATCACTAACTTTTTCAATTTTATCCCATTTGTTTATGTTTTTCTACATACGAGCCTCTTAGTTCAGCACTGAACTGATTAAATCTGTTTTGATATTAAGCATGATAAACATTCAGTGTAAGGGTGACAATACCAATTATCAATTAAAATGTTACTTACAACACCAAGGTCTGAATTTATCAGCTCATATATAGTTATGATGATATTGGGTCCATTTTAATTTGCAGCGGTTTATGTATACCTTGAAGGTACTGACCTCGTCTTCAGTTGAAACATCCACAAGTAGTCCCTTATGAAATTAACACAGGGCTGAGGCCCAATCCTGATATTTTGAGGGTATAACATATCACTGTTTGCTCTATAAAAAGGCAGCATCCATTTTACTGCTCTATATGGACTTGGTTTCAGAGCTGCAAACAATTAAAGCTTCAGTTTGTTTCCATCCATTGTACAGGTCACAATTTTGTCTGTCATGGTGCAGGTAATACAGCCAATATGGTCAAAGAAGAGGAACCAAAACTACCCCCCCAGGGCTTTTCAGAAATTTAGGCTGCAACAAGCAAATTCACTTATTTGCTTAGACGACTATTAAACATGCACAAAATGATAGACATGCATCTACCCTTACTGTCTCTAGGTAAATTGAATAAAGGACCCCCCCAGTGAAGGAATTAGCTTTTGTACAGATGCAAAATTCCAATCACTAAAACAAAATCATTGTGTTCTGCTGAAATGCACTTGTCAAAATTCAATACTAAATGTTTAGAGCAATGAAATGGTTTGCTCCGTTTGGATGTAGTGTTAACCTTTGCAATGTCAAATCAGAAGAGATCAACCCAAAACAAAAGTCCCACTCTGCCTTGAATCAGCATTGCATTTCCAACACAGGCTAGAACACAGCACAAGTTCCGTCGTCACACGGGATATACTCCCTGATAAGTTAGCACACCTCAGTCATATAAAAAAAAATGCTAATATGCACTCTTCAATGTGCTAACTATGCACTCCGTAATGGTCTATAATTATTAAGAACTGACAAGCAAGGCTCAGCCACCTGTGCTTATCTGTAGCCAGGTAATGAAAAAACAACAAAGCTTTCATCGCCCCTCAATTGCTGATTGTATTATCAAAACTGTAGCAGAGGTTGGCATCTGGGTGTGACCTTGTTAACTGCTAGGGTAATTAAGTTTGTCCAATAGGGAAACAGGATGATAAATTATTAGTAAGAAGATTTTGTTCACATTTTATTAAATTGGCCTGTCAAAGGGTCGGCTATATTATCAAGGGTCTCATTTATTGGAGGCCAGCCATATTGCCACATCTGTTACAATTATTTATAATTTCAGCAGTTGAAACCAACTGAGTTAGGCATCCGCCATGTAAAGTAATTTACAAATTATCTGATGAGGGAGTGTTTCAGCTTTTCCTCATTTCTATCCTGCAGAAAGTGGTGCTGTAATTACAGAACACGATTTGGTTCTTTTGGGAACTTATCTTGCACTCGTAGTTGTAGTAAGATGCAGCAAGAACATATGGAGGAGCTGGTGCTTCTACTCCCTGAAGCTCGTGACCCGTCTGCCACGGAGCCCTTGAGCTGAATTTGAATGAGTGTGCGCCATGGTTAATGTTCTACACATGCACCGTTTATGCCACAAAACAAATCTGATCACTGTTAATTATGAAGCAACTATAATCAGGGCTTCACATCTGTGTAATGTGAAGCTCAGTAGGCTATATTCCAATAATGTATGACTACCTTTGGGTCATAAATTGCAAACCATATTGTCTAGATAGTAGTTACTGAATTTAAAGCAACTCCTTTGACAGAGACCTATCACAAGGACATCTTTTTTTCTCCTGGCTTTATTATACTGCATTTTTTTTATCAGCTATTGACCAGAACATTTAAAGCATATGGCACGCATTCATTAAAGAACTGTAGCAGAGTGCTCAAGTCTAATGAAACCACTTGAGCCATAAAAAGCAGATTTAGTTAATTCTGATTTTATTCATCTATTTGAAATGCTGGACTGCAACATATTGTCTTGGGTTCTGCTGATGAGCAGCACAGTGGAACGCAGAATCAGTCACTCCCCAGCAAAGATATTTCCTCACAATGTACTGCAGTTAATAAACACTGGAAAAATTCTAAAAAAAATTCTTGCACCAATCTACTGAGAAATCACCAATCACTGAAAAATGTATTTAAAAAAAAGCACAAAATGTTCTTGTAAAATCCACTTTCAACAAACAATAATGCTATAATTATCCTAAACAATTATCCTAAACTCCGTTCAGCTAAGAACATAGCTCTTCTATATGAAGAGGAATTATATCAGCAATTGCATCTATATTTAAAACTTTCAAATGTCTGATGTCCATGTCAATGGCAGTGAGGGAAAGCTTTCCATACCTTATTAAAATCACTTTCCTCTCAGCTTTCTATCAATAGTTTGGATTTTTAACACATCTAATCATTTTCATCCTTTAAAATTGCATAATCGAATACCAATTTAAAATTAAAGTTAAAAAATAAAATTGTTCATCATTATAGCTTTATAAGGACAGTAACATGCTACATGTCAATAAATTTTTTTAAAAGCTGCAGAGAACCTTGAAGTACACCGTTTGAGTAAGATTTAACCATAACTCATTATGGATAAACTTTATACTTTGAGGTCATTAGAATCAGGAAATTAATTGCAAAAGGATGTAACACATTTTCAACAACATCAAGAGAAAAAAAGGAAAGTAATTTCCAGCATCAAGTTATATCCCATTTTGGGAGAACCTTCACCCTTATGCTAATTTACCCAAGGGCATTCATTGTTATATACTTTATGGTTTTGAACATTAGCACTAATTTTTAAAAACTACCAGTTTTCACACCTCAACCACTAAACCTGAAAATCAGAAAGGTCATACAGCATGAACATCAGGGCAGGAAAGTGGTCAGTCACACTACTGTAAAAACAACAACGCTGTCAATGGATAACAATTGTCAATTCAGGATTGATCATGGGCCTTCCTAATAAGCATGGCTTGGTTACTTTTAGACACCCCGGTTAAGGAAAATGAGGAAATTAAACTCTGACATTTTTCTAAAGGAACTGATTTCAAATCTGTTATTTAGAGCCATTAACATTGTGAGTAATTTATCAAATCAGCAACAGATACACATTGCAATCCACTGGAATATATTTCTCTTTAATCTGACATTTTTAAAATGTTGTTCTCAGGATATGGGTGGAGCTGGCAAAAGCATATTTATTCGCCACCCATACATGAGGACGTGGCAACTGGCCTTTTGTTAAATTGCTCAATCTTTTGCCTGATATCACTTGCTGGGATGGTATTCAGCAGGGAATTCCAGGAATTTTATCTCAATGTTTCAGTTCTATAGGGCATTGGTGAGACCGCAGCAGCAATACTATACACAGTATTGGTCTCCTTATTTGAGATAGGTTGTCTTATGATGAGAGGCTGGACACCCTAAGCTTGTATGCACTGGAATTTAGAGGCAACTTGAATAAAACCTTTGAAATCCTGAGAGTTCTTGACAGGGTGGGCTGGGAGAGGATGTTTCCCCTTGCTGGAAAATCTAGAACTAGGAGTCACTGTTTGAAAATAAGGGCCTGCTCACTTAAAACAGAGGTAAGAATTTTTTTTTCAAAGATTCATGAATCTTTGGAACTATCTTCCTCAAAAGGCAGTGGACGTAGAGACTTTGAATATAAGGCAGAGATAGATAGATTCTTGATATACAAGTGGGTGAAAGGTTATTAGGGCTAGGCAGGAATGTAGGATTGAGGTTACAATTAGATCCGGATTACACAGTTGAATTCTCCACCGTCAACATCCTCGTAATTACCACTGACCAGAAACTCAGCTGGACTAACCATATAAATACTGCAGCTACTAAAGCAGGTCAGAGGCTGGGAATTTTGCAGGGAGTAACTCATCTCCTGATTCCTCAAAGCCTGCCGTGGTACAAGTCAGGAGTCTGATCAAACGTGATGGAATACTCTCTACTTGCCTGGATGGGTACAGCTCCAGCTGAATTTAAGAAGCCCAACACCCTTCCACCACCAACGCGCACAATCTACAAGACACACTGCAACATTCATGATGGCACCTTCAACAGCATCTTCTTCAGCTAGAGGGAGAGGAGTAGCAGATGTATGGGAACACCAACTCACACAAGTTGCCCTCCAAGTCACACCCAATCTCGACTTGAAAATATATCACTGTTCCTTCTCTGTCATTGGGTCAAAATCCTAGAACTCCCTTCCTAACAGCACTGTGGGTGTACCTACAAAACTGCATTGGTTAAAAAAGGTGGCCCACTAATCTGTGATTAGTTCTGCACATATTAGCAGAGGGATAAAAGGAGAAGGTGGAGTGGAAGGCAGCAGTGGAGCAGATTGGGAATGAACAGAAACAAACCAGAACTGGTTCAGTGTGTGGTGAGAAATTCCCTGGCAAAGGAGCAGAAACTGAGGACACAGCAGCTGATCACAGATTGGAATTCAGCAACCCAGCAGAGAGTACAGGCACTGAAGGTCACCGCACACAAAGGATGGTAGAAGTTTTGAACTCTTTTGCACAAACAGTAAGTTATGCTGGGTCAGTTGTTAATTTTAAATCTGAGGTGGAGAGATTTATCTTTGCTGAAGCAATATGGAGCAAAGGTGGGTACATGGAGCTCAGTCACCAATCAATCATCACCTTACTGAATGGCAAAACAGGCTGATGAGACTAAATGGCCTCCTCCTATTCCTAAGGTCCTAAAGCGTGGAAAATCGCACTTTGGCACAGAGGAAAAGTGGATTATTGTCTAGGACAGTGAAATAAAGCTGAAGAGCCAGCAGTGCATTTAAACACAGTTAGAAGACCAGCAGACAATGGCAGGGGGTGTTCCAGCATTCATCCTAAATATTCATATACATTTATAGGGACATTATTAATTCCAAACAGGTTAGGTGGATTGGCCATGCTACATTGCCCCTTCACATCAGGGGACTAGCAGGGTAAATACATGGGGTAGTGGGTATAGGGCCTGGGTGGGATTATTGTTGGTGTAGACGCGATGGGCCAAATGGCCTCCTTCTGCACTGTAGGGATAGTATGATTGGGCTGAATTTGGCAGGAGTTCAAGAGCAGGAGGGAAGCTTGACAGGTTAGCCTGCTCCAGATGTTCCATCAATTCCCAGCCTCGTCATCAAAATTCCCCCACCCACCCCCTCCCTCATTCCCAGGTTGCACTTTTCCTTCTCACTGTGAGATGACCCTGCCCTCCCCACCCCACGCTTAGCTGGTCCTTGTCTCTGGGAGAGACTAAGCTGAGGGCTGCTTGTGATCCCATTCCTGATCAACACCACCAATGACAGTGCTGAGATGATAAAACTGCCGGCCAATCAAATTGGCCATCAGTTCTCTGCTGCAGACTTCTGTTCAAGTGGGAAAAGTCCCTTCTACAGTAATTGATATTCCTCGGACAATGAAATAGCAATGATATTTGTAAAAGAAAACACTGACTGTCCAACTCCACTCACCTCTCCATATCTTCACCATTCCCCTAATTTAAAACCATTGGAGTCCAAATTGCACGTTGTTGTGCATATTTAAATTGGGAAACTAGTCCAGCAATGATGAATTTAGGAGTGTGACAGTCCGCTGCTCAATTTATGCAGGCATTAAGACTTGGGGGCTTTAGGGAGGGGGGGGGGGCGGTGGTCAGAGTGAGAACAGCAATGCTGAATTGGTCAGGATGTGTTTAGGAAAGCCAGATGGCTAGAGGAGTCAAATGGCCTACTCCTTCACCTTAACTGTCAAGGCTTTCAATTTCTCTTTGAATCTGCAACAGCTATTGTGACCCAAAGTTACCACCACTGAATGTGTCATAACATTCACTGAGATTTTATGCTGCATTAGCATTTAACATCTTTACTGGTGCTGAACTCAAAAGTGTTATAAAGGATCAAAGATTGTCTTTTGGGTCCTGACCACATTTGTGACTCGGTGGGAAATGAGAATGTTCTCTGCTAGGTGTCACTATTCACACCAACTGCATATTCATCAGGTGAATTAGCAAGGGTTGACAGATTCCTATCAATGAAGTGATTTGTGAGTATTAACGCAGGTCATTGTTCCAGCTGAACTGAGACTGATCTTTTGCCCCTACCACCAACAAATTAATTTTCTATTAAATCACACATTCTACACTCAGCATGTTAATGAATGGTTTACAATGGCTCACACAAAAAAAATCACCTCTCCCACATTGAAAATTTCAGCTGCCCAACGTAGTGCCAGGTAATTCAATGGCAGTGTCTTTTGAGTCATATTTGTTGTTAGTGGCCAGAGTTTTACCGGCACACCCACCTAAAGTTCGTAAGATTGCGCCTGAGGCCAACTGAGAATGCCATTCTGCAAGCCTCGCCAACCCCGATTTCGGGACAGCCATGCCGGTACAATCAGAGGCAGTGAGTTAGTGACATCATACTGGAATCCTCCCTCACTGCAAACAATGAGATGTCACAACTGTCCATTTCCTGTGAGACTCAATGTTGACTATTACATCTCTGATTTTTTTAAATGAAAAAAAGTGTAAGATGCCACTGAAAGCTATCTGGAATTTTCATGAATTTCAACACTAATATCTTAATTTACAATATGCACAGAGGTATAATGATTATCAGGATCAGTAACAGGCACAATATATCAGTAGATAGACAGGAACATGGCAGGATCTGGATACTGAATTTGGTGATCAGACATGGTCTGATAGGCGAACCAGGCTCGAAGGACTGTATGGCTGACTCATCTTTCTAGTTTCAATGTTTCTATCTCACAACTACTTTAATCACTTAAAAGAAATTATGACATTTTGATTTTTAGATCTGCAAAATATGGAACTTCAACTGAGTATGCATTCTCTTTTAACTACAACTGTTCATTACATGTAACAACCATGAACGATTCACAAAGAATTGACTACAATAAAATATTATTAAATCCTTCTAAGCTCCTCCATGCTTTATTATATATCTTTGTAAACAACTACTTGGCAGCAACAGTCCCCCACATTCAGAGCCAGGAATCTCTAGCTACGCAGCCAGAAACACAAGCACTGCAGTAAAAACTTTCAAAGTTAATGTTTACATCAGATACAATTTAAATAGAGGGATGCAGCATGCCTGTGTCAGTTGGCGTACATGCTTCTCCTGCCAGAGCAAGCCAGCTTGAGGATCACAACAACTTGATCCACTGACCTCTTTGCAACATCTCAAGTGAGTAGCAGGTGGCCAAGCAGGGCAGCAGTGATTCTCCCGAGTTCTACGGAGCCAGGAGGAGGGGATGATGTGGAAATGCCAGTGTTGGACTGGGATGGGCACAGTAAGAAGTCTCACAACACCAGGTTAAAGTCCAACAGGTTTATTTGGTAGCACAAGCTTTTGGAGCACTGCTCCTTCATCAGGTGAGTCCTGATGAAGAAGCAGTGCACCAAAGGAGGAGGGGAGACAGTCCTGCTCCCCTGGCTCCACTTACCTATCTTTCTGATGACAACTACTTGCTAGACCGCAGCAGTTCCTGAAGAAAGCAGATCCACTGTTTGCACCACAGGACAGGCCAATCTCAAAGCAGTGTCGTAAAGCAGGCACTGCACCTTCTGCATCTGCTCAAGAACACCCTCACACCTGGCTTAGGCAGCTCTCCCAAACATGTGAAAAATGATCCAACAATTGTTGGTACACCTTTCGTGGTGCACACATTCTCAATATGGCAAAATAAAATAAGCATGAGAATCAAATTTGTCCAGGCAAATTTAACAAAAAAAATGCTCCTCAATGCAGTGTCAATCACACTATATGGTACTGAATGATCAAATGAACTCTGGAGAGCTAGGGTTAACATTGGTGGCACAATGGCACAGTGGTCAGCACTGCTGTCTCACAGCGCCAGGGACTTGGGTTCAATTCCGGCCTCAGGTGACCGTGTGCATTCTGTACGTTCTCCCTGTGTCTGCGTGGGTTTCCTCCAGGTGCTCCGGTTTCCTTCCATAATCCAAAGATGTATGGGTTAGGTTGATTGGCCATGCTAAGTAGTGTCAGGGGATTAGCAAGGTTAGCTATGAGTTATGGGAATAAGGCCTGGATGGGATTGTGGTTGGTGCAGACTCAATGGGCTGAACACTCCTTTTCTGCATTGTAGGATTCTATGATTCTACGATTGCACTGGTCTACATCAATTCAGTACATATTTTGCTTCCATTTGTAACAATTCTTTTCTCCTGTTTCGTCTTTTATTCATCCACTTTAACCCAGTGCACTTTAAATGTGTCCCTTCAGCTAGCAGAATGAATAACAGGCTGGAGGCTTAGTGCTGAGTGACTCCAGAGGTCAGCTGGTAGGAACTGTACACCCCATCCATATCACTTCCCAAGCAACCTCACTGCCCGTTTGAAGACTGTTGATATCTCTCACATGAATAGATGGCAGGTGAGAATGTCGACCTCTACTGACACTTAAGCACAAGAAACAATTCCAACAACCAAACTATTTAAAATTATTAGTGTTCCGTCAAGTTGAAATAGAATTTTAAATTAGATCAAAATACATTCATCCTGTCAGATGCTATGAATTAGTAATTGGAAGTGCAATGTACAATGGTATAGCTACATACTGATATCACCTTTGATGTGGGCAGGTTAAAGAAAAACAAAAAAGCAAGTATATCCAACCATTCAAACACCTTCTTCTGTAAACAGCATGAAATATTTATCAAGCATGATGCCCTATTGGTGCCCTCTATCCCACCCATAAAAACATAAAGGATTTTCAACAGGAATCATGCATGAGTACAGGTATGGAAATTCTAACTGTTTCATTAAGACATGTATTCATTAAATCTACATGGCAATTACTGAGATTCTCAAGAGGTTTGCGTTATCACAGAAGACCGTGCTATTTTTGTTTGTCTTTTTTCACAGTGATCTTGCAGCAAACCTTTAAACATGTTCACAGGATAATTGAATGGTTCAAACATTGAGAACATAACATTTCTGCTCTCCATTCAAAAAGGGGGTCTGGTCAATAAGTCAGTTTGACTCATTAGTAGTCCTCTCATCTTGGAATGAGATGGATGTATGTACAATTCATACTTTAAATCTTGTTCTGATCTTGAATCAGAACCTCCCCCCTCAAGGTTTTGGTTACGATCCAGTTAAAGACCAGTAACTTTCTGTTTAAAGTAGACAAAGTTTGAGATCTAAGACACTTCCTGAGAGAATAGAGGCACAAGGTTCCATGGCTTATGAACAAACAAAATAAATTTCATTACCATATTTCACTAGGTCAGAATGTTAAACAATTCACAATATCTATCACATACTCTTGAATGTTCAGGATTAGCATCAGGTATATGTGAAGTAACAGGCAAACTGTGGTTGAACGTACTAACTGCACAATAAATAGCAAATGCAACCAAGACAGATCCCATGGGTTTCTCAGCAACCCATCCAGATGTCAGTGAGCACTGAGTCAACCAATCATTGAAACACTGTCTCTTTCACGAGGGACTACAGTCTTCACCTTCAAAGATCTAGCGTTAGAATTCTCTTCAACATTGCTCAAACTCAGACTGACTCAGTGACAGAACACCTCAGATTATTTCAATCTCATCTCCTGACACTCTGTTCCCTGGATTGCTGAGCATGCACTCCAGCATCAACTCACAAGCACAACTTCAGCTCTCCGGCCATGTCAAGCACACCATTACTGCTCCAAAGAAGCGTCTTTGCCCCATTGGCCTGCAAGACAGAATCACCAACCTGCTCTGGACTTCTTCAATTTCCAGGTCTTCACCTGAACCCTCACTACTAAAGAGTTTTCTAACTGCAGCTCTTTTTATGACTGGAACTTTGCTCTGCACCTGTTTCTTTTTGACTGGGATCTCTCCCTATTCCCTCTCCCTGTCTGAGACTCCCATTGGGATCACTCTTTATTCCCTGTCTAGGACTTTCTCCTGTTTCACATGAACAGAATTTTCATGCTGTCTTTTATTCCTCTTTTCACACAGGCATATTGAGTAATCCAAATGTTATGCTGCGCATGCCTACTCTAGGTCCCTGCATGCATGAAAACACCTGAGGCCCATCAGGACTTGGCATTCCTAGCTCCCCCTGCTTGACAATAGGTAAGTCAGGTTCCATAACAAATTCAAGCAGATAGTCTAACCTTCTTTGGCATTGAGGGAGATACAGCCCTCTGGCTAAAATGTTAAACTGAAGTCCCATCGGATCACTTTGATGCCTCAGGTGATGTTAATGATCCTTAGCCTTACCTAGGAAAGAGCAGCAAGTTCCCTTGGTGTCCCAACATTTCTCTGCTGCTTGTAGATCCTTGTTGTGTGTAAATGTGGCCGCCAAGTGTCCAACTGCATCACAACAAGGCTATCTCAACAGTACTGGCAAGGTTCAACTTCACTCTTCAGTTTAGTCATGCGAACAAATCCAACAACCAAATGGGAAAGCTTGCATTTTTAAACAGTAAGTTTACATATTTTCCCTGTGATTCTGATGGCACCATTGCACTGCCAACTTTGAGATTTCAGCAGCAGGGATAACTAATCGATATGTGCGCTGGAATGCGGAACTGTCCAAAGACATATCGAGACACATCAGATATACTGAAAAAATATGGCAACCTGGGGTTTTTTATTCTTTCATGGGATATTGCCATCACTGTCAAGGCCAGAATTGGTTGCCAATCCCTAACTGTCCTTGAACTGATTGGCTTACTAAATAATTACAGAGGGTAGTTTAGAGCCAATCATTATTGTGGATCTAGAGTCACAGTTTATGAACAAGTTCGAAAATCTCTGCCTGCCTGGAAGTAATTCATAAAATAACCTGAACACATACATTCAAAACCGCACAAGTCACAATTATGGATCTTTTCAATATTAGATTGGTGGCAAATTAGTATTCCTAGACATATATGGCAGAATTTTGTTAAACAGCTACTGGTGTGGGGCCCTCAGTAACAGCAAGTGCAGCGGGACCTGGGTGTCCTTGTGCGTGAATCACAAAAAGCTGCAGTAGATAATTAAGAAGACAAATGGAATTTTGTCCTTCATTGCTAGAGGGATGGAGTTTAAAACAGTGAGGTTATGTTGCAGCTGTATCAGGTGCTGGTGAGGCCACACTTGGAGTACTGTGTACTGTTTTGGTCTCCTTACTTGAGAAAGGATATATTGGCACTGGAGAGGGTACAGAGAGACCGAGTAGAGTGGGACAATACTCATTGGAGTTTAGAAGAATTGGGGGAAAATAGATAAGATTGAAGCAGGGAGGTTGTTTTCACTGGTGGGTAAAACTAGAACTAGGGGGCATAGCCTCAAAATAAGGGCAGCAGATTTAGGACGGAGTTGAGGAGGAACTTCTCCACCCAAAGGATTGTGAATCTGTGGAATTCCCTACCCAGTGAAGCAGTTGAGGTGACCTCATTGAACGTTTTTAAGGCAAAGATAGATATTTGAACAGTAAAGGAATTAAGGGTTATGGTGAGCAGGTGGGTAAGTGGAGCTGGGTCCATGAAAAAAGCAGCTATGATCTTACTGAATGGTGGAGCAGGCTCAAGGGGCCAAATAGCCTACTCCTATTCCTAGTTCTCATGGTCTAACTGCAGAAGCTAAGACAGGTGGTCTTGATTTTCTAACTCCAGCTCACCATTCACCCCCATCATTTCAGGAATAAATCTTTTACACCATCAACACTTTAGTTTGCTGCAATAGAACAAACAACTGTTATTATCCAGTACCTTACCTGCTCCAAACAATTAGCAGTAGTCTTGTAAGTTGCAGTTTGTTTAGAATCGAAAGCCTGTTGTAGCTTTCCAAGAAGCTGGTTTACTTGTTGCTCCTTTTCATTTAGTTGGGCAGTCAGAGAAAGGTATCTTTGCTGATGCTGTACCTCACTGGATTTTAATGCATCATAACGCATGTTCAGCTCGTTGTAGTGCTGACATAAAAATACATATTATCAGCATAGAATAGAGTCAAAGAGAATATTCACATTGACACAGCAGAATATAACCTGAAATAATTCCTTGTTGGGGGAAATGATCAACACCTGACAGAAAAACAGTAAATGCTGGAAAATCACAGCAGGTCTAAAAGCATCTGTGGAGGGAGAATAGAGCCAATATTTTGAAAATGGATGACTCTGAAGAGAAGGAAAATCAGACAAAATTTCAAACAGCAGGAGAGAAATGGAAAAGCAATGAAGGTGACAGGGTAAAAGAGACAAACAGAAATTCTGTTGGAGAGAAGAACAGTATTTCTTCAGGGTCCGCATTCTTGGAAGAGAAGTGGCAGTGGGTTAAATGCTAAGATAAAGGGACAGACACACTGCTAGGGGCACAAGCAGAGCGCCCAGAGCCAGGCACAGCTCCGGGAGCGCAGGCAGAGCACAGGTAGAGCGCCGGGAGAGCAGGCAGAGCGGAGGCAGAGCGCCGGAAGCGCAGGCACACAACTCTATTTTAAATAAGTAACAGATGGGAGGTCAAAGAAAAATTAACTTGCATTTATATAGCATCTTTCATGATCACCAGACATCTAGTCCTATCCCACCTATCAAAAACTAGCAAGATCAGACGCAACACCAATTATACACCCAGCTCAATTTTAATCGCTATTAAAGTCACTACAACAATAAAGTTCAATGAAGGCAAAACAATAAAACAGAATATATCATGTATATAACATATCTATAACATATAACAGAATATATAACATGCAACAACTTTTTATGATATATGGAGACGAGGAATGAGGTTTTTGCTCTTGGAGCCTGTATTTTATACAATGGCTGTACAATATCAGAAAATTTTAGGTAGAATTCCCTCCACAGGTTTCCCTAGAAACATTGCCCCAGGTTAGCCTGGCCCATGGTGCATGGACAATCCCATAAATACAAACCTGCCAATGTCTGGATGATTCAAGATTTTGCTTCAGGCAATTTTGGAAACTTTTAGAGAAGTTGGAGAGAAGGCTTTTACATACTTCTCTACATCACTCATTCCCTTTCTAGTAAAACCACTACACGGCTGAATAATACCATTCAGCTTTTCTTCTTAAAGGGATACAAACAATGTTACTTTACCTCTCAAAAAACATACTAAAGTTCAGCTCCTCAGACTGATCTCAAATAAATGATGATTTAATTTAGCATTAATAAATAAGCACTTAAGTCAGCTATTTAATAGATAAATAGTATTTTTACAAAATTGTCAATTTGGAAGTTTAATTGCTTGATTTTGCAAACAGATTAGAGTAAATTTACTACAAAGTGAATGGAAAGGTTAAAAGTTTATTTGTTACATATAAGGCTTACATTAATACTGCAATGAAGTTACTGTGAAATTCTCCTTGTCGCCACAGCCCGGCGCCAGTTCAGGTCAATGTGCCTAACCAACATGTCTTTCAGACTGTGGGAGGAAACCCACATAGACACGGGGGGAACAGAACGTGCAAACTCCACATAGACAGTGACCCAAGCCAGGAACCTGGATCCTTCGCGCTGTGAGGCAGCAGTGCTAACCACTGTGCCACCCCATGCAGGTCATTAGGAGAACGGAAGCCAGACATAGGTCCTATAACAAGCCAGGTGACCCAGTCCACCAGATTAACCCTCTTGCCAGAAAATAAAGAAACTACCACATGGTTTGTCAAAGTAACTTGTAATTTTAAACCTTTTAAAATATGTTTCACTTAAAAGAATTGTCCCACTTACCTTTTGAAAGGACTTGGTCTCTGAGGCATGGGCATCCTCCTGATTCCTCAGCACCTTCTGTGTATCAAGGTTGAGGGCCTGTAGTTGCTGGATGACATCAGCTTGCTGGGCTGCATGTTCAATGCTTTCTTTGTACAGACACTGTAGGTCTTGGAACTCCTTCCTGTGCATTTGTAAAGAAAATATAAATGAGACTACTGGCAATTGCAGGAGACACGGAACTGTGAAATCTGGTGATGCCAATTCGAAATTTGGAATGTCCTTGCGTCAGCACGGTAATTCAGTTTAGTATGGATTGTTATCCAATCTATTTTCTGTTACTACCTCAACTAATTTTCTTTCATAAATTTCAAAAATATTGCTATTACTACTCGAATCTTTGAAAATCATTACATGAGTAGAATTTTAGATAGCCATTGAGATCGCTCCTTATAAGTAAATAAAATTGTGGAAAGCTACAATTTCTATTTAGCAAGGTACATTTTGCAGGTCACTGGGAGATGGGAAAACTTCTGATGTTCCAATAAAGTGTGAATCAGCCTTTCTGATTCCAATCTCATAATCACTTAAAATATCAATAAAGCAGCCACTGCTGCAAAATAAAATCACAGTCCCTAAAAAGCAATTTTTTTTTTAATTGCTCGCAATTCCATTTTACCTCTCAAAAGCTTCTCCAAAGGAAGGAATCAATAATATATTCATGAAAATCTTTTTTGAACAACCATGTTACTTCCAAGATCCAAGAACGTATTTGCTTTGGATTGGCCTGAATCCCCTACAATATCCTAATAGTTTATCTTAATGTACGATGACTGGACTTCTGAACTTTGGATTCTTCTCTTGTTTATGTTTTCTATGGTGTTTCTAAATATGTTTTCACTTCATGAGAATAGTATAAACTTGTGGTTAATATACTCAACAATGAGAACATAATCTCACAAGAATAAGAAAAAATGAATTTCCTTCGCATAAAACAAAGCCTATAAATACCATAAAGAGAAATATTACTTTAAAAATTCTTTAAAATATTTTTTACTTTGGGAAATAACACAAATGAACCATGAGGTATGGCAGCTATATTACTGGATGAGTAATCTAGACGTCAGGAAAATAGCCCAGAGATATGACTCCTGGGGAATTTAAATGTAATCAATTAAATAAATCTAGAAATAAAACCAAATATTAGTAATGGTGATCATGAAACGACTGGTTTGCTGTAAAAACACATCGAATTCACTAATGTCATTTGCAAAGTACATTTGGTGGCCTAACCTATACATGACTCCAGATTCCACGGCAACAGGTGACTGAATTACTCTCTGAAATGGCCTAAGACACTCAGTTGTATTGAAGGTGACAGCTCACCTCCACCTTGTCAAGGGTAGTCAGCAATGGACATTAAATGATGACCTTGCCAACTACCCTTGAATGTAAAACATTAGTAAATAGGTTCAAACCATTTATATCCTCTAAGAATAAGTTCTTCTGCAACATGTTATATTATTTTCCTCATTCATCAACAAATCTAAATTTAGGGAAAGGTGTTGCTAGAGGCATCGTAAAAAAAAGACAAAATGAGAATTCTGTATAATTCTTCGCCGCGCCGTTAAGCGTAAAGAAGAAGGTCATAAAAGCTTTGAAAATAATACACAAGAAGCAACAAGTGCTTGTAACCAGAATGCATTCTGGAAGATAAATTAAAGTTTTAAAAGCTGACCAGGATACTTAAAATATAATTCTGTAATACAGAATGTAATCGCATTGCTGCTGGGAACATTTAATGAGCCACGGATAAAAGTACTTTAAGCTGTTGTACATCCTTTTCTTGTGACTACATGGACATTTAATCACCACATTGACCTCAACTGGATAAAGTCCAACATGGTTGTTGGCCTTGCTTCTCATGTTCTCAGTAACTTTGAAAATATTTTAGTCAACCACCCAAATCTCATTCAGACATCCTTTCATCTTAATCTCACATCTTTTCAAAACTGGAAATGATGGGACAGAGTCCAAGATAGCAACTAGCACACTTCCGTTTTATATGGCTTTCTTCTGGTAATCATTACATTTTTGAAACCACCAAATCAAATTTTATGAGTATTTACACCTCATTCTCAAGCTGGGGCTGATTGGTAAAATCAAAGACATCTGCTAGCAGCATGCTGATATTTTTAACTGTAATACATAGGATCACAAGAAATAGGAACAACAGTAGGCCATTCAGCCCATTGAACTGGCTCCACCAGTCAACAGATCATGATGAACTAACAAATTACTTGAAAAAAAATGTAGGGTATGGGGAAAGAGCAGGGAAGTGAAACTAATTGGATAGCTCTTTCAAAGAGCCAGTACAGATCCGATTAGCCAAATGACCTCCTACTATGATAAAAGCAAAATGCTGCAGATGCTGGAATCTGAAACAAAAACAGAAAACGCTGGAAAATTTCAGCAGGTTTGACATCAGGGCTCTGATGAAGGGTCACCCAGACCTGAAACGTTGGCTCTGTTCTCTCTCTACAGATGCTGTCAGACCTGCTGAGATTTTCCAGCATCTTGTTTTTGCTGCTGCTGTTGTTGTGGCCTTCCTGCTATGCCTTTTTTTATTCTTTCATGGGATGGCAAGGCCAATTGGCTATCCCTAATTGCCTTTGGACTGAGTAGCAGTTAACATTTCACCACATTATTGACAGTCTGGAGTCACATGTAGGCCAGACCTGGTAAGGATGGCAGATTTCCTTTTCTAAAGGACCTTAGTGAACAGATGTGTTTTTATGACAATCAATAATAGTTTCATGGTCACTATTAGAGAGACTAGCTTTTAATTCCAGATTTTGTTAATTGAATTTAAATTCCACCAGTTACTATGGAAGGATTTGGACCCATATCCCCAGAACATTTATCTGGGCCTCTGGATTACAAGTCCAGTGACATTACCACCAAGCCACCGCCTCAATGTTTTGCACTGTTGGCTTTAACAACAATAGTACACAAAATCTCAAGCCAAATGAATCAAATAAATGTAAAATAAAGGCCACTGTGGTCAGTTCTGGTCTCATCAAAAACTGGATGACAATGAGACTTTAGAAAGGATGAACCACTGGTCCAATTCCAATAAAGCATCGTAATTATCAAGATAGGCTCAGAGAGTTGGGAGTCTACATTTTAGGGAGGTTTACACTTGGGAATAAACTGATTGAGGTATATAACGTGATGGGAATAGATCCCAAGTTGACAACTTGTTCCATTTAAATAGGTTGTGAAGACCAGGGGTTAAATTTATACATTAAATAAGGAGAGGACTAGATTGGATATTGGACAGTTCCTCCTTGCCCGGAGAATAGGGGGGTCTCTGAAACAGGCTGCCAATTGATACAGTTTTCTTGAATTCTTTCAAATTGGAACTGGACCTGTTCCTGGGTTGGCTGATAATCCTTCCAACAAAAAGGTGGGCACTTGAGGAATTCAGGGCAAAAGTGGTCACCTGGACTATCTCCGATTGCCAGAGGCTCAGAAGGGAATTTTGTAGATTTCCTTCCTGTCTTTGCCTTGGAATTTTCCCTGTACTTTTTCCTCTGCCTGGAGTGGAGGGTTCTGGGTGGGTTAAAGCATCCATGTTGTAGTTCACAAGGTATCTCCATTATGTGGGATGGGCTGTGTAGACCAGAGGGTCATCATCATTTTTCAAATGCCTTTACAAATAATTTTATTGCAGAACAAGGAATTCTCTGATTGCTGACTTGCTGCAATGTTGTGGAAGATGTGTTTATTTTAAAATATATTTGTAACTTTCATTAACTTATGTAATAAATGTGTCACATGGATCCTATTGCTTTGTTGAATTTGATAAATTTCAACAAAATGCAAACCATTTGTACCTCCAGACTACAAGATCACTCCAGTAACCATCAAAAACAATACTTGCCTCAAACGAAGAGAAATGTTACTGGAAAAACACTCCATTCTAAAAATACAATTTTCCAAATTTTTATTTTCTTTGACTCTCATCTTGTGCTCAAAAAACATGGATATTGTAAACTATGAGTACATGTTTTAGCGGAATAAAAGGATGAGTTAAGATTGTTTATTTGATAAATATTATTACTGCTTGCGTACTGCAACACATCACAAAATCAATAGCAATTTGCAGTAAAACATATGCATCCTTTTCTTTGCAGGCTCCTAAATGAAAACAGAATTTTCTCCACCACCCCCCCACCCCCAGAGACACATACAATAGCAGAGTCAAATAAACAAACATTCAAGTTCCCGCTTAGAAAGGATAGCAGGACTAGAGGGCACAGCCTCGGGGGGGGGGGGGGGGGGGGGGGGTGGTGCAGTTTAGATCAGAGTTGAGGAGGAACTTCTTCACTCAAAGGGTGGTGAATCTCTGCAATTCTCTGCCCATTGAAGTGGTGGAGGCTGCCTCGCTAAATATATTTAAGTCACGGGTAGATAGGTTTCCGATAGACAGGGGAATTAAGGGTTATGGGGACACAGCGGGAAAGTGGAACTGATCCACTTCAGATCAGCCATGATCTTATTGAATGGCGGGGCAGGCTCGAAGGGCTAGATGGCCTACTCCTGCTCCTATTTCTTATCTTCTTATGTTCTAAGTATTTGCATTTAAACATCAGCATTCTTGCTCCACGTAGAGAGAAAGAAAACTACTATTTAACACAAAGATGATTTTATAATTGACTATCAAAAATCCACCAATTTTTTCTGCTTTTGTAAATACCATATTCTTGCTGAAATAAAGCAGGAATACAAAATACTGGTGTTTTTAAACAAAGTCCAATTAAAAAGAATTGCCTCATCATTTGCAAGCTTTCACAGCCTCTGTCATATTCTGCATGGTGCATGAACCATGTAAAATTCTCCCACTTACAGGTGACTAAATGTACATCATTCATAAGCTTGGAGATTACAGTATATGGTTTCTGTAGATGGCAGCATAATTAAAGTTTTACATTCTGTTGCAACCATATGTATCTTTTTCACATTTCACATTCAAACCCTCAGTGATCTCCATATTTTTATACACACATGTATAGATTTTCTCAAATATTCTTCAGTGTGTATATGTTGTAAATTTATATATTAGAAAAACGTCCTTTATTTGGGCTGATGGGTCCTTACCAGATGAATCATCATTCTCTTTAGAAGAGGGGAGGACTGTGCATTTGTATAATATCTTTCACAACCGTGGGACATTCAAAGGTGTCCAACAGCCAATGAAGTAGTTTTTAAAGTGTAGTCACTGCTGTAATGTAAAGACATGGCAGCCCATTTGTGCACAGCAAGATCCCACAAACAGCAGTTAAAAGAATGACCAGACAATCTGCTTTTAGCGATTCTGGTTGAGGCAAATAATCTGGCTTAGACACCAGGAAATAAGTAAGTTCATGTGCTCTATATAAAGCCACCAGTGCCCAATTTTCTTAGGATTGATAGTAAATGACAGTTAGTAAAGATATGGTTAATAAGGACATTTTCTCTTTTTGGGGGAAACGTATCAATTAAATCCCTGTATATTCTTTTTGTTTATATGGAACAATTTGATAAATGAGACAACCGCGCTTCAACCAGACCATCAAAATTAACAGTCTTCAACTATGACACAGTTTTTATTTGAAGGAAACATACTTCCAGAATTCTTATCCCACTTACACAGGATTCCCTGGATCAGGTCCAGTAAAACATTGTCATGGTCAAGTGAAAACAGATGTTGAATAGGTAAACTGCCAACTAGTTGGATGACTATCTTTCTACAAAAAGCTTATTATTTGTATGCTTACAGTGTTGTAAAAGCTTATGGCGTAACATCACATTTCTTACCAAGTAATATATACTGGAAATTATTTCTGAAGTCTGATCTTTAATATTGAAAATAATTTGGAAATGCAACACGTTCCTGGAACAGGAAAACGTTCGCTTGGTCCAATTTATTCCATCTGTCTCAAGCACATTAAGATACAGAAACATACAGACAGTTTTGAAAGAGGCTGAAATTTCTCATCACTATGGCACTGATTTCCAGCACAATTGCTCTACTTAAATTCACTACAGTTTTGAGAAACAATGAACAGCCAATATACTTCTCCCATGACGAGAGGATAAATCCATTTCAGCATTCTTGCCTGTCCCAAGTAAATACCAGCCAGATGACCGAGAAAAAGCTGTAGTCCTCTTACATCCCATTGACTAACTCACAGCTTCCTCTGTATTAAAAGGCAGCCTTGGTCCTGCAGACTTGCAAGAAGTGATTCGATGCAAATGGCTTATTTGTTGGCATGAACAGATTCAATAAACTATAAAACAGAAGCTCAGCGACACAGAAGTAAATATATTATCCTACACTGCGCTAAGAAGTTTGAAATCTGTTTGCCCAATTTCAACAAGCAACTAGAAAAAATGATGAACTTTGAAACATAGGAACTTAAGAAATAGGAGGAGCAGAACACGTGTCACGCCAAGCCTGCCCTGCCATTTCAGATGATTATGATTATGTTCGACTCGAACTCCACTTTCCTGCTTGCTCCCACATCCCTCAATTTCCGGACAGATCAGAAGTCTGTCCCCCAGCCTTAAGTACTTTCAACAATATAGCATCCACCTCCCTCTGGAGTAACAAATCCTAGTTATTCACAACTCTCGAAATGATGTAATTTTGCCTCATCTCAGTTTTAAACAAACGATCCTTAATCCTGAAGACTGTGCCCGTGTTCCAGACTGGACTGTGAAATACTGGATGTGACAAACATCAAGAGAGCAGAAATATTAAGGGAATTAGCATCCTTAAAAATGGATAAATCACCAGGCCTGGATGAAATGAAATGTACCTCAGGCTGTTCAAAGAAGCTAGGGAGGAAATAGCAGATGCTCTGACCATCATTTCCCAATGCTCATTGGATGAAGGTGCAGTGCCAGAATACTGAGAGGACTACTAATGTTACACCTTTGTTTAAAAACAGAGCATATAATAAACCAAATAATTACAGGCCAGCCTATCCTCAGTACAGGGCAAATTACTGGAATCAATTCTGAGGTACAGGATAAACTGTCACTTAGAAAGGCATGGATTAATCACAGACAGTCAGCACGGATTTGTTATAGGGAACACTGTGTCAGGCCAGTTTGATTGAATTTTTTTGAGGAGGTAACAAGATGGATTGATGAAGGTAGTGCAGTTTATGTGGTCATTTAGCAAGACTATTGACAAGTTCCCACATGGCAGACCGATTAAAAAAATAAAAACCCATGGGGATCCAGAGGAATATAGCAAGCCAGATGTAAAATTGGCTCAATGGCAGAAAAACAAAGGGTAGTAGTTGATGGGTGTTTTTATGACTGGAAGACTGTTTGCAATGGGGTTCCGGTGCAGAGGACGTGAGGAGCAATAGAGTGTATGTCTACAGATCCCTGAATGTAGTTGGTCAGGCCAGTGAAGTAACTAGGAAGGCATATGAATTATTTCATTTATTAGCTAAGGCTTAGAATTTAAGAGCAGGTAGGTGATGCTGGAGTTATACAAAACACTAGTTAGGCAGCAACTTGTGTACTCTGCAGTTCTGGTCACTCATTACAGAAAAGATGTAATTGCACAAGAGTGGATGCAGAAGATATTTATGAGGCTGTTACCAAGACTATAAAAATGCAGTTATAAAAGACACAGTAGGCTGGAGTTGTTTTCCTTGGAACAGAAGAGATTGCAGGGAGATTTGATTGACATGTATAAGGTTGTGAGGGATCTGGATATAGTGGATAGGAAGGGCCTCTCGACCCTGGCAGAGTGGTCAGTGACAGGTGGCATCAATTTCAAGTGATTAGAACATAGAACATAGAACATAGAACATTACAGCGCGGAACAGGCCCTTCGGCCCACAATGTTGCGCCGACCAGTCTTATTTCTAAAAAAAAAACATTGGTATTAGAATTAGAGAGGAGAGGAGGAAAATTGTTTTCACCCAGTGCTTCGTACTGGACTGGAACTCACTGTGTAAAAGATTAGGAGAAACAAACTCTCAACTCATTTAAAAGATGTCTGGAGGTGTTCTTGAAGTCATGTAACCTCCAAGGCGATGGAACAATTGATGGAAAATGGGATTAGGATGGGAGGCTGTTTTTTTTTGGCTGGGCAGAATAGCCTCTTTCTGTGCTGTAAATATTTTTACATTTTCTAAACACCTGTAAAAAGAGAAATACACAAGGATGTGAGGGAGAACGGGGTAGAGGTAGTATGTGAATTGCTCCTTAGATAAGCTAGCATGAACATATGGGTTGAATGGCCTTCCTTGTGCTGTAACAATTCTATGATTTTCCAGCCAGAGAAAACAACTTCTGTGCCTACTCTGTCAAGCCCCTTCAGGATCTTGTATATTTTAACCATTTGTTTCATATCTTCACACACTTTTTTCTCCCTTTGGGGAAGAGTGGGGCATATTGGGAAGAACTATTAGGCTGATTATCAACTGTTGAACATCATGAACATGTTCTCCATGGACTGGATCCCCAAACTTCTGGTTCAAAGGCTGGGGCACAAGCAATTAAGCAAAAAGACCTCCATATGTTTTAATGAGATAACATCTCATTTGTCTAAATTCAAGCGAGTATCAAGGTATTTTACACAGCCTCTTGTCCATAGGACAACCCTCTATCCCAGAGCCAATCTATTGAATCTTTGCTGTACTGCCTCTGGATCTTTCCTTAGATATGAAGGCCAAAACTGTACTCCAGATGTGGTCTCACCAAAGCCCTTCACACATGTACAAGCATTGCATTCCTCATTCTTTCACTTCAGTCCCTTTCAATACAGGCCAACATGCTATTTGTCTTCCTAATTTTGTAGAAGTGCACCCAAGTCTCTGTGGACATTAGCATTTACGAGTTTCACACCTTTAAAAACTATTCTGCTTTTCTAATCTTACTGCCAAATGGAATAAATCTCACACTTCCCCACATTATATTCAATCTGCCACCCTGTTGCTCATTCACTTAACCTGTCTAGATTTCTTTGCAGCCTCTGTCCCCCTCACAGCTTGCATTCCCACATAATTTTGTATCATCAGCAAACTTAAATCACACCTCTTCATCTAAGTCAATATTATAGATTGTAAATAGCTGAGGCTCCTGGAACTAGGAGCACTCCACTAGTCACACAATGCTAACTTGAAACTGCCCTGTTTAACCCTGCTCTCTATTTCCTGCCTATTAACCAATCCTATATCCATCAATAAGTTATCCCTGACTCCATGAGCCTTTATGTTACATATTAACCTTTTTTGTAGCACTTTACCGAGTGCCTTTGGAAATCCAAATATACAACATTTACAGGTTTCTTTTTATCAACCCTATTACTTATATCCTCAAAAGGCTAATAAACCTGCCAAATCTGATTTTCCTTTCATAAAACCATGCTGACTTTGGAGGCTTGAGGTATCACTAAAATGAAATTATGAACATGCCTCAATGATTTAACACAGATCACTACAGCAAGCTTTGAGCGCACCCCTAAACCAAAGTTAGCAGTACTGGTAATTTTGTGGGGGTGAAGTGCTGGGAAGAGAGTTTTAAGGGCTTTCAATATCAACTAGTGAGTTTCATGTGCACTTCAATGCCTGGAATGGTTCCTCCATTAAAAGGATGGCAACAGTAATTTCCATATCAAGCTTCAATGAGTGGAGTGATGCTCTGCACCATTTCTAAGGAGAATTATAATTATCCATATGCTTCGGCTGCAAATGGATACATGTTCTCATTTGTCTCTGCATCATTCTCATTGCATCTTGCAATATTCAGTTATTACCTTCTTAAAAGAATGTACGCAATAAAAATATGTTTTGCTTGTCATATTTGCAGGATAAAATGTTTGTGATAGAGGTCTATAGATAGATTTCATCCAAGACAGCCTCATCACATCTGACTGCAGGTTTAACTTATTTACATAATGCTACTGCTCAGGAAGTGCTAGCTTTTTTGTATACAAATTAATGCCCCCAATCTGACCATACTGTAATGAATGAAACAGCCAAGTTATTACAGCTTTCTCTTTTGCATTTCCCATTTCTCAGCAGCTTTTCAAATATGCAGCACTAATCCTATGGCTTTAATGCAGGGAAGATTTACATGCTGTCACATAAAGCTCAAATCTGAACATGTTGAACCTTTAACCTAGGTCTTTGTGTGTTCCCATTGCTCTGTGAAACTCAACAGTGATTAAAATGTTAAGTCAATCTGAAAATTGTGTAGGTCCTGAACACTCAGCAACTAAAATTTCTGAACAGTTACCAATGCCTTCTATTGTCAAAGCAATGCATTTACAACCTACGATGAAACCATATCCTTGTGTTATGTTTTTTCATTATTGTGAAGAGATGTTAAACTCAGCATAAATCTATCTGAATAAACTAAAATCCTAACAGTTACCAAGTCGACACTGAACAAAACAGGAAACATTCTAACATCTATGGAGATAAATAAGGTTAACAATATTGGTCAATATCTTTCATCAAAACAGTGCATCAATCTGAACTCTTTCGCTCTCCAGATGTTGTCAGACCAGTTGTGTATTTCCAGCACTTTCCATTGTATCTCAGATATCACAGTATTCTGTTTTTCAACAATGAACAAACTTGACTCCGGGTTCTGTATGAAGTACTTGCCTGAATTTAGTCACTTCAACATCCTTTCGTGTCAGTTCTGCCTGCTGATGTACAAGGTGGGATGACAATTCATTGCATTTGTTGTGCATGCCTTCCAACTGATTCCTGGTTTCTTTCAGCTCATCCTCCAATATCTGTTATTGTCATAACCAGAACAAAAACAATCAATAGACTCAAGAATTTTATAACAAAGATATCATCACTTATGGCAGAGCAGAGTTGGAGTCAGCTTGTTAGAGAAATACAACTTAAATAAAAACATAAGTGAAGCAAGCAGAGGTTAATGTGTTGCTCGTTAGTAAAATGGCTCTCCACAGCAAAAGGTGACAAACTAGCTTTGAATACAACGCTCGCTGTTCTACACATGAATGGAGTAGCAACAGTTTATTTGGCTGGATTATTTCTGCAAATGGCATTTGTTTTGGCTTTAGAAGCTACACAATTTATGTGATAAGCATAATTAATGCAACCTTTTAAACAAGCTCCTTTACTCAACGTTATATACAAGTTACATTTAATCAAATGTGTTGTAACACATTGCAACTTCAACCTGCAAGACTGCCACAGTGTGAAACATGAGTTCAATCTTCCAGTCCCAATTGTCCCTTATGCGAAGGTGTTGAGCAAAGATGAGACACAGAGGAGGCGTGCAGAAAAATACCAGTCATCCACACATTACTGTCACACCTCAAAGTTATCATATTATGCTCTCTATCTCTTCACTATCTATTAGCTGCAGATACAATATTAAAATTGTTTACTCAATGTCAGTGAAACAATTCCTGCCACATGCAAGTATTGTTACATAAAAGTTTTTATCTGCCCTGATCTGATTATTAAAGAATTCTGTTGTACATCAATGAGGGATCACTTTCAATTGACCTGAGTGATTATTTGCAAATTAAATACTCTGCTGAAACTGAACTGGGTATCCCAAAAATAATGCCTTGCAAAATACTTTCGACAAAACTCTACAAAAAGACTATTAATTAAACTCGAAACTGAGGATTCAGAATAAAATCTAGGAATGAATAAGAAATAGCATGTGTTCCGAGAGGAGTTATGTCAGAATAGGTTGGGGTACCTCAGGGTTTAGCACTTGGATCACTACAATTTCAAGTTAACAATCAATAGTCATGGTACAAAAGCTCAAAACAAAGTGGTCAGAATTGTAAATGGTACCAGGCAAGCAAGGAAAGTTGACTTGGAAGAGGCAGCTCAGAAATTATGAAATGAGTTGGTAAGAACTGTAGCTGAACAGACAATACAAGATGAAGCTTAGTGCAGACAAGTGAAAAAGCACTACACAGAGAAGAAACAATAGTGACATGCACACTGGATTAAATAACTGAAGGTAAAATTAACAGATGCCTGAGCAGATCCAACTATCAACATGTCTAACCAATACAGAGCTTGATGAAGGAATGCAATATTTATTGAGAGTCACTGAATTTTCCTGCATAGGCAACTCAGAGCAACATCCAGGTTCACATGCTGATCAACACCATTGCTGCTTGATAATGATAATTATGTCCTAGATGAGTGAACAGCATAAAACAGTGGGTCCTCGAGAAAAGTGAAACAAATAACAAATGCTTCCCTAAGCAGGGACTTGTTTACTTTTCTAAAAACTTTGTTCATCAGGACTCACTGAAACTATTCCATTCCTCTGTTTTCACCATTAATCTTTCAGGCTCAAACTGTAATTGTGCAAAGCATTCACAACCAAGTGAAGTTCCTGCTGCTATTGAAAGGTTTCTGAAAGTTGTTTGTTATTTATTATTTGATTTTTAATTTTTTCCCATTATCACCATGGAAACTATTACCCACCACAGTTTGTGAAGCTGAAAGAGCAGGGCTGATTGAACTGCAGGGTAATGCTCAACTCGCTGCTTGACTGGCTAGTAAAAAATGTTGTTCAGAAAGAACAAACAAGGTTAGGTCAGATCCTCTAGCACCAGAGAACAGACTTAATTCGTGCAACCAACAGGAAATGATCTTTCAATCTGTAAGACTTTGGTTTCAGATTGAAGATTCTCATTCTAATTTGTTTTTAATTTTCTTCCCAGTTATATTTTGCAAAGTTTGCAGTTCCACCAATAGTAGACCACCAGGTTTTGTAGAAGTGTGCACCAAGGGACCCACCTTCTGATGAAACAGACTTCTATATAACAAGTTAACACGGAGGCAGCCTTCAAAGCTCCAGCTGATAAGGAAGTCCTTGTGATTCAAGATTCAACATGTTCATAAAATCCAGGAATAACAGCACACACACACACACACACACACATATATAATATATATATTCTATGTTTCCCTTTCCAACATTAACTGCAACATATGCTGTGGGCTAAGTATCTCAAAGCCCATATAAATCCCAGCCCTCACTCCAGGGTGAAAAACTTGGTTGAATTAAAGAAAAGTCTTCATTTGATTTGAAATTTATTAACTCAGTCTGCTGTAAGTGTTCTCCAGCAGGGTCAATTTTGTATACTATACTAGCTATATTTATCACGACTATCCAATGTAACTGCCTGCCTTCTTGAAAGCAAGGCATTAGTTGCCTCTGGACTTCACTGCATCCTCCTCAAAAGGTGGGGCTCGACATTGAAAATCACTGATGCCTGTTCAAAACCAGCTGACAATTTTCCACCAGATCATCCTTTGCAGTGGTGTGCAATCGCATTTTTAAGTTACTTAACTCTCTGCTACAAAAAGTAGCAAATGCGTTGATTTTTAAGGATTCACCCATTGTCTCTTTTACTATTTCTTCATAAACTGGAATTTTTAAAAAAAAATTTGGAAGGCATTGCATTATTTGGACACTTCCAAGACTTTTTTTTACACAAAAAGGTCATAAATTTACCTTTGGACTAGGAGAAACATGCATTTTCCAAGAAGTCACCTGACCAGCATGGTACTTGATGGGAAAAAGCAGATTCATGCATTGCAATCACGTCAATGGGAAGAAAACAACTGGAAAAAGGGAAAGACTTACTGGAAATTCAAGGAGGCAGCTCACCACCACCTTCTCAAGGGCAACTAGGGATGGGCAATAAATGCTGAGCTAGCCAGTGATGCCCAAGTCCCACGAATGAACTTTTAAAAATCACATGATAGAAACAAGCTTTAAAACTTGAACCGGTTGTTTTCGAACTCAGTCTTTTAGGGGAATAAACTAAGATGAAAAGTTACCTTAACTGACTCTGCCACTGCTTTGCCTAACATTGTGTGTGCTTTGCAATCAGCAGCCAGAGAATCCTTATCTGAGTGTAATTTATCAGTGATTAGAAACCTGAAAAGCTGAAACAAAAATAAATGATCCAGCTTTATATTCTCCTCCACACTAAAGCTCCAGTGATGAGAGTCTCCAGATATCTCCTGGTACCAGCAACCTTTTTCCAAAAGGGAGCTCCAGACTGACAACATCAAAACCTGCAAACTTTATCTGTTCCTTGTACAAGTTGTTTTTCTGACTGCCCACGTCTACAGGGACCACTTGCTTTGTGTGTGTGTGTGAGTGTGTGTGTGCACGTGCTGTTTTGTAAGTGTTTGTGTGCATGTGCTGGGAAAGTTAAAGAGATAATTACATGTCCAGTTTCTTGCATTTTGTTAAAAGACAGTTCATTTCAATTGTTCTGAGCTTACTGAAAGAAACCTGGGAATAGCACCATGTTTCCCCTATCACTTGGTCATTTCACATAGAACAGTATAGCACAGGAACAGGCCCTTCAGCCTAAGATCCTGTGCCAAACATGGCACCAAATTAAACCAATCCCTTCTGCCTGCCCTTGCTCCATTCCTTGCATATTCATGTGCTTATCTAAAAGGCCCTTAAACACCCCGATTGTAACTGCCAGCACCACCACCCATGGCAGCACATTCCAGACATCTACCACTCTCTATGTAAAAAAACTTACCCCTCATATCTCCTTGGAAGTTTCCCCTCTCACCTTGAGTGCATGCTGTCTAATATTAAACATTTTAACTCAAAAAGATTCTGACCGTCAACCCTATCTGTGCCTCTCATCGTTTTATAGACTTCTATCAGGTCTCCCCTCAGCCTTCGCTGCTCCAGAGTTTGTCCAGCCTCTCCTTATAGCTCATGCCCTCTAATCCCGGCAGCATCCTGGTAAATCTCTTCTGCAACCTCTCCAAAGCCTCCACATCCTTCCTGTGATGTGGCAACCAGAATTGAACACAATACTCTAAGTATGGCCCAACCAAAGTTTTATAAAGCTGCAACACGACATCCTGACTCTTGTACTCAATGCCCTGACCAATAAAGACAAGCATGCCCTATGCCTTCCTTACCATCCTATTTACTTGTGTGGCCACTTTCAGGGAGCTATGGACTTGAACACCAAGATCCCTCCGTATATCAATGCTGTTCAGGGTCCTGCCATTAACTGATACTTACCCTTAACATTTAATCTCCCAAAGTGCAGCACCTCACATGTGCCCAGATTAAACTCCGTCTGCATTTCTCCACCTATATCCTGTTGTATCCTTTGACAACTTTCTACAGTATCCACAAGTCTACTTATCTTTGTGTCGTTTGCAAACTTACTAACCCACCCATCTATGTTTTCATCCATGTTATTTATCACAAACAGCAGAGGTCCTGGTACAGATCCTTACGGAACACCAGTAGTCCATTGTTTGCTGGAGCAGACGAGTGAGGGAGCAGAGAGTCAGATAAGAAATTACCTGTTAAAAACCTGTTTAAATAGGTTTAAAGCACTTTCGTAGTAAGAACTTACCTTGTAGAACTGTTTAAATCATTTAAAAGCATTTTTGTGGGCTTTTTGTATTTACCGCTTTAAGAATTCTAAGGGAGTGGATAGCAGGGATTTGTGGGTCAGCAGGCTTTAAAACAGCGCCAGGTTTAAAAGGAGGCCTGGTGTAGACAGCAGGCAGCGTCGGAGCGGGCAGCGGAGTAAGAGGGAAGCAGAGTGCGCTATTACGGCTTAGGATCAAAGGGCTGGGGAGAAAAAGGGCCAGGTAAGTTCATGTTGAAATTTTCAATACTATTATAGTGAATAATGGAGGGGCATGTGATGTGCTGTTTCTGTATGATGTGGGAGCTGGTGGACATAAGAACATAAGAACATAAGAAATAGGAGCAGAAGTAGGCCATCTGGCCCTTCGAGCCTGCCCCGCCATTCAATAAGATCATGGCTGATCTGTCGTGGCTCAGTTCCACTTTCCCGCCCTCTCCCCATAACCCTTAATCCCTTCTCTTATCAAAAACCCATCAACCCGCTTCTTAAAAATATTTAGCGAGGCAGCCTCCACCACTTCAACGGGCAGAGAATTCCAGAGATTCACCACCCTTTGAGTGAAGAAGTTCCTCCTCAACTCCGTTCTGAACCGCCCCCCCTTTATCTTGAGGCTGTGCCCCCTAGTCCTACTGTCTTTTTTGAGCGGGAAGAGTCTTTCCACCTCTATCCTATCCATCCCATTCATCATCTTATACGTCTCAATGAGATCTCCCCTCATTCTTCTAAACTCTAACGAGTACAAGCCTAGTTTATTCAGCCTCTCCTCATAGCTCAACCCCCTCAACTCCGGTATCAGCCTAGTAAACCTCCTCTGCACTCCCTCCAAGGCCAAAATATCCTTGCGCAGGTGCGGCGCCCAAAACTGCACACAGTACTCCAGCTGCGGCCTCACCAATGCCCTATACAGCTGCAGCAAGACCTCCCTACTTTTATATTCAATCCCCCTCGCTATGAAGGCCAGCATCCCATTCGCCTTCCTGACCACCTGCTGCACCTGCAAGCTGGGTTTTTGCGACTCATGCACAAGGACCCCGAGGTCCCTCTGCACCGTCGCCTGCTGCAGTTTTTCGCCACGTAAGTAATAGTCCTTCCTACCATTCTTCCTACCAAAGTGGACCACCTCACACTTGCCAACATTAAATTCCATTTGCCATTTCCTGGCCCATTCGCCCAGCCTATCTAGATCCTTCTGCAGACTCTCCACACCCTCCGCACAATTTGCCTTTCCCCCAATCTTGGTGTCATCAGCAAATTTCGACACCCTACACTCGGTTCCCTCCTCCAGATCATCTATATAAATGGTAAATAGCTGAGGCCCCAGCACCGACCCCTGGGGCACCCCACTAGTCACCAACCGCCAATCCGAATAGCACCCATTGACCCCCACTCTCTGCCTCCTATTTGACAACCAATCCTCTATCCACGCTAACACCCTACCCCCAACTCCATGTCCTCTGACCTTCTGCAGTAACCTCTTGTGAGGTACCTTATCAAACGCCTTCTGAAAATCCAGAAAGACCACATCCACCGGCTCTCCTCTATCCACCGCCCTAGACACATCCTCATAGAACTCCAGTAAATTTGTCAGACACGACTTCCCTTTAATGAAACCGTGTTGCGTCTGCCCTATCAAGCAATTCCCTTCAAGATGCCTCGCAATTTCCTCCTTAATGACGGATTCTAACATTTTACCTACCACAGACGTTAAACTAACCGGCCTGTAATTCCCCGCCTTTTGCCTGGCACCCTTCTTAAACAACGGCGTAACATTAGCCGTTTTCCAATCCTCCGGCACTTCCCCGGAATCCAGCGACGTCTGGAAAATAACCACCAAGGCATCCACTATCACCTCCGCCATTTCTTTCAGAACCCTCGGATGCATTCCATCCGGTCCTGGGGACTTGTCCACAATCAGCCCCTCCAGTCTGTTGCGCACCACCTCTCTAGTAACAGTAATGTCATTAAGACCCTCCAGTCCTACCACCTTTCCATCGCTAACACCCGGCAAATTATTCACGTCCTCCTCCGTGAAGACAGAAACAAAAAAGTTATTCAAGACCTTAGCCATATCCCCATCCCCTACCACTAGGTCCCCTTTCTCATCCGCTAAGGGACCAACGTTCACCCTAGCCAGCCTCTTCCTTTTTATATATTTATAAAAACTCTTGCTATCCTTTTTTATATTAAGCGCTAGCCCAGCTTCATAGCTTCTTCTACCCTCCTTTATCAACTTTTTTGTCAATCTTTGTTGACATTTAAACCTCTCCCAATCCTCTTCTCGCCCACTGCTCTTAGCTACTCTAAATTCCTCCGCTTTTAATTTAACACTTTCCTTCACCTCCTTCGTTATCCACGGCTTATTACCTCTCTTCCTACTGTCCTTTTTAACCATCGGAATAAATTTCTGCTGAGCACCAAGAAAGATCTCCTTAAAGATCCTCCACTGCTCCTCAGCAGACCTACCTTCCAACGCGCTCCCCCAGTCCACATTCGCCAATTCTTCTCTCATCCTACCATACTCCCCTCTATTCAAACAAAGGACACGTGTCCGGGAACCCACTTTCTCCTCCTCCATCTGCAACAGAAACTCCACCATACAATGATCACTCTCTCCAAGAGGATCCTTCACCTCAAGGTCCCTAATTCTACCCGCCTCATTACATAGCACCAGATCCAAGATAGCTCGCTCCCTCGTCGGCTCCAACACACACTGTTCCAGGAAACTATCCCGGCAGCATTCCAAGAACTCCTCCTCGAGCCCACCTCGTCCAACATGGGTCGACCAATCAATATGCAGATTGAAATCCCCCATAACTACTGCCGTCCCATTCCTGCACGCCGCACTTATTTGCGCGTTAACAGCCCGCCCCACCTCCAGATCATTATTCGGGGGCCTATAGACGACACCCACCAGCGTCTTCCTCCCTTTGCTGTTCCTAATCTCCACCCACAACGATTCCACTTTCTGCTCTTTGGCTCCGATATCATCCCTTGCTACCACCTTGATGCTGTCCTTAATCAGCAGAGCTACGCCACCCCCTCTTTCCTCCTGCCTATCCTTCCTAAACACTTGATAGCCCTGTACATTCATCTCCCAGTCCCTGTCACCTTGCAGCCACGTCTCTGTAATGGCCACCAGATCGTATCCATTTGTGTCGATCTGCGCCACCAGCTCATCCACTTTATTCCGAATGCTTCGTGCATTCAGATAAAGCGCTTTCATCCCAGCCTTCTTCTGGACCCTATTTGCCGTAACGCCACCACTTGGGACATCCTCAGCCTCTTCCCTTACCTGTACCCTATCCTTAACTGTAGACCTCCTAACATCACCTACCCTCGCACCCTCCCCCCCCCTAATTAGTTTAAAGCCCTGTCTACAGTCCTCTTTACTCGATTCGCCAGCACTCTGGTCCCAGCACGATTCAGACCAACCCCATCCCGCCCGAACAAGTCCCACCTACCCCAATACTGGTGCCAATGCCCCATAAATTCGAACCCATTCCTCCCACACCAATCTCTGAGCCACCCATTCACTTCCTTTATCCTGTCAACCCTACGCCCGTCTGCACTCGGTTCAGGCAGTAGCCCAGAGAAGACCACCTTGTCGGTTCTACTTTTTAATTCCATTCCCAGCTTCTCATACTCCCTCCCCAGATCCTCAGTCCGCACTTTGCCTACGTCGCTGGCACCCACATGTACCACCACAACTGGGTTCTCACCCTCCCACTCCAGATTCCTCTGCAGCCCTGCTGCGACATCCTGTACCCGAGCACCAGGCAGACAACACACCCTTCTGTGCACTTTGTCATTGTGACAAAGGACAGTGTCAATACCCTTCACCCCACTATCCCCAATCACTACTACGTTCCTTTTCCCCTTCTCTTTGCCTATGTCCTGCTGCATCACTGTACCGTGTGCAGTTTGCTCACCAACCTCACCTGCCTCGTCCTCTTCCAGAGTGGAAGCAAGAACCTCAAACCTGTTATGCAGATTAAGAGGCTGAGGCCTCCGCTCCTCACCCCCCTTCCTCCTCCCAGCAGCCCCCTTTTGTTCCTGACCCTTAGATTTAGACAGTCTAGAGGGGGTGGATGTCACTTGCACCCCATTGACAATGACACCCTCTCTCCCCCTGATGAGCCTCAGTGTCTGTAGCTCAGAGGCCAGCTCATCCACCTTGAGCTGGAGCTCCTCCAGCAACCTGCACTTACTGCAGACATGGTCTCTGGGAAGGACCCTGGGGTCCACCAGTTCCCACATCATACAGGAACCGCACATCACATGTCCCTCCATTATTCAATATAATTTGTTGTGGGAAAAATTTTTTCCTTGTTTTTTGCTGTAGTAGTTTTGAAAAAAAAATTTTTTTTTTTTCCTTGTTCTTTCCACCTGGCCTTTTTACCTTCCAGCCCTTTTTGATATTAAGCCCTAATAGCTCACTCTGCTTCCCTCTCACTCCGCTGCCCGCTCCGACGCTGCCCGCTATCTACACCAGGCCTCCTTTTAAACTTGGCGCTGATTTAAAGCTGATGGGCCACAACTGCCTGATAATCACTCCCTCACAATTCTTAAAGCAGTAAATACAATAAGTAAATGCTTTAAACAGTTCTACAAAGAACAAAGTGCTTTAAACTTATTTTAAACAGGTTTTTAACAGGTAAAGTCTTAGCTTTCTCTCTGATGCTCCTTCCTCGTCTGCTCCAGCAAACAATGTAAGGCTTCACCGTGTGGACACTTGATAATTAAAGCTGATGGGCCACAACTGCCTGATAATCACTCCCTCACAATTCTTAAAGCAGTAAATACAATAAGTAAATGCTTTAAACAGTTCTACAAAGAACAAAGTGCTTTAAACTTATTTTAAACAGGTTTTTAACAGGTAAAGTCTTAGCTTTCTCTCTGATGCTCCTTCCTCGTCTGCTCCAGCAAACAATGTAAGGCTTCACCGTGTGGACACTTGATAATTAAAGCTGATGGGCCACAACTGCCTGATAATCACTCCCTCACAATTCTTAAAGCAGTAAATACAATAAGTAAATGCTTTAAACAGTTCTACAAAGAACAAAGTGCTTTAAACTTATTTTAAACAGGTTTTTAACAGGTAAAGTCTTAGCTTTCTCTCTGATGCTCCCCAGGGTCCTTCCCAGTGACCATGTCTGCAGTAAGTGCAGGTTGTTGGAGGAGCTCCAGCTCAAGATAGATGAGCTGACCTCTGAGCTTCAGACACTGACGCTCATCAGGGGGAGAGAGAGTGCCATTGTCAATGGGGTGCAAGAGACATCCACCCCCGCTAGACTGGCTAACTCTAAGGGTCAGGAACAAGAGGGGACTGCTGAGAGGAGGAAGGCGGGTGGGGACCGGAGGAAGGCGGGTGGGGACCGGAGGAAGGCGGGTGGGGACCGGAGGAAGGCGGGTGGGGACCGGAGGAAGGCGGGTGGGGACCGGAGGAAGGCGGGTGGGGACCGGAGGAAGGCGGGTGGGGACCGGAGGAAGGCGGGTGGGGACCGGAGGAAGGCGGGTGGGGACCGGAGGAAGGCGGGTGGGGACCGGAGGAAGGCGGGTGGGGACCGGAGGAAGGCGGGTGGGGACCGGAGGAAGGCGGGTGGGGACCGGAGGAAGGCGGGTGGGGACCGGAGGAAGGCGGGTGGGGACCGGAGGAAGGAGGGTGGGGACCGGAGGAAGGAGGGTGGGGACCGGAGGAAGGAGGGTGGGGACCGGAGGAAGGAGGGTGGGGACCGGATGCCTCAGCCTCTCAATCTGCATAACAGGTTTGAGGTTCTTGCTTCCAGTGTGGACGAGAATGAGGGAGGTGAGGTTGGTGAGCAAATTGCACACAGTACAGTGATGCAGATGCAGGATATAGGCAAAGAGAAGGTCATAAGGGACGTAGTCGTAATTGGGGACAGTGGGGTTAAGGGTATTGACACTGTACTTTGTCACAATGACAAGATGCACAGAAGGGTGTGTTGTCTGCCTGGTGCTCGGGTCCAGGATGTCACATCTGGGCTGCAGAGGAACCTGGAGTGGGAGGGTGAGAATCCGGTCGTTGTAGTACATGTGGGTGCCAACGACGTAGGCAAAATGCAAACTGAGGATCTGGGGAGGGAGTATGAAAAGCTGGGAATGGAATTAAAAAGTAGAACTGACAAGGTGGTTATCTCTGGACTACTGCCTGAACCGAGTGCAGACGGGCGTAAGGTTGATAAGATTAAGGAAGTGAATGGGTGGCTCAGGGATTGGTGTGGGAGGAATGGGTTTGAATTTATGGGGCATTGGCATCAGTATTGGGGTAGGTGGGACAGGGTTGGTCTGAACCGTGCTGGGTCCAGAGTCCTGGCGAATCGTGTAAATAGGACTGTAGGTAGGGCTTTAAACTAATTGGGGGGGGGGGGTGGTACAGTGCGAGGGTAGGTGACATTACGGGGTCTAAAGTGAAGGAGAGGGTACAGGTAAGGGAAGAGGCCGAGGATGTCCCAATAATAAAGGGAGTAGGGGGCGTGAGTATGGTTGGTGGCGTTCTGGCAAATAGGGTCCAGGTGAAGGCTGGGATGAAGGCACTTTATCTAAATGCACGAAGCATTTGGAATAAAGTGGATGAGCTGGTGGCGCAGATCAGCACAAATGGATATGATCTGGTGACCATTACAGAGATGTGGCTGCAAGGTGACAGGGACTGGCAGCTGAATGTCCAGGGGTATCAAGTGTTTAGGAAGGATAGGTGGGAGGAAAAAGTGAGGGGCGTACCTCTGCTGATTAAGGATAGCATCAGGGTGGTAGCAAGGGATTATATAGGAACCAAAGAGCAGAAAGTGGAATTGTTGTGGGTGGAGATTAGGAACAGCAAAGGGAGGAAGATGCTGGTGGGTGTCATCTATAGGCCCCCAAATAATGAACTGGAGGTGGGGCGGGCTGTTAACGCGCAAATAAGTGCGGCGTGCAGGAATGGAACGGCGATAATTATGGGGGATTTCAATCTACATATTGATTGGTCGACCCATGTTGGACGCGGTGGGCTCGAGGAGTTGTTCTTGGAATGCTGCCAGGATAGTTTCCTTGAACAGTGTGTGTTGGAGCCGACGAGGGAGCGAGCTATCTTGGATCTGGTGTTATGTAATGAGGCGGGTAGAATTAGGGACCTTGTGGTGAAGGATCCTCTTGGGGAGAGTGATCATTGTATGGTGGAATTTCTGGTGCAGATGGAGGAGGAGAAAGTGGGTTCCTGGACACGCATCCTTTGTTTGAACAGAGGGGAGTACGGTAGGATGAGAGAAGAATTGGCGAATGTGGACTGGGGGAGTGCGTTGGAAGGTAGATCTGCTGAGGAACAGTGGAAGATCTTTAAGGAGATGTTTCTTGGTGCTCAGCAGAAATTTATTCCGATGGTTAAAAAGGATCGTAGGAGGAGAGATAATCAGCCGTGGATAACGAAGGAGGTAAAGGAAAGTGTTAAATTAAAAGCGGATGCGTTTAGAGTAGCTAAGAGTAGTGGGCAAGAAGAGGATTGGGAGAGGTTTAAATGTCAACAAAGATTGACAAAGAAGTTGATAAAGAAGGGTAGGAGAAACTATGAAGCTGGGCTAGCGCTTAATATAAAAAAGGATAGCAAGAGTTTTTATAAATATATAAAAAGGAAGAGGCTGGCTAGGGTGAACGTTGGACCCTTAGAGGATGAGAGGGGGCACTTAGTGGTAGGGAATGGGGAAATGGCTGAGGCCTTGAATAACTTTTTTGTTTCGGTCTTCACGGAGAAGGACGTGAATAATTTGCCGGGTGTTAGCGATGGAAAGATGATAGGACAGGAGGGTCTCAATGACATTATTGTTACTAGAGAGGCGGTGCTCGACAGACTGGAGGGACTGATTGTGGACAAGTCCCCGGGACCGGATGGAATGCATCCGAGGGTTATGAAAGAAATGGCAGAGGTGATAGTGGATGCCTTGGTGGTTATTTTTCAAACGTCGCTGGATTCCGGGGAAGTGCCGGAAGTTTGGAAAACGGCTAATGTTACACCGTTGTTTAAGAAGGGTGGCAGGCAAAAGGCAGGGAATTATAGGCCGGTTAGTTTAACGTCTGTTGTCGGTAAAATGTTAGAATCCATCATCAAGGAGGAAATAGCGAGGCATCTTGAGGGGAATTGCTTGATAGAGCAGACGCAGCACGGTTTCGTTAAGAGGAAGTCGTGTCTGACAAATTTATTGGAGTTCTATGAGGATGTGTCTAGGGCGGTGGATAGAGGAGAGCCGGTGGATGTGGTCTTTCTTGATTTTCAGAAAGCGTTTGACAAGGTACCTCACAAGAGGTTATTGCAGAAGGTAAGGGGGCATTGAGTTGGGGGTAGGGTGTTAGCGTGGATAGGGGATTGGCTGTCAAATAGGAGGCAGAGAGTGGGGGTCAATGGGTGCTATTCGGATTGGCGGTTGGTGACTAGTGGAGTGCCCCAGGGGTCGGTGCTGGGGCCTCAGCCATTTACCATTTATATAGATGATCTGGAGGAGGGAACCGAGTGTATGGTGTCAAAATTTGCTGATGACACCAAGATTGGTGGAACGGCAAATTGCGCGGAAGGTGTGGAGAGTCTGCAGAAGGATCTAGATAGGCTGAGCGAATGGGCCAGGAAATGGCAAATGGAATTTAATGTTGGCAAGTGCGAGGTGGTCCACTTTGGTAGGAATAATGGTAGGAAGGACTATTACTTACATGGCAAAAAACTGCAGCAGGCGACGGTGCAGAGGGACCTCGAGGTCCTTGTGCATGAGTCGCAAAAACCCAGCCTACAGGTGCAGCAGGTGGTCAGGAAGGCTAATGGGATGCTGGCCTTCATAGCGAGGGGGACTGAATATAAAAGTAGGGAGGTCTTGCTGCAGCTGTATAGGGCACTGGTGAGGCCGCAGCTGGAGAACTGTGTGCAGTTTTGGTCGCCGTACTTACGCAAGGATATTTTGGCCTTGGAGGGAGTGCAGAGGAGGTTTACTAGGCTGAGGCCAGAGTTGAGGGGGTTGAGCTATGAGAGGCTGAATAAACTAGGCTTGTACTCGTTAGAGTTTAGAAGAATGAGGGGAGATCTCATTGAGACATATAAGATGATGAATGGGATGGATAGGATAGAGGTGGAGAGACTCTTCCCGCTCAGAAAGGACAGTAGGACTAGGGGGCACAGCCTCAAGATAAAGGGGGTGCGGTTTAGAACGGAGTTGAGGAGGAACTTCTTCACTCAAAGGGTGGTGAATCTCTGGAATTCTCTGCCCGTTGAAGTGGTGGAGGCTGCCTCGCTAAATATTTTTAAGACGCGGGTTGATGGGTTTTTGATAAGCGAGGGGATTAAGGGTTATGGGGAGAGGGCGGGAATGTGGAACTGAGCCACGACAGATCAGCCATGATCTTACTGAATGGCGGGGCAGGCTCGAGGGGCTAGATGGCCTACTCCTGCTCCTATTTCTTATGTTCTTATGTTCAGCCAGAAAAACACCCTTCCACCGCTACTCTCTGACTTCTATGGTCAAGCCAATTCTGAATCCAAGTGACCAAGTCACCATGGATCCCATGCATTTTAATTTTCTGGATGAGCCTACCATGATGGACCTTGTTGAAAGCCTTACTAAAATTCATGTACACAACATCGACTGCTCTCCTCTCAATCGATCACCTTTATCATTGCTTCAAAAAAAATCAATCAGGTTTTGGAGAATTGCACCATACAACTGAGGTATTTCTTTCATTTATTGTGACTGCAGCAGATGTTGCTGAGCAAGCCAGCACCCAGAGTGAAGTTTACCTCAAAAATCATAAATCTTCTTTTAATTTGAAAGTAAGGAGGAAGAGCTACTGACCCCAGCAACATAGAATTTTAAAAATTAAAAGATTTGTTTCAAAGAAAAATACTTAAACACAAAGATTAAAGCTAAAGCAGTCTGAGAGAATAACCCCCCAAAAGATCTGTTGCACCAAAAGTACCAAGTAAACTACCTTCTTGGCAAAAATCCCCTCACAGATTTTTAACCCTAAAAATCCAGTAATATTACCCAAGTTAAGGAATTGTAGTCACTTTAACAAAGGTATATCACACAATTTCTCAAACACTTCTACTCTGGTGTGGAATTTTTAAAAATTCAGAAAAAAATTGCTTTCTGAAAACAAAGACTCTTCTGGTTCAACAGCGTGTAGCAGTGTCCAATTCAAAACTTTCACAGCTTCTCAACATAAAGGAGCTGGTCTTCGGGCTTTTCCCCCTCATCCAACCAACTCAGTTAAAAACAAAACCTTCCTTAAATTTTCTTCCCTTTCAGCTCAGGTTCCATTGTCCTCAAACTCTTTTTTGAACCCAACACCTCCAGATAGAAAAACTTTTAATCTTTTCCTATTTTACCTCTGTTTTTAGATATATAAAATTTAATGTATCTTCTGTTTACCCATTGAATTTCTAAAAGATCTAAAGGTTCTTTATGACTTCTGAATCCCCATCTGAAATTTGATAATTGTAAAACCAATTTTCCCATTTATCTCAGAATTCAAATTTTGAACACAGTCGATTTACTTGTAACTCAAACTCATCATAACCTCTCATTATAATGAATCAACCTAATAACTTTAACCTTTCATCTCTTAGTCCTCACAGACAACCTGTCTCTGGCAATCTTCCTCTTGTTAATTAATCCTAGACACACACGTACAGCTGTCTTCATCTATACAAAATACCAACATCATCCTGAAATGATAAGGGCAATTCTCCCAAAAGTGCTGAATTGGTGGGAAAAGTGTTCAAGATCATGACTGTTTTTTCAGTGCAGCTTCAGACTGGAATCTCCGCACTCTGTGCAATGCAGAGGTCACAATCGTGAATCTCATTAAAAATCCAGGGACAGTGCGTATTCACGCCAGAGTCTGACAACAGTGACCCCAATCTGGCAGTCTCCCTGTCTATTGACCAGTTCAATCGCTGGTCAGCCCAGGACCCCATAATGTTGCCCCTCCAGCCCATGACCCAATTATGACCCTCACAACAATTCCTGGGCCAGCCCCACCCCAGAGTGCCTCAATTTCCAGCCCCCCTGCACCCAACAGTGGCAATAACCCCACACCCTTACCCTGTCAGATCTGCCCCTCCCTCGCTGACCCCCTCACAGGGTCAAACCCCCTGCTCGGGAGGCAGGCACCCCACCAATCCTCCGGCAGACACCCCACCTCCCAGCCTGCCCCATTCGCCTCCCTACATCCGGCCCAGACCAATCCCACTGCAGAGTGGCAGCGGGACTCCCAACCCCACCAATCGCTTCTAGGCCCTGTCCACAATAGGCCCCGTCTGCCTGGCACTGCCTGATGCCCGGTGAGGCATCAGGGTGCCCATGCCCAGGGAAAGCACCCCTACTCCTGGCCCCCCGTGGCCCCCCGATATCCCCCTTTCATTCCGGCAGGGTCTCCCACTAGTTCCCCGAACATGGGGAGCTACTCTAAATCCTGCCAGAATGAAATACACCTGGTGGGGTGGGGGATGCTATCAGACCCGGCAAGTTTCGTGCCAGGCCCGATAACTGCAAAATATATTTAAAATACATTTTAAAAAGACTCAAATGATTTACCTCTCTTCCAGCCCATTTTCATTGCAGTTTCAACTGTTCTCTGGCTCTGGGAGATGTGCATGCGTTCCAGACGCATGTGTGAATCCCACGAAACGGCCACACGCGATTCTCCAGACCAGACCCACCAGAAAAGTTGTGGGTCATGATGGGAGAATCTGGCCTGATATTCTTAATTGATGGCAAAAAAGCGCTGAAATTGTATTTGTCAATTTTTGGCAAAATAGTGATACAAGTATAATTATAAAATAATTAGCATTTTCCTATCAAATTTAAACAATGGCTGTCTTGTTACCCCAACAAGAAAGAAAAAAGAACACATTCAGGAAAATAAGAAAGGAAAGGAGACAAAAGAAATAAACAAACAAACCCAGAACAATATACATGAGAAACTGAGACACAAGTCTTTATTATTCCTAAAAGCATTTGCTTAAACCAAATAGAAAATATGGGCTGTTATTGAAAAACGAAGGTAAACTAAATATGTGCCTGAAAGGAAATCATAGGAGCCATAGAAACACAAAGGTACTCCACAAAATTAAAGAATTATTACCACCCAGAAGGCCATTCAGCCTACCACATCAGCATTGGCTCTCTGCATGAGCAATTCATCAGTGCTATTTTCCTGCCTTCTCTCACTGCAACCCTGCATATTCTTCCATTTCAAATAAGGACAATTTAATTCCCTTTTGAATGTTTTGATTGAACCTGCCTTTGCCAATACTCTCAAGGAGTGCATTTTAAACCTTAACCACTCGCTGGATGAAAATGCTTTTCTCCTATCTCCTTTGTTTCTTTGGCCAATTGCTTTAAATCTGTCCTCTCTTGTTCTCGATTGTTTCTCATGATCTACTTTGTTCAGACAACTCATGATGTTGAATACCTCTATCAAGTTTCCTTTCAGCCTTCTTTTCTCCAAGAAAAGCAGTCCCAACTCCTCCAACCCATTTTCATAAGTGAAGTTCCTCCTCCTTGGAAGCATTCTTGTGAATCTTTCTGCACTCACTCCAGTGCCTTCACAGCTTTCTTAAAGTGTGGCAAAAGGAACTAAGTATGACACAAGCAATTGCTTACACCAGGCAACTGGCCATCAATTTCAGTATCTTCAATAATAATTCCTTCTTTTGCCTCTTTCTCAATACATCTAGGCAAGCAAGCACGTCTCTTCCAGTACTGCCTCACAAATGGATGCAACATTGATTTTAATGCTCCATTGCTCAGGCCAACACTTGCTGTCCAACAACCCAGTAAAAATTGGCAAATCACACTAGCAGACTATGCATCATCTTCCAAATGCAAAATACTTTTCAGAATGTTTACATTCTTCCTCCAGTGTCTTTTCAACTATGTATTAGCCATGTATATAACTACTCCATAAATGTTTGATCAAAGAAAACAGAGAGAGGATAGATTGGTGTCAAAAAATAGCAATGAAGAAAATGTAAGATTATAGATGTACTTTTTTTGCATTCCCCAGAATGTGACTATGCAATCCACTGTGATGGCAAAGGGACACAGGAACAGGGGTTCATATTCCAGCCCCTCAATCCTGTTCCACTATTCCACTAGATGATGGCTGATCTGCATCTAATCTCTGCTTACCCGCCTTGACTCCTTCTCTATATAAATTCCAAAAACTGCAGCATAATCTCCATGCTTTTTATTCCAGATCCCCTGGTCATCCGTGTAATTCAGAATGAGGAAGCAATCAAACATCAGGCTTTACCGTCCTCACAACACTGCAATACACATTACTTATTGCGTTTGCAAAGGATTGAGTCTGTAAGTAAAGTACAGGCAGTCCCATCTTTTAAACATTAGATCTCGTACTCCTTTAAGATTAAGTTTTGTGCATGAGAATTGTGAAGTTCAATCATTTGGTAAGTCAAGAGGAAAAGTTACTGTGATACACATTTCAGTAGCTCGGAAAGGTCTCTATTGCCTGAAAAGTAATAATATTGTGCAAAGATGAAACGATAATGGGATCATGTTATATTAACAATGAGACATATGTAATTTCTAATAAAATATTTTCAGTTGGTTTTCCACTTTGCAGTATTAATTTTTTAGAAGCTATGGGTTTTAAGTGAATGAATTTAAATGAACACGAGGCCCATGGGGTACATTCCACTATGCGACTTGTTATTAAAGAAAATTCCATGAAGTCAATACAGATGAAAGCATCTTGTGAAATCTTACCCAAGAGCCCCTTCTCATACCTTTACTTTGGAGTCAATGTCAGACTTCTCTTCCTTCCACTGGGCTGCTTGCTTCTCCAGGTCATTTAGCAGGTCAGAGCAGCGTGTGCTTAATCCCTGCTTTTCTTTCTCCAGATTTTTCAGAAGCAAGCTGGTTTTCTCCTCGACCTTCAGAGCACGTTCCTTAGCGTCCTGCGCAAGTGCACCAAACAGGTCAAAAAACAAATGCTAGAATTAACAAGTAAACATTTTTTTCTACCTTTGTACACAGAGCAGCCCTCGGTAGTTGACACGTGAAATCACCTGTTGGCTTTTTGGGTCTCCTTTCATGCAGGTACAAGGGTCACTTCTTACTTCAATGACAGCTTTGATGAGCACATTTACAGGAGCCCATTAATTGATCAAACTGCCTTTGATACTGTCCCCAGCTAGTCCTGAGACCCACAAAAACACAATCTTTCAGGCACTGTCCTTATCAATTAATAATGCAGGTCCCATCAGAATCTAATTAGGAGAAGCCACATCTTCACACTCCTACTTCTTTGCTCTATAACCGTCATTAACTATTTATCTAGAAAGTTATAAAGCTAAGATTCTTAGCTTTTAAGATGCTTTCTCAGATTTTTGCACACAGCATAAAACCACAAGGCTTTATAGTGCCTCAAGGCCTAAGGCACTTTTCCAAATGGCATGCTTACAGGGAATGTCACAAGGTAGCTACAGCTTCAGTGACTGGGACAGAGGTCTGTTAACATGCGCCCAAAAGACAACAATTTTGCTAAATCTACAAGAGGAATTGTTCACCAACATTTTCAAATGCAAATTAAACAAAAATAAGTTCCATGAAAAATTCTTGAATAATGAGCTGAATCGTTGTACTGTGACATGACCAATTGTTAATTCAGACAGTAAACCGGAAACATGGCTTTACAATGTTAACTGTCTGAAGTTAAGGAGCAAAAAGAAAAATCCCAAAACTTGAAACTGGCAGGCATTTTGAAGGCCCAAACACCTTATAATCCCGGTTTTTATTCTTGAGCTTTTCCTTCAAGTCAGCTACTTCTTTCTGTGCGAGCACAATGTTGTCGTCGACAGCAATTTTCCGCTGAATTAAGTTGTTTATTTCCTTCTGTTGGCATCTGACCTGCTGTAGAAGACATTAAAAACATAGTAGCATTTCAAAATGAGATCAGACTTCACTAATGATAGTAATAATATTACTCAAAAATTAATAATTAAAGAACAAGCTTTTTCAAATCAGATTTGCCCTTGGTAATAGTTAGTGGGTCTGTGGCACTGTGTGCTGTTTGGTAATAGTTAGCAGATCTGTGGCACTGTGTGCTGCTGCTGGCACCTTCAAATGTAAATTGATGCAACAGAGAACTGAAATTTGTATGATCCGCATGAAAAAAGATGTTTAAAAGTGAAATTCTTGTGTACAAACTACTGAAAAACTCTAAATGGCTGTTTTGATAAATTCCAATAAGAAGTCTCACAATGCCAGGTTAAAGTCCAACAGGTTTATTTGGTAGCAAAAGCCACTAGCTTTCGGAGCGTTGCCCCTTCATAGCGCTTTGAAAGTTTGTGACTTGTGCTACCAAATAAACCTGTTGGACTTGAACCTGGTGTTGTGAGGCTTCTTACTGTGCTTGCCCACTGGCATTTCCACATCACTGATAAATTCCAGATACGAGAGGAACTAAATGCCATATAAAATGTGTCATCATAAGTAAACACATTCAAATGGAAGTGTACCTAGGACATACAAAAGTACTTTCTAAATTATGTCACCATGTTTTACTAATGATCAGTTAATTGCATTTGTGTCTGATCTGCATGCATCAATGTTATCCTCTTAGTACAATAAAGGACATTTTGGAACATTGGAAATAGGAAGAGTAGGCCATTCAGCTCGATCTTGGCTGATCTTCTACCCCAAGGCCGTTTTCATGCCCTCCCCCCCACCCAACATCTCTTGCCTTCCTAATTGCTAGTTGTACTTGCATGTTAGCTTTCAGAGACTTATGAATAAAGAATCCCAGGTCCCTTCGGACATCAACACTTGCCAATCTCTCACCTTTTAAGAAATATGCTGCATTACTGTTTTTCTTGTCAAAGTGGATAAGTTCACATTTTTCCACATTATATTCCATCTGCCATGCTCTCATGCACCCATTTAGTCTGTCCAAATCCCCTAAAAGCCTCTTTGTATCCCTCTCACAACTCTTGCTCCCACCTGGTTTTGTTTCATTTGCAAACTTGGTAAAATTGCATTTGGTCCCCAAATCCAAATAATTAATGGAGTTATGATTAGCTGAGGCATATGTGCAAATGCTTGAGATGTCCACTAGTCACAGCCTGTCAAAGCTTTTCGAAAATCCGAATGCACCACATCAGCTGGCCCCCCCTTATCCATTCTGCTAGTTACATCCTCAAAACACTCCAACTGGTGTGTGAAATAGATTTCCCTTCATAAATCCATGTTGGCACTGCCCAACCTACTATTGTTTTCTAAGTGTCCAGTTATCATATCCTTTATAACATATTCTAGCATTTGACCTACTATTGATGTCAGGCTAACAGGTTTGCAATTCCCAGCTTCCTCTCTCCTTCCTTTCTTAAACAGTAATGTATCAGTTGCTATTTTCTGATCATCGGGAACCTTTCCAAAATGTAAAGAATTTTGGAAGATGACTGTCACTATATCTACCATCCCTATAGCTACCTCTTTCAACTCTGGGGTGTAGTTCATCAAGTCCAGGGGATTTACCCACTTTCAGTCCCATTAATTTATCCAGTACTACTCTTCTCACTAGTCTTTTGGTTGTCTGGTATTTCTGGAAGGTTTTTCATATCTTTCTCTATGTAGACAGATACAAAGTTTGTTTTAGTTTCTCTGGTATTTCCTTATCCTGCATTATAAATTCTTCACTCTCTACCTGTACTGGTCCTACATTTGTTTTTGCTAACCTTTTCTTTCTGCATTCCCAAACAAGCTTTTACAGTCTGTTTTGTGTTTCTGGCTAGTTAACTTTAATGCTTTGTTTACCTTTTTTAAATCGGTTTCTTCGTTCTCCTTTGCTGAAATCTAAAGCACTCCTAATTTTCAGGATTTCTACTTTTCGGGAACTTTATAAGTTTCTTTCTATAATCCAGTACAATCTTACAATCTGCAACTTCTCCTTAGCTATAGTTGGATCACTTATCTTGTCCTTTTGTGTCTCAAGGAAATGCATATTGGTTGCACACTACATATTAATTACTTAAATGCTAATCTATTGTACCTTTTAGTGTAGATTTCCCAATCGACTATAGGCAATATGGCCCTTATACTTTCGTAGTTTTCTTTGTTTAGATTTAAGACCCTAGTTTCGATTGAACAACTTTGTTTTCAAACTTAATAGAAAATTCCATCATATTATTGTCACTCTTCCAAGAATACTCCTTTACAAAGAGATTATTAATCATCATTTTTCATTGCACATACCAGATCTAAAATAGCCTGCTCTCCAGTGGGTATCTCAACATCCTCTTGTCGAAAACCATCTCATATACATACTAAGAATTCATCCTCTACAGCATTAGAGCTAATCAGTTTAACCCAGTCTATACAAAGATTGAAGTCCCCCATAATTACTGTATTACCCTTGTTAGACACAGCTCTAATTTCCTGATTTATACCATGCCCTACACTGCCACTTCTCTTTGGTGGCATAAAAACAATTGCCACCAATGTTTGCAGTTTCTGAGATCAACCCGAACTGATTCTACATATTGATCTTGCAATCTAGAATCCTCTCTCATCATCTACTGATTTCACCCTTCATTAACAGTGCTACCCTACATCCTTTTTCTTCTTACCAATCCTTCCTAAATGTTGAATATCCTTGAGTATTCGATTTCCAGCCTTGGTCACCCTGGAGACATGTCTCTGTAATGGTAACTAGATCATACACTTAACCTTTATTTGTGCCATCAATCCATTAGCCTTGCAGTGAATGATGCATGCATTCAGACAGAGTGCCTTTAATTTCGCCTTTTCAACACATTTCCGCATTTGACTGTTGATGCCGGTCTTTGTTTTCGCTCCCTTCCAACTTCAGTTACTACTTTTCTTCTTACCATTCCCAGCTTTGTTTCTCTCCTATTAATTATCTCTCAGGTTCCCATCCCATTCCTAATCTAATTTAAACCCTCCCCAACAGCACTGGCAAATTTCCATGCGATTTTTCTCTTGGTCTGGCTCCTGCTAACGCATAGCCTGTTTTCTTTGTGCAGAACTACCCTGCCCAGAACTAGTCCCGATGCCTCAGAAATTTAAAGTTCACCCTCCTGCATCACCTCTCCAGCTACGCACTAATTTGCTCTATCCTCCTATTTCTGTGCTCATGGGAACATAGTATTGGAAGTAATTCTGAAACTATGCCTTTTAAATGCTGTTTTTAAATCTCTTTCTTAGTTTTCTAAAATCTGCATTTAGAACTGCATGCCTCTTTCTACCTATCCTCCCCCAGATGAATGACCTGTAGCCAGTGACCCAAGCATCAAGGAATCAACATACCATCCTGGAATCATGTTACAGAAATGTTTGTGTGTTCCCTTAACTATTGAATCACCTACTACTATTGCTCTGCCACTCTTCCTCCTCCCCTCCTGTGCAACTGAGCTACCCACGCTGCCATGGGCTTGGCTCTAGCTGCTCTCCCCGAGGGAACATTGCCATCACCAATATGCAAAATGGAAAACCGGTTAGTGAGTGAGATGGACTCAGGCAACCCTGCACTGTCTGTCGGGTCCTGCTAGATTGTTTGGCAGTCATCCATTACTTTTCTGCCTGCACTCTCTTAACCTGCAGGTGTGACCACACACTCTTAATGCGCTACCAATGTAGGTTCTTTGCCTCATGGCTGTGTCTCAGTGACTCCAGCTCCACTCCCGCTTACTGCCTATTATGCCCTGCTTAGTTTTCACTCCTTCCAGCCACTTTCCAATTATTTAATCAGTTATTTTCTTGATGATTATTAATTCATGCCTCTTCTCATCTCCAACTACTTTAAACTTTAGTAATACAATAAATCTTACCACTTAAAAATAAAAAGTAGAATCGGCAGATTCTTACTTTCCATCTGCTTATATCTAATAAATGTCACCATTATTAACACACCTTATTAATACCAATAAACCCTACTTATACTTAATGCACCAGACTCAAAAATGGAAGAGTGGACTTACCAACTACTCACTTGTTACTTATCAATAATTAATATTTTTAACATTTATTAAACTCCCAGTTATTTAGGCTTATGTCCCTATGCAGAAATACTCACCAGCTAATCAACTTAGGGTTTTCCTGTGATAACACTGTCCACTTTTGTTCAAACTCAGGAACCCCGACCCTCCTTTGAAGGTAAGTGCTATATCTGCTCTCAGTCTGGTTTCTCCCTTAGGTCTGTCCCTCTCCTCTTTTCTCCCCAATAGTAACTGCTGTAGACCTTGCTCTTCAGACTTTATTTGAAACATACTTTGACCAGAAGGGACATATTATACCTCCATATGGGATTTTGCTTTATTTATTTTACCAATGAGGGCTGAATTTAGATCTTAAAATGTTGAATTTATTTTTTAATCATTTAAGCTCATCTAAATATTTAGAACTTTGATACAGAATAAACTCCATTTGCGATTTATCAAGAGGTTTCTGAACATGAACCAATTATTGAATAACTGCAAAAATGAGAAAAACACATTTGTGACATACAGCACTTCATCATGACTCTTAGAAATGACTCAAAAGCACTTCACTTTCAATTAATGACTTTGCAATGCAGTAATTCATTACAAAGCCAAATACTAAACAACAAATCTCTGGAGATTTCCCACATGGTATAAAAACACATTTAAAAAACTGTTTTTTAACAAAATACAATAGTTAAACATCAAGGAGATTTCCTAGTGTTCTGATGAGCTAGTTTGATCCTTCGTTTCCCTCAGATATGTGGAATCTACACTATAATTAGCTAGGTCAAAGGGCAATAAATACAACCCATGTTCCAGATCTTAGTCATGACCCAGCAACTGGGTCATGCTGGAGGAGAGATGTCAGCTCAGTACAAAATTGGGGTTGCCTTTGCCCATGACAAAATATGGTTGTGACATCCATGGTTAATGCTCACACATAAATGATGAACAGGAGCAACCATCGCAAATGGAACCCAACCAAGTAGTCTATGCTTTCAGTAAGGCAGAGAGAAAACCATAGCAAAAAATATTTAAGAAACATATTTTAATTTTTTTCCATTTAACTTCAATGAGGAAACATTTTCTTCTACCCAATACTTAGTCATTGAGGTTTACAGTACGGAAACAGACCTTTTGGCCCAACTTGTCCACGCTGCCCTTTTTTTAAAGCTCCTAAGTTAGTCATAAGTGCTCGCATTTGGCCCATGTCCCTCTATATTCATCGTACCCATATAACTGTCTAAATGCTTTTTAAAAGACGAAATTGTACCTGCCTCAAGTACTACCTCTGGCAGCTTGTTCCAGACACTCACTACCCTCTTTGTGAAAAAACTGCCCTTCTGGACCCTTTTGTATCTCTCCCCTCTCATCTTAAATCTATGCCCTCTAGTTTTAGACTCCCCTACCTTTGGATAAAGATTGTGATTATCTACCTCATCTATGCTCCTCATTATTTTATAGGCCTCTACAAGATCACCACTCAGCCTCCTACGCTCCAGAGAAAAAAGTCCCGGTCTATCCAGCCTTACCTTATAACTCAAACCATCAAGTCCTGGTAGCAACCAAGTAAATCTGTTCTGCACTCCTTCTAGTTTAATAATATCTTTCTATAATAGGGTGACCAGAATTGTACACAGTATTGCAAGTGTAGCCTTACCAATGTCTTGTACAACTTCAGCAAGACGTCCCAACTCCTGTATTCAATGTTTTGACCAATGAAACCAAGCATGCCGAATGCCTTCTTCATCACTCTGTCCACTTGTGACTCCACTTTCAAGGGGCTATGAACCTGTGCCCCAAGATTTCTTTGCTCTCTAACTCTCCCCAGTGCCCTACCATTAACTGACTAAGTCCTGCTTACTCAGTTCAATCGACCAAAATGCATCACCTCGCATTTATTTAAATTACACTCCATCTGTCATTCGTCAGCCTACTGGCCCAATTGATCAAGATCCTGTTGCAGTCCAAGATAACCTTCTTTACTGCCCACTATGCTACCAATCTTGGTGTCATCTGCAAACTTACAAACCATGTCTCCTGTACAAATGACAAATAACAGTGGACCCAGCACCGAACCCTGAGGTACACCGCTGGTCACAGGCCTCCAATTTGAAAATCAATTTTCTGCAACCACCTCTGACTTCTGTCATCAAGCCAATTTTTTATCCATTTGGCTACCTCGCTCTGAATCTGAGATTTAACCTTATGCAACAACCTACCATGTGGTACCTTGTCAAAGATCTTGCTAAAGTCCATGCAGATAACATCAACTACACTGCCCTCATCTACCTTCTTGGTTACCTCTTCAAAAAACTCAATCAAATTTGTGAGACATGATTTTCCACTCACAAAGTGATGCATTTTGTTAAAAACTTTATGATGTCATATTGCAAACTGATCCAAAAAAAGTCACGAGAATTCCAACCATCTAAAACATTATCCTAATACTTTGTCATAATATTAACTTAAAAGGCAGTACCTTAAGGAGAATGCAAATCAATTTAGTTCCATATGCAGCATTAAAACTAATTTATGTATTATCCGTACATACAGCTTTCATAACAAATTCTGTGTAGAGTAGTTCTGGTTATTCTCCTAAATTAACAAGTAAAAGATTGCCAACAATGCTCATAAATACTTAATTCAAAGCTTAAAGATTGAAATTATAAATATTGGCTTTAATTTTACTGGCCCGCCCACTGCGGGCAAAGCACGGACAGGTCCATTGACCCTGGGCAGAATTTTACGGTTTCAGATCGAGCAAGGCCATAAAATCCCTCCCATTATGTACAAGTTGTAGCTTTCCCAAGACATGCTGATTATAAAGGATGAATATACTTCCAATCTGCTTGTAAAAATTTTTCCTTGTTATGATGGCCACAGGGGATCAATAGATTTCCCGTGGGCCTCCTGGAATGCAAGCTTCCCTATTAGGCAAGTGGAGGCTTGCCCAATAGAGAAGGAGCACCAGGGGGTTTAAAACCAGCTGGCTCTACTCAGGCCAGCAGTCGACAGACTGGGGGCTGACCTGCACTCTGTAGAGCTGCTGATCAGCATTTCGAGTGCACTATAAAAAAAGGCTGATTGGCGGCGGAAAACTGGCCTCAGTAAGATTATTACATTGGCGACCACAAGTCAGGCAAGCTTTTTTCTTCCCTCCGGATCGGCTTTACTGTCAAGACAAGTAATCCTCCAGTCAAAAAATTGCCCTTTTTGGTAAACTTGAAGCCCACAGTGCAAGGACAGAAGAGTGGGCCCCATACACAGAACGCATGCAATACTTGATTTGGGCCAACAGTATTGATGGGTACGAGAAGCAGAAAGTGATCCTGTTGAGGACATGTGGGGTCCTGATCTTCAGTGTAATAAAAAGATTGACCTACCTAATGCCCCGACTCCAAAACCTTTAATGAATTTATCAACTTGGTTATGATGCAAAACCTTCCATAGTACTCTGGCAATACCACTTTAACACAACAGGACGAACCCCTGGAGAATCAGTCACTCAATTTCCAAGCACATTGCAAAGATTGGCACAGTATTGTGAAATCAGGCTACCCCTGAATGACATGTTATGAGATTGGTCTGCAGAATTAGCTAGATGACAGTCCAAAAAGAATTAATGCCGGATGCCAATTTGGACCTAAAGTCGGCCATTCAGCCAGGTCTAGAATGCAAAGAAAGGAGCATTGATAAATATGGATAAACGTGAGGATCTACTGGGAATGTCAGATAACAGTTCCCTCTAATTGAGGGAGGGGATTCATGCAAAGTCCATCCCTCAACCAATGAGCCTATTGTTGGTACTGGGAAGTTGCTAGAGTCTATTATGAAGGATTTCATAATTCAGCATTTGGAAGGCCATGATATAATCAGACAAAGTCAGCATGGATTTACAAATGGGAAATCATGCTTGACGAATTTACTAGAATTTTTTGTGGATGCAACTAGTAGCGTTGACTGAGGAGAACCAGTGGATGTGGTTTATTTTTATCTTTCAGAAGGATTTCGATAAGTTCTCAAGTAACAAACTGTTATGTAAAGTTAAAGCACATGGGATTGCAGGTAATGAGATGGATTGAGAGCTGGTTAGCAGGTAGGAAGAAAAGAATTGGCATAAATAGGTCTTTTTTTGATTGACAATCAGTGACTGGTGGGGTTCTGCAGAAATCAGTGCGAGGACCCCAACTGTTCACATTGTATATTAGTAATTTGGAAAAGGGAACCGAATGTATTATCTCCAAATTTGCAAATGATACAGAATTGCGTGGGAGGGTGAGCTGTGAGGAGGATGCAGAGATGCTTCAGCATGATTTGGACAGGCTGAGTGTTGTGGATAAATGTGAGGTTATCCACTTTGGTAGCAATAATAGGAAGAAAGATTATTTATTACTTGAATGGGTGTAAATTGAAAGAGATGGATATTCAGTGAAATCTTGGTGTCCTCGTGCATCAGTCACTGAAAGTAAGCACGCAGGTACAGTAGGCAGTAAAGAAGGCAAATGCTATGCTGGCCTTCATAGCAAGAGGGTTTGAATATAGAGGTAGGGATGTTTTGCTGCAATTGTGTAGAGCATTGGTGAGGCCACACCTGGAATACTGTGTGCAGTTTTGGTGTCTTTATTTGAGGAAAGATGTCCTCAGAGGGAGTAAAGCAAAAGTTTACTAGGCTGATTCCTGGGACGGCAGGTCTGTCATATGAGGAGAGACTAAATCAGTTAGGATTATATTCACTTGAGTTTAGAAGAATGAGGGGTATTTCATAGAAACTTATAAAATTCTAACAGGGTTAGACAGGGTAGATTCAGAAAGAATGTTCTCGATGGTGGGGGAGTCCATAACTAGGAGTCATAATTCGAGGATAAGGGGTAAACTTTTTTGAACTGAGGAAAGATTTCTTCACCCAGGAGGTGGTGAATGTGTGGAATTCACTACCACAAAAAGTAACTGAGGCCAAATATTGTCTGATTTCAATGAGAAATTAGATCTAGCTCTTGGGCTAAAGGGATTAAGGGATATGCGGTGGGGGGGGAAATCAGAAAACGGAATTTGATGATCAGCCATGATCAAAATAAATGTCAGAACAGCTCAAAGGGCCAAATGGCCTACTCCTGCTTCTAGTTTCTATGTTTCTAACTCCACCCACAAAATTTATATTGTAGCACCTGTGTGGTTCTTATGTTGTAGACACGATTATCATTATAACAAGTTCTTTGTGCTATGGTATCTAATCAGGATTCACGATATAGACCAGTTAGAATATGATGACCAAAATGGGGCTGAACTGTGGGCTGGTGTTAATGCTGTATGATGTCAGAGTAACTGAAAGGGTGATAATTCTTAGAGTAAAAGGCAAAGGTTTTCATTAATCCAATTGTGGAAACAATTCTTACAATACTTATAAAGAAAAGATCGCTGTAACATTAAACAGTTTCATAATAAAAGCTCACAGAACATCCTTATTACTGCCATGTTGCTTTTCATGAATTTTTTTTTGCCTCCCATAGCAGTTGTGTGTCTGTTGGGGTGAACAAGAGGTAGTGGACTGCAGTAGCTATCGTGAGATCTAGGTCAGATTTGGTGAAGCAGTTGATCATTTCAGGCCTGTTAATGTTGCATAAGAACCAACGAACTAGGAGCAGAGGTAGTCAACAGGATTAGTCAAGCTGCTCTGCCATTTAATACGATCATGGCCACATCTGAAGTATTGTGTGCAGTTTTGATGTCCTTAACTGAGGAAGGATGTCCTTGCTACAGAGGGAGTGGAGCAAAGATTTACCAGGCTGATTCCTGGGATGGCAGGTCTGTCATATGAGGAGAGACTAAATCGGTGAGGATTATATTCACTGAAGTTTAGAAGAGTGAGAGGGGATCTCATAGAAACTTATAAAATTCGAACAGGGTAGATTCAGAAAGAATAGGGGTAATTCTCCCATCGTGACCTGCAAATTTTCTAGCGGGTCGGGAAATGCTCATGTCGGCCATTTTGTGGGATTTGCACTTGCGTTCCTGACGCATGCACATTTTCCAGAGCCAGAAAACAGGAGCAGTTGGGACCGCACTGGAAACCGGCGGGAAGAGAAGTAAATAATTTAATCTGTTTTAAATGTATTTTTAAACTATTTTAAACGTCATTATCGGGTTCGATAGCATCTCCCACCCCACCAGGAGTACGTCATTCCAGCGGGGTTTAGAGTAGTTCTCCACTTTCAGGGAACTAGGGGAGACCCTGTTGGAGTGAAGTAGGGGGAAAGCAGGAACCTCCAGGCAGTTGGGTGGTGGGTAGGGGGTGCCCCTGGGGCAGGAGCCCCCTGGCATTGTCCAAGGGGCAAAGTGCCCGTGGCCAGGGGCACACTATCACTGCCCACCGGATATTGGGCAGAGCCAAGGCCTATTGTGGGCTGGGCCCAAGGGCAATCGGGGGGGGGTCCCACTGCCCCTCTGCATGGGGATTGGTCTGGACTGGAGGGAGGCCAGAAATCAGGGAGGACTGGGTGTGGGGAATGGGGGTGCTCTGCCTTCCATCAGGGGATTGGGGGGGAGGGGGGGTGTTATCTGCGGTGGGGTGGACTGGGGTTGTCAACTGTGGTGGGATAGGGCTGAGGGGATCAGGTGTGATTGGGGGGTCTGGCCCGGGTATTGCTGTAGGGTCTGCGATCAAGCCATGGGGAGGCTGGAGAGACAGCAGCATGGGGGTCCTTGGCTGGCCAGCAAACGGGGATATTGGCAGATCTGGGCTACTGTGCACGGGCAAAGTTCAGGAGCTGTCAGCCTCTAGTGTGAGTAGGTCCCGCTCCCCTGGGTTTTAATAATATTCACAGTTGTGACCTCTGCATTGCACAGAATGAGGAGATTCGGGTCTGAACTTGCTCTGCTCTAGACCAGTTTTCCCGCCAATTCAGCACTTTTGGGAGAATCGTTTCCAATGTTTCGAATGGTGGGGGAGTCCAGAACTAGGGATCATCGTTTGAGGATACAGGGTACCAGAGGATGGTGAATGTGTGGAATTCACTACCACAGAATGTAGTTGAGGCCAAAACGTTGTGTGATTTCAAGAATAAATTAGATATAGCTCTTGGGGCTAAAGGGGTCATGGGATATGGGGAAGGGGGAGATAAGTAGATTGAATTCTATTATCAGTCATTATCAAGAAGAATGGTGGAGCAGTCTCGAAAGGCTGAATGGCCTACTGAATCGCATCATAAAACCTGTACAGTTTGCAGAGTGGGCCACACCAGTTGTTCCTGTCCTTAAGCCAGATCAATTAGAACCTGGAAGAGGTCTTATAGCAATTTTCAGAGGTCAGGGTATGCTTGAAAAGGGAAAAACGTGTCCTCCAACCAAGTACTGTGATCGATGTTTTTTTCTTTCAGGGCTTTATTTCGAATCAAAAAAGTCAATTCAAATCAAGTCCAATCATAGTTCCCCACACAAGGGACAAGCAAGATCCAAGCTGACAAGACAAGACATTGCATCCTATCGTGGGCCCGAACAAACAAGATTCAAACTGACAGGATGGGACATTGCACCTGTCTCGGACTTGATCTGATACTTCATCTTAGCCAAAAGGCCAAGATGGCTCTGAAAGATTGCATCAGGTAAAGCCTCGGTTTAACCTCATTAACTACCCTGATCCTCTACTCTACTCTAACTTATGCAAACCACGATCGCGGGCGTCAGCACACCCGAAGTGTGATGGATTAGCCTTGTCCCCTGCCTGGCAACTGGACAGATGGCTTCTTGGGGTTGGTGAATTATAACTAAAAGTTTATTCCCAATTTAGTTTATTTGCTTGCCTCCCCTGCATGCCCTATATCAAAATCATCAGAAGTGGCCTTGGGGGAGCACCACAGATGGAGGCTTTCAACTATCTTAAACTGCAACTTTTGACCTCTGGATAAAAGTTTTGTCCTTTAATTTATTGGTCCATTTTGACTGCAAAAGAGACCTTATCCCGACATTCGAAGCCTCCCTTTACAGCGTTGGAATGGTAGGGGAACATCTTCTGCACCCTTTACAGACATTTCTAGGACACTCTCAGATGCTGAGCGGCAGCACTCCCAGCTCGAGAAAGAGGGGTTGACAGTTGTCTTTGGCGTTTAAAAATTCCATCAATATATCCACGGGGGTTGGGGGGACCTCGTCACACTAGCGGATCATAAACCATTGTTGGGACTTTTTGAAAAAGACAAGGAAACACCTCATTACCTCTGCCCAGATACAGCATTGGGCATTGTTTCTGGCAGCTAATGAATACCTCCCAGAGCACTACCCCAGATAGCTAACACTGATGCACTGAGACATCTGCTGTTGCCTGGAAGACACAGTAAAAAGTCTGACAACACCAGGTTTAAGTCCAACCGATTTATTTGATAGTAAACCTGGTGTTGTCAGACTTTTTACTGTGTTTACCCCAGTCCAACGCCGGCATATCCATATCGTTCCCTGGAAGTCCAGCTTCACCACCAGCTGTGAAAGAGGTCACAATAATGCTCAATGTTTTGGACACCTTGTGTCTGCGAGGTAAGTCAAGGCCTGGACATTAAAGGACCAGTCCTGTGTAAATTAAAAAAACACAATATTACACAGATGTATCAGAAGACAGTCCGTAGATTAAATGAAACACTACTGGACGAAGAAAGACAAGCTCAGTGTTGAGGATGGCATCACACACAGGGCAACATCTGACATTTATGAAATTACACCATAACCATCCTAGGATTTCAATGGAGCTAGGTATGGTGGCAAGGCTTTGCACAGTAAGAAGTCTTGCAACACAAGTTGGACTTCAACCAAGTTTAAGATAGAATCCATACTCTCAAATGCAAACAGCACAGATTTGAGGCAGACATTATCAACTGGGTCAGACAGTGTGTCATGCCAAGGTGATCAAAAACACTTCCTCAGCCTCCCTACATCCATGGCAATAGTCTGGTAGGTTCTGGGTACGAGTACATGTGGACTTCGATGGGCCTTTTACGGGTTCCATATTCTTAAAAATTGTGATTGACATGCACTCCAAATGGTTGGCAATACATCACCGGAGCTGCTCTACTCGGGCCACTGCGTACGTGCCAATCTGTCATAGTGAAGATCTGCACATGCGCAGTAGCTCTGCACTGTCGGCCTCCCGTTCAAGAGCCAGCCCTGTGACCACCCCCCAACTCCCCCGCATCACTGATCACTGGCCATGAGACCACCCCCCCTGCGCCCCTGATCGCTGGCCTCCCAGATATCCTCCGCCTCCCCCCACTGCCAGGCAGGCAATGCCCAGGGCCCCGCCCCCCTTATCCTTGACCTCCGGGGGGCGGGGGGGGGGGGGGCACCTCAATGAACGAGCAGTACAAACTTTTAGGCTTGGCATGAAGAAGCAACGCACTGCCTCCACACAGACCAGTTAGCATGATTTTTATTTTACTACAGGACTAGCTCCACATAACAAAAGGAATCACCCCAGGAACTGTTTATGGGACAACGGCTTCTAACAAGGTTAAGCCAAATGCTCCCAAACTTGGCAGGGAGGGTGGAGTCCAACAAGAGAACCAGAAGAAGAACTATGATTCAGCAAGGACAGAAAGAATGTTCAAAACCAGCAACACAGTCCATCTGAGGAACTTTGGGGCCGGCCTCAGTTGCGCACCTAGGATCATAACAGAAAAACATGTCTTATAAGGTCCAAGTGTAGGGCAAAATTATCAGATAGGAAACACCTGGATGATCTCAAGAGCGGGGAGCCCATGCCAGTGCAGATCTCATTACCAGCCATGGGGATGGCCATTGCCAGCATGAATCTCAAATGGAAGACGACTCCTCCTACCGGCCCCTCCAGGGAAATAACGATAAAAATTCTGAAATGCAAGTGGAAGGGACTGGCGCCCCTGGTGAAGTGAGACCCAAGGAAGAGCCAGAGTCGATGGTTTTATGGTGCTCCCTTCGGAAGTGAAGGTCTCCAATCTGCTTCACACCCCTGAAGCAGTCCTCTAGCAACCGACCCCAGGCTGAGCGTTAAGTGGCGGAAAAGACACCCTGGTAGGGGTCCAGGGGAAGGAACAGACTTCGGGGTGGGGGGGGGAAAATTATAATTGCTATGAGGAATCATCAATAGATCTCTCCGTGGCCTTGTTGAGTTTGAGTTCCCCTATTAGGCAAGTGGAGACTCGCCCAAGAGTGAAGGAGCAACAGACTTTTAAAACTAGCTGGCTCTGCTCAGTATCATAAAATCCCTACAGTGCAAGAGTGCCATTTGGCACATCAAATTTACACTGACCACAATCCCACCCAGGTCCTACTCACGTAATCCTGCATATCTACCCTGCTAATCCCCCTGACACTAGGGTCAATTTACATGGCCAATCAACCTAACCCGCACATCTTTGGACTGTGGGAGGAAACTGGAGCACCTGGGGGAAACCCACGCAGACATGTGGAGAATGTGCAAACCCCCACAGACAGTGACCATGGTTGGAACTGAACCTGGTCCCTGGCGCTGTGAGGCAGCAGTACTAATCATTGTGCCACCAACCGGCAGTCGAAAGACTCAGGGCTGACGTGCACTCTCTGGCCACTAAACAGCATTCAGAACTCACTGTAAATAAAGTTTAATTTTATTTTATTTTTTATCTTTTTGAGATGCTCCCACATTGTTATCTCTCAAAATCCCATACATATTTCATCCTCCACCACATCCCTTCACTTTTTATCTGTATAATGCTGATCACTAACATCATCTCAAAGATGCAGAGGTGAATTCTTCAACCTTACCCACAGCTATGATTCTCCAGTTCCACCTCAGTGAACGTGGATTTGCCTGAGCTCCAAGTTCTCCGTTTTCACTGGCAGCCGTGATGGGGTGTGAATAGCTGGAGAATTCCAGCCACAATGTCAGCTTGCATAGGTACACTGACCCAACTGCAACCTAGCCATCAGTAAAAATTCCTTTTGTTATGTAGAGCTAGTCCTGTAGTAAAATAAAAATTATGCCAACTTGGTCTGTGTGGAGGCAGTGCGTTGCTTCTTCATGCCAAGCCTAAAAGTTTGTACTGCTCGTTCATTGAGGTGCCTTAATCCCTTTAGCCCAAGAGCTAGATCTAATTTCCTATTGAAATCAGACAATATTTGGCCTCAGTTACTTTTTGTGGTAGTGAATTCCACATATTCACCACCTCCTGGATGAAGAAATCTTTCCTCAGTTCAAAAAAGTTTACCCCTTATCCTCGAATTATAACTCCTAGTTATGGACTCCCCCACCATCGAGAACATTCTTTCTGAATCTACCCTATCTAACCCTGTTAGAATTTTATAAGTTTCTATGAAATACCCTCAATTTTAAAATAAAATTTAAAAAAATAAAGATTAGTGAAGAAGACTGGCCTCGGTAAAATGGTCACACTTGTCAATCAAATTCAACCAAGGTGAAGGTAGTCAGCCTACCTGTTTAAAGGAAAAGCATTTATTTTGTTCCCTTCAGAGCAAATCTCCCTCTTTTTACGACATTTCCTCTCCTCTTTTATTCTTGCTCTGCTTGAACCACACACCATCTCCAACTTCAAGCTTATACTGACAGCATGCTCCCAGGCTCCTGATAATGCTGTATAGCAACCAGGCACCAGAGGCAGCCCAAAAACAGCCTCAGGCGATTTTGCCTCAAATTCTTCATTCAGAAGACTCCCCAGCATTGTAAGTCACCATTCTCAGCTGCACTGCAAGAGGTATCTAGAACAGAAACCCATGGAGTTATAAGGAGAGGCTGGATAAACTGGGACTTTTTTTCTCTGGAGCATAGGAGGCTTAGGTGTGATCTTATAGAGACCTATAAAATAATGAGGGACATAGATCAGCTAGATAGTCAATATCTTTTCCCAAGATAACTACTGTGCCACCAACCAGCAGTCAAAGACTTGGGGCTGACCTGCATTCTGTAGCCAGAGGTAGGGGAGTCTAAAACTAGAGGGCATAGGTTTAAGGTGGGAGGGGAGAGATACAAGTGACCAGAGGGGCAATTTTTTCACAGAGGGTGGTGAATGTCTGGAACAAGTTGCCAGAGGTAGGAGTAGAGGCAATACAATTTTGTCTTTTAAAAAGCGTTTAGACAGTTACATGGGTAAAATGGGTATAGAGGAATATGGGTCAACATGGGCAACTGGGACTAGCTTAGGGGTCAAAAAAAAAGGGGCACATAGGCAAAGGGCCTGTTTCCATGCTGTAAACCTCTATGACTCTTTGACACTCCATGTGGAATTTGCACACCACACCATCTCTAACATTCATTTTAAATGTTCCAAATTGCAATGAATCACAAAGATAAAATTAAAACTGGCTCTGTGACAAATGATCAAACCATAACTCGAAGCTGAGATCATACTAGTTATAAGGAGTGAGACCAGTTAGAAAGTAGTTACTGTCCAAATAACTGATTACAAAAATGCTGCAAGTGATCACAGAACAGAACAACACTCAATAACCTTCTATTGTATATGAACATACAAATTAGGTCGGAGCAGGAGTCGGTCACTGTGGAATCAATCAATTGTGCTATTGGGATGTTCAAGCATTCACATGACAAAACCAAATATTCAAGATTAAAACAGCCAAATGATACCCCATGGCTTTAAAGATGCTGAAATGATAGTCGATTTGGCTACATGATTTGGAGTGGCTTGGTTCTGCACCAAATTAATTTTTGCCTTTCTTTATACAAAAGTTACACTCATCAGTTTATGCAACTAATATGCCGCAAAATAGGTTGAACAGAGCACTGTTTTAGCAAGATTCTTTCAAGCTGCCAGGGATGCAATTTTGAAATTTACAAGTCAACTAGAAGATCCATTCTCATTGTGATCAATATGTCATTCAAATTTCAGCATCCTGATATTCTATATATTTTGATATAATTTATTCCATTCTTTCTTTTACATGAAGGATGGAATAAATTACATTAAACTATATATAATTCAATTCAGATGGGGTTAAAGGTACAGCATGCATTTCAAACAATAATTTTCATTTTACTTTGATCTGTTAAGTAACTTGGAAAACACAATTGTATTCTTGAGATTTTGAAAACACCTGTAAAAGATTTAAAGGTACTGCTTAGAGATGTAATTAATTGCCATGGGGGAGAATTACTTAAAAAGGTTTTGAAAATGCTGGTTTTATCCCTATTTGGATCAAATTTTATACGGTAATCTAGTGGGAGTTTAATACCATTCGACGATGTGAGTCAAAGATTTTGAAATGCAGATAATGAGATAGAAAAGAAATATTTTATAAACCCAGTGGGGTTTTCTTGGTTGATGAGGATTAAAAAGTTAAGAGTTGCAGGAAAAAAGCTTAGTGTTTGAAATTTAGTGTGCACAGCAACACAAAGCTAATTAAATAAAAATTCTCAGATGCAATAACAAAAGTCATGTCAGAATAACAGTGGCATTCTGCAATTGCAAATCTATAACTTGGGAGAAGGTGAGGCAGGAAGACAAGAAATAGAGATTTTGCAAAAAGCAAGGGAGTTTGAGTTAAAATATATGCTTGTTCATGTGCAGAACGTAGGAAACACATTGGAAGACTAGAATTAACTGATTACAATAGAAAATTGTGACATAATATCATTGACTAAAGTGTGATTACTGTTCATTCAGAATTGATAAATAATCTTGGACACAAAACTTCAAAAAGAAAGCAAGTGAAACAATATTTATTAAAGACAAGAGCCTCCCAGTTCAGCCACAAAGCACCTGTGTTTCAAGGCCCCAATATATTTGACACAGATTCTATGTGGATGCAAGTTCATGAAGCAGCTCTGGCAATGCTTTGCTGTGGTGATATCAAGCCTCGTGCTCAGCTACATTTGAGAAACACAGCAATTGATGGAATATTTTGTTTATCAACATGTTGGGTTAACATCATGCAAAATATGAAAAGTAACAACCGTCCAGCGACATTTCACACCCGTTATTTTCATTTTTTATTAGCATAAAACTCTATCACAGTAAATGTAAGTAAAATATAACTATCTGACCGAAAATGAAAATTGCTGTACTTATCATCCACCTGCTTGGGTCCAAATTACTAGATAGCTGTCAAGGCTAATAGCCCAAAAACTTAGACTTTTCGGAGTGAAACATCCAAGAATATCAACTCTATATACCATTCGAAACAAAAACATTTCACACTATTCAATGGACAATCAGTAGATTTCTTTGAAGTACAGGTGTGCAGCTAGCAGTCATTCAAGTATTCAAACATGGAACAGACACTTTGGTGTTCTAACCTGATCAAGTTCTTGTAACTTGTCATCTTTCACTTGAAGAATCTCTAAAACTTTCCTGTCCTTAGCTTCAGCCTTCTGTTTTTCCCTTGAGGTGGGAGAAAAGTCGATCATTAGCCATAAAATAATAGTACTATTCATTTAAATATCAGATCTTCCATTGATAAAACTATTTTTCTGGATCGTGAATTTTTAGAATTAGTAGAATATCATTAAAGTTAACTTTATTCTTCAGCATTTAAATAAACATCTGGTGCTCACATTCATTATATTGTACAAATCATACTAAATCAATCATTTGATATATATTTTGCCCAACAATGTTCAGAATTCCAGCCCTATCACAACTAAAAGCAAAAGATATGATAAAGTTCTGCTTGGAATCATTCGTTAATGAGTACATGTGGCACTCATTAATAACTATCCATTTCTGTTCAGTATCACACTGAAAAAATCTCAATTGTAATTGTTTTATGCAAGAAAATGGCCCAACTTGAAGATAATGTAGCAGCAAACAATTTTTAATAATTAATTTGAAAAATGGGACACAAAATACCCGGTGGTTCCAGCAAATTCAAGAGTTAAATGAACTATTAGTGTCATAGAGTTTTACAGCACAGGAGATGACCTATTGGCCCATTATGATCGTGCTATCCCTTTGAAAGACATATCCAATCAGTCCACCACCCTATTCTTTCTCCATAGCTCTGAAAATATTTTTCCTGAATTCAATTCCCTTTTCAAATTTATTAGTGATTCTTCTTCTCCTGCCCTTTTAATGCTGTGCATTCCATTTCATTAAAATACACTGCACAAAGTAAGTTCTCTTCAAATTGAAGCATATTTGGAAGACTGAACACTTCCTACTTCCAGGTGCCACACCAGCTTTTGGAAACTGTAAGTGACATTGTTTACAAAATCTAGACTTGAACTAACAATAAATGAAAGAAAATTAAGGATGGAGATTATTCAAGTTGCCAGAAGTTAGCAGCAATGCCACATTCACTCAAATTTGGTGGTACTGCAATGCTGTACTCCTGTTGAATACTAGTCCATGCTATTCTTGATGATATTTTTATTTCCCTTCTATCATTCGAAAAACTGCATCAAAATGGGACTGAATAACCTTTTTCAGTCTTGTCAGTAATCAGATTGGGCCAAGTGCAATTTGAGCTCATTATATATAGCATTACGATGTAATCCATATAATCTAATCCATCAATGTGCACTGATGCATCAGAGTTTTACCACCCTAATAATAGAATGTGAAAATCCTTCATAATAAATTCAGGCAAAGTCCACGGTTGAGGGTGGAATTAGTAAGAAGGAAACCGATTGTGGCAGGAGCTAATGACAATGGTTTCTGTCTTCCCAATATCTAGTGGGAGGAAATTTCCATTTATCTAAGATTGATAGCCAACAACAGCGTAACAAATTAAAGGCAGTGGAGAGCTCGAGGGGTGATGGCTAGGTTGCAGTTGGGTCAGTGTACCTATGCAAGCTGACATTGTGGCTGGAATTCTCCAGCTATTCACGCCCCATCACGGCTGCCAGTGAAAACGGAGAACTTGGAGCTCAGGCAAATCCACGTTCACTGAGGTGGAACTGGAGAATCATAGCTGTGGGTAAAGTTGAAGAATTCACCTCTGCATCTTTGAGATGATGTTAGTGATCAGCATTATATAGGTAAAAAGTGAAGGGATGGGGTGGAGGATGAAATATGTATGGGATTTTGAGAGATAACAATGTGGGAGCATCTCAAAAAGATAAGCCACGGCAGGAGATATTCTGCATATGACAAAATAGATAAGAGTGGAACCAAGGAAGCTTAGTCTCACTCAGCTGGACAGCATAGGAAACATGTTGGAGGAGGATGATATGATAAACCATGTCAAAAACAGTAGACAGGTTCAGGAGGACAGTGGGACAAAAAAAGAATGAAGCACAGTTACAGGAAATAATGCTACTTGTGATCTGGATAAAGTATTGTTTCAATACTGCGGCAGAGACAGATGCTAGATTGGAAAGAATCAAATATGAAGTTGTGGGAAAAATGGGTACAGGTCTGGGAGGGGACATCTTCAAGCAATTGAGAGGAAAGGAAGTTGGAGATAGAATTGTGGTTCACAAGGTCAGAAGCGTCAAGGTGATGATGGCAGATTTACAAGGGTGGCAGATAGTATCAGAGAAAAGAGACCTGCTTTGTCAGTCAACACTGGGGCCAAGAAGAGAAGTTGGGTGGTCAGCAAGAATAGTGTCCAGAGATCAGGAGGTGGAGAAGGGAGAGCAAAAAGAAACGAGAGGAGGAGGCACTGCTTTGGCAACTGAGCCCTAAGAATTGGCATTATGTTTTTGGAGCTATTTACTTCCATGATATAGAATTTTCATTCCACTGGTTAGTAAATTGCCAATGCACTTGAAGACAAATCATTTCAATTGGCAACTTTTTGCTAATCTTTTTCAGATGCAGCCACCAGCTGCTGGTTCTCACCTCATTCTGAATAATCTAGATGGAAGAGGAGCATCTGAGTCATCCAATCTGGATTTGCTTCCATATTTCTTTCCAGTGTGGCAGCTCCCTTTGTCAGGGACTACTTGAATACTAGTATTGCAAAGTTGGGTAGAGAGCTATAGATTGCATGGTCCCTTTTAAAAGTGATGCTTTTTCTGTGTATAGAGATTTTTCAAAAATACAAGTACAGACAGCCCAAACTGAAACATTAGTATTGAAAGGCCAAGCAGGAGTTTTCTAATGACACCAGGCTTTTGAATTTAGCCAAGTTGAATTAGGCACTTAAGTCTGATAGTTTGGCGAACCCAGGATCAATCCTATTGTGGAAAATACTGATATGTCATTACAGATATAAAAGAAAGGGGCAGTAGGACAAAAAGAGAGAGCAACTGCCACCTGCTAGTGCTTTTAGCTCTCGAGAGAGAATCACTGGCTCTCATAGCTTCATCTATGTTTTAGAGAAAGTGCCATCTAGATAAGGTACCAAAGAAGAAAGAAGGTCCATACAGAAGAATCAACAGAGAATGCCCAGAATATTCCAGAAGACACAAAACCTTGTTTCAATTTAGAGGGTGAGATAAATTCTATTTTTGTTAATGAATGGGAATTGTATTTATTGTATTCCATTAGAATCTTGTTGGATTTGAGAACAGATAGAAGGGATTTATTTGGTTTGTTAATAGTTTAATTTGCTCACTTTTATCATTTAAAATTAATAAATAAATTGTTACATGTTGATTTTAGAGAGAGTGTCAGGGATTTATTTTGTATTTAACCCCTAGGGATTGCTGAAGAGCAGGTTACACCACTTCACACTCACTTTCTACAGATTATAAAGTGAGGTACTCCTCTTTGGGTGTTTTGGTGTTAGTTCTCGGGGGGGGGGGATGGAAGGAAGAAGGAAGGAGAGAGGAGGAATCAACCTCCGCTTTATAATACTGGTGATGAAGCTCTGATTAATGCTGTGTCCTATCAGCTCTAGCTTATTCACCACATCACTTCTGATTGTTGGTTAACTTCAGCACAAATGCCTTTGGAGCTTCTGTTTCTGATCAAAATGATTGGTTTCCTATGCATTGACTCAGCCTTCCATGTTGGCTCATGTTTTCTTGCAAGTCAATATTATTTTAGCAGACAGTATTTGAGCAGTCAAAGATCACTCTTCTTCGTGGCTGCTTTTTACAATGCACAGACATGTGTATTTTGGCAAGCTTCTTTTTCCTCTGAATTGTCAGCTATCAAATTTAGACCCCACAGGTTGCTTTAAGAGTATGATCCATTCAATATCCCTGTGTCAAAGAGGTTTTGGCCACAACATTTGTGTTATAAGAGATCCTGAAGAATACTTAAAGTGCAATCTGGGATTCTTTCATAACTTTAACTGCTGCCCCATTGTTCTTAATTGGTCACGTTACATTACTCCCCAATCCCTCGCCTCCCCAGTGTGAACCACTGTGCCACCATGCTGCCCACACACATTTAATGTCAGGAAACAGAGCTGGTTTTAAATAATTTATATATATTTGTGGCTACTAGAAATACAATGTGGCTTTAAGGATGTTTAATTTTGGGTTTCTGTATTTTAAAGGGTTAAAAATGTAAGTTTAGTTTAGATGCTTGTATGGTAATGATGGTTTACAATGTGAAAGAAAACAGAGCGTAAAGAAAAACTAGTGTGTCAGTTAGCAACCAAGAGCCGCCCTAGGACAGACAGAACGTTTGAGGTAGTTTTTAAACTGGACCCAAGAGAAGCCAGGCAGGACCACAGGGCTGCAGAAAGCAGACGACCTAACAGAACAAAAAAAGGTCCAAGAAATTAAGGATTTGGGACAAAACGTATGTCACAGGAAGACAGCTGAATTAAAGAAAGTATTGAAACAAGGTCCTGTACAGGAGAATTCAAGTGAAAAGCAGAGGAAGTGCTCCGAGTTAAAGAGAACTAGACTTAAATCAGGTCGGAGTTGGGTTGAGGGGGAGGGAAGATGGAGGGGGAAAGGATAGTGGAGAAGGAAACAAGAAATGAAGGAGAATGGGAAAGTGGAGAGAAACAACAGAGAGAGACTGGAAACAGTGGTGAGGAACTATTAACAGAAAAGGGAATGAGGAAAGACAGCAAGCTTGGGCAGGGAAGAAAACTGCCTGCTCGAATGATGGAGCTGTACAAGAAACACAATAGGTACTGAACACAGATTTGAGGAGCAGTTCTGGGGTGTTGGAAGAATAGGAAGTCAGGCTCAGTGGAAGTTGGAAAATAAAGGGTTTGTAATCAAGAAAACATATCAGCAAACGGGCTGGGAAGTTGAATTGGGTGCAGAATCTCTCAACAAGATCATAACAGGAAGATCAGGAAGTCTGGAGAATGGCTGTGGAAGTTGCTTCTAAAGTAGTGATTTTTTTGGGTCTGATTGATGTGTTCAAAACCCAAATATCATATTTCCAACGGTAAAAATGTATCAAAACATGAAGTATAGAAAATCATTTAAAAGAATCCATTCTAAATTTTACATTTAAAAAAAAATCGGATTCACAAGCAAGTACATGGATGGATTCACACCCCACCCCTGAGAATTGCAGGACTAATTGTGTACATTTACAACTGATGTATTTTAGGACAAGTCTGACCTTGAATTGTGAACATTTTTTGGCACTCTGGTTTTTACAACTGTTGGCAGTTTAGGAAGTTGGCATGTAGCCACATTTTTAAAAAGTGATGCAAAGAACATACAGGCATACATATAGAAATATATCTAAATACATGACAAAATAAGCAGCTGTATGAAATGAGTTAGGATAAATGTGATGAATTTAACACTGCAGAAAATCAAAAATGCTTGAGAACATTGCTCAATGAAAGGTTAGACAGTCTAAGTTTCTTTCCACTGGATTGTAGAAGAGTGAGAGGTGACTTGATTCAAGTTGATAAGATTGTGAATGGTATTGACAAGGTGAACGCAGAAATGATGTTTCCCTCTTGTGGGTGAGCCCAGGACTAATGGGGGGAGAGGAATGGTGTTGTGTGTACACAGGGTGGCCCATGAGAGGTTGGGTCTGGGTGTTAGTTAGAAAAGCGTTTTCTTCCTTTCAGAGTAACTACCAGGGTAAAGTTGGCAGAATCATCCGAAGTTAGCAATTCCAATCACTTTTGTTGGATTGTCCCCAGCCTGGCACAGTTGTCCGGAGGTAGTTAACACTTCTGGACAATTACCAGGTAAATCCTTATATGGGAACTTCCAACAGGCATTCCCAATGCATTATTGGGGTACACCTTCCCCCTTCCACCACCCACCCCACCCTCCCCCCCAACCTCTCCGGAACCTGATGTCATGGGCCCATATGTATATGATGTGAATTAGTGAACTTGATTTGATTATCACACGTATTAGTATACAGTGAAAAGTATTGTTTCTTGCATACTGTACATAGGGAAGGAAAGGGGATGGTGTAAAATGTAGTGTTACAGTCATAGCTAGGGTGTAGAGAAAGATCAACTTAATGCGAGGTAGGTCCATTCAAAACTCTGATGGCAGCAGGGATGAAGCCGTTCTTGAGTCGGTTGGTACGTGTCCTCTGACTTTGGTATTTTTTTCCCCGTTCGAAGGTGGTAGAAGAGAGAATGTCCGCGGTGTGTGGAGTCCTTAATTATGCTGTTGGTTTGCCGAGGCAATGAGAAGTGTAGACAGAGTCAACGGATGCAAGGCTGGTTTGCATGATGGACTCGGCTTCATTCATGACCTTTTGTAGTTTATTGCGATCTTGGAGATGCTAACACTAAAACTTTCCCATGGATATGTTATCTCCTATCTAATTAGATTACTCCTTTATGTATATTCACAGGGGTTAATCAACCATATTGGCTCAGTGACTAATCTTAAAATTTAAGTTCAAACTATTATTTATGGCTTTCTAAAGGTTCTTATTAATATTTTTCTAATATCAAAGGTAGGTGCTGTAGTTTCTCCAATTGTACATTTTTTGTGACACAAAGATTGAATTGGTCATCATTAGAGCCAATAATCCATCACCTGTTTGCATGGAATATTTGCATTATGATGCAAGGAAAATCAGACTTACTGCCAGTTAGGCCAGCATTTATTGCCTATCCCTAACTACCTGTGAGAAGGTGATGGTAAGTTGCCTTCTTGAACTCCTGTAGTCCATGTGGTGCAGGTACAACCACTGTGCTGTTAGGGAGAGAATTCAAGGATTTTGCCCCAGTGGCATGGGAAATGGGATATATTTCTAAATCAGAATAGTGACTAGTTTAGAAGGGAACTTTCAAGAGGAGATGTTCCCATCAGACTGCTGTCCTATCCTTCTAGATGGTAGCAATTGTGGATTTGGAAGGTGCTGCCGAAAGAGCCTGATGAATTCCTGCAACGCATCTTGTAGATGCTGCACACTGTTGCCACTGTGCGCTTGTAGTGAAAACAGCAAATGTTTGTGGAAAGAGTGCTAATCAATTTGGCTGCTTTGTGCTAGATGGTTTCAAGTTTAATCAGTGTTGTTGGAGCTTGCCTCTCCAGTCCATTTAGGCAAGTGGAAAGCATTCCATCACACTCCTGACTTATGCCTTGTAGATGGTGGATAGGCTTTGGGAAGTCAGGAGGGGAATTAGTCTGGAGGATTTCTAGCTCTGACCTGTTCTCATACAGTAAGAAGTCTCACAACACCAGGTTAAAGTTCAACAGATTTACTTGGTAGCACAAGCTTTGGGAGTCTCACTCCTTCTTCAGGTGAGTGAAAGAGCCTGAGACTCCAAAAGCTTGTGCTGCCAAATAAACCTGTTGAACTTTAACCTGGTGTTGAGAGACTTCTTACTGTGCTTATCCCAGTCCAACGCCAGCATTTCCACATCACTGCTCTTGTAGCCACAGTATTTATATGTCTAGTCCAGTTCAGTTTCTGGTAAATGGTAACCCCAAATATGTTGCTAGTAGGAGATTCAGCAATGGTAGAGATGGTTAAAACCTCTTTCTTTGGAGATGGTCATTGCCAGGCATCTTTAGGGTGTGAATGTTACTTGTCGTTCATCAGTCTAAGCCTGGATATGGTTCAGGTCTTGTCGTATTTGAACATGGGCTGCTTCAGCATCTGAGGAGTCACAAATGGTGCTGAATTTTGTGTAATCATCAGCAAATATCCCCACTTATGACAGTGGTTAGCACTGCTGCCTCACAGCGTTAGGGACCTGGCTCAATTCCAGCCTCGGATCACCACTATCTGTGCAAAGCTTGCAGTGTGGGTTTCCTCTGGTGCTCTGGTTTCCTCCCACAGTCTAAAGATGTACATGTTAGGTGGACTAGCCATACTAATTGTATGGGGTCAAAAGGATAGGGAAGTCGTTGTAGATTTGAAGTCTGAACAGACTCCTTCTACACTATAGGGATTCCATGATTCATAATGGATGGATGGAAGGTCATTGATGAAGCAGCTAAAGATGGTCGAGTCCAGGACATGACCCTGAGGAACTCCAGAAATGATGCCTTGGAACAGAGATGATTGATCTCCAACTTCCACAAACATGTTCCTTTGTGCCAGGTATGATTCTAACCAGCAGAATATTCCCCCCCTCGATTCCCATTGACCCTAGTTTTGCTCACACTCTATGATGCCATATGAGGTCAAACGCTGCCTTGATGTCAAGGGCAGTTACTCTCATCTCACCTCAGGAGTTCAGCTCATTTGTCCTTGTTTGAACAAAGGCTTTAATGAGGTCAAGAGCTGAGCAATGCTGTGGAAACCAAACTGAGCATCAGTGAGGAGATTAATAAGCAAGTGCTTCATAGCACTGTTGGTGATCCCTTAGATCACTTTACTGATAATGAACAGTAGGCTGATAGGGTGGGAATTGGCATGGCTGTATTTATCCTGCTTTCTGCGTGCAGGACATAACTGGGCTTATTTCCATATTGTCAGACAGATACTAGTGTAGTAGCTGTACAGGAACAGCTCAGTTAGGGTATGGCAAGTTTTTCCCAATGTTCTCATTTATCGTGAAGTACCTAAAACATCCCACAATTCACCTGGCATTTCAGCCATAACAATTTGTATTAAATGGTTTCAAACGCAACTGTTCTGACTCTAAAATGAGTTGTATGTGAATTAATATGCAAAAACATGAAACCATACAGTTTCATTCCAATGGAAAACAAATGCAAGATAGTGTAATAATATTCTTTATCATCAGATAATAGGTAGCCTTTCTAAAGACAAGTCCACATGTAAGAGCACTTTAGAGTCAAGGGAAATTTTATTATCTTCTATCTCTGCACAAATCCATGCTGCAAATTATTGCCTCAGAACACAAACAGTACACAATAAAAACAGAAAATACTGGAAAATCTCAGCAGGTCTGACAGTATCTGTGAAAAGAGAACAGATCTAACATACAAGGACATGTTTTTCTCAGTTCACTACTAGTGCAAATGTCAGCGTTAAATATGAAGTGATAGGAAAGTGTACCCTGACAAAAAGTGACATTGGTAGCACACAACACAATGAATATACTATTTTTCACATTTTCTTTCCCTTCTGCCAGTTTTCTCCTTTCTCCATACTGAAGGTGATGACAGCTGCTCGGCTACCATTACACAGGCAGTTCCTGCACCTATAAAGGCAAATAATTCAGCTGACCAGGCATCTCAGCAAGGCAGAGATATTCAGACACATGCTCTTAACAGGAGCAATCAATAGCAACGATCAGGAGCTGCAACCCTAATATTTTTCCTCCCTCTTTAGCTCGGAAAGCTAATCCTACCTGTAGGACTTCCACATTGGTCCAAAGAAGATAATACAAGATCAAACAACTTAACACAAATCAGGAATCAAACCTGGCAACTCTTGGTCTGCATCCTTTTAGCACATACACTGAAGTGTGTTTTAATCCATGAGGTCACTGGTCAACTGCACAGATTAATACTGTTGCAGTACTGCTTCTGACGACAGCCCAAATTCACTCAGCTCACTCTGCTAAATGGTTGATTTGTGATAGAGTGATGCCAACAGCGACAGGTTGAGGTTACTCATGATGGTCCGCTTTGCCTGAGGTGTGGTCATTCACCAGTTAATATCACCACCAGGCACACTCCCGCACCCCCCCTCCCCCAACAAAAGCAGCCAATAATCATCTGGGACTACAGTGACTTTACTTTTAACGTTAGGTACAACACAGAGAGGAAAGCAGACAAATGAGTTGATGCCGCAGCCTCCTCCAAAACTGCCTTAACCTTTCACAACAGCAAGCCACAAACAGCAACTCTTAAGCAAAACACGCACAGGTAAATGCACGAGATTATTTTCATGCTGCTCCAGTGATGTTTAGTCCACCGCATAATAAGCAAGTGATTAGATTAGTACAGATACACATCTCCCTGCAGCCAATATAAATGTAAAATAGCAAAACAAGGCCAAAGGACGTGATTTAAAATCACGCCTAAAAAGGTTTCTGCATTTGTTGAAAGGACAAAAAGTTCTGAAATATTGTATTCTGAGGATTACATCCACTTTAGACACTTAATTTTAAGAACATTCTGAATGATGAACTGAGGGGTATTATTTATCTGCTCTATTTCCTATTTATTTTCCTTTTTGAGTTCCTCAATCAGAAAGGCAAACGCATGATCTCCTGCCACCAACTACATCAAAGCTGCTGTTCTGACAATGGATCACCAAACTGAAATATTAATTTTCTCTCCCCTCAAACGCTGCCTGGCCTGCTGAGCATTTTTAGCATTTTCTGTTCTTATTCCTGATTTCCAGGAGCTGCAGAAATTTGCTTTCAGAGATGGTTTACGCTCTTGTTTCCAATAACTGAACAACATTAGAGGCTAACAAAAATGCCAGAGATTGAGAGAGACACAGATAGGCAGACAGTTGTTTTAAGTTGTAAGAGCTGCCTGTAACATAAATGGCATACCAGTAACATTAAATAGCAGTCAATATTAGATACTGCTTCAGGAAGTGGATCTCCAGTCTAAGTACAGTATTACACTGCTACTGGGTATTTAAGTATGTGAAGTCTCTAGTCTTGGCAAACTTCCAAAACAATTGAAATTTTTAGACCACCGAAATTGCTGGTGCTCTAGGAATGTCTATAAGGAAGTCCCAAAGAACAGCTCATGTTGATTCAAAACTTCAAGATTTCCTTACTCACTCATGGGAAGCACTTCCCTCTACTTCTGTACTTTTCAAAATGACTAATTTCAGGTTGGCATCTAACTCTGCTTGGGAGTGAAGATAAAGGGACAATTCCTTTTCATTTAAAAGCGGTTGCATGAAGAAATCCACAGACCGATATTTAATGTTGAAAATAAGAAAGCATTATTCCTTGTGAAAAACAACATTGAAATGAAGTGCTCCGTATGGACCGGAATGAACAGTTTCACTATTAGGGGCCCACAGGTAGTGCCAGGAACGTACTTGTCGAATACACATGGTGTTTGTCAAATAAATGTTTCCTAGCTGTAGTCATCGCTTTTTACACCACACACAATCTTGCAATGAAGAAAATATGGCGACTGTTCCATTCAAAATGGCCAAAAACAGCCATTACACAATTTCCCCTAGCGACATGGCCAGGCTGCCAACATTCACATAAGGTTTCTAATTTGTATGATTAATTCTAAAGCTTTGCAACACAGCTCAGGCATTCACATGGTTTACGCTTTTTCTAAAGTATGTTTTTTTTAATTCATGTTAACTTTTTGGTGATTTAATAGCTGCTGTCACTGAGGCAGGATATCCCTTAAAATGCATTTGCACAGTTTAATAAATCAGCCTACAAAATTGTTATTTTGGGAAGGGTTAATGTTTAAGCAGTTAGAAACAAACATATCCAATTTCTCTGAATACAAACCAAAATTCAAACAGAATAAATCTGACAACAGGTTCCAAAAGTAAATTGACATAGTCGAATGATCAGAGATATATAGTACTTTCCAGAATTATAATAAATACTAGTTACCAAAACTACTCTGCAATAAGTTTTAAAACAAAGTTCAAAGTTTAAATACAAAAACAGAAAATGCTGGAAAACCTCAGCAGGTCTGACAGCATCTATGGGAGAAAACAAACCTAACATTTCAAGTATCAATGACCTTTGGGTACAGCTTATTTCAGATTCCAACATCCACAGTAACTTACTTCTATTTCAACATTTTAATGTATTTTCTCATTCCCTTCCAAGTAACCATATATTCCTTTGATATCTGTGCCAGATCATGTTTAAAGTTTCTTTCAAAAGTTTCTTCCAGTAGGTAAGGCCTAAACATTAGACCTGGGTAATGATTCAAATTTATGAAAAACTACTACAGATATGACATCAGTGTTCAATTGCAGCAATCTTTTAAATCAAGTGGAATTGTCACATCATCTATATTCGATCATTCCAGTAGCAAAAAGTAAAATTGCACAACAAATCAAGTGCTTTATAGACCAAACATGCACTGTTTGCTTATCACAAAACTGCTGTTGTTAAAGGTAACTTTGTTTTGCCTTGGCCAAGCAAAGCAAAGCAAATACATAGGGACATCGACCAGTTCCCCTTCAAGTCACACACCATGCTGACTTGGAACAATTTAGTCATTTCTTCCCTGTTGTTGGGTCAAAATCCTGGAACTCCCTCTCAAACAGCATTATGCACCACATGGATTGCAGGGTTCATAAAGGCATCTCACCACCATCTTCTGAAGGGCAATTAGGGATCAGCAATAAAAATGCTGGCTGAGCCAGAAACACCCACATCCCATGAAAAATAAAAAGTTAGCCTTCGATGGTGCTGTATTTATTCACAAGTAAAATATTTAAATAGATTTACCCAATTGTTCTTATCTGCAGGAGTTTTCAAGAAAGCATTCTACTTAAAAATTCCTTATACAATATTGACATATGGGTGATAAGATTCCAAGTTAACTCATGTTGTCCAATGAGGAATCAAAGATCATAAATAATGCAGTCACATTTTACATTACAAGCTTTACTTATGACCCAATCTGTAGATGTTCACAACATTTCTACACATTGCACAGGATTAATAATTTGACAAGTGCAATTAAATTGTCTAGCTTTCACACCCCGGTAAATCTACACAAAGAACAAGCATATACTCTCCGATACAGTCAAGTCCTTAATGCCATCTTCAATTTTTTTATGGACTGGTAGAATCAGCCGATTGGCAAAATGCATCCCATTTAAAATGGTATGGCTTTCAATTATACAGGAACTGTGCCAATCACCTGGAGCCAAAATGATTCAGCGAATTGAGGAAGGGGCAAAATGTTCAGCAAGTGGCTGGAACAAAGATCAGATGGATTTTTTTTTTTGGCAGGATGATAAAAGGTAGCTGCACCTTTTTTTAAAAAAAGTAAGGTTTCTTCAGCCAAGTATCATCCCTAACAGAGATAGCTGGAGCAACAAGGAGAATTACAATTGGTATGTATCTCTGGGCTAGAATAGAAGCCAAATTTCCACTTTGTTTCCTAATTATTTGAAAATGCACTGTGTGTGATTAAGCCAGCCTGCTGAGAGTCTCTGAGCTCAAATGGTAAGGATGTTCATTTGATTGAAGGAACTGCAAGGCACTGGAATTTTGCTTCAGTTTGAGTCATTGTCTTTAGGCATGAAAGTAAAATCATTTAAACTGAGAATGAAGGAAATTCAAATCCAGATAAAATCTAAATTACAGGGATTCCATGTTTAAAAGGTAGTTTCAGACACAAATGCACCAGGCTAATTCTGATGGACGTTGAGTTGCTTAATTTATTTCAAGGGATAAATATGAAAATAGCCCGTTAATGAAAGTAAATACTTTCATGCAATTAAATCGCAAGAGAATCTCTGTTAGCATCCCTCAACAAGGTAAGATTGAAAAACTGAAATTAAATTAAAAAAAATAGTTTTCACAGACGACAATAATACAGGGAAACTGGTTAAGCAATAAACATATCTTTGAAATCTAATGGATAAAGAGAAAGAAGCCAAAATTAAGCCTTTATGATTAAGGTTAGATGAGTGTCAGTTTGGAAACAGCATTCTTTTTGCCCAGCCAGAGTATGGCACAGGAAGTTCACCCATTCACAAAACATGTCTTAAAACCCAGCAGGGTTCTGAGAGCCAGAGTCATTTAAATCATCTTGCTGAGATCATGGGAGGCTGCTTCAGTTGGTGTTAGGCTGTGTTTCGCTAAGTCTCGGAGACTTGGCCCAGTGTTTCATCACTGGAAACTTCTGGACGCAACTGGGGGTGGGGTAGAATCTATCTTCATCCGTTTTTCAAAACTTGTGGGTTAGAGAGTTTAATCGATCGCATCTTACATCATTCAACATAATTTTACATCAATCTGCTGCTTTTTATAGTCATCCTTCATAACAAAAACATTCTTTGCACCCTTAGTTTTTCAGGCACAATACACAGGAAAGATGCAATATTACCATTAATTGGCTCAGAATTGCTGCATGTCTGGACCACAGCTAATCAAATCACATCAAGATTTTTATAACTCCAACTTGCAGATTAAAATAAACAAATATTACCTTGATCAAATATCCTACTGTTGAAGATTGACTATGGGCCCACAGTTGTAATACATCAGCATTAAACTATTCTCAGATCTGGAGTAATTACCAGTATATAAGCAATCCGTGTTGGCGTTTTTGCTCCCCATGAGCATCAATCTTTTCTCATATAATTCCATTTGTAGAACGCTTTATCACCGTCTCCCTCATTAATATATCGATAACATTTGCCTCAACCATTTTCTGTGGTAGTGAGTTGCGCACATTCACCACCCTCTGGGTGGAGAATTTTCTCCTCACCTCAGCTCAAAAAGGTTTACCCCTTATCCTCAAACTATGACCCCCTAGTTCCGGACTTCCCCACCATCGGGAACATTCTTTCTGAATTTACCCTGTCTGACCCTGTTAGAATTTTATAAGTTTGAATGAGATCCCCTCTTACTCTTCCAAACTTCAGTTATTTTAATCCTAACTGACTTAATCTCTCCTCATATGACAGACCTGCCATTCCAGGAAACAGCCTAGTAAATCCTCTACAGCAAGGACATTTTTCTTCTGATAACACCACCAAAACTGCACACAATACTCCCAGTGTGGCCTCACCAAGCCCTACATAATTGTAGCAAAACATTCCTCTCTCTATACTCAAATCTCACCAAATCAAGACCAACATACGATTTGCCTTCTTTTCTGCCGACTGTACCTGCGTGCTGACTTTCAGCAACTGATGCATGAGGATACCAAGGTCTCACTGAGTATCCAGCTCTCTCAATTTACACCCATTCAAGTGATAATCTGTCGTCTTATTATTGCTACCAAAGTGAACAGCCCCTCATTTATCCACATTAAACTGTATCTGCCATGCATGTGCCCACACATTCAGCCTGTCCAAATCATGCCAAATAAGTCTCTTTATTTGAAAAATGGTATCATTGTGTGCAAAGCAGTTTGGAGAAAGTTCATTTGACTCAATCGTGGGATGACGGACTTACATTATGAAGAAAGTTTGAACAGGCTGGGCTTTTATCCATTGGAGGTTAGAACAATGAGGGGGGAAGTTAGTGAAATATAACATTTGATCATTAGTCCGTGGAATTCTATTCCTCTGAAACTAATGGAGTCTGGGTCATTGAATTTATTCAAGTCTGAGCTAGACTGATACTTTGATAGACAAGGAAGTCTCAGAATAGGGGGACAGACAGGAAACTGGAGTTGAAACAACAATCAGATCAGCCAAGATCTTTTCGAATGGCAGGTCAATCTGAAAGGCCAAATGGTCTACTTCTGCTCCTGAGTACTATGTTCCTCTCTTCACCCTCCCTCAAGTGAAACATGCTCTCCTTGTTTTCATTGCTGAACTCCAGGAAGCATGTGGAAACCTGGATCCTAAGTTCAAATTTTTGCAAATGAATGATTCCCAAAGAAATTGATCCTGCCCTCCTCCTCACCACATCCCCCCAAGGGGATTGAGCACAGGTAGTTTAATTCAATGAAGAAGCCCGTGTTTGCAATCAGCTTGTCAATGTGCTGACATCTTTCTGGGATTTCACCTCCCATCTGCATCCAGATCCACACGGTCACTTACAGTAAGATTTTCCTCACATTGTCTAAACCCAGGGATGCGGGAATATTTAATTCAGCATAAAATAAAATACAGAAAGCAAAATGCAAAGGCAAAGAAAAACAGGATGGTGAAAGACCATAAGAAATTTTATGAAAATAGAGATGAAAAGTAAGTATTTTTGGAAAATTCCCCAACAATAATTACAATCTGAAGAACTGGACTTCACACTTATGAAATTAAATTATCCTGGCCAGAGAGATTATTTGGCAACAAATAAGCCTTAGCACGCCATTAAAAATTCACCTTCAACTGAATGGCAAACAACTTCTTGATAAATGCATTTAACTGCGATGTGGTAGCAGCGGAGGTTGCTGTCCAAATTAATCCTTAATTTGGGGTAGCACAGTGGCACATTTGTTAGCACTGCTGCCTCAAAGTGCCAGAAACCCGGGTTCAATTCCAGCCACGGGTCACTGTCTGTTTGGAGTCTGCACATTCCATGTCTGCGTGGGTTTCCTCCAGGTGCTCCGGTTTCCTCCCACAGTCTGAAAGACCTGTCGGTTAGGTGCATTGACCTGAACAGGTGGTGGAGTGTGAGGATTAGAGGAATTTCACAGTTACCTCATTGCAGTGTTAATGTAAGTCTTACTTGTGGCAAAAATAATAAACTTTTAAACTTAAACTTTGCTGCTTAATACACATTGTTCCTTGTACAAATTTCAGGCAGTGCCTTGTATATTTGACCTGTATCATGCTGCAACACAAAATATGGCATTTTGCTTCCTAAAACCATGCTTCTGGCAGGGGTGTCGAAATCCAAGGTTAAAAAAAGTCTGGATTCTCCAATACCAGGCGAATAATAAATGCCAGCTTGCACTATTGCAGGGAAATTAAGATAAGTATGTAGATCCAAAGAACAAGACCGGATCTTGAGTACATTGATGAGCCTCAACTCCTGAACTATATAAGCAGGTCTATTATTACAATTTAATCAAATTAGTCTAATACAGCAGACTAAATTGAAAGAAACGCAAGTAAATCATATTATCTAGATATTTAAATTAAGCAACTCAAAATTAATAAGAGTAGACTATATAACATTCTGGTCCTTATGAACAGTGATCAAATTACCACTCTACATTCAAGAGGGCAGGATCACTGGCTATGCATTTTCCCTGTAAATGAGTAATATTGTACTGCAATTGTCCTTTATATGACTTCTACTTTAATTGCAAACATATTAGTCACTTCAATAGAAAAAAAATTAGGCAATGCCGCATTTCTAGTTGCCAGGGCATCTGTCACTTCAATTATATTCAGATATATCACACCAATTACCAAAATATATCCAAAACAGGGCAAAATGAGACAGTCCCACCCAACAATCCTTAACGCCAACTGCCACACTAGTAGCATGGCATTTGTTCCCAAGTCGTCCCTTGGTCATTCCTCACCCTTCTGATACCTTCTCAAGAGCTTCAAGCACTTTGTGCTGTTCCAGACAAAGGCCAAAGCAGATTGGCACAAATGACTTTAGCATCTATTGCCAAATGTGGCTGAAACATGTGAAGTTCGAATGAACTTGAGACTTCTCTGCCAATGCTGTCCCAGGATCGGATGGTTTTGTATTCCACAAACAATCACCTCATTAAATATAATAACAAAAGCAAAATACTGCTAGAACTCTGAAATAAAAACTGAAAATGCAGGAAAAACTCAGCAGGTTTGGCAGCATCTGTGGAGAGAGAAACAGAGGTAATGCTTCAAGACCAAATAATATAATCTTTGGTTGGTCCAAAGTAGATGTTAATAGCACTGTCTGCAAGCAAACAGGTAATGCGTTAACAGCGGAGAAAAGGTCAGCATTGTCTGAAAGCAAAAACACGAGAACAAGTTGTGGGGTAGCGTGGAAGGATTCAAAATGGAGAACAAAGCCCACGTTCTGAAGTTGTTGGACCGGATCAAGTCCAGAACACTAACATGTCTTATAGGACAATAAGTTGCTATTTCTCCAGCTTGCATTGGGCTTCATTCAAACATTGCAGTATGGCAAGGACAGAAATGCAAGCATGAGAGCAAGATGGTGAGTTGAAATGGCAAGTGGCTGGAAGATCAGGGTCATGCTTGCAGATGGAGTAAAGGTGTTTTGCAAAGCAGTCACCCTGTCTGCTCTTTGTCGCCCCAACATAGAGGCCAAGTTGTGAACAGCAAATACTGTAGACTAAATTGAAAGAAATGCAAATAAATCATTGGTTCACTTGGATAGGACGTTTGGGGCCTTGGATGGCAAAGAGAAAAGGGGTAAAGGGTCATGTGTTACACCCTCTGCAATTGTGTGGGAGAATGGAATGGAGTCATTCCAAGAATCAAGATGCGAGGAAGTGCAGTTGAGGTAGCTGTGGGAATCATCGTACTTGTCATCTTAACGTTTTAAACACCTTTTCTCTGCCCTTCAACCATCTGCTCTAACAAGTGCTAACATGTGGACTTTGCGTCACAAAGGTAAGACTGCCTTGCTCATCTGTCAAGGCTTCTTCCCACTTTCCCTTGCCCAAAACAAACCTCAGTTCCTTTCCCTCATTCTAAATCTCTATTTCTCATGTTCCTTCACACATCTACTGCCATGTCCTATCTGAATTTGTCTCATTCACCAGGTTTACCTCAGCACATTTATGCTTTGTCCACTAAACTACTAACCACAAAACTTCCGTTCCTGAACCCTCACTCACATTAAACAACATAGTAAATGGCCTCCTATTCTCAGCTGTACGTCTCTTCTTCAAAACTGTCATCCATTACCAGAAAAACAACTTTGTCAAAAGAATCCACCACATTCCCTGTTTTTGCAAACCTTTTCTTTGCCAAAGTTCTTGAATATGACACTGTTTCTCAAAATCAGTGTTGATCTCTCTCTCAAAGAGATTTTTCTCTCTTCAAATGCTTGTCTATCACTCCCAGCACTGAACAGCTTGACCCAAAGTCACAACAGGATTCTCTGTAACTACGACCATGATGCATTATCTGTCTCAACCTCTCTGCAGCTTTTAACAGTGAACCCCACCAATCTTTTTCACTGCCTAGCTAGGCTGTGTTGACCATGCTTGCTTCCACTCTTATCTGTCCAATCACAGCAAAGTACCCCCATCAATGACTTTTCTTCTTCTCCCTGCACAATTACCTCAAGAAATCCACAAATCTCTTCACCAGTTCTATGCTGTTACTTGGAGACATCAGTTACAGACATGAGCTCAGCCTCTTAAGACAACACTGACATCAATGGAAAGATCACATGATTGGGATGTGTATTGCGCAACTGACTGCATATTGCCCATTTTACACCATAGCCACACTTTACAAATCCTTTCTAAGTATGCACTGACTACATAATTAAAGAAACTCAAACATATTCCGTTAGGCCTGACAAACATCAATTGGCCCAGAGCAACATACTAAATAGCACAGATAGCTCAGCATTTTAATTGAGTAATATAACCATAAAGAGTGAAAGGTTAGTCAATGGAATGATGGAACCAATTAGGATGCAAAAATAAAGGCAGGGGCATGACAGAGGTACTAAAGGAGTCATTACTATTTCTTCTCATTACGGAAGAGAATGCTGTCCTTTCTACAATAAAGGAGGAAGAGAAAGAATAGAATAAAACAGGGAAAGAGACAACACTTAAAAATTCAGCAGTGTTCAAAGTAATCAAATCACCTGGTTCAAATGGGATGAATTCTAGGTTGCTGAGGGAAATAAGGACAAAATTAGGTTAAGTTCTGATAAACTTCTACTCCTCCTCAGATAAACCTCTGCCTAAAGAAGGGGAGGTGAATATGGCCAATAACTACAAGACAGTCAGTCCAAAGAAAGACGCTTGCATTTTTTGCATGTTTGATGTTCCAATGCACTTTACAACCAATTAAGTACCTCTGAAGTGTAGTCAAGATGGTAATATAGAAATGGCAGCAGTTAGTGCATAGCAATGTGATTATGACCAATTTTTTTTTGAAGAGTGATGGTGATTGTGGGATAAATATTGACCGCTAATTTTCTTTCAAATAGTGCCGTGATATCTTTCATATCCAGTTTGTAGTTCAAACAATGCTGCACCTCCACAGAACTGTTCTTTTGAAAGTGCAGCCCTGACTTCAGTATATGTGTATACTGAATGTGGAGACACCACATTGCTAATGAACAAATTTGAAAATCAACTTTCTGCTCAGTGAGAGCCAGACAGAATACCAAACAAATCCCACTATCTAGGTCAGCTGCAATTCCTTTGGTAGTCAGTCAACCAACAAAGATGATCCATAAGAGTATGAAGCTACTATTCCCTCATCAAGTTTTTGAACTTTGTTTCCATGTTAGTGAATTGATTTGTTATTTGATAGGTGTTTCCACTGGTGAGTGAAACAAGAACTGGGGGCATAGCTTTAAAATAAGGGGGAAGCAAATTTAGGACTGAGTTGAGGAGGAACTTCTTCACCCAAAAGATTATGAATCTGTGGAATCCTTGCCCAGTGAAGCAGTTGAGGCTGCCGTGTTAAATATTTTTAAGGCAAGGTTAGATACATTTCTGAACAGTAAAAGAATATGGCGAATGGGCAGGCAAGTGGAGCTGAGTCCACAAAAAGATCAGCCATGATCTTATGGAATGGCAGAACAGGCTCGAAGGGCCAGATGGCCTACTCCTGCTCCTAGTTCTTATGTTCTTAACGTACAAGATTTATTAACTTTCTCATCCCCTTTTATCAGGTCCATGTTACTTCAATCATGCTCATCATTCTCCATCCTTACAAAAATGCTGATTATGACAGACATGGAGAAAGTGAACAAGGAGCGGCTGTTCCTCTTCATTGAAGGGTCAGTCACGAGGGGGCATTGATTCAAGGTGAGGGGCAGGAGATTTAGGAAGGACATGAGGAAATACTTTTTGATCCAGAGGGTGATGGTCTGGAATGCACTGCCTGGAAGGGTGATGGAAGTGGGTTGCCTCTCATCCTTTAAAAAAATATCTGGATGAGTGCTTGACACATCATAACACTCAGGACTATGGGCCAAGTGCTGGCAGATGGGATTAGATGGGAATTCAGGTGCTTCTAATGTGTTGGTGTGGACTCAATGGGCCTCTTCTGCACTGTAAGATTCTCTATACCCCTGAACGGGTGAAGGGGATTATCACTCTTCACTAATTAAAATGGAGAGAAGAATTAAAATGAGAACCTACTTGGCATATCTATGGCTTTAACGTCATCAGCAGCCTTCCTGCCCTCCCAGATCCATTACCCAAACGATCTCATAACTTCAAAGAATCTGCATTTACATTCAGCTTGCCCCCTAGTGGTAGAGTTGACAGTTCTCCAAAATTCAGTCTCAGCGATACAGCGGTTTCTCTGCTGCTGTGCATTCTGGGTAAAGGGCTCTCCATTCCAGAAAAGCTCATCTTTCAGAAAACCAACTGCCACCTCACAATGACCAGCATGACCTGGTCGTGAGAATTCAGCGACAGCTACAAGGGACAGCACTAGTGATCCTGACTCTGTGAAAGTTCCAGACACAGGAGCTTTGCAACACGCTGTTTTCCATGTCTTTAAGTTATCAAAGGTCCCAGTGCACCGTAAACTGTCCTTGGTTTACAATGTGAGCATGTCCAAGGTTTCAGAATTTCCTATTATATGATTTACCAGCCAAGTTATTTGGGTCTCCCAACAAACATGCTCTTTTTGGGAGCGCCCATTTATACAAGCATCACTACAGTGTCATTAGATCTTATTTCAGCCAAACAGACTGACAATGTTAAAAATGCAAGTCTCATCAAGAGTAAACCAGGTCCTGCTTCAGAGTGAGGTGATGCTTATTAAAGCTTGCGCTTAACAGCTGGGCTTTTCCCAGTTGTGCGCACTTCTGGAGGGGGAAAAGATCCAGAGTAGTAGAGTGGAAAACAGTGTTACCAAGCTGATGGAGCTGAACTCTATTAAACTGTTATGTTTTAAAAGGGGATGGCAAATTAATAATAAAACATGGAGAAACTCCTCATATCATCCAGTTGCAATGAGAAAAGAAAGTTAAACAGAAACCCATTGAAAGTGGGTAGCAATTTTAACACCTTAACACAATATCTCACAGAAAAATGACTAAGTAGGATGCTGGTGAGAGGTTGGTTTCTGTTCTAGAGAAAAGACAGTGCTGATGAAGATTTAAGGAAAGGAGAGTCGCTGAGGTATGTTATGCTGGTGGTACTAATAGCCGGGAAAACTCAGGCTAAGTGGAATAATTGTCAAAGGACACTACAAGTTTTGACCCAGAATGAGGAGAAATAGACCATAAGACGTAGGAGCAGAATTAGGCCACTCGGCTCATTAAGTCTGCTCCGCCATTCAATGACGGCTGATATTCAGCTCATCCCCATAAGCCCTGATCTCCTTATTATTCAAGAACCTATTTCTATCTTAAAGACACTCAATGACCTGGCCTCCACAGCCTTCTGTGACTAGAAGATCCTGCTGGAGAGCTGGAAGTGACCGTCGGACCGTTGCTACAACGTTAAATACCTGCAGGCATTGCACAAGTGTTTCATATTTTGGTTGCATTGGTTAGTTAATAAGAAGATACCTTTTGTTTAGTTTGATTCATTAGTTGTCAATTAGCATTGATCTATGTTGATTTTAGTCTGTTGTAGTAAAAGTTTTAAAATACAAAAATCTTGTCCTTTGGTTCATTCCATCAGTCACTGAGAAATTTATCTCTTTTTGAATGTTATTGGTCTCTACAGAGATTGAAACATGTGGCACTAGACAACAGTTGCAATGAACTTTGTTTAAGTCTGCCTTTAACAGTTGGCTGAATCAGCAAATTTTGACTGCTATATTCGTGATCACAGGTCAAAATTACACATGGATAGATAGCACACAAACATGTTTTAGCTGCAATGCTTTCTTCAGGCAAATACTCTGCCAACATCCAGTACCATGACTCAGCTTTAAAGAATAGCTGTGCAAGACTGGCCAGTACCAAAGAAATTACATCCCCATCTTTCACCATCTGAAGGAGCCATCAGGAAAAAAGTAGAGGAATAAAATTGTATTTACTTTTCAACACAAAATTTTGTTTACAAAACTGGTAGGACAAATTAATAACTTGTATTGACATAACGCCCTTAACATAATAAAATGCCACAAGGCATTTCACAGGAGAGTTAAAAAAACAAATGGCAGCAGTGGGCCATGTACTAAAACAGTTGACCAAAAATTTAGTTAAAAAAAATAAAGAACATCTTAAAAGGAGGCAAATGAGGTGGAGAGGCAGAGTGTTCAGGGAGGCAACTCCAAGCCGAGGGTTCAGAAAGCTGAAGGTATAGTGCCAACAGTGCCGCGATTACAAGTCAGGAATGCTCAAGAAGCAAGAAATGCAAGAGTGCAGGTACCGAGGGTTATGGGGTTGGAGGAGTTGGAAAGAGAGGGGTGAGGTCACAGAGAGATTCAAAAACAAGGATGAGAATTGTAAAACTGACTTGTTGTTTAACCAAAAGCCAGTGTAGATCAGCAAGCACAGGAATGATAGATAAATGGAATATGGCATACGCTAGGACATAGGCAAGGGTTTAAACAATCTCAGATTTGCTGAAAGAGACAAATTTCTGTCAAAGTTTTCCATTTTGCACTCATCAGGACAATTAGCAAAAATGCCAAGTGTAAAGGGAACAACAATTTATACTGTAGAGACGAGAGTACTGATTGGAGGTAAATGGACTCTGATTGGTAGAAGTATTGCCATGGAGAATGCACCAGTTAATGCTGAAGACAGTTAATTGCCAAACAATTCTTTACAATTCACACTCCTCACTTACACATTGTAAATGGTGGTCAAGCTTTCGGGAGTCAAAAGGCAAGTTACTCATCGTAGAATTCCTAGCCTTTAACCTAGCCACAGTATTTATATGGCTCTTCCAGTTCAGTTTCTGATCAATGGTATCCCCCCAGGATGTTGACTGCGGGAGATTCAGTGATGGTAATGCCATTGAACGTTAAGAGGCGATGGTCAGATCCTCTCTTGTTAGTGATGGTCATTGCTTGACATTTGTGTGACATGAATATTACTTGTCATTTGTCAGCCCAAGCCTGGATGTTGTCCACGCTTTGCTGCATACAAATATGCATGGTTTCAGTATCTGAGGAATCGCGAATGGTGCTGAATATCACACAATCATTCGTGAATATCTCCATTTCTAACCACATGATGCAATGAAGGTAATAGATGAAGATGGTAATGCCTTCTGTACTACCAAATGACTGATCTCAGATTTGCTAAGATAGAACACAAAAGGATGGCCAGGAGAGCATTGGAGTAAAGTTTAGAGGTAACAAAGACACGGGTGAAGATTTCATCAGCAGATGAGATGAGGTAGGGGCCGAGCTGAGTGACATTAAATGGATGGGAGTCGACAGCCTTAATGGTGACATAAATAATGTGGTTGAAAGTCATTTTGGCATCAAATATGACACCAAGATTACAAACAGACTGGCAGCATCTGTGGAAAGAGAAACAGTTAACACTTTGAGTCGAATATGACTACTTCAGAACTCCAGCATAATCTGACAATTTAGAGAGAGTGGGAATAAAGCAGGAGGTGGTGGTGAGGTATAGGCAGGAGTCATTATTATATATGTAGAAACTGACCAGTTTTCAGAGATGATGCCAAGGGGAGAAGACCAACAATAGATCCATATGGGAATGGGAAGAGAAGACATGGCTGGTGATTCATTGGGTCAATTAGATAGCTAAGAATGGGACCAGACAAGTAGATAGTCACCCAGCTGGACACTTGTGTAGAGGCACTGGAGGAAGATGCAGACAAATCAAGAAGCATGAGGAGGGATGAATGCCCCAATCACATAGGGCATCTTTTGCAATGGCGAGAAGAACAATTTCAATATTTTAGCAGAACAGGAAGCGTGATTAGAAGACAGTTGTTTGGTACTATAAAACTTTGCTACTGCTGAGAAAAGGTACATTCTACTATACTGCACTCATCAAAACTCTGAATGATTCTAATCACTGAAATAAGAGACAATTACTGTTGGAGCTTTTCATCTTGCACTCTACATGACAGCAAGATCAATCAACAGTAAAGGGACAACAATTTAGACTACATGAGAAGAGTGACTGATTGGTTGGCAAATGCTGCAACTGATAGAGGTGTCGCCATGGAGAAAGTAGCAGAGAACAGTTAACTGCTCAGTTTTCTTCAAATTCAAATCTGATTGATTAAGGCATTACAATGGGGCATTAATCAGGGAAGGGCTGAAACTCAAGCTCTAGTTTAGTTGGAAAAGGCACAGCATGAGGACATGTTCTTTCTGTCTACGAAGGACAGGATGCTGTATGAGTATTTCTGTGGCTTCTAACACACGCTACTGAGCTACACTGTGAATCTAATTGACCATTTTAAATTGGTTTTCAGTATACACATCCAATCTAGGTCCACTCGCCAACCAATCAGCCCTCTTCTTACGCAGTATAAATTGTTGTTCCTTTTATTGTTAGTTTATCATGCAAGCTGTTCCGATGAGTGCAAGATGAAAAGCTTCATTAATATGGTCTCCTTCCAGTGTTCAGAAAAATTCTTACACAGAGTTCCAGAAACAGTATGAATTTGGGAGGTGCCAAGACATTCAAAGAACGAAGACAGAATTGAAAGGTGAGAGATAAAGCAGTAGTTTGCAAAGATGGAGAGGCAAGGCTTTGCTTTTTTTTCAGTAAATGGGTAATGATGACAGATTTGAAGGAGAGGGGGACAGAATTCAAGGAAAAAAAGCATTAATAATGCAACAGGAGTGGGAACCAGGAAGGGAACTTGGAGAGGTGGGCAGGGATTGGAAATATGGTTAAGAAGTGGGAAGTTGGTCAAATGGACAAGATGAGCTCCGAAAGGACACAAGCAAAGACAGGAGATAAACGAGAAAAGGATACGAGTTCAGGGCTAGGACAGGAGCCAGCATTATAGAAAGTTAGACCTGGGCAAGGTGCTGGGAGAGAAGTGCCTGAATCAGCCAATCAAGCACAGTAACAAAGAAATCCAGGGCTCCTCACATCTCCAGTCAGCAGGTGAAGACGACATATTTTTATATGGCATATAATTAATTATACTTAAAGATAAGGACAAAAATCAAGGTATTTTGAATCACGCTGCAGACCATGATAAAATTTCAACAACAAAACTGAACTTCACTCACCTCTCTAGAACCAAGCTGATGGCCTGTGTGAGATCAGGGTTTGCTATCTGTAGACGTTTCCACAGTGACCACACAAATTCTTTGTCAGCCTGCACAGAAATTGTATGAATCAGTATCGTCACAAGCACTTACAAAAATATTCATTAAAAAAATGCAACACAGTTCCAAGAGTGGCTCAATTAAGTTCTGTCACGTGATGAGTTCCTGATTTCAATCTATCCAGTGACTGACATTATTTAAAATCAAAGGGCTGGGAAAAGGTAAACATAAAACGTACCATCCAATACCAATGAGATGTCGGCATAGCTGTAAAGGTAACATATGGACAGTATTGTATTTGAGCTGCTCTCTCATTCATAGAAAAACTAGATGGTTCTGAGGAGGCCCCATGTCACTGTATCTTGTCTGCTGGTAAAAGGGAATCAAACCTCAGCCACTTGGCAGCAGAATTGCAGTTAAAATCAAATATAAAACAGAATATGCTGGAAACACAGCAGGTCAGTCAGCATCTGTGGAGAAAAGAAAGGGAAAAGATTGACTTGCCTTCAGGGGAGTGGAGATTCCTGGGGTGAGAGAGATGTAGGAAAAGAAATTGAGTCAAATGGGCCTATATTCTCTGAAGTTTTGATCACGGTGAAACAGATAAGCTTCTGTGAGGGTTTAACAAAGTAACTATTGAGGGGCTGTTTCCCCAGCCACCAAGTCCAGTACTGGTCATAGCCTCAAGATAAAACGATCAGCCATTTAGGATGGAGATGAAGACAAATTTCTTCACTTGGTCGATTTTTGAATCTTTAGAGTGTCCTACCCTAAAGGTGTCTGGATGTTGCGTATATTCAAAGTTTTTTTTTATTTATTCATGTCAAAAGTAGGCTTACGTTAACACTGCAATGAAGTTACTGTGAAAATTCCCAAGTCGCCACACTCTGGTGCCTGTTCAGGTACACTCAGGGAGAATTTAGCATGGCCAATCCATGTTAGCTGCACATCTTTCAGACTGGAGGAGGAAACTGGAGCACCCAGAAGAAAACCACGCAGACATTGGAGAACATGCAAATTTCACACAGACAGTGACCCAAGCCGGGGCTGAGAGGTAGCAGCGCCAACCACTGTGTCACTGTGCCACCTCAGGTTATTTCAGGTTCACGTCAATAGATTGTTAGGCCCCCACCAGAATCAAGTAATATAGAGGAAAATAGAATGGAGTTAGAAGTTCAGCCATGACAGTAAGAAATGACAAAAGTCAGATTGAATAACATGCACTATTTTACAAAACAAATATTTATGGCATGATTTCTTCATGGCAAAATATAATTTAACTTTAAAAAGAAAGCATGTATTTGGAAGACATTAATGAAATCCATTTAAAACATTAGGATAGAGATTAGAGGGGTAGTGTCCTCCACATTATGCCACCATTGAAAACTGACGTCAGTTTTTTTTTAAATCCTGTGGATAGTTTGAAATTTTTTTTGCCAACAGTCTAACCTGTTACATTTAACAAATGTTTGACTGCTGCATCAAGATCCTAAGGACAAAGTTATTGAACTACAGAGGCTGTTTCCTGGATTGCTCTGTATTCCAGAGTAAAATAAAGGAATGTTTAGAATGTGCATATCTGCATTGAATAAGCATAATGACTAAATGAAGAATGTTGCACAGGGAACAACTGAACATAACATTTATAAGACATCAATGGGAATGACCTTACAAATTTGAAGAAATTACACCTGAATGAGCATACAGGTCATCTCCCCATGCGTAACAAATTAAAACCATTCTTCATGTGGTATGCTGCTTAAAATGCCGATAACCACTGGATCAAAGTACATATGCTTCAGTATAAGTACGAAGACCAATATAGTATGAGACGCGGAAAAGTGAAGTAACAGGATACAAAGACTTTCTTTCAGTGAGTGAAATGAAGAAAAATGAAACCAACTGTGCAATTCATGAAATCTGCATCACCTCTCCAAAAATAATAGTAAGCAATATTTCAAAAAAAAACATTGCAGGTGGAGAGTGGCGGCCCCATGTTATGCATGGCAAAATGCAACTGTCCACTGTTAAAAGTGTATCAAACCTCAGCAACACATCCCAGTTTAAAACAAATATAAAACAGATGATGTACAAAAACGCAGCAGGTCAGTTAACATCTGTGAAGGAAACTGCCAAGTTACTGGCATTGAGTGTAAAACCCTTGTTATGAAGATCTTTTTCAATTAATTTTACAGGACATGAGCATCACTGGCTGGGCCAGCACTTATTGCCTGACCCTAACTGCTCTCCATTTGAGAGTCAACCATATTGCTGTGGATCTGCTGTCACCAGACAAGCTTAGCAGATTTCCTTCCCTGAAAGGACATTAGTGAACACAATGTCACTTCAAATATGTGTAGTATGAAGTCTTAAAAAAGGTTATATACTCAGTGACCAAAATAATTTATTCTAATTAAAAGAGTTCATTTCATAAATGCACATTTATAAACAAACAGTTGGCAGCAATACAGTCTGGGGTTCAGCTGTAACCACTCAATCTTCATTCTTATCATATATAACTTTTACAGTTTAGATTTTTGCCCAACACCTTTCAGCTACATTCATAGCAATAAAGACAGTTTCCAATAGCAGAGATTGTATTCCACGATTTGGAAGTGATATCTTTGTGTACAGTGAATGCAAAAAAATGACACAAGACTAATAATTTCACTTCAATTACAATATGACACAATAAAAGCATCATGCTCTCATTCCCTGGCCGATATTTATCCCTCAATCAACAACACAAACAAATAATCTAGTTATTACCACATTGCCGTTTGTGGGAGACGCTGTACACAAATCTGCTGCAATTTTTCAGACGTTACAAACAGGGGCTGCACTTCAAAAAGTGTCATTGGCTGTAACGCACTTTGGGACATACTGAAGTGGTAAAGAGTGCTGTAAAAATGGTAAATACAATAACATCAGATGCTATATTCAGGCTATAATAAAATATATTTACAAGTAAAAGAAAGACAAAGAAAGTTACTGACAGCATTTTCCTTAGGACGAATTTATCATATGGACCAATATCAGCTAATTTTTTGGATTAAACAGTCTTTTATAATCCATTTAGGGTGACGTCTTTACATGCATGAAGTAATATCCCTTCACACCAGATGGAATCTAAATACCTGAGTGAGAACCTGAAAAAATCTAAACTTATTATTAAACTAAAGATGCTTGGTAATGGGTACAACTTGCTGGGCAAACAGCCTTCAAATAAAGTGCTCTTCATTCAAACAAATTCAAAGACAATATGGCATCTTGTGTACATAACCATGGTGACAAATTTCTCTATTAGATCAGTCAAGCTTTGCTCCTGCATTATGTTTGCCAAGGTATAATCAGCTTAATACCCAAGGCAAAGCTTCAAAATTTTGGCCACTCAACTAAAAGCTAAATACTGCAGATGCTGGAAATCTGAAATAAAAGCAATGAACGTGTTTAGCAGCATCTGTGAAGAAAGAATTTCTAATTGACCACGCAACCCTTCTCCAGAACCACATTTCACAACTTCCAAGTCTTCAGGTGTCCAACTTTCGACATCCACATTTCAGCTCCATAAAAAAGACATTCCAAGTCAGTCTTAAAAATTATTTTCTTATAATCTCTAGTTGTTCCCATGCTGAGTTAACATTTTACATTTAAAGAATGCATTCTTTGTCATTGCTAATCTAGCAATTAGCATTTGCACACTTTCTCCGTGTCTGCATGGGTTTCTTCCGGGTGCTCAAGTTTTCTCCCATAGTCCAAAGAGGTGCAGCTTAGGTAGACTGGCCACGCTAAATTGCCCCTTAGTGTTCCCAGATGTTTAGGTGAAGGGGATATGTGGCGAAAATACATGGGTTACAGGATCTGTGGGTCCGGGTAAGATGCATTCTCAAAGAGTTGGTGCAAATTCAATGGTCTCCTTCTGCACTGTAGGGACTCTATGATTCTTTAAGCTAGTTCTAGCAATGACAAGTGCTGTGCATTTATCGTATTTCTCATGTTTCCTCACTAGCAGCCTTGCAGCGGAACAGGGACACTTTAAGAGACCTATCGCATGATGTTGACCATTTGCATGGACAAACAGGCAGTGTAATATACCATCCTGTAGAGACAACATCTTCTGAATAAAACCCTTGGCTTGTTGAAACCTCCAAGGCCTAGAGACGTAATTTTAAAACCACCGCATTAAAACTGCCCTCAAATGGGCTAGCAGAAAGCTTTACACAGATTAAGGTAACTGAAGAAAAAGCTTCACTGTCTAAATGCAGGAACATTGGCTCAAGCTAATTTCTCCTCACATACAGGAATACTACATACTCAAAAGCCCAAGTTTCTCCGGCATTGCTAATGATTAGATGTCAACTACGCACAACATTTGATTTGCTTAAACCACCCAAGACAAAAGAAATTGTTGAGAAAAAGCAGCAGTATCATGTTATACCACAGGAGAACATGAAACTTTTTTTTTCCCACCAGGGTCAAGAAATTCTGGCAAACTACACCACAAATTGAAAAGTGAGTACCTGCACTATCTTTGCACAGACAGGAACGATTTCCTACACTATATAAACCTGAGAAGATGTCATGTGGAGCAGACATGCCAATCAACTTTTGATGACAGGGACCAATCTTCCAGAGACAGAACTGACAGAGTCCAAATCAAGCTGTGCCGAGAGATGACCTGGACCTTCCTGCAAGCCTGACACTAACTGAACCAACTGGGAACGACAGTACCTCAGTTGAGAAGCAGATACCAAGTCAACCTCTGAACCTTTAGCGTAGTGTTAACATCTTCTGAATAAAGCTCATTTATTTGAGACTTCAAGGCCTGCAAGCTTAATTTTAAAACAACCACAACCATTTTTGGGCAAGATTCTTCCCAAGTTCTTACATTGCGATATCTGAGGCAACTGTTGACCATTTATCTTAAGCTCCATTTTCTCACTATTATTATGTCATCCTATAAGTTACATTTTTTTAAACTTTAATTTTAATTCTATAAGCTTTCAGCATTTCTATCCTGTCTGCAAGCCTTTTGCTGTGCTTGCTGCAAGGGCCTGGTTGCTTGCTTAACTCACTGCCTTCACCAATTGACCTCCAACTTTGACATCTTTCTGGATTTCACCTAAGGCTTCCTCTGCCATGGAATGTTGAAGAGCAATAGTTTGGATGCACTGTGATACAAAACATACAATACAGCAATAATCCCAATTCAACATAAGGCAATAACTGCTCAGGACCTGACAAAACCTCTTCATTAAATATTCAGGATTAGCAGGATAAAACGATAAGCAAGACAATTATCAGAAACCAAACTAACAGCTTGCTTGGAATGCTTATTTAGTAAAGCAGTGCCACAGGCAACTGAATTGACACATTAGTTTAAATAAAACAGAAAATTATTTATTTTATTTTGATTCTAATATTATTTGTTTACACAATTGTAACACAGAATTACAAAACATACAACCAGGACAACCAAGCCCAAAGGTTCATGCTGGTGTTTGTGCTCCATTTGAGCTTAAAGACTAAAGATGAGAAAATCTCCACCTCTACTGGACTACAGCTGATCAAATGTCCACATCATACAAACAAACTCACCTGACACTGAGCAAGTTCTTCTGACAGCTTGCGCACTTGTTCCTCCAGCAGTAGCTGAGGGTCACACTGTGATGAAGCCATGTTGATGAAACACCTTTTTAGAAAGAACAGAAAGAAAAGTATGAATATCAGGTGGTGATGATGACGATGATTATTGCAACGAATCTGGTTACAGACTGTTCACGGCACAAGTGCTCAGTACAAATTACCATCTTAAGAAATACATATGGACCTGGAAGGGGAAGTACAGCAAAAGATTCAAGAAAATAATATATGGACAAAAGGGCTAAATTATGACACCTGGTTGCATTCAACTGAGAACGGAAATGAAAAAGTGCTCCGGGATGTTTACAGTTGATCAAGAAACCTGACTTAAGAGTAGCGACTCAGTTATCAGTGCTGGGGAAAGTGTGTGACAAGTGTTATGCACCATAGACCTAACCGAAGAGCAAAAAAAGAGAAATGTTAAAATTTGAGCTGTTGAACATAAGAGTATAAGAACTAGGAGCAGGAGTAGGTCATCTGGCCCCTCAAACCTTTCTGCAATTCAATAAGATCATGGCTTAATTCCTTTACATTCACAAAAGCGTATCTTTGTCTTAAAAACATTCAATGAGGTAACCTCAACTGCTTCACTAAGCAGGGAATTCCACAGTTTCACAACTCTTTAGATGAAGAAGTTCCTCCTCAACTCAGTCCTAAATCTGCTCTCCTTTATTTTGAGGCTCTGCCTCCTAGTTCTAGTCTCACCCACCAGTAGAAACAATCTTATTTATTTCCTTCATAATTTTACTTGTTTCTATAAGATTCTCATTCTTCTAAATTCCAATCAGTATAGCTGCAGTCTACTCAGTCTCTCCTCAAGCCAACCCTCTCAACTCCAGAATCAACCTAGTGAATCTCCTCTGAACCCTCTCCAGTGCCAGTATATCCCCTTTCGAGTAAGGAGACCAAACTGTACACAGTACTCCAGGTGTGGCCTCACCAGCACCTTATACAGCTGCAACATAACCTCACTGTTTTTAAACTTCATCCCTCTAGCAATGAAGGGCAAAATTGCATTTGCCGCCTTAACTACCTGCTGCACCTGCAAACCAACTTTTTGCGATTCATGCACGAGGACACCCAGGTTCCTCTGCGTATCAGCATGCTGCAATTTTTTACCATTTAAATAATAGCCCATGATATTATTCCTTCCAAAATGGATGACTTCACATTTACCAACATTGTTCTCTATCTGCCAGATCCTTGTCCACTCACTTTATCTATATCCCTCTGAAGACTTTCAGTGATGAGCTCAGCAGAACTTTGTGAAGGTGTGCAAGACTGTGATCTGAAAATGAAACCAAAAGTTAAAGTCAAGTCTCAACAATAGAATGATGCTTACCCCAAGAGGACAAACAAAACTGAGGGCCTGTTGTAATGAGGAGAGAGATGATCGGCAGTCCCAGATTGTGGACACGAAGCAAAATGCCTTCATCTCAGCTAAAACAAATCAAAGCTTGGACTGGTAACCCTTCATGTACCAGAAAAGATTTGCAGTGTTCTACATTATACAAAGACATTTACTACCAAACAGATCCTGACAAACACTTTGCTCAGATCTAGCAAACTACATAATGATGCGAAGCTTCAAGTGGTACAGGAAGTAGTGATGAAAGAATGGCTGAAGCCGTTAAGGACAGCGTTGATCAAGGAGATTACCGGACATAGGGGTGAAGTAATCATCCAAAATGGCATCTTGTGCAAAGGAACTAGAGTAATTATTGCCAAAGAGATGAGAAAACATATGCTGAAGTACAACCATACAGTCATCAAGCATTTGAGTCCAGGATGAGGAAGGCAAGAGAAGTGATCTGCTGGCCAAACGTAAGTAATGAGAATAAAGACCATGTCATCCAGTGTGGTATTTGTAAAGGACATCAAGCGAAGCAAGTTAAAAAAGCACATGATTCATGACATCTCAGACAAACCATGGATGAAGACTGGTGAAGGCCTCTTCACTCTCACTGGTTATCTCGTCACAATTGAATATTCAGAGTTAAACCAGTTGACATCAATGACCAGTGAGATCACAGAACGGCTGAAAGCACACTTCAGTCATCATGGCATTCCTGACATTATGATGAATGACAATGGCCACAGGTCACAAGTGAAGAATTCAGGTGAGTGATTGGGAGATTCAGCACAATGTATCATCTCCTCGAATGGAAAGGCTGAGGCAGTGGTGAAAGCTGCCATTTAGATCAAAAAGTCAATCAGATCCAGCACAAATATGTAGAAGGTAATCTTAAGAGTGGAGAAACACACACTGAAGGCATGAAAAGTAACCTAGTCCAGTGACTAATGTCACACAGCACACAAACTACTCTTCCAATAGCTAAAAAAAAACCACTGAAGTCAGAACAGGAATGAGTGGCAAGTGCAAAGTGAAACAACAGAGCGACAAACTCCACTTTGATAAAGCTGCCAAGAAAGAACGGAGAGTGGGTCAGGCTGCAAACACTCAACATGCTCCAAGTCAGCCTGTGTGAAAATCTGGGATATATGCAGAGACATTGTCACCTTGATCATGAAACTGAGCAACCAGATCTATCATCACAACCACAAAAATCTACCTGCTGCCAGAGAACCTGCTCCTTCAGAGCAGGCAGCTGATGAGGCAGCTTCAATTTTGCCAAGTGAGCAAGGAATTGAACCACCATCAGTCCCAGCCATCAACTAACTAGTCCCCAACAAATGCAACTCGTCAGCAACAACAACAATCACAGCAACATTTCCCAGGGAGGCAACATCACTCAGAAATGAGCAGGCACCAGACAAACAACTTATAACCATACCATGAGAAGACCTGAATACTGGGTGCGTGCAGTGTGTCAGGACAGACAAAATTGGAACAAACTAGAAAGAATAGATTTTGTTCATGAATGAACATTTTCTTTATGGACTGTGTATGTCAAGTAACTTGCAAATGACAGGGCATGCACTCTTTTTTACAAAGTGGGACATTTGGGTAAAAAGCTTTCTCTGTGCTATAGCTTGCCATAAGTGCATGCCCCCCGCAAGTTTACCTAATAAAGGCTTTGGGCATAGCCATTTTACAGATCATGTGGAATATTACATGTCCAGTGTTAAGGATGGAGCAGGCTCAAGGGAATGAATGAATGAACAGCAACAAAGCTATACTAGAGACCAATAATGAAGCCCGTGGTATGTTATGACATCTGTAATATAACCAAGGTTGCTGACAATGCATGTTAGGCAGGAAAATAAGCAGGAAGGACAAATTGCAGCTGCAGAGGGATACAGACAGTATGGATGAATCATAGAATCCCTACAGTGCAGAAGGAGGCCATTTAATCTATCAAGCCTGCAACAACTCTTCAACAGAGCATCTTATTCAGGTCCTATCGACAGAACCCCATGTATGTACTCCAGTAATCCCCCAAATCTACACATCTTGGGACACAAGGGGACAATTCACCAAGGCCAATCCACCCTAACCTGCACATCTTAGGAGTGTGGGAAGAAACAGGAGCATCCAGAGGGAATCCATACAGACATGGGGAGAACTTGTAAACACCACACAAACAGTCACCGAAGGTTAGAACTGAACCTGGGTGCCTGGCGCTGTGAGGTAGCAGCACTAACCACTGTGCTGCCCATGAGTGAGCAAGAACTTGGCAGATGAAATACAATGTGATGAGTGTAAAAGGTTATCTACTTTGGGGGGAAATTTTAAAAGTTACATACTTCTTGAATGGTGAGGTACTAGAAAATTTTTGCATTCAGATTAACTTGTACATGAATAACAGAAGGTTCAGCAAAAATTAGGAAGGCAAATGATGTGTAGGTTTTGTTACAAAAGGACTGGATCAGAAAAATGAAGATGCCTTCCTTCAATTAGACTGGGTATTGGTGAGATCACACCTGGAACAGTTTGTGCTAATGTCTTTCCTTGGATAAGGAAACCAATTTGTCCTGCACAGAAGACAAAAGGTCACGGGACCAGCTCCTGGAATGAGAGGATTGGCCTTTGAGGAGTGATATTTAGTAAGTTTGGCTTGTAGTTCCTCGAGTTTAGAGAAGAAAGAAAAGTGGTCCCACCGAAACATGTAAAATTCTTAAAGGGCTTGACTGGGTAGATGCTGAGAATATGTTGGCCCCAGGGAATAGCACAGGTAGATAAAGTTGAGGTAGAAATTCAACTCTGATCTTAATGAATGGCGAAGCAAACTTGGGGGTCAGGGGTGGCCTGTTCTTGGTATAATTTTAACATTATAACTTACATTTTTCTATTTTACCAACACTTACAAGTCCTTGAAAATGTCTGGATGGTAGGAAGAACACAACCTTCAATTAATCAACAGTTACATATCAACAATAGAAATATGTAAAATCAAGCACATACATTAGTCATGTTTTGCAAAGAGCAAAACAGATATAGATTAAGAGCAGGGCACAGTTAGGATCATAATTTTAGTTTTGGCTTTTCCTTGAGTATTTGAAGTTGACAGGAAATCCCAAGTAATATCACATTGTTATATGATACAGAAATAAACCAAAAACTGTGACACCTACTTAAAAAGAGTTGATATCCAGTTTGCAGTTTATTAACATGTAAACAATTCAATTGAAACAAAAACATAATCTGCCCTTTCCAAAACTGGATTGTTGTTAATTTTAACCAAAACAATAACTTCTACTGTCAAGTTTCAAGCAGCATAATAGACATATTTAGTAAAAACAAGTAGTGCCCATCATAGCTATTCAACCCACCCTAAACCTTAACACAGTTATATTGGGAGAGTTGGGGGTTATTTTGGGGCTTATATTGAAGGCTTTAATCTGGTGGGGTTCATTACTTATAGAACATAGAAGCGCAGCACAGGCCCTTCGGCCCTCGATGTTGCACTGACCTGTGAAACCAACCTAAAGCCCATCTAACCTACACTTTTCCAATATCATCCATATGTTTATCCAATGACCATTTAAATGCCCTTAATGTTGGCGAGTCCACCACTGCTGCAGGCAGGGCATTCCACACCCTTACTACTCACTGAGTAAAGAACCTACCTCTGACAACTGTCCTATATCTATCACCCCTCAATTTAAAGCTATGTCCCCTCGTGCCAGTTATTGGGGACGGGGGTGTGTTGGGGGTTATTAGGGTCGGGGGGAGTTTTTGGGGGTTGGTGTGTGTTGGGGGTTATTAGGGTCGGGGGGAGATTTTGGGGGTTGGTGTGTGTTGGGGGTTATTGGGGACGGGGGGTTATTGGGGACGGGGGGTTATTGGGGGTTGGTGTGTGTTGGGGGTTATTGGGGCTTGGTGTGTGTTGGGGGTTATTGGGGACAGGGGGTTATTGGGGTCGGGGGGGGTTTTGGGGGTTGGTGTGTGTTGGGGGTTATTGGGGTCGGGGGGTTATTGGGGATTGGTGTGTGTTGGGGGTTATTGGGGATTGGTGTGTGTTGGGGGTTGGTGTGTGTTGGGGGTTATTGGGGACGGGGGGGTTATTGGGGTCGGGGGGGTTTTGGGGGTTGGTGTGTGTTGGGGGTTATTAGAGTCGGGGGGGGTTTTGGGGGTTGGTGTGTGTTGGGGGTTATTAGGGTCAGGGGGGGTTTTTGGGGGTTGGTGTGTGTTGGGGGTTATTGGGGACGGGGGGTTATTGGGGCTTGGTGTGTGTTGGGGGTTATTGGGGACGGGGGGGGTTTTGGGGGTTGGTGTGTGTTGGGGGTTTTAGGGTCGGGGGGGGTTTGGGGGTTGGTGTGTTGGGGGTTATTGGGGTCGGGGGGGTTTTTGGGGGTTGGTGTGTGTTGGGGTTATTAGGGTCGGGTGGGGGTTTTTGGGGGTTGGTGTGTGTTGGGGGTTATTAGGGTCGGGGGGGGTTTTGGGGGTTGGTGTGTGTTGGGGGTTATTAGGGGTCGGGGGGGGTTTTGGGGGTTGGGTGTGTGTTGGGGGTTATTAGGGTCGGGTGTGGGGTTTTTGGGGGTTGGTGTGTGTTGGGGGTTATTGGGGTCGGGGGGGGTTTTGGGGGTTGGTGTGTGTTGGGGGTTATTAGGGTCGGGGGGGTTTGGGGGTTGGTGTGTGTTGGGGGTTATTAGGGTCGGGGGTTTTTGGGGGTTGGTGTGTGTTGGGGGTTATTGGGGCTTGGTGTGTGTGTTGGGGTTATTGGGGACGGGGGGGTTATTGGGGCTTGGTGTGTGTTGGGGGTTATGGGGACGGGGGGTTATTGGGGTCGGGGGGGGTTTTGGGGGTTGGTGTGTTGGGGGTTATTAGAGTCGGGGGGGGTTTTGGGGTTGGTGTGTTGGGGGTTATTAGGGTCGGGGGGTTATTGGGGCTTGGTGTGTGTTGGGGGTTATTGGGGACGGGGGGTTATTGGGGTCTGGGGGGGTTTTGGGGGTTGGTGTGTGTTGGGGGTTATTAGGGTCGGGGGGTTTTGGGGGTTGGTGTGTGTTGGGGGTTATTAGGGTCGGGGGGGTTTTGGGGGTTGGTGTGTGTTGGGAGTTATTAGGGTCGGGGGGGGGGTTTTGGGGGTTGGTGTGTGTTGGGGTTATTGGGGTCGGGGGGGTTTTGGGGGTTGGTGTGTGTTGGGGGTTATTAGGGTCGGGGGGGTTTTTGGGGGTTGTGTGTGTTGGGGGTTATTGGGTCGGGGGGTTATTGGGGCTTGGTGTGTGTTGGGGGTTATTGGGGACGGGGGGGTTATTGGGGCTTGGTGTGTGTTGGGGGTTATTGGGGTCGGGGGGGTTTTTGGGGGTTGGTGTGTGTGGGGGTTATTAGGGTCGGGTGGGGGGGTTTTGGGAGTTGGTGTGTGTTGGGGGTTATTAGGGTCGGGGGGGTTTTGGGGGTTGGTGTGTGTTGGGGGTTATTAGGGTCGGGGGGGTTTTGGGGGTTGGTGTGTGTTGGGGGTTATTAGGGTCGGGTGCGGGGTTTTGGGGGTTGGTGTGTGTTGGGGGTTATTGGGGCTTGGTGTGTGTTGGGGGTTATTGGGGACGGGGGGTTATTGGGGTCGGGTGGGTTTTGGGGGTTGGTGTGTGTTGGGGGTTATTAGGGTCAGGGGTTTTGGGGGTTGTGTGTTGGGGGTTATTAGGGTCGGGGGGTTTTGGGGGTTGGTGTGTGTTGGGGGTTATTGGGTCAGGGGGGTTTTGGGGGTTGGTGTGTGTTGGGGGTTATTAGGGTCGGGGGGGTTTTGGGGGTTGGTGTGTGTTGGGGGTTTTGGGGACGGGTGGTTATTGGGGGACAGTGGTGGGGGGGTTTTTGGGGATTGGTGTGTGTTGGGGGTTATTAGGGTCGGGGGGGTTTTGGGGGTTGGTGTGTGTTGGGGGTTATTAGGGTCGGGGGGGTTTTGGGGGTTGGTTTGTGTTGGGGGTTATTGGGGACGGGGGGTTTTTGGGGGTTGGTGTGTGTTGGGGGTTATTAGGGTCGGGTGGGGGGTTTTGGGAGTTGGTGTGTGTTGGGGTTATTAGGGTCGGGGGGTTTTGGGGGTTGGTGTGTGTTGGGGGTTATTAGGGTCGGGGGGTTTTGGGGGTTGGTGTGTGTTGGGGGTTATTAGGATCGGGTGCGGGGGTTTTTGGGGGTTGGTGTGTGTTGGGGGTTATTAGGGTCGGGGGGGGTTTTGGGGGGTTGGTGTGTGTTGGGGGTTATTGGGGACGGGGGGGTTTTTGGGGGTTGGTGTGTGTTGGGGGTTATTAGGGTCGGGGGTTTTGGGGGTCGGTGTGTGTGGGGGTTATTAGGGTCGGGGGGTTTTGGGGGTTGGTGTGTGTTGGGGGTTATTGGGGACAGGGGTGGGGGGTTTTTGGGGGTTGGTGTGTGTTGGGGGTTATTGGGGACAGGGGTGGGGGTTTTTGGGGGTTGGTGTGTGTTGGGGGTTATTGGGGACAGGGGTGGGGGGGTTTTTGGGGTTGGTGTGTGTTGGGGGTTATTGGGGACAGGGGTGTGGGGGTTTTGGGGTTGGTGTGTTGGGGGTTATTAGGGACGGGGGGTGTTTTGGGGGTTGGTGTGTGTTGGGGGTTATTAGGGACGGGGGGTTTTTGGGGGTTGGTGTGTGTTGGGGGTTATTGGGGGACGGGGTGGGGGTTTATTGGGGGTGGGTGTGTGTTGGGGTTTATTGGGGGTGGTGTGTGTTGGGGGTTATTGGGGGGTTGGTGTGTGTTGGGGGTTATTGGGGACGGGGGTGGGTTTATTGGGGTTGGTGTGTGTTGGGGGTTATTGGGGACGGGGGTGGGGGTTATTGGGGTTGGTGTGTGTTGGGGGTTATTAGGGTCGGGGGGGTTTTTGGGGGTTGGTGTGTGTTGGGGGTTATTGGGGACAGGGGTGGGGGGTTTTGGGGGTTGGTGTGTGTTGGGGGTTATTGGGGACGGGGTTTTGGGGGTTGGGGTTTTTGGGTGGGGGGTTTTGGGTGGTGTGTGTTGGGGGTTATTGGGGACAGGGGGGGGGGTTTGTGGGGGTTGGTGTGTGTTGGGGTTATTGAGACGGGTGGGGGTTTATTGGGGGTTGGTGTGTGTTGGGGGTTATTGGGCGGGGTGGGGGGTTTTGGGGGTTGGTGTGTGTTGGGGGTTATTGGGGACGGGGGGGTTTTGGGGGTTGGTGTGTGTTGGGGGTTATTGGAGTCGGGGGGGTTGGGGTTGGTGTGTGTTGGGGGTTATTGGGGGTCGGGGGGTTTGGGGTTGGTGTGTGTTGGGGTTATTAGGCTGGTTGGGTTGTGTGTGTTGGGGGTTATTGGGGACGGGGGGTTGGGGTTGGTGTGAGTTGGGGGTTATTGGGGACAGGGTAGGGGTTTTGGGGTGGGTGGTGTTGGGGTTATTGGGGACGGGGGGGTATGGGTGGTGTGTGTTGGGGTTATTGGGGTCGGGGTGGGGTTATTGGGGGGTTGTGTGTGTGTTGGGGGTTATTAGGGAGGGGTTGGGTTGGGGTTATTGGGGAGGGGGGTTGGTGTGTGTTGGGGGTTATTGGGGACAGGGGGGTTTTGGGGTTGGTGTGTGTTGGGGGTTATTGGGGACGGGGGGGGTTATTGGGGGTTGGTGTGTGTTGGGGGTTATTGGGGACGGGGGGTTTTGGGGGTTGGTGTGTGTTGGGGGTTATTGGGGTCGGGGGGGGTTTTGGGGGGTTGGTGTGTGTTGGGGGTTATTGGGGACAGGGGAGGGGGTTTTGGGGGTTGGTGTGTGTTGGGGGTTATTGGGGACAGGGGTTTTGGGGGTTGGTGTGTGTGGGGGTTATTGGGACGGGGGGGTTTTGGGGGTTGGTGTGTGTTATGGGGGAGTTGTTAGGCTGCAGTTACCTTGTTGCCCAGCCGTTACCCTGGTGACGGTATCGGCGGAGAGACAAACTGGAGGCGGAACAAACCCCGGCCTCGGGCTCAATACCTCCCCGACCCGGCGGTAACCCGCTCACTCACTGCCGCCTCCCGGATCCCGGGCCCGGCTCCTGCCACCGGCTGCTCCGGCACTTATCTCTCGGTTCAAAC